>NC_084732.1:50406140-51102390 GCF_033978785.1 Entelurus aequoreus
AGACTTAAAACGTTATCCCTTATTTCAATCGCAACAACCAAAAATACCACATCTGTACTATACATCTATTTTAACAAGGTCAATACAAAATGACCTGTGTCCGAAAGGGAAGAAAAAAACACTTATGTCCTGGCCATTGCTCAGATATAACAATCTAAATTTTTATCAGAAGCAGAATACATGACAATATTTAGTAGACAAAAGTATATAATTACGCTTATAAATATTGAAAAACAATTTCATCAAATATTTATATGAACACATTATTCTTGAGAAATTACTTTCTCATTTCAACTGAATGATGTTACTACTTTACCCCACAAACTGACATACACATTTACTTTTGAGTCAGCACATGGCTGTCCTGGATTCAATTTACCGCTCAAATGATTTTTTCAAACAGGCTTTGAACATTTTTAAAATTTGGTGGATTATTTCTTGCTTTGTTATTTACATAGTTTTGAATTTCACTGGATCCATACATTTCATTAGTTGGGACTACATAAAAAGTGCATTTGTGTTCCCGATAGCCAATATTGTGTATAATTCATTGCTCTTGAGGACGAGCCCTTCCATCCATCTATTTTCTACTGCTTGTCCCGTTGGGGGTCGCAGGGGGTGCTGGAGCCTATCTCTGCTGCATTTGGGCAGAAGGTGGGGTACATCCTGGACAAGTACCAGCTCATCGCAGGGCCAACACAGATAAGACAACATTCACACTCAAGGGACCATTTAGTGTTGCCAATCAACCTATCCCCAGGTGCATGTCTTTGGAGGTGGGAGGAAGCCCACGCAGTCACAGGGAGAACATGCAAACTCCACACAGAAAGATTTCGAACCCAGGACCTTCGTATTGTGAGGCACAGGCACGAACCCCTGCTGCCCGTAACGTGCCCTTGTATGTGTTTATTATAACATTGACACAAAGTTCATACTAGATTGTTTACATTTGTAAATTTTATCACAGATTTTAAGTATAAAGACAAAAGTTCTCAAGCTTTTGTTTTTCAGTGAAGTGTCACATTTCAAAGTGGGAAATAATAGTAATGTTGCGCACACACAAAATAACGAGCACAAAGTAATTTAATAGATGCTGACTTTAAAATTAACTTTCCCCCCTGACATGACAATTGTTCTGACAAAACTAGTTTGAAAAATAACATTTATAGAAATAAAGAGGATAATAAAGTAAAAAAAAAAGTACACTAGTTTTGAGATAAAGTGTGGACTAAAGTGAGAAAATTTGGTGGGGTTTAATCACTGTCATCGTCATTGTTGGACGCCTCAGGTCCTGATCCGTTGTCAGAGCGACGAGGAGAGCCCTCATTGTCCGATCCAGGCTCCGATTCCCGCTCCGACACGGCAACGGGTGATGCGGGCCGGGACTCGTCTGACGCGGACCTCTTGCTCTCATTGTCAGACTGCTCCGAGTCGGACTGCTGCTGCGCCCTCCTCTTTGTCACTGGACGGTCGCTGCCGGAGTCGTCGTCGTTGCCGGAACCTGCCGAGCGCTGAGGGCTGGCTGCCGAGCGCTGAGGGCTGGCTGCCTCGCTGGCGGAACGGTTCCTCCCGCCGTCTGAGTCGCTGTCGGATGCGATGCGCTTCCTGTGGTTGCCGCCATCGTCGTCGTCAGAACCGGAACCGCTGTCTCTTTGGTTTCTGAGGAAGTAGACTTGTCAGAAGCTCCTCCCACTCGTATGTACGTGACTTCCAACGCGGCTTACCTGTCCTCCGCTATTTTTAGGCCATCCTCATCGGAGGAAGACTCGGAGGACGAGATGATCGCCTTTGACTTGATCTTTCCTTTGAGAGAAGGTGGAGGACGCTCAAGCTGGGCCTAAAAAAGACAAAGACGTACGAGACGTTCATTAAATGGAGGATTTCATCAGCATTTTCATACCTCAGACAATTCTAGAAGATGATGTTGCCAGGTGGGAAATGACTCATTATCCTACCAGAGGCTTCAAAGTCTCATATTTTGAGGAAAAGTATTGAGGGAACAGTACAAAACCATGTGTACATTTTAAATGTTGGACAAAGGACAGCGCCCTCACCTGGCTGTAATGAGACATGTGACATAATACACAACATCATACATGATGCTTCCTGTTTGTGCTTGCTAACAACCACGCACTGAACATTAAGGGACATTTGTAATTATTGATCGTACAAAGGGTGAAATGATCTTACAAATATGATAGTTATGAAAAAATGATGACTTTTGTACATCTGGCAAAACTGGACCTCAAAAGTCCTATCAAATGGCACCTTAAAAAAATCTTGTTTTTCTTTTGTGACTTTCAAGTACTATTCCTATCATTAACCAATAATTTAAAAAAATAGTAATATTTAGAGGAACTTACAACATTTTAACCTTCACAATGAATGGAGCTCGCTAAAATAAATAATTTTGGTGCATAGGGACTATTAATATTATCCTTTAATATTGCAATCAATAGTGATTGTTTTGATGAATTAATTGTGCTCTAACGTGACAGTAAGAGGATTGTAGGTGCAGCGCAGTGGAGGAGGGGTTAGTACTGCTGCATCGCAGCTAAAAGGTCCCAAACTTGTAACATTTCACTTTTTGTATGTAATTTGTAAGATTAATTCCTATTCAGCTTCATTGCCAAAGTGCTGATGAGATCAGCTTGCACACTTTCCACTCTACTTTGAACAAAAAAAATACCTTTTCAATCTTCTTGCGCTCTTTGATTTTGCGCTGCTTCTTGGGTTGAGCTCCTCCTTCCTCGTCATCACTGTCCCTGTCGTCTCTCGGAGCTCTGCGACACCACAACCGCAAACTCAGCATCGCTCGTCTTCATGGACCCTTGGAAGACTCTTGCCAGATGATGGTAACACTCACCTCCTCTTCTTCTTGCGCGACTTCTTCTCTCCGTCCTCGTTCTCGTCCTGCTCGCTGCCGCTGTCCACCTTCCTCCTCCTCTTCTTGACGGGCAGGTCCTCGTCGGAGTCGTCGTTGACAAACTCGTCCATGTCGCCTCCTTTCTTACGCTGAGAGGCCACGGAGGACAAGTGTTGTCAACCAGAGTGTGTGTGTGTGTGTGTGTGTGTGTGTGTGTGTGTGTGTGTGTGTGTGTGTGTGTGTGTGTGTGTGTGTGCTGCCACTCACACGTCCACCACCTCCTCCCTTCTTCTTCTCCTTGGATGCCTCCTTGGAGCCCTCGGCGAAGGTGAGCAGGTTCTTGGTCTTCTCCACAAACAAAGCTCTTTGTTCCAGCAGCTTCTTCTGTTCTTCAGCCTCTCTGTTCCTTCTGTCCTCCTGAAGCGTTCCAAAGAGGGCATAGGTCAACATGGCCTCCATTGCTATCATGGCCAACAGTCACGCACCTGCTCTTTTAGCATCTGTTGGCGCAGAAGGTCCCTCTCTTGTTCTTGTTTGGCACGCAGTTCCTTGTCCTCCTCGTCCTGCTTCCTGGCCCTCGCTACGTGGTACTGCGCCTGACTCAGCAGATCTGAGCACTGCCTGAAGGTTTCACAAGGCACACAATGCAACACATGGAAAATTAAATACGACACTGCACTAATTGACTATTAGAATATACCTGTGTGCAATATGGACACCTTCACTCTTATACAGTGTAGCCCAACTTAAGAGCGTTTTGAGATAAGAGCTTTAAGTTGCAAGCAAACATTTGAGTGACAAGCTTCCCGCCATGATTTGTTGTAACAAATGTCACAGTGGACCACGCCCAAAACACCTGGTCATACTTGCTACTATTAGCTTATAGCTAGAGATGGACATAACTTAGTTTTTCAACCATGGAAATTAGGAAGAAAGTGAGTGTGAATGCTATTTATTGAATTAAAGAAATAAATCATCAAAATTATGGCTGAATGTGTCACCAACTTGGCGATGCGATTCTGCACCATACTGAAGCAGAATGAGTCCAACGCCAGCCAAGAATGTTACAATAATATCTAAACAGCAGACATTTATCCATGTAAATATGGACAAGCTGCTGATGGTGTGTTTAACGAAGACGCAGCTGGAAGGAGATACCGTAGAAGTGCACTCTCCAATGCATTGTTATAACATTATTTTATAAAAACTACTGTAGTCGTCATACTACATTCCATTGTAGTTCTTATACAATATTTCTTAACTAAATGTTTTTTTAAGTCATGTTACATGTTAATATGGTGCTGTTTTGGGGGGGTCAAGCACCAATTAAATTACATAGGAAATTATTTGAGATACAAGTGTTTTGAGTTAAGAGCTGTGTCACAGAGTTGAAGTACAATTTTTCTGTATTAACAGAACCACCAGCTGCCTTAAGTTGTGTATATTAGTGTCTGTACTCTATTTATGTTGTATTATATTCTTAACTGTTTGATTGCCCTCCCTTTTCTGTTGCTGCTACAGGGATGAATAAAGTTTTCTGAATCTGAATATACATTTATAGTACAGTACTATATGAAGTGGTTTACTGAACAAGTCGACATAGAAAATGCAGATGGGCACATTGTATCAAAACGGCAAAGTTACTGCACAATCTATTGATATGTAATAAGAATTTTGCCTTCACAAAGATAAATAAGGACAGCTTTGATTGACACTGTGAGAAAGGTATTCCTCCAAGAAAATAGTAATGGTGTACTGTATTTGTACAAGTTACACAACACGTTTACACTTTCAATTCAACATGCGCGCATAAGAGTAGTAAGAAGCAGAGCTCATTTCATTTAATTGTTTACCTACTGTCTTTAAATGCTTTCTGAAGGGGGAGAGAAAGAAGAGAGAGTGTGTAATAACAAACCTGGCTTCAGAAGCAGCGTGTGCAAGATCAAATCTCATCTTGTCTCCAGCTTTGCTCAAGTAACTAAAATACCTAAAAGTAGACAACACAGTGATAGTGATAGTTAGTGTGTGGCACAGAGGATCCATACACTTAAGACTTACGATATCCTTTCCCCCCATCTACTGACTGCTTTCACCCTCTTTACCGCCTCACGAGTGAACCTATACAATAACGTGGCACATACTCGACATATTTTGAATCATTTAAGGCATTCAAGCTGATTTTTCATCGCAGCCTAGCTTCGCTAGCTCTGAAAACATTACCACTCCGACATAAGGGCAAGTATGGCTTTGTGTAACAATTGCACAATTCTCTTAGAGAGGTTCTCCATGCTAGAGGCAAGTGTCCACATGTTAGAACAAAATAATAAGATATATTTTGACAGTGTGGACACACTAGTTAGCGCAGGCTGCACTAGGCCTACTGTGTGGCCGAGTTAGCGGTTTTAAATGGAAATCTAAAAAAAATACCACTTTGGCTAGAAAAACAGCAAAAATTTGTTAAATAGCAGACATCTCGGATGCCTGATTTTTTATTCCATTTTGTAAAAATTATTAGTAATGAATAAATAAGTTGAAGTCTTCAAGTAAAGCGGAGTTCATTATGTTAGGAAGAAATACTGAATGCTACCTGTGAGCCAGTTCCAGCTCTTTGACGGCACTCAGCACAGCCTTCAGGTTGCTCTTCTCATCTTTCAGCACTACAGTGGCAAGCCGCTGAAGCACCAGGGCCACGTTGAACATGAGCACAGTGTCGCTGGGAGCTACGTGGCGTGCCTGATTACAAGCACAAACACACAAAAGAAAAACAAGTTTAAATCTTCCCTGTTAAGAGGCACATATTGAGTAATAAAATGATTAACCTTGAGCAGCATCTGCTTGCACTCCTGAAGTTTCCCACATTTGAAGAGAGCTCGTGCCAAGTAGAGCAGGACCTCTGTGTTCTGGTGTTTGTAAAACTTCTTCAAGCAGTTCTCATACTGCATGGGAGAAATGCGCTCATAAGAAATGTACGGACACGTTTGTTAAAGAAGGGTGTCTTACCATCTGCACAGCACTGATGTACTGCTTCTGCTCCACGTAGATGTGAGCCAGGTTCAACCACACGTCGCTGATGTCTGCTGTGGCTTCCCTCACCTGGGCAAACACGTCCCGGGCTTCTCTGAAGTAACCCTTATGGGCCAGGACGGCACCTGGGAACAGAGCATTCCTCCTTAATCGAATTTCCACAACCATGATGTTTTATCATTGAGAAAAGAAGCCACACCAATGCCGTTCGCAGCGTAAAGGTTCTTGGAGTCATTCCGTAGGACTTGTTTGTATATGGCCAAGGCACGATCCTGGTGTCTCTTTTCCTGTGAAGAAGGGAAAGAGACACATTCTTATACACACAGCTAGGCTAACACTTAGCTGACCAGACCTCCAACTAGGACAAACAATGCTATGCACCTCCTACAATATGTGAAATCCCTATTCTTTTAATGCCAATCCCACAGTATGTTTTCATATTTTCTTTAAAAAAATAGTTTTTGATCATGTCTTTGTGTTGTGTGCATGGGTATTTTCTTCTTCTACTTTTACGAGTGTAAAACACTTTGTGTTGTAACTTGCCTGTGCTTGAAAAGCACAATGTAAATAAAGTTTTATTGCATGTTTCTATTGCAATCTATCAGTAACAGAGTGAAAACATGATGATAAAAAAAGATAAATTTGGTCTTTTTGACATTTGGTCGTAATTCTTTTTTAAACTAAATTGTTGTTGTGAAAAAGACGTATCGTCTTCTAACCAGGGTTTGTTTAGTTTGTAAGCAAACATCAATTAAATAAACTAATGAGGCAAAGTTCAGGTATTTTTGTGTTTGCACCTTCTCTCTGTCTCTAGTGGGCTGATGAAGGGTCTGCAGCCACACGTTGCCCAAAGCCAACATGGAGTAGGTGTCGTTCTGAGTGGACGGCTGCTTCAGAATACGCTCAAACTTCTTTTGTCCCGGTCCCCACTCCTGTTTGGCCAAATGAAGGTTCCCTATGAGGGACCAGGCGTCTGGGTGATCCTGCAACGAACAACAACAGAAAGTGCTGAAGTAAAAAGAGTCAAAGAGGCAAAAATATGTTGTCCGTCTTGACAAAGATACCTGATTAATCTGCAGGGCCTCTTTGAACCAGTCAGAAGCTTCGTAGAAATTGCCTTTGTCACGTGCCATTGCACCCAGACGCAAATAGCCTATGAAGCCAAAAACAATGATTGGCATGCAAACAATTTTCAGCTGCATGGTGGACAGTTACTGGTTGACATGCTTACAGTCCACATAGTTAGGATGCTCTCTTAGGATGTTCTTGTAGAGCTTCTCTGCTTCATGGAATTCACACATGGCCTCATACAGACGGGCCAGGTTGTAAGACGTGGTAACAGAAATGGCGTTGTAGTAGTGCTCGTCGTGTTCGCCCTCAGCTTTTGCCCGATCCAGAGATGCTAAGAAGTATTTCTGGAGGAGAAAAAACAAGGGCAGGACCATGAAATCCATGTTTTCATAACTAGAATTACAGAGGGAATACATGGTACAGAAACAACAACAAACAAGCTATAAATAGATGTACTGTATTTCCTTAGAAGTAGAATTAGCTCTAATGCTGTGCCTCAAGTAATCAATCGATTGAGCGAATAATTTCTTTACCTCATATGAATGCCTTATTTTCCCCACTAGATGGCTGTACTATGACATCAGATATAAATGTCAATACAATACAATACAACACACACACAAATATAAACAAATACATACAGTATATGCAAATATATACAAATATACATGTACATACATATATACACACATATATATATATAAACATACATATACATATATACATACATATACATATATACATACATATATACACATACATACAGTATATATACATATACATATATACACATATACAGTACAGGCCAAAAGTTTGGACACACCTTCTTTTCAATGCGTTTTCTTTATTTTCATGACCATTTACATTGTAGATTGTCACTGAAGGCATAACAATTATGTATAAACACATGTGGAGTTGTGTACTTAACAAAAAAAGGTGAAATAACTGAAAACATGTTTTATATTCTAGTTTCTTCAAAATAGCCACACTTTGATCTGATTACTTCTTTGCACACTCTTGACATTCTCTCGATGAGCTTCAAAAGGTAGTCACCTGAAATGGTTTTCACTTCACTGGTGTCATAGTTTTGATGCCTTCAATGACAATCTACAAGGTAAAAAGTCTTGAAAAAAGAAAAAAAACGCATTGAAATGAGAAGGTGTGTCCAAACTTCTGGCCTGTACTGTACTGTGTATATATATATATATATATATATATATATATATATATATATATATATATATATATTAGGGATGTCTTATCATGGTTATCATTATCGCGGTATTTTTAAATGTGCTCAAAATTGTATTTAAAAAAACAAACACATTCAAAATTATTTTCTTTGTAAAACAAACATTATTGTAGATAAAAACACTGTTTCATTTTCCTGAGGGAACTCTCCTGAAGGAATCAATAAAGTACTATCTATCTATCTATCTATCTATCATGGACCTCAAGTAGAAATTGAATGTGTATATAAAAGCAACAAAAACATTATAAACAAAGTAATATGGCAAAAATATATATAAATAAATAAAATAAATGTGAAAATTGTGCAAGATAGCACTTTATGAATATAAGAGATACAAAAATAAAAACTAATGTAAGAATTTTGAAAGATGGCACCCGATGGCCATAAGACATAACTGCACTTTATGTCCATATAGATAAAAATAGTGTTCATGTATGAGATCTAGTTTTATACATAAGACTGCATTACTATGGCCAAAATAATAATTAGGATAATTTTTATCGATATTGAAATCACGATTATTGATTACCCTTTGATCATCATGGCGCCGATCACGGCTGCCTCGTGCGCTCTGTTTTGTTTGTTTTTGTGCGTAAATTGTGTTTCCGCGTGCTCTTACACCCGCGAAGAGCTACTGAACATCAGATCCATCACCCCTACGGACTATTACCGGTCATCTTAGCGTCAGCTGCGGATTTGGTCCATTTTTTGATCAAAAGAGGGAAACCGCACCGAAGAGGAAAGCGAGCGGGCACCCTTGTCCGTCTCCGCAGACGGGGATTACGCACGCCCTTACCTGCCATCTTTCTCTCCAACGTCCGCTCACTTGACAAAAAGATGGAAGAGCTAGCGTTGCTGATGAGAAGAAACAAGGACTTTTCTTCATCTTGTGTTTTGTGCTTCACGGAGACGTGGCTGAGCGCGAGTGTCCCGGACAGCGCGGTTCAACTGGAGGGCTTTCATCTTCTCCGCGCGGACCGAGACGCGGGGCTCTCCGGAAAAACAAGAGGCGGAGGAGTCTGCTTCTTCATCAACAACAGCTGGTGTACGGACGTGACGGTGATATCCCAACACTGCTCTCCTGCTCTGGAATATCTTTTCATTCACTGTAAGCCTTTTTACTCACCGCGTGAGATTGTTTCATTCATACTGGTGGCTGTCCATATACCGCCAAGCGCGGACGTGCATGACGCTCAGCGCACGCTTGCAGGCCAGATCTTACATGTGGAACGGTCTTTTCCGGACTCTCTTGTTATCGTACTTGGTGACTTTAACAAGGGAAATTTGAGCCAGGAATTACCCAAGTATAGGCAGTTTATTAAATGCCCGACCAGAAAGGAGAACACTTTGGATCACTGTTACACTACAACAAGCAAGGCATACCATGCAGTCCCGCGCGCTGCTCTCGGACTATCAGATCACGTGATGGTGCACTTAATCCCTTCATACAGACAGAGACTGAAACTGGCTAAACCTGTTATGAGGACTATTATGTGTTTCACCGCTGAGGCTGTGGAGGAGCTGCGCGCATGTTTGGAGACGACAGACTGGGAGGCAATTGGAGCGGCCACGGACAATCTGGACGAGTATACGGACACTGTGACCTCATACATTCAGTTCAATGAGGCGCGCATCATTCCAACGTGCACCAGGTTGTTATAACAACGACAAGCCCTGGTTCACACCCAAACTCCGATAGCTGCACAAGAAGAAGGAGGCTGCGTGGAGAAGCGGGGACCGGAGTACCTACAGAGAAGCGAAGTACCACTTCAACAGGGAAGTGGAGAAAGCTAAATCTGTGTACTCTAACCGTCTACAGGAACAGTTCCGCTCCAATGACTCTGCGGCCGTTTGGAGATAAATGATAAATGGGTTATACTTTTATAGCGTTTTTCTACCTTCAAGGTACTCAAAGCGCTTTGACAGTATTTCCACATTCACCCATTCACACACACATTCACATACACATTCACACACTGATGGCGGGAGCTGCCATGCAAGGCGCTAACCAGCAGCCATCAGGAGCAAGGGTGAAGTGTCTTGCCCAAGGACACAACGGACGTGACTAGGATGATAGAAGGTGGGGATTGAACCCCAGTAACCAGCAACCCTCCGATTGCTGGCACGGCCACCCTACCAACTTCGCCACGCCGCCCCTGGAGAGGACTAAGGGCCCTTACGAACTATAAGCCCAAAGCCCCCCAGGCCCTGAATGACCGGACTCTCGCTCAGGGCCTCAACATACATTACTGTCGTCATGAACGGCCTTCAGCTCATCAAAGCTCTGCTCCCCCCACCATCACCCTCCCCACCAACGCCAGCACTTCATTAAAGGATTTAAAGGACTCCAAGAACATCACAGGACTTTAAAGGCCCTCTCCATCCGAAAGGAGGATGTATGCCGGCAGTTCTTGAAGCTGAATACACGGAAGGCCCCCGGGCCAGATGGTGTCTCCCCCTCCACTCTCAGACACTGCGCGGATCAGCTGGCTCCTGTCTTCACTGACATTTTTAACACCTTTCTGGAGCAAAGCCGCGTGCCGTCCTGCTTTAAGACCTCCACCATTGTCCATGTCCCCAAGAAAGCACAGATCACAGGACTTAATGACTACAGGCCGGTTGCGCTGACGTCTGTGGTCATTAAGTCCTTTGAGCGCAGGTCCTGCCCCACCTCAAGGACATCACCGCCCCCCTCCTGGACCCACTGCAGTTCGCCTACAGGAGCCAACAGATCTGTGGATGATGCAGTGAACCTGGCCCTCCACTTCATCCTGGAGCATCTGGACTCCCCAGGAACCTACGCTAGGTTCCTGTTTGTGGACTGCTACGAGACAAGCTCTACCAGCTCAGCGTGCCCGACTCCCTCTGCAGTTGGATCAATGACTTCCTGACAGACCGAAGACAGCACGTGCGGCTGGGGAAGATTGTCTCGGACAGTCGAACCACGAACACTGGTACTCCTCAGGGCTGTGTACTTTCCCCCTGGCTCTTCTCCCTGTATACAAACTGCTGCACCTCCAGTCACCAGTCCGTAAAGCTGCTCAAGTTTGCGGATGACATCACCTCATCGGTCTCATCTCGGATGGCGATGAGTCCGCATACAGGAGAGGTGGACAGGCTGGCGTCCTGGTGCAGCCTCAACAACCTGGAGCTGAACGCCCAGAAAACAGTGGAGATGATCATGGACTTCAGGAAAGTCACAGCCCCACCATCCCCCCTCACCCTGATTGACTCTCCCACCCCAGTCTCCATTGTGGACTCCTTCCGTTTCTTGGGCACCACCACCACCCAAGACCTCAAGTGGGAGCCGACCATCAGCTCCTTCATCAAGAAGGCCCAGCAGAGGATGTACTTCCTGCGGCAGCCGAGGAAACTTAAGGTGCCGACCGAGATACTGGTGCAGTTTTACTCAGCCATCATCGAGTCCATCCTCACCTCCTCCATCACCGTGTGGTTCCCCGGCGCCACAGTCCAGGATAAGCATCGACTGCAGCGCATCGTACGTGCTGCTGAGAAGGTGATTGGCTGCAAGCTCCCATCCCTCCAGGACCTGTTCTCCTCCAGGACCAGGAGGCGTGTGGGTCGGATCACAGCTGACTCTTGTCACCCTGGACACAAACTATTCTCCCCTCTCCCCTCAGGCAGGAGACTACAGTCCATCCAGACCCACACCTCCCGCCACCTGAACAGTTTTTTCCCCTCGGCCATCAGGCACATGAACAATAACAAGATCTGATAGCTCAGTTACAGCTCTTTTTATTACCAAATACTGTATGTGTTATATGTGTTTTATGTTGAACGATTGCACCAAGAAAAATTCCTAGTTTTTGAACCCGTTCTCAAACAATGGCAATAAAAACTATTCTGATTCTGATTACCAGTATGTTAGGTAAAACTGAGTTGGGGTGTGGTGCGAACGTGACGCCGTCATGTAATTTGTAATGTCTAATGGCTATAGATACACGTTATCCATATATTTAAAGACACATTTTTTTTTGTTCAATAATAGTATCAACGTGTCATTTTTTCTCATTACATGACGCCTTTATTTCTATTTTTACATATTGATGGAGGGAGATATTTATTTTAAGTTATATACATTTATGTGTAGATGCTGTATCAGGACAAATCCATTAAGAGTTTTAGCAGAAATAGGTCGTATAGGAATTAAGCCCGGTCACAGGCAATTACAATGTCTGTTAGTCCGGGTGAGGAGTCAGTTAAGCTAGAACTAGCCAGCGCCAGGCTGGATAATCCATGTACGCATAGCAATTCTCTTAGAATAATACACAATTCACATAATGTTTTTTCTGTTGTGTCTGTGTCAGAGGTGGACATGCATTCTACTGAGGTGGCAAATTATGATATGTCCAGTCTATTGCAGCACCAAGCAAACAATCGGAAAATTCCCGTCATATCAATTCCTAGATATGGTCGAAACTATTTAAAGTGCACTACGCATAATAAACGCAACATTGTTAATATTGCCACTACGGATAATCTTAACAAAAACTCGTCAAAACAGCCCAATACCTATAATATGGGCTTTTTAAACATAAGATCATTGTCTCATAAGGCGTTATTGGTTAATGAGGTCATTAGAGACAACAATCTTAACGTCATTGGTCTTAGCGAAACCTGGCTCAAACCGGACGAATTTTTTGCGCTCAATGAGGCATCTCCTCCTAACTATACGAATGCGCATGTTGCCCGCCCTCTTAAAAGGGGAGGGGGTGTCGCACTAATATACAATGAAAATTTCAACCTTACCCCTAACCTAAATAATAAATATAAATCGTTTGAGGTGCTTACTATGAGGTCTGTCACACCGCTACCTCTCGACCTGGCTGTTATTTACCCTGGGCCCTATTCGGACTTTATCAGTGAATTCTCAGAGTTCGTTGCTGATCTAGTGACGCACGCCGACAATATAATCATAATGGGGGACTTTAATATCCATATGAATACCCCATCGGACCCTCAGTGCGTGGCGCTCCAAACCATAATTGATAGCTGTGGTCTTACACAAATAATACATGAACCCACGCATCGCAACGGTAATACAATAGATCTAGTGCTTGTCAGGGGTGTCACCACCTCCAAAGTTATGATACTTCCATATACTAAAGTAATGTCCGATCATTACCTTATAAAATTTGAAGTTTTGACTCTTTGTCAACAAGCTAATAATAATAATAACTGCTATAGCGGCCGCAACATTAATGCTGCCACAACGATGACTCTTGCTGACCTACTGCCTTCGGTAATGGCACCATTCCCAAATTATGTCGGCTCTATTGATAACCTCACTAACAACTTTGACGATGCCTTGCGCGAAATTATTGATAGTATAGCACCGCTAAAGCAAAAAAGGGCCCCTAAAAGGCGCACCCCATGGTTTACAGAAGAAATTAGAGCTCATAAATTATCATGTAGAAAACTGGAACGCAAATGGCGCGCGACTAAACTTGAGGTTTTCCATCAAGCATGGAGTGATAGTTTAATAACTTATAAACGCATGCTTACCTTAGCTAAAGCTAAATACTACTCAAATCTCATCCGCCTCAACAAAAACGATCCTAAATTTCTGTTTAGTACAGTAGCATCGCTAACCCAACAAGGGACTCCTCCCAGTAGCTCCACCCACTCGGCAGATGATTTTATGAATTTCTTTAATAAGAAAATTGAACTCATTAGAAAGGAGATTAAAGACAACGCATCCCAGCTACAACTGGGTTCTATTAACACAAATACGACTGTATATACGACGGACACTGCCCTCCAAAATAGTCTCTCTATTTTTGATGAAATAACATTAGAGGAATTATTACAGCGTGTAAGTGGGATAAAACAAACAACATGTTTACTTGACCCACTTCCTGGGAAACTTACCAAGGAACTGTTTGTATTATTAGGTCCATCAGTGTTAAATATTATAAACTTATCACTTTCCTCCGGCACTGTTCCCCTAGCATTCAAAAAAGCGGTTATTCATCCTCTGCTCAAAAGACCTAACCTCGATCCTGACCTCATGGTAAACTACCGACCGGTCTCCCACCTTCCGTTTATTTCCAAAATTCTCGAAAAAATTGTTGCACAGCAGCTAAATGAACACTTAGTGACTAACAATCTCTGTGAACCTTTTCAATCCGGTTTCAGGGCAAATCACTCTACGGAGACAGCCCTCGCAAAAATGACTAATGATCTATTGCTAACGATGGATTCTGATGCTTCATCTATGTTGCTGCTTCTTGATCTTAGCGCCGCTTTCGATACCGTCGATCATAATATTTTATTAGAGCGTATCAAAACACGTATTGGTATGTCAGACTTAGCCTTGTCTTGGTTTAACTCTTATCTTACTGACAGGATGCAGTGCGTCTCCCATAACAATGTGACCTCGGACTATGTCAAGGTAACGTGCGGAGTTCCCCAGGGTTCGGTTCTTGGCCCTGCACTCTTTAGTATTTACATGCTGCCGCTGGGTGACATCATACGCAAGTACGGTGTTAGCTTTCACTGTTATGCTGATGACACTCAACTCTACATGCCCCTAAAGCTGACCAACACGCCGGACTGTAGTCAGCTGGAGGCGTGTCTTAATGAAATTAAGCAATGGATGTCCGCTAACTTTTTGCAACTCAACGCTAAGAAAACGGAAATGCTGATTATCGGTCCTGCTAGACACCAACATCTATTTAATAATACCACCTTAACATTTGACAACCAAACAATTAAACAAGGAGACTCGGTAAAGAATCTGGGTATTATCTTCGACCCAACTCTCTCGTTTGAGGCACACATTAAGAGTGTTACTAAAACGGCCTTCTTTCATCTCCGTAATATCGCTAAAATTCGTTCCATCTTGTCCACTAGCGACGCTGAGATCATTATTCATGCGTTCGTTACGTCTCGTCTCGATTACTGTAACGTATTATTTTCGGGCCTCCCTATGTCTAGCATTAAAAGATTACAGTTGGTACAAAATGCGGCTGCAAGGCTTTTGACAAAAACAAGAAAGTTTGATCATATTACGCCTATACTGGCTCACTTGCACTGGCTTCCTGTGCACTTAAGATGCGACTTTAAGGTTTTACTACTTACGTATAAAATATTACACGGTTTAGCTCCAGCCTATCTCGCCGATTGTATTGTACCATATGTCCCGACAAGAAATCTGCGTTCAAAGAACTCCGGCTTATTAGTGATTCCCAGAGCCAAAAAAAAGTCTGCGGGCTATAGAGCGTTTTCTATTCGGGCTCCAGTACTCTGGAATGCCCTCCTGGTAACAGTTAGAGATGCTACCTCAGTAGAAGCATTTAAGTCCCATCTTAAAACTCATTTGTATAATCTAGCCTTTAAATAGACCCCCCCTTTTTTTTTTTTAGACCAGTTGATCTGCCGTTTCTTTTCTTCTCTCCTCTTCTCCCCTGTCCCTTGTGAGGGGGAGTTGCATAGGTCCGGTGGCCATGGATGAAGTGCTGGCTGTCCAGAGCCGGGACCCCGGGTGAACCACTAGCCTGTGCATCGGTTGGGGACATCTCTGCGCTGCTGACCCGTCTCCGCTCGGGATGGTTTCCTGTGGACTGGACTCCCGCTGATGTGTTGGATCCACTGTGGACTGGACTTTCACAATGTTATGTCAGACCCACTCGACATCCGTTGCTTTCGGTCTCCCCTAGAGGGGGGGGGGGGGGGGGGGGGGGGTTACCCACATATGCGGTCCTCTCCAAGGTTTCTCATAGTCATTCACCGACGTCCCACTGGGGTGAGTTTTTCCTTGCCCGTATGTGGGCTCTGTACCGAGGATGTCGTTGTGGCTTGTACAGCCCTTTGAGACACTTGTGATTTAGGGCTATATAAATAAACATTCATTGATTGATAACCATACACAATAAAACATTAACAAAATGCTATGTCACATGAATGTTTTTTAAGTAATAACTTTGAAAAAACAAAAAAACAAGTAATGTAAAAAAAAACATGGTGTTTACTTTTTGATATCAATATAAAACTCAAAGCAGTTTGGCTAATGAAGATAAAGTATAATAAACAAGCTTTGTTTTCTCTAACAACGCCTCCTAGTGGTTCAGTGCAACAGTTTGGCCAAGAAAAATAAACACGAGTGATACCTATCACAACGAATATACAATCTTCACATCCTGCGTTCAATTCAATGAGATTACAAAACATTATAGCTAGTATTGATGTTATTTGAACACTGATAAATGTTGCAGCTAGATAAAGTAAATCCCAGTAAACAAATTAAAGACAAGTTGTAGCAATGTTCACGACACATTGCCTGCTGCATGTTTCCTCACATCATTAACTCTCAGTCACAGCAGCTGAAAGACGCTGTATGAGAAAATAAAAGCAACATCAAACAGTTTTCTCCTTTGCTGTATACTTTTAGTGTGAGACAAATGAGTCTATCTCCAATATTGTCCACACTTGTCACCATCTGAAAACAGCAGTGCGCTCTTTAATGCACCCCGAGACTCCACCGAAACGAAGCGAGGGAAAATTAAGTTAAACCAAGCGCTCGACTCTGTTTACTCTGAGGGGAAATCTCCGTAGCAAAGTCTGTGTAGTTGTGTTCCGCCATGTCGATGCTTCTGCGTAAGCGATTAAAACACTTTGCATTTAATAAACATCATATACTTTCCGGGTTTGAGTTAATTGTGATGGACTGTATTCGAGGAAATGCGGTAAATCTATTAGGGATGTCCCAATCAACATTTTGGCCTCTGATTCGGGATCAGATGCTTTGACAATAGATTATGGAACTAACGATATTGTGTAGCATGTATGTAACTAAAGTATACACAATAATACATTTTTAGAATGCTTATCATATTAAATTTAGTGTTTGCTAATATTGTAGTGATGATGTATTAAATGTGTGGCATTAAAATGCTACATACAAATAACGTGGCTAGTGAACAGTAACAAAAAAAAGCAAAAACTACTTTGGTTCCCATTTAAATCATTAGGGTTTTGCCCTCATAGCTTTCCTGTAACCAGAGACTTACTCCCTGAGTTTTTACATAATAAAAAAAAACGACCAAAAATGATTTTGTAATAAGAACAAGAAAAATAATACATCCATCTAATCACTTTAGTATTATTTACATACTGATACTATACTAGGTATCAATAGAATCAACATCTGGATTGATCACTCTCACTTAACATTGAAACTTTAGCGGTTAGCTTCTTGTGTCATCCTGCTTGGTGTGTGTTTGTAGCATGCTTAGCCATTCCTTTTCCTTGAGTCCTCCAGTGATAATGCTACTGGAAGAAAATAAGTTTTTTTGCCATGTTAGTGAGGATTAGTATCTTAGAAACAGCTTCACACGGTGAAAAGACGACACATTCATTGCAGCTTGCTCTGAAATTCGAGCCAGTGTTCTGGCAAGACACTGACTCTCCTGGAAGTCATGCAACTCCTGCATGTGTGTAACAAGGAATATGAAAATGTAATTGTGTTTCCCTGAGAGTGCATCATTTTGAAATAATCTTTCACTAGAGTACAATCTTTACCCATGTAAACACTGTGGTAAATATTGGCTGGGCTTAGAAGCTCATCAGACGATCATTTAAAAAAGGCAAATATGATCAAGAGTGGGACATCCCTATATACAGTACTATCCTTTTTCTGGCTAAGCTATTGTTGTTAATGTGGTTATTCAAAGGGGACTTTTTTCAGGTTACTGGGGGACACAACCTAGCATATAGTTAAGTGTTAAAATGCCAAATGTATTTTATTGTGTACAAAAATTTATATTCATTTTTAGGCACCTGTGTGAGTACAGCGTATTCAGAAAGTATTTACAGCACTTCACTTTTTTCACATTGTGTTATGTTACAACCTTAGTCCAAATTGGAATTAATTCATTTTTGTCAACAAAATTCTACACGCAATACCTAGGGCTAGACACTTAATCAAATTTTGATTTCAATTTTGATTATGGCTTCTCACGATCATAAGAGTATAATAATCGAAAGAAAACAATTAATGGGCCGCGCAGAGCTTGTAACAGTGGAACAGATGAGTGAGAGTGTGAGTCGAAAAAAGACAGCGTCTACTAGAAGTTTGGGATGCCATCATGGTTGTTACTTTTTATTTGACAAAGCACTAGTATGCTTAATCAATAATCACTAAACACAACAAAAAAAGTAAGGCATATGATTTCCATGTTGAAGTAACCGCGGACAGTCACTTTGGCCAATAAAACGGAATCAGCTGATAAACGCAAAATGATATCAGGGAAATTTACAATCAAGTCCTTTCTTTACTTGTCAAGCTGAGAACAAAAGCACAGCATACTTCCCTGCTTAACAATAATAGAGTGCGCCACATCCGGCCTGACTGCACTTTCTCTCTTGGCTCTTGGCAAGGGCGGTCACAATCCCTCCTCTCTCCGTGTCTGCCCTGCCTGCCTCTTTGTCTCATCCTGTCTTGTTTAACTTTTTGTGTTGCCTCTTTTTTTTTAGCACTGCTCTCCAAAATCTAAACAATGGAATTGATCAACTTTTCTCTCAACAATTGACAAGCTCTCGGGTTCAGGGGAATCTGTCTGTCCTGTCAGAACGTTTTTTGCTGGACATACGACGGACTCTTGGGAGAAGAGGAGTGCCGCTTGCCTGGTGACCCTTTCAGTTGAGGACGTTGACGATATCTTAAGTTGAAGTTAAAGTACCAATGATTTTCACACACACACACTAGGTGTGGTGAGATTATCCTCTGCATTTGACCCATCACCTTCACCCCCTGGGAGGTGAGGGGAGCAGTGAGCAGCGCCCGGGAATCCTTTTTGGTGATTTAATCCCCAATTCCAACCCTTGATGCTGAGTGCCAAGCAGGGAGGTAATGGGTCCCATTTTTACAGTCTTTGGTATGACTCGGCAGGGGTTTGAACTCACGACCTACCGATCTCAGGGCTGACACTCTAACCACTAGGCCACTGAGCATGTACTAAGCCACTGAGCACCTATTCGGAACCATGATAACAGAACAGCTGCTGATTGGAGTAAGCGTTGCCTTGGTGTATCAACAAATTGGAAGACACTAGCAGCCATTCAAAGTACCCTAAAGCTGCCACAAATGATTGGAGGATGTGGGAAGAACTCTCGACACTCAAGACTTTTGTGATTTTGGATAACATTGGACTATCTGCCCTGAAGAATGAATTTGAGGATCAGAAATGGACAATTATGAGTGAAAAGTTTAAATTTGTTTTCGCTCGCTCAAACACAACTATTCTAACCTTGATTGTTTTCTCTGGCTGCGACATAACAAGGTTGCTGCTTCAAGATTCCACCCGAGGACAGTGCAGCAAAGACGGAACAAACTCCTTCTGTGTCAACAACACCTGTAAAGATAAACTCTGTTCCTGTGCCACCACCTGCAGAGCGACTTCAGGCCTACAGACCTATATATATATATAGACACAAACCATAGACCATGGCTGCATATGCACCCCCCCTCCACACACACACCTTAGCCACTGCTTAAACCCCTTAGGAGTGATGGACGGCTGAGCATCACTACGACAGCAGCAGCTCACCACCGACCAAAACTGTCAAGAGATATATTGCACCAATAAATGTGAGAACTTTTACATTTAATTATATTTAATTTTACACAAAAAGCACACACTATGGTGGTAGAATAAGTGTAAAACATAAAAAAACGAATTAAAAACAATTAAAACGAAAAAACGTAATTGTATTGTTTATTTTTAATATTGCCATTGTTATTTAAGTGTATTGGTATTATTATTTTACTTGTGGTTTATTCATTACTCATTTTTATCCGTTTTTTAAAATTATATTTAAAGTTGAGTTTTGGTGGTACAATAAATACAAATGTTTTCAAACTAATTAATAATTGTGTTATTAACTGTGATTACAATATCAATCAAAACAATTGTGATTATTTATTTTGTCATAATCGTCCAGCCATAGCAATACCACATAATGACAATGTGAAAAGCTTTTTTTTGTTTGCAAATGTAAAAAAATATTAAAATAAAATAAAATATACACATGTATTTACAGCATTTGCTTAATACTTTAACGCACCCTTGGCAGCAATTACAGCCCCAAGTTCTTTTTTCTCAAGTCTTTTGATGCCACAAGTTTGGCACACCTATCTTTAGGCAGTTTCGCCCGTTCCTCTTTGCAGAACCTCTCAAGCTCCATCAGGTTGGATGAGAAGCGTTATGGTAGTTTTCATCCAGAATGTTCATCTTTCCCTCTATCCTGACTAGTTCCTGCTGCTGAAAAACATCCCCACAGCATTATGCTGCCACAACCATGCTTCACTGTAGGGACGGTATTGGCCTGGTGATGAATGGTGTCTGGTTTCCTCCAAACATGATGCCTGATATTCACGTCAAAGAGTTCAATCTTGGTCTCATCAGACCAGATAATTTTGTTACTCATGGTCTGAGAGTCCTTCAGGTGCATGTTGGCAAACTTTTTATTAACAAATGGTTTCCTTCTGTCCTCTATACCATATAGGTATGATTGGTGGAGTGCTGCAGAGACGGTTGTCTTTCTGGAAGGTTCTCCTCTCTCTAAAGAGGAACGCTGTAGCTCTGACAGAGTGACCATCGGTTTGTTAGTCACCTCTCTGACTAGACCAAGGTGAATGCAGCAATGTACAGAGACATCCTGGATGAAAACCAACACTTCCCATCCAATCTGATGGAGTTCGAGAGGTGCTGCAAAGAGGAATGGGCGAAACTGCCGAAAGATAGGTGTGCCAAGCTTGCGGCATCATATTCAAAAATATTTGAGGCTGTAATTGCTGCCAAAGGTGCATCAACAAAGTATTGAGCAAAAGCTGTGAATACTTAGGTAAACGTCCATCCATCCATCCATTTTCTACCGCTTATTCCCTTCGGGGTCGCTGGAGCCTATCTCAGCTACAATCGGGCGGAAGGCGGGGTACACCCTGGACATCGCAGGGCCTTAGGTAAACGTGATTTTTTTATTTTTAATAAATTTGCAAATTAAAAAACAAATTACCGGTACATTGTCATTTTGGAGTATTGTCTGTAGAATTTTGACGACAAAAGTGAATCTATTCTGTTTTTTAATACGGCTGCTACATAACAAAATGTGGAAAAAGTGAACCGCTGTGAATACTTTCCGGGTGCTCTGTACCTACACCGACAGACCATCATATGGTCTACATGCTACGTACCTTGGCCTCTTCCAGGTTGCCCAGTCTGAAGTGAAGAGCCCCCAGGTTGTTGAGAATCTCGGGTGGGACATCAGCCTGCACCTTCTCCTGTAGTATGCGTGTAGCTGTGCCATAGGCGGAAAGCGCTCCTTGGATGTCGGTCTGCTCTAGAATCTGAGCCAGCTCGATCCAGGCCTCCACGTCATCAGGGTACTGCTCTGTAACTTTCTTTAGATGACCCTAGGAAGAAGAGATGAGGATTCTTTGTGAGAATTGTCCAACTGTTCAAAATGAAAAGTCTAAAGTTGAAAAATATGCTTATGAAGTGCAGTTAAGTGAGTATGAAAAGATTAAGACTACAGCGGTTGTGGTTCTGCTTTTTATTGGTTTTCCCTTTAGCCTTTATTTGACTGCCATGATACAAAATTACGTGACATGTCAGCATATATCGCAAGACCTCAGCATACCTTTCTGAGAGCTCAGTTCAGTCAGTTTCAAAGTACAATCACGGCATGTGTATTGTGTTTTTGGTCTTGTTGTTAAATGCGTATTCCAGAAAGAAGCACCAGCTTTAAAACGGTGTTAAGAGAAAAATATACACTGGTTGCTTACTGCCAAGCGGCCCGATATGCGTTGTCACTTAAGTAAAAAAATAAATGTGTTTAAACAGCAGTAAATCATTTCACACGCTTGTATGACAATTTAGAGGTAAAAATGTAATTCAAAACTGTACTGTCGCGTTAATAAATAAAGAAAACCTCAGTGGTATGTACAATGAAATGAATGAGAAGATAGAGGAAGGTATGGGACATACTTTGGCAATGTCTCGCTTCTCCTGGTCCTCAGATGTTGCATATAGAGAGCCCAAAATTTTGATTGTCTCATAGTTGTTAGGGTAGGCCTTTAACACCTTTTCAAAGCACTGTGCTGCGTTCTCTTTGTCTCTTCGATAAACGTACATCTGTCCCAGGCCGAAAAAGGGCAGCACGAATGTGGACGAGGCAAACTGAGTAGCCTGGTAGTAATACTGAAAGGCTTGGTCATAGTCCTCCTGAGGGTAGAGAAGAGGAAATTAAATGACATGCAGTAAATAAGCCAGAAGCTACTTAAGGCCAATTGTGGGCATTACCTGCACGTGAAAAGAGCGAGCCAACTGATAGCAACTCTCAGCCTGCATGGCCTCTACTTCTGTGTTGTGAAAAGCATGCAGAGCCAAATGCTGCACTTTGCTGTAGTCCTGAAAGAACACAACACAGAATATTGTGAAGGATGGTTAAAACCATATATAGACAGAACTTCCAATGCCAGTGGTTACCTTTTTGAAGAAAAAGTGGTTGGCGAGGTGGTTGAGCACCATGGGATTGCTCGGGTCAATGGTGTAGGCGCGTGACAAGAGCTGCACTCCATTCTTGATGGAGTCTGCTTCCTTGTTGTTGAGCTCCAGCACAGCCAAGCCGACAAGAGCTCCCACACATTTGGAATTGAGCTCCAGGGCGCGGCCGAAAGCCAAGCGGGCTTTCTCCAGTTTGTTGAGTTTGACAAAGCAGTGGCCCATCCCCAGTCTTACCTCAGCTGGAAAAAGAAGACACAGAGGACAAGTCCATGAATGTTCTCATTCATCCAGGTCATTGTCATCTCAGGGCATTCAATCGGTCGCAACTGGACTGTTTGATTTGACTGGGTCTGGACTAGATCTGACCAATCCAAGTCTATGAGCATGAACTGATGAAGCCTACTCGGATGAGCGGCGGAATGTCTTCTAAGACAAACCAATCAGTCCAGTTGTGATCGATTGAATGCCTTGAGATGACACAGACTACAATTTCTCTTTACACAAGAATTGTGATTGGAGTTTAAAAAAAAGGTTCACCTGGACAGCCTGGGTTTGTGCGTAGAGCCTTTTTGTAGTACGCGAGTGCACCTCTGTAATCCTTTTTATTGAAGGATATACAAGCCTTACCTGTTAAACAACAGAAAGAGGGTTAATTTAGTGAAATAGCGCTCATTATTTGATCAAATATAAAGTGAAGCTTGGCTCATCATTATCAATCCTGTGTGGAGCTTTCACACTTTTTTTTTTTTTTACAATGCTCATATATTTAGTGTAGCAGACAACAACAATACCACATGTATCATTATTAGCAGTTACATTAGCAATAGTCTTTTTTATAGTAGATTTGCAAGACTGTGTATCGTATTGACCGAAATATGAGACAACCCTGAATATAAAACTACCTCTTTTACAAAACAAATCTTGAAGTGCATTTTTCCCGCAGTTGGAAAAACTGGGTAGGATGGTTAGTTTTGTTTTCTTTTTTGTTGTTGTTGCCATCACTCTGCAACAAATTGAGCATACAGGCTTGTTCGTCCATTTTGATGAGCTCATCTTGCACACTCTTTTTAAGACATTGACTTTAAAATCATCTTTTTTTTACTCCTAATTTTTGTTATCTTGCAGTACTTCTTACCAGCAAGCCGCAACTAGTGAGGATCCTGTGCATCCTGTGTGTATGTAAGCTAGAGGTCCTGCCTCCGCCCACCGAAACAAATATTGTGGATGACTGACAAGAGAATTAAATAATTTTATTCTGCTATTGAATAAAGCTTAGGTGCTGAAAGTGAATTCCCCTGCCCCTGTTTGAAAGCAGGAGATTAAGAAATCAAACACTCACACGGACATGGTAATTTATGGATGGCGGCAAAGTTATCGAGTTAATTTTCATTTATTGTTTTATTAATTGAATTATCGACTAATGGCCCAGCCCTGGTTGCGGCTGAATCTCTGCAGGTCAATGGTGCATGTGAGTGAGAGGAAGAAAATCAGACTACCTGGGTGAAAAGTCATTAGACAACGCCGGTTGGTTTGCATGTCTAAATCTAATCTAATCTAATAGACATTTGATAAAACATGACCTCTTTTTCAGGGAACAAGTCAATCATTCAATCAATCACAATTTATTTTTTCAGCCCTTAATCACAAGTACCACAGAGGCTTCGCCAAACCACAACATCCCCTGATCTGGGCTGGACGACATGACAAAAAAAGTATCACAATTATTTTTTTCATATCATTCAACCTTCATTAATATCACAATTTTTTAATATAGTCGGATTGTCCTGTGCACGACTATAGAGAGTCCCGTTGCAACACTACTCTTTATAACTTTAGTATCTTGTAGCAGACATTTTCACCATGTTTGATCAATATGCTAACAGTTGACAACTGGCATTGTTTTATCCATATCTATCATTGTGTTTATGAGAGGTGCAACGGTACACGCTAGGTTCCATACCTCGGTTTTAGGGCCACGGTTTTCCTTCTTTTTCGGTACATTTTGGGGGGGTAAACATTTTTCCCCCGACTTTTTTTTTCTCAAAGTTATTTTGTTATTTTTCTTGTCATTACAAACTTCATTCTGCAGTAAACAAGTGGTGTACTGAATACTAGTATAAGACTTTTTTTAAGTTAACATTTACTAAACAACACTTTCAAAATGTAATTATTATTTGTATTTTTTCATTACTCGTATATATCAGTGTTTCTCACCAGTGGTTTGGCAAAGGGCAAGCGGTCACCCAAATTTTGGAGTTTTTTAAAACTCAAATTCTGTATCTTATAGTTATTGAAAATACATTAAAGTGCAGTTTGAATTTTTTTTATAAATAATACGTACCAAGTTCCAACACAAAAAACATGTTTGATGATTATTTCAGGAACAAAATGTTTTTATCCACAAACTAAAAAATAATTTGAACAAAAGTGTCCGCAGAGTTTTTTAGTACATGTTATATCAGAGGAGTTGAATCAGCGCAAACACAAACAAAAAGTCTGATTAAAAAATATTTAGATATACAATGTATTTTTTTCCTGATTGTATTAGTAGGTGTGTTTATTCTCCAAGTCGGGACCGATAAACATCATGTGCCTGCCTGCAAAACCGCATTCTGGGCAGGATTACTGCACACAACACAACTTGAGTCGTGAGCCCAAGCAGTCAGTGAGACTAAAGTCTGTCACTGAAGACGCTGCTCCTTTTAAATATTGTGTTTCAACTTATATGATAGTGTTGGCGATATTTCTTTATTTTATTCTTCTGGGCTGCATTTACAGCTGTGTGAAGGGGAAGCGACACAACTGATTGAATATTAATTACATTGTGACGAGCATGACTATCGAGACAGTGGACAGGAACCGTCGTGCACATACACGGACACAAACACATTCACACGACATGCACACGTACACAAATTCACACACCTATTCACAGACACACACGGGACAATGGTCAATAAAGGCGGATTTTATACGCAGAATTATACCAAGCACCATTGCTTCCCTAATGTTTACTACTACTATCTTGTAGCTGAGATAGGCTCCAGCACCCCCCGCGACCCCGTAGGGAATAAGCGGTAAAAAATGGATGGATGTATGGATCTTCTAACAAAAATTTCCGCCATGTTTAATTGAGGTAATTATGGCAACAGCTGATCACCGTGATCGAACTGAAATTAATCGCAATCATCAATCACGATCATATAATCGCCCAGCACTACCCTGATCTATACCCACAAAAATACTGTTGGTATTCGGTTATTATTAGGTAGTAGTACTAGTAAGGCTGGGTGTCATGGCAAATTCCTAAATCTGTATTATATTGAACTTATGTCTCATACAGCAATATTTAAAAGATATCAATCCATAATTGATCAAATACTATGGTTGCTGTTATAACAGTGTGTGCATTGTTTTCTCATCCCACTATACTTTGTGTATCTGTAATCCAGCTTGTTGAAGCAAATGGCCACAGTTCTTCGATTGCTACACTGCATAAGATCCTATACCAGCCCCACAAAGATTTTGGTAGATAAGTGCTAAACAAACCCTTATTATTAGAAGTTTCTTTGTTTTCAACTTGCCAAGTAAAGCAGGGATATTATTGGTAGACTGGTTCAGGACAAAGTGGAACTGAGCGTCAGCCTGATCCATCTTGTCTCCTTCCAGAAGGCAGAAACAAGCTCTTCCCAGCAAATGGTTCTGGAAGAGACAAGACAGTTCAGATTTTAACTGTTTTCCTTCTTTTTAATTGTGATTAATCTGTTCTGCACTCTTGTTCTCACCTGATCATACATGATTATCTTGTCTGCCATGGTGTACAACAGCGTGGCCTGTGTGATGAGCTCTTTTTTGGCATCTTTGTTTTTCTCTTTGCGTGCCTGCTGCACGTAGTAAGCTGCCAGAGTATCCAGACAGGTCATCTGGTCCTTTTCGTGGTCTCTATAGTCCAAGTTGCCGTCGATACGCGCCGCCTCTAAAAGTTTGACAAAGTCCTCTGTTTTGCCCTGCTTGTAGTACTCCAGCTGGAAAACAAAGACAGTATTACCAACTAATTCAAGTGAACAATTTGTTGTATATCTCACATTCAGATTTTTCTGTGTAATTGCAATAAAAAATGGAAAAAAATATACTTTTTTTTCCAGACATACCTCCTAGCATGCACTGCTAATAACATTTGAACGCTTTGCTTAAGGAACTTTATAGAATCGAAACAACAAGTACAGTATAACCTTACCGCCAAGGCAATCCATATGTGCAGCTGCGTGTGTTCTTGCTTCAGGATACTGATGACTTCATCCCCTTCAGGCAGCTGGTCAAAGTCAAGCTCAATGACCTGCAGAGAAAAATTACTACATGTTATGAACAATGCTGTGTGCAATGGTAACATATACTGTATACAAGGCAATCACCACTACGTTAACGTTTGAGTTTTTTATCCAGAAGCTTTCATCATATACCACAGTACACTCTAAGGCTGAAACGACGCGTCGACATAGTCGACGTCATCGGTTACGTAAATACGTCGACGCCGTTTTTGTGTGTCGACACGTCGCATATTTACGTCACACTACCGTCATGGCGGAGCGCAAAGCAGACTGTGCGAGCGAGGGGGAAAAAATCACGCCAAAAGTGGTCAAAAGTGTGGGAGTATTTCAATACACGGCCTAATAATGTTGTTGTATGCACACTGTGTCGAGCGGAAATGGCCTATCATAGCAGCACAACGGCTATGAACGAACATTTGAAAAGAAAACCATCAATTAGTCAATCGTCCGCACGAGTATACGTTGTCATCATTACACAAAAACATGAATGTGTCATTTGTATCTGCTAGGGGTGTAACGGTACGTGTTTTGTATTGAACCGTTTCGGTACGGGGCTTTCGGTTCGGTACGGGGGTGTACCGAACGAGTTTCTAAGCTAAAGCTAACTTTAGCTGCTAAAGTGTTAACAAGCTGCTTTGCTCTTTCTGCGGCTGCCTCTGTCTCAGCACGCAGCATTGTCCCACCCACACAACCATCTGATTGGTACACATAAAGCGTTATCAGCCAATCAGCAGTGTGTATTCAGAGCGCATGTAGTCAGCGCTTCAGCGTGGAGCAGATAGGTGTTTAGCAGGTGAGCATCGGGCAGCAGACTCTCCCCAAATGATAATAAACACCTCCCAGTCAACTACTAGTAACATCACTATGAGCCCGTTGACCTTCTAGGAATATAAACTGGAGCTCAGCTCAAGGTGAAGGTGAAGGCTACCGGTAATTAGCTCTCAGTTCCAGCCACATCAACCCCTTCTGAGTGCCTATTTTCAGCTGCTGGGAATATTGTAAACATGAAAAGAACCAGAGCATGTAGACATGCTAACCTTTCTTCATTACAACTGTTAGTCACTCACTGGAATGAGTAGAATTGGTTATTGTGTACTGTGTTGGACTGGATGTTTATTTTGCACATTTTAAAAGCAATACTTAATGTTTACAGTGCTCCAGAATATTTAGATTGGCACTTTTTTGTATTGGATGTCTATCTTTATTTTTGCACATTTTAGCAAATAAGCAATACTTTCACTTTTACTGAAATGTTTACACTGTTACAGAATATTTCGTTTTGCACTTTTTTGTATTGGATGTTTATCTTTATTTTTGCACATTTTAAAGCAAATTAAGCAATACTTTTACTTTTGAAATGCTTATACTATTGCAGAATATTAAGATTTGACAAAATGGCAACCAAGGTAATCAAAAAGGTTAACCAACGAACGAGATTTCTCTACAGAATTTCCTCTCTGGTCAACAAAAGCACCTTGAGGATTCTGGCGGGAACTCTCATTCAACCCTTTTTCGATTATGCATGCACCTCCTGGTACCCTAGCACCTCCAAAACCCTCAAATCTAAACTCCAAACATCTCAGAACAAGCTAGTCAGGTTACTTCTAGACCTCCACCCCAGATCCCACCTCACTCCTACCCACTTCTCTAAAGTGGGCTGGCTCAAGGTGGAGGACAGAGTTAAACAACTTGCACTGAGCCTAGTCTATAAAATCCGCTACACCTCCCTGATACCGAAGTACATGTCAAACTACTTCCTTAACGTAAATGACCGCCATAACCACAACACCAGGGGGTGCTCCACTAACCACGTTAAACCCAGATTCCGAATTAACAAAGGTCTTAACTCATTCTCTTTCTATGCCACATCAATGTGGAATGCGCTCCCAACAGGTATAAAAGAAAGGGCATCTCTATCCTCCTTCAAAACCGCAATAAAAGTTCACCTCCAGGCAGCTACAACCCTAAACTAACACCCTCCCCGGATTGCTAATAATCAAATGTAAACAATCAAATGCAGATACTTTTTCTTTTTCTTATGCCTTCTGATCTCTCTCTCTCTATGTCCACTACTTGATGTCCATACCCCCCCACCCCCCACCCCTCCACACCCCTGATTGTAAATAATGTAAATAATTCAATGTGATTATCTTGTGTGATGACTGTATTATGATGATAGTATATATGATAGTATATATCTGTATCATGAATCAATTTAAGTGGACCCCGACTTAAACAAGTTGAAAAACTTATTCGGGTGTTACCATTTAGTGGTCAATTGTACGGAATATGTACTTCACTGTGCAACCTACTAATAAAAGTCTCAATCAATCAATCAATGCACTGGATGTTTACTTTTATATTTGCACATTAAAAAGCAAATAAGCTACTTTTAATTTTGTTAAATGTTAAAAGTTTTAAATGTTTACATTGTTACAGAATATTTTGTCATGTTGTTGTCAATGTTGACTGAGTGGCCATACTTCTTTTTTTTTGTAAATAAAAGCCATGCCTTTTGAAAAAACAGGCCTACATTTATTTTTTCATCTTCATTTTAAATAAAAAAATAATCGGTAAAAGGAAAAATAATCTATAGATGAATCGAAAAAATTATCTATAGATTAACTGATTAATCGAAAAAAACAATCTATAGAAAAATAATCGTTAGCTGCAGCCTTAGTACACTCTCTTCTCTATTTAACAAATTAATAAAATAAACAGTTTGCACTAAATCAACCACCGTTAATGCAACAGTGTATTGTTTAAGCTGACGGTTTTAATGATTTTGAGTAGACCAATAAGCTATAGCAACAATGACGTTAACATCAGATAACCTGCTTAAATTTTAGAGATGCAACACAATAAATGTATAATTGTGCATTCACAAAGATAAGAAGGTTGTTAACGTCTTAACAATGTTTATTATTGTGGTTGTAGTTTGCGCTTACGCTATGTCCTACTGAAAAGTGTTAACATTTTGTTGGCTAGTTTTTATATGTTAAGAGGAAAAAAACACATACAGTAAACTTGGCTTCATTCCAAGAGTGATATCTCAAGCTAATATAATATTTTCCTGTTCAACAATTTCTAACTGTACACTTAGTTACACGACTTAGTTGGAAATGCATCATCCAGACTGTGCTACTAAGCACTTGTTCAAGTAGCATTAACTAGCACACATGGCTAGCAACATCCATAGGGAACGAGCATTTAAATTAAGACAACTTTTACCTCATCTGTGTCCCGCAGGGGGATCTCGATGGACCCTCGAGACATTCTGGCGAAAGAAAACACAAAATATAGTTCAAAATGATGAACAACTAATGCAGCACATTCGAGATGCTTGGCAGCTGTTTGTTGCTTAAAACCGGAAATCGGTATGCGGATAGTGCAACCAAATCTATGTCCGAGCGAAAAAAATCCACTTACTTTGTAAAAAATGTTTTTCCAATTATTGTTTAAAAATGCAAACAAAAAGAGCTATGGCATGTACATATTGTGTTATTTATTTGTCAGTCTTGTAGAGATGTTGAGATGAGAGATGTTTCTGGTAGTTTGCGACAAACGGATTGTGCAACCCAAATTGTTTCCGGATGGACACAATTTTTACTTTATTAAAAACAAATGCTTACTTTATTAATAACAAATGATAATCCACACAAAATAGCAAACATGAGACCATTGCTGTTGGGTGTAAAAACGAGTGAGGTGTTAGTTCCCCTCTTTTTGTTCCAGTTATTGTAGATATTCAATTTAAATAGCGTTATATAAATACTAGGCTATAAGTGCAAATGAAGCTAGTACAACAAAAATATATTACGAATTCGACATTTGCAGTTCTATTTTTACTTAAAATTTTCACCAATATCCCTAAATTTATGTTGTGTTGTTTAAATATAATATGCATTTTTATATTGTTAAAAAAAACCCAGAAAATAATGGCTAGTATCTAAGGCTTTGGGGGCAAACATCTTAAGTATTTGAATGACAGCCAATGTTACATTTGCTTACTTGTTTTTCAGTATTGATTTTATATTGCTCGATTGTAATGAAAGGGATTAATATTAATTGTATTATGTAGTTATCATTGCTCCATTGACGTGTTGTGCGTGGGTGTTGCTTTGTCGTGTATTGGTAAATTGTTCACAAATAAGTGTGTTGATACATTTTTCCCCAAAAAATCTTGGTCCTGAGTTGTATTCTGATTACCATCATGATCAACAAATTAAAGGCAAAACTCACTAACTCATTAAAAAATATAAACCGAATTGTCCTAGTGAAAAGTATCAGCATCTACGATATACTCACCCTTTATTTACTTAGTATTGGATCGATATCAACATTATAAAATCTCCCGCTTCTAAAGTGTACAGTGCATCAAAAAGTATTAACAGTGCTTTTTTTGTATTGTTTTTTTTTGTTACAGACTTATTCCAAAATGGAATACATTAATTTTTGTCCTCAAAATTATACAGAAAATACCAAATAATTCAATGTGAAAAGGTTTTTGTTTTTTTTAAATGCAAATTTATTTAAAAAAAAATCACACGTACATAACAACTCACAGCCTTTGTTCAATACTTTGTTGATGCAACTTTGGCAGCAATTACAGCCTCAAGTCTAAAAACGACACCACAAGCTTTGCACACCTATCTTTGGGCAAGTTGGATGGGGAGCCTAAGTTTTTATCCAGGATGTCTATGTACATTGCTGCATTAATCTTTCCCTCTATTCTGACTAGTCTCCCAGTTCCCGCCGCTGAGAAACGTCCCCACAGCATGATGCTGCCACCAACATGCTTCACTGTGTGTGATGGTATTGGCTCGATGATGAGTGGTGCTAGGTTTCCTCCAAACATGATGCCTGACATTCACAGTTCCATCATTGTGTCATCAGACCAGATAATTTTGTTTCTCACGGTCTGAGAATCTTTCAGGTGCAATTTGGCAAACATTTACGAAGGAATGGCTTCCGTCTGGCCACTATACTAGACTTGATTGGTGGTGTGCTGCAGATGTGGTTGTCCTTCTGGAAGGTTCTCCTCTCTCTACAGAGGAATGCTGTAGCTCTGACAGAGTGACCATCGGGTTCTTGGTCACCTCCCTGACTAGATTGAGATGAATGCATCAATGTACAGAGGCATCCTGGGTGAAAACTAACACTTCCCATCCAATCTGATGGAGCTTGAGAGGTGCTGCAAAGAGGAAGAGGAGAAACTGCCCTAAGATAGGTATGCCACGCGTGTGTCATTGTATTCAAAAAGACTTGAGGCTGTAATTGCTGCCAAAGGTTCATCAACAAAGTTTTGAGCAAAGGCTGTGAATACTTATGTACATGTGATTATTTTTACTTTTTATTTTTAATACATTTGCAAAATAAAAACAAATGTAAATACTTGTCACATTGTCAATACATGGTATTTTCTGTAGAATTTGGAGACAAAAATGGACAAAGGCTGTAAGATAACAAAATGTGGAAAAAGTGAAGCGTTGTGAATACTTTCTGGGTGCACTGCATAGACCTACAGGAGAATTGATTTGTAATCAATGTAATGTGTTGAATCTGTGATTCATGTTTACACATTTCCCAGTCTGTGCATTTGATGTCAATGCAAGCCAATGGAGAGTATAATTGCCACAGACAGTCATTATGTCAGGAGGAGGTTGGGGAAAAGAGGGATTATGGGGAGTCAGCTGGTTTTGATGTGAAGTGCAAACAAGAACAGGAGCATCCTGAAGGCTTCATGCGTGGATCAGAGGACAAGCCCAAATAACTATGAAAATAATATTTTAAAACAATTTCATCAAAGAACTGCACAGAGTTGAGAAGTAAGATTTACATTTATCATTAAGTTAGATTTTAAATGTTATTACCAAGCTTGAAGGATTTTAAAATGCATTGTACTGTATTGTATTTCATTATATTAAATATTATTTGCATTTCATACTACTATTGGATGCTAACCCTTATATTTTCTAATTGAAATGACGATGCTGTTTCTGTTCTTAATTTTAGTGGTAGCTCATGTAGAAATGCGACACTTCAGCAGTCCAATTGCTGTCAGGCAATCAAGCGTATAGTCAAAATGTCTGACAGCAATGATGGTAAGAAATAATGACGAATGATTTACCAGATGATGTGTGCATACACATATTATAATACATGAACACAAACTTGTTCATGTTTAGTGTGGGAGTCTGCTGACAGTGGGACAGTGCATGGCATCGAGGACTCACAGGACACAAGCGAGTTCTCTGAACATGAACTCCTTGACATCATGTATAATGCATGCAACACCTCCAACACAGGTGCGTTGGCTTAACAACGATGAGAAAAACTAAGTGTGCTTCATATACATTAGCTCTATCATGTCATATACCTTCAGGAGAAGTGTTGGCGTCGTCCATCTTACAATACCTGCAGAAGGTGACCTCCCAGAGTCCAGAGCAGAGTCGTCTGACATCCCTCCAGTGTTTGCTGGACCCCGAATGTCAAGACCCCATCGTGAGCAGAGAGATGTTCCACCTAAATATGAAGGAGTGGATCGCTCAGTGCAGCCAGGACAGGTATTACCACCAATTAGAGATGTTATGTAGCTTTTAAAAAATTGTTTCCATATTGATAACAGCTAAGTTTTCTTAAGGTTATTATTAGGGCAGACAAAAATAACGATTTAACTCATGTGATTAAACACAAAAAGTCATTGCATTAATACAAAGTAATCACACCATTTATTTCCACCCTGCATGCTCCTTTACCTTAACTGTGAGTCAATGGTTACCAGAAAGGCTGCATGGGTTTTACGGTCACTGATCGGGTCAAAGACGAGTAAAGGGACTCCGACTGTTGTGCTCGCTGGTAAATGTCACTTCAAAATATACCCTGACTGGACTTTAGATAAAACTGTTATCAAGTTCTGAACAAATAAATGGCAGCCTGTACATTTAAGTAAAACATTTAATAAATATTCCTCTATGACATTCTGACAATAAAATCACTTGTGTCCAAATATTGGGGTCTTTTTAAAAAAAATTATTAAATTATGCAAGCAATTAGTAACCCGTGATTAATCATGATTAATCCAAATTTATAAGTGTTGATTATCTAATTAAAAAAAAAATTCTGATGCATTAAAAATATCACAGATATCCTTCAAACAGACTGCTACAATCTGGCAGATATTGTGTACCAATAGTACCAAATGACTGAACCAGGTTGTCAGGCTATGTGATTGAATTACTCAATAACAAATGTATAGTTCTGGACACAGCCCATGTATGACAAATGTATTATAATATTTATTATTTTGTTTCTAATTTGATAATTTTAATATATTGTGTATATTCTATTCTTTTTTATTGGTTACGCATAATTATTTTCTATTCTTTATCACATTTCATGTCACTGTTGACTGCGCGTTAACCTGCTTATGAACAAATCTTAGTCTTAATTGTGATGCAACTTGTTTATTATGATGAATAAAGCAGTGTTGCTTAAAAAAGAATATATTTCCTACTCACAAACATATATGATCTAAAAAAATAATGTCAAATTGTTACAATGAAGTAGTGCATTTAATTTATTTTCTGCCAACACCCCCCTCCCTGCACCCCCTGAATCAAATTACTGAATTACTATTAAGAAGTTGATAATATTGATTTATTGATCTGGACAACGCACTGTGAGTTACATTCTTTATATATTCTGCTGACGACTCCTCCTTTTTTCTTTTCATTACTGTCACAAATGTCTCCACCTCCATTAGCTCTGTGCATGTGTGTACTTTCTACTTCTACTGGGTCAGCCTTTTGATTAGATTGAACCCTGCTGCCACCTAGCTGCATGCTTGTGTATCATTTTAAAATTAATACTAGAGTCTAGCAACAAATATATAATGAAACTATCCCTCTTCGTGAAACACTATGTCAATGTATGGCAAAGGTTTCACCAAAGAAACATGTTCACTGAAAACAATGATTTTCCTGGTTAACCCTTTATAGCGCACTCATTGAAATACTAATACTATTTTAGCATATTGAAACTGCTTTTTTAGATATTAATTCTCAGACATTTTTAATCTATGACAGTAAATATATATTGCTGACGTATCCTTATAAATAGCTTTATTTTATTATATTTCACTTGTCATTAACAGGTTTATTTTGCTCAATAGCAGTCTTTCTCAAATAGTTGTTTTCCGTACCAGAATAGAATTAACCGTATGTAGCACTTGACTTCACTGTAACCACGTTGGGAGACGAGGAAAGGCCGGCCTGTTGTTTCCTTTAATGTTAATAAACTTACAAAGTTATGCAGAGGTATAATTATAACAATTTTCAGACAAATTATACTATTTATGGTCAAGGTGGAGAGTGGAGGGGGGCACACAATGTTTTCTTCTGCCAAGGCGAAGCGTAACAGGCAATAATTGAGAAGCACTGCTCTACACTGAGGCATGTGGACTGTGCAGCTGGAGTTTCAATTTGAGCTGCCAAATATGTAACTTAACGGTTTTTGACATTACAAAGCAACTGTATAGAAGTAAACAAATATGTACTGCAGTCTATTTCAATCATAATCGATGTTTACATGATGCATGTATTTAAGTAGTATTTAAAATTGTAAAAAAAATCTGCACACTATACGGTAAAATACTGGCAGCTGTGGTTGCCAGAAATTTACCGTGAAACAAATTTGGGCCAATTTTAGTGTTGCCAATGAGCCTATCCCCAGGTGCATGTCTTTGGAGGTGGGAGGAAGCCGGAGTGCCCAGAGAGAACCCACGCAGTCACGGGGAGAACACGTAAACTCCACAGAAAAAGACCCCCAGCCTGGGAATTAAACCCAGGACCTTTTCACAGTGAGGCACAAGCACTAAGCACGCCGCCACTGCATCTAATATCTGCAAAAAAACGGTGTTTCCGAGACATGTTAATGAGTATTTTAACTTGAAAGTAATTGTATAACCTTTCACTGGATAACTCACAACAAGGACTTCCGCAACATGTTCCTTCAAAATGAGTCTTAAATGCTCTGTATCTGTTAAGTAGCTGCTTGCAACCAGTTCCAGCACACTTAGACACACAGCATGATTCATTTCGATGTAGTTTGCAATGAAGCACATAGACATAACCCCTCAATGTCTGAAACGACCTGCCACAAACATACAAGAAAACATGTTGTTAGCCAAAAGTTAACTAGGCTAATGCGTTAACGCAAACCCCTAAAACAATTAGGTATGCTGTAAATGTAAATGTACGATCTGCAAAATCTTAAATTTTAGACAGAATAATACCATACATTTTAGAGTATTTGCATGCATGCTTGTGAAATTACAGTTTTTGTAAATGCTTTGTACAATGTTTTATTATTTTCACAGTAAAGTCATGGGTTTTCTATGTATTGTAACCATAATAATTTAGGTTATCTAGTTTCTTGGTTTGCAGGAGTCCACTGCATTTACTACTGTAATAAACTGTATTGGATTTTACAGTGTTTTACTGTTGCTATTTAACAATTGCTTGCTGTAGTTTTTATGGTCATTTTTTTACAGTGCACATGTCTTCACTCTTCGAGTGTGTGTTTTTTTGTTTTTCAATTGACTCATGAATGCTGTTGTTCAGTGCTGGTGTGGACAGTGCTGGTGATGCATCTTATCCAGACTCTTCAGTTGTGCCTGTGAAAGGTAAGCCTTTTTTTTAAGAGAGCCTAATCAAACAGGATCTTAATCACCCAATCTTCTTTCAGGACTTGAATTCTCGTGCTCGACTAAGACTGCCTCTGCTGACAGCCATCGGTGTGCCTGGTTAGTGGATTTATTACTCTTCCTTTTGTCTAACTTATATACTATACTATACTATGCTATATTATACTACAACGTAGGGTTGTACGGTATACCGGTATTAGTATAGTGCAGCGATACTAATGAATCATTTTCGGTACTATACCGCCTCTGAAACGTACCGGTCCACCCCCCAACCCCCTGCCCCCCAACCCACCCGCGCCCGTGTCGAAGTCACGTCATAACATTGCTGGTTTTACGAGCAGAGGAACATATTCGGTAGCGCACAATCACTGCGTACTTATACGCAGTGTGTAGACAGAAAAGGGAGAACGGACACATTTTGGCTTAAAAACTAACGATAAAGGTGAAGTTTACGTAGATATTTTTTAGCTTCACAACATCTTCTTTCGTTTTTTTTAAATGTATGTATTATGTTTATAAACGCAGGAAATATGTCCCTGGACACATGAGGATTTTGAATATGACTAATGTATGATCCTGTAACTACTTGGTATCAGATTGATACCCAAACTTGTGGTATCATCCAAAACTAATGTAAAGTATCAAACAACAGAAGAATAAGTGATTATTACATTTTAAACAGAAGTGTAGATAGAACATGTTAAAAGAGAATGTAAGCAGATATTAACAGTAAATGAACAAGTAGATTAATAATTCATTTTCTACCACTTGTCCTTAATAATGTTGACAAAATAATTGAATGATGAATGACACAATATGTTACTGCATATGTCAGCAGACTAATTAGGAGCCTTTGTTTGTTTACTCACTACTAAAAGTCAAGTTGTCTAGTATGTTCACTATTTTATTTAAGGACTTAACTGCAAAAAGAAACATATGTTTAATGTACCCTAAGATGTTTTGTTAAAATAAAGCCAATAATGCAATTTTTTTGTGGTCCACTTTATTAAGAAAAGTACCGAAAAGTATCGAAATCATTTTAGTACCGGTACCAAAATATTGGTATCGTTACAACACTACTAGAACGTATAGTTGAAGGCTGTAACTGTGGTTTGGACCTCACCCAGTGATGGAAAAGACCTATCGGCAGCAGTGTCAGAGCTGAAGCAAGCTCACCGCAAGCTGAGCGAGCAGAACAGCAGCCTGCTAAGGACGGTGGCTCAGTGTGAAGACGTCAACATGCAGCTCACACTGGAGATCACTGAGCTGCGTGCAAAGTTGGCCAGGTAAAAGTTCTGATTGTCATCTTCACTCTTTGCGCAATGTAATCTCACACTACAGCATTTTTGATTGATTGATTGATTGATTGATTGATTGATTGATTGATTGATTGATTGAAGCTTTTATTAGTAAATTGCACAGTACAGTACATATTCCGTACAATTGACCACTAAATGGTAACACCCGAATACGTTTTTCAACTTGTTTAAGTCGGGGTTCACGTAAATCAATTCATGGTACAAATATATACTATCATCATAATACAGTCATCATACGAGTTAATCATCAGAGTATATACATTAAATTATTTACATTATTTACAATCCGGGGGGTGGGATGAGGAGAGTTTGGTTGATATCAGCACTTCGGTCATCAACAATTGCATCATCAGAGAAATGGACATTGAAACAGTGTAGGTCTGACTTTGTAGGATATGTACAGCGAGCAGAGAACATAGTGAGTTCAGGTAGCATAAGAACAAGTATATATATTAGAAATACATTTGATTATTTACATTTGGTTATTTACAATCCGGGGAGGTGGGATGTGGAGGTGGGAGGGTGTTAGTCAAGGGTTGAAGTTGCCTGGAGGTGTTGTTTTAGTGCGGTTTTGAAGGAGGATAGAGATGCACTTTCTTTTACACCTGTTGGGAGTGCATTCCATATTGATGTGGCATAGAAGGAGAATGAGTTTAGACCTTTGTTAGATCGGAATCTGGGTTTAACGTGGTTTGTGGAGGTCCCCCTGGTGTTGTGGTTATGGCGGTCATTTACGTTATGGAAGTAGTTTGACATGTACTTCGGTATCAGGGAGGTGTAGCGGATTTTTTAGACTAGGCTCAGTGCAAGTTGTTTTACTCTGTCCTCCACCCTGAGCCAGCCCACTTTGGAGAAGTGGGTAGGAGTGAGGTGTGATCTGGGGTGGAGGTCTAAAAGTAACCTGACTAGCTTGTTCTGGGGTGTTTGGAGTCTAGATTTGAGGGTTTTGGAGGTGCTAGGGTACCAGGAGGTGCAAGCATAATCGAAAAAGGGTTGGACGAGAGTTCCCGCTAGAATCTTCAAGGTGCTTTTGTTGACCAGAGAGGAGATTCTGTAGAGAAATCTTGTTCGTTGGTTGACCTTTCTGATTTCTTTGGTTGCCATTTTATCACAGGAAAAATTAGCCTCTAGAATGGAACCTAGGTAGGTGACCTCATCTTTCCTGGTGATAACAATGTCACCCACTTTTATAGTGAAGTCACTGACTTTCTTGAGATTGATTTGGGACCCAAATAGGATGGATTCCCTTTTACCTAAGTGTATGGATAGTTTATTGTCAGCGAGCCAGGTGCAAATAGTAAGGAGTTCAGCACTGAGGATTTTTTCCACCTGTGATAATACGACTTATTGTTAAATTGATTAAGTAAAGTCTTATATACAGCAATGCCTCTGAGGTTGAAGAAAATCCATCACGGGATGACATTATTCACATCAGAAATAATGGAAGTATACAACTTTCATTAACATAGATAATGATTTACCTTTTGTTTTAACTTTCTTAACTATCATACAAGCAGAGATGAGTAGTAACCACTACATTTGCTCCGTTACATTTACTTAAGTAACTTTTTGAAAAAAATCTACTTGTCAGAGTAGTTTTAATGTAAAATACTTTTTGCTTTTACTTTAGTATTTTTGTGAAAGAAAAACATTACTTTTATTCCTTTACATTGAGTCACATTCCGACTGTTACATTTATTTATATCATAAATATTTGTAACCTACACTTGCAAAGACAAATTCATTTGTCAGCAAGCATTCTTCCAGTAGGCACTCTCACATGACCCTGTTTTGCCAATCGTAAGCTTTAGTGACGTTGGACTCCATTTCACCAATCAAACGGAGCCTTGCAGTCACATGACTCTGTTTCACCAATCCAACATAAGCTTTAGTGACATTAGACTCAATTCCACCAATCAAACAGAGCCTGGCCTTCTACATGGAAAGGAATAACAAGCCGGTGGTAGGATTAAATATAAACCTCCTTGTTTAACAAGTGTCAGAATGTTACCAAAATAAGACCATTTAATTATGTGACATGAAACCAGCACGGAAGAACTTTGAACATGTCACGAGGGAGGTGCTGGACATTGAGTCCGAGTGGACGATGTTCCGTACCTCTATTGTCGAGGCGGCCGATTGGAGCTGTGGCCACAAGGTGGTTGGTGCCTGTCGTGGCGGTAATCCTAGAACCCGCTGGTGTCCGTCAAGCTGAAGAAAGAGTCCTTTTGGGTTCTTTTGGCTCATAGGACTCCAGAGGCAGCAGACAGGTACCGACAGGCCAAGCGATGTGCGGCTTCAGCGGTCGCAGAGGCAAAAACTCAGACATGGGAGGAGTTCGGGGAAGCCATGGAAAACGACTTCCAGACGGCTTCGAAGCGATTCTGGACCACCATCCACCGCCTCAGGAAAAGGAAGCAGTGCAATGTCAACACCGTGTATGGTGGGAATGGTGTTCTGCTGACCTCGACTGCGGATGTTGTGGATCGGTGAAGGGAATACTTCGAAGACCTCCTCAATCCTACCAACACGTCTTCCTATGAGGAAGCAGTGCCTGGAGAATCTGTGGTGGGCCGAGGTAGTTAAAAAGCTCCTCGGTGGCAAGGCCCCGGGGGTGAATGAGATCCGCCCGAAGTTCCTTTAGTCTCTGGATGATGTGGGGCTGTCTTGGTTGACAAGACTCTGCAACATCGTGTGGACATCGGGGGCGGTACCTCTGGATTGGCAGACCGGGGTGGTGGTTCCTCTCTTTAAGAAGGGGAACCGGAGGGTGTGTTCCAACTATTGTGGGATCACACTCCTCAGCCTTCCCGGTAAGGTCTATTCAGGTGTACTGGAGAGGAGGCTACGCCGGATAGTCGAACCTCTGATTCAGGAGGAACAGTGTGGTTTTCGTCCTGGTCGTGGAACTGTGGACCAGCTCTATACTCTCGGCAGGGTCCTTGAGGGTGCATGGGAGTTTGCCCAACCAGTCTACATGTGCTTTGTGGACTTGGAGAAGGCATTCGACTGTGTACCCCGGAAAGTCCTGTGGGGCGTGCTCAGAGAGTATGGGGTAACGGACTGTCTGATTGTGGCGGTCCGCTCCCTGTATGATCAGTGGCAGAGCTTGGTCCGCATTGCCGGCAGTAAGTCGGACCCGTTTCCAGTGAGGGTTGGACTCCCCCAAGGCTGCCCTTTGTCACCGATTCTGTTCATAGCTTTTATGGACAGAATTTCTAGGCGCAGTCAGGGCGTTGAGGGTATCTGGTTTGGTGGCTGCAGGATTAGGTCTCTGCTTTTTGCAGATGATGTGGTCCTGATGGCTTCATCTGGCCAAGATCTTCAGCTCTCACTGGATCGGTTCGCAGCCGAGTGTGAAGCGACTGGGATGGGAACCAGCACCTCCAAGTCCGAGTCCATGGTTCTCGCCCGGAAAAGGGTGGAGTGCCATCTCCGGGTTGGGGAGGAGATCTTGCCCCAAGTGGAGGAGTTCAAGTACCTCGGAGTCTTGTTCACAAGTGAGGGAAGAGTGGATCGTGAGGTCGACAGGCGGTTCGGTGCGGCGTCTTCAGTAATGTGGACGCTGTATCGATCTGTTGTGGTAAAGAAGGAGCTGAGCCGGAAGGCAAAGCTCTCAATTTACCGGTCGATCTACGTTCCCATCCTCACCTATGGTCATGAGCTTTGGGTTATGACCAAAAGGACAAGATCATGGGTACAAGCGGCCGAAATGAGCTTCCTCCGCTGGGTGGCGGGGCTCTCCCTTAGAGATAGGGTGAGAAGCTCTGCCATCCGGGAGGAGCTCAAAGTAAAGCCGCTGCTCCTCCACATCGAGAGGAGCCAGATGAGGTGGTTCGGGCATCTGGTCAGGATGCAACCCGAACGCCTCCCTAGGGAGGTGTTTCGGGCACGTCCGACCGGTAGGAGGCCACGGGGAAGACCCAGGACACGTTGGGAAGACTATGTCGGACTACTAATTAGTTTAAAAATTAGAATGCATTAAAAAAAATCCATCTGTTGTCATGTCTTTTCATAATGATTGTGAGATAGGTGTGCTCCTGATGTGGCCACAGTGTGCACGTCTGATGTTGTTCACATGTGGTCCACTGAATGCTCAGGAAGTTTTTGCGTTTGCTCACACACATGAAAAACTAGAGGGAACATTGCTTAAAACATGTCACGATCCCACATGACAGCTATTATTAGTTTATTGTACCGGTAGTCTGTATCATTTCGTGTCCTGCATTCTTATTTTTCATTGCACTTCCTGTTTGCCTCCATTTGCTACCACTCTTCTGGTCTGAGCGCTAGATCTGTCCCCTATCCCTGATTAGCAATCATAGAACCTGTCCCTGATTGCTCATCAGGATACTTTTCCGGACTGGATCATTTTGCTTTTTACCTTTGGTTTCTTTGCGCATCATACGCCTGTTTTCCATTTGAGTACTTTGCTGCTGTACATCTTTGTTTTTGTGTTACCTGTGTTTTCCTAATTAAGAAGGATTATTTTCTGCACGTGCCTGCCGTCTCTGCATCCCTTGGTCCATACATCGAAACGTAGCAAAACCCACCCCTGGTGTCCAAACGGTCACATTTTGAATTATTCCTTCGGATGTTAAAGTAACATTAGACTTGAGAGGTCCCACTGTATGGCACTATTTTTTTCTACAGAGTCAAATAAATACATTTTATTTTGACATGCGTAGTTCCCAGAGGTCAGCTGTTCGAGCCCGATCCGTAACAGAGGAACTGGAAGAGACCCGTCGAGCCTTCAAGGAGGCTCAGGAAAGAGCCAGCCGTGCCCAAGCCAGTTGCACCAAGCTGGTATATCGCACACTTGAAGCACGTATACGATAAAGCTTTAAGTGACTCATTTGAGGAAGTGAAATGTGTCTTTTTGGTTTATTACAGAGCAATGAGGTGGAATGCCTGAAGGTTCTCATAAGGAGGCTTGAGGACAAGGTAATGTAGTTAGTTCTGATTACAGTCAGATTATCAGATCCAACCAATTCTCATTCTTGTTGCCTTCTCTATTTTCCCCACATATGTAAAAACAACAACACACAAGTGATGTTTTATAAATACAACACTCTAAGCCAGGGGTTTATAATCCTGTACTATACACATGTACTGAAGTACCTCAATTTACGATTCTGTGATGGCGCTCTTAACACAAAACACTTGTATCTCAAGTCAACTTCTCCCATTGAAATTAATACAAATCATTTTAATTGGTACTCGGCCCCCATAAAACAACATATTTTTATCATTTGTAACATGCCTTTTCAGAAGAAAAACAAACTTTGAGGTAAAAGAAAATGTATAAATGCAATACAAAAGAATGTACTGCTAACAACTACAATAGTTTATTGAAGTAATATAATAATACAGTACAGTATTTAGCTTGGAGAGTGGAGTTTTACGGTGTCTTCTTCCAGCTGCTTCTCTATCAAACATGCCATCAGCAGCTTCTCAATATTTTCATGGATAAATGTCCGCCATTTGGATATTATTTTAACATACTTAGCTGGCGTTAGTCTCATTCTGCACACTAGCAGTGATACGCTCACATTGCTTCACCAAGCTAGCTACACGCTCGGTCAGGTTTGTAACGATTTCTTTCTTTAAATCAATGAATATCGCCCACTTCTTCTCGGCACTTTCTTTCAAACCCACTTTCTTTCCTTTCTATAGTTGGAAAAACAAAGTTATGTTGATCTCTAGCTATAAGCTAATGCTAGCGAGTTGTTTTGGTCGGATTGTACAGGATTCACTGTGACATTTGCTAGGCCAACTAATGATGAGGATGCTTGTAACTCAACTTTTACTTGTAACTTTAAGCATAACAGAGAGAGACAGCTCTTATCTCAAAACACTCTTAAGATGAGCTACTACTATAGCCAGTGATGGGCTAGCTACTTGGAAAATGTAGTAAATTACTCTTGATTAAATGCAGCTAAGCTACAAAGGAAGCGATCCCCAGTGAATTGTAGCAAGCTACATGACAAAAGTAGCTTGTTAAATCAAAGCTATATTATATATGTATATATATATATATATATATATATATATATATATATATATATATGTATATATATATATATATATATATATATATATATATATATATATATATATATATATATATATATATATATGTATATATATATATACATATATATATATATATATATATATATATATATATATATATATATATATATATATATATATATATATATATATATATATATATATATATATATATATATATATATATATATATATATATATATATATATATATATATATATATATGATCCCCAGTATGATGTGCATTAAGCTACAGACCCCATTTACCAGCATTTATATCCATGGGCCCACATGTATAATAGCAATGTTAATGTAACTGAAAATGTGCAAATGGTTCATTACTATTAACTATCTTATTTTGCTAGGGACACCCTAAAACTATCTCTAGGGGGTTCCCTACGCCCCACTGTTTGTCTTTATTTTAGTTTGCCTTTTCTTTTGCCAACCCCTATAATGTTATCCATTTTCTCTACCTACAGTTAAAAAAAACAAAAAAAACATCTATCTACATCTTGACAAAAAAAACAATTACTTGTGTTGTTTGACAACAGTTGGTAATGGTAATGTGCAGTAATGGTTATGTGCAGTAAAACTTTTCATGAACTCAACTCACTTTAATGTGTGTTCCTAAATGTATGTTGGACGTCTGATGAAGAGAGCATTTATAATTTTGGTTTATAGAGTAAACAACTAAAAACTAAGGTTTTGAGCGTTGTTTTCTCTAAACGCAAACAATTGTCTAAATACGGCTAAGGACACGCATTATTGTGGGTTTCCTGTACGTCGTCCTCATCATTAGAGGAAAATCTGCAGCACAAAATCCCTCTGCCGTTTTCAATTACGGTATGTTTCTTTTTTTTGAATTGTCTCCTCTGTTTCCGACTCCCTCATCATCATGTGACATGAGTGTGTGTCTGTTATGATTTCGCTTCCTGGTTTCGATGACCCGCCTTATCTTGCCTCTAATTGGCCAGTCCGTAATGTTTCGCCCTAACCTTAACCAATTGTGACTCATCGTACAAACACCAACCAATTATCATGGATTTTCTTCATATGTATGGGTGTTCTCATTTATCCAGGTCCTTGTATTTTTTCTGTTATTTTTGGCCTGGATTCGCAGTCCTTTTTCTCTTTGTAGCTTGTAGCTTTAATGTAAGCTACCTCGCTACATGGCTCTAAAAGTAGCTAGGCTACAGGAATCAATACTCGTTCAAATGTGGTTAAGCTACATAGCTTCGCTAGCTTGTTACTGCCCATCACTGACTATAGCCTACTATATATAAATGTTCATTTGATGTGAAGATATAATGTACAGGCTCTCTGTTGTTAGCCATTAAGCTCTTTACCTGCCTTTACATTCTACCAGCTAGTCAATACTGTTTGATCAAGTTAAATTTGTTTGTTCCTGCCTATAATATATTGAGTTGTACCTTAATTTATGATACTTTTACATCCACTTTCGCACTGTATTCCTTCCGCAAACAAGACCCTACAGTAGTACGATATAAAGTCAAGCTGATGTTGCCTGTAATAAAACATCTGCATCTCGCCAGAATGAAAAACTGTCCTTTGACAAGACCTGTTCTGAAGATGGTATCAACAAACTACGAAAGATCAACGCTGACTTGAGGGTAGGAACATACAGTATGTATGCAACATTCTGCTTTTGTCATGTTAAATATTCAAACATTCCCAGGCTGAACTTCAAGAAAGTCTCGTCATGCTGACAGTGAAAGAGAGAGAAATCACAAAGGTTGGTTTGAGTGGGACTTTATCATCGCAGTCTAAAGAATTTGATGACTTATCGTAGGTTATGCTCCTCTGTAGAAAGACATTCTCATGGATAAGATGAAGAGCTCTCACGTGGAAAATCACAACATCATTGAGGTTTATTTCACTTTCTTCTTCTTCTGCTCCCACTCCTAAGCACAAACGCAGAAATAATATTTGCTTCTTTTTTCGTGTTGTCATGTCTCAGGGTGTGCATGCAGAGCTGTTGAGGTTACAGGAACATTCCCATCAAGTTCTGTTGAGGTATGTATTTCATTCTGACTATTTTGTATCATAACATACATTTCCTGGAAATTGCATGATACAATTGACAATTTTTAGATATTTTGTGTGTTTACTTAGAAAAGCTGTTGTCTAACTTATTGGGAACCATATTACAGGTTGACACATGCAGAATATTCAAACTGTCCACAGATATTCTGAAAATATGCCGGTGAGGGGTTGGGAAGTGATATCAGAGTAGCAGAGTGATATCAGACTGCTAGGTCATGCTATGATGACATTACTCCATGTTGTCTCTTTGAATTCCTGCATATAATACCCTTTTACTACTACTACTACTACTTATGGCCAGTATCCTCTGCACTGAGTATTTGTATTTTGCATGACAGGGTTATTTTTTCTCAAAATATGTAACTCGGACTAAAAAAAAAGACAGAAAACAAATGTCCACTGCAGAGGACACTGGTTCTCAGGAGAAGGACTGAATAATAAGGGCCTGATCTACTAAGATCCAAATAACAAGTGATAAAGAGCGTGTGAAAACTATAAAATTGTGTGTACTACTAGTGAGCGTGTAGCGTGTGATCTACTAAGACTGTGTGTACAATTGATAACAAGTGGAAAGGTGGTGCAGACCGCACTATTTAAATGAGGTTTTTGTGTGTACTATACCGGCTGCCACCATGGAGAGACTCATTTCCACCCACTTTCTGGCATCATGTGGTCCAACCTGTGATGTTTTGTCATGTTGTTGAATACAGCAGATACATACAAAATGTACCACCTTTTTAAATTGAAACACGATCTAGACAACAGGACCTTTTTTAATACGCTGAAGTTGCGCTCAGGGAGGCGCTACATTTCTGTGATGGTGCGTCTGGAATGATCCAAGTACAAGAAAATTTATATTGCAAGAATAGTTTTCACATAGGAGATATATTATAATAATATATTTCCAAAAACGGCTGCAGACACACTTAAAGGCCTACTGAAAGCCACTACTACCGACCACGCAGTCTGATAGTTTATATATCAATGATGAAATCTTAACATTATAACACATGCCAATACGGCCGGGTTAACTTATAAAGTGACATTTTAAATTTGCCGCTAAACTTCCGGTTCGAAACGCCTCTGAGGATGACGTATGCGTGTGACGTAGCCCGGCGAACACGGGTATGCCTTCCACATTGAAGCCGATACGAAAAAGGTCTGTTTTCATTTCATAATTCCACAGTATTCTGGACATCTGTGTTCGTGAATCTGTTTCAATCATGTTCATTGCATTATGGAGAAGGAAGCCGAGCAAGCAAAGAAGAAAGTTGTCGGTGCGAAATGGACGTATTTTTCGAACGTAGTCAGCCACAACAGTACACAGCCGGCGCTTCTTTGTTTACATTCCCGAAAGATGCAGTCAAGATGGAAGAACTCGGATAACAGAGACTCTAACCAGGAGGACTTTTGATTTGGATACACAGACGCCTGTAGAGAACTGGGACAACACAGACTCTTACCAGGATTACTTTGATTTGGATGACAAAGACGCAGACGTGCTACTGTGAGTATGCAGCTTTGGCTTTTTTTTGCGTATGTACGTAACTTTTTTAAAATATATAAGCTTTATGAACCTTGGGTTAGGTGAACGGTCTTTTGGGCTGAGTGATTGTGTGTGTTGATCATGTGTTTGAATTGTATTGGCGTGTTCTATGGAGCTAGGAGCTAGCAGAGGAGCTAGGAGCTAGCATAACACGTACCGTACCGTACGTGCGCGTCACGTACGTAACTTTTTAAAAATATATAAGCTTTATGAACCTTGGGTTAGGTGAACGGTCTTTTGGGCTGAGTGATTGTGTGTGTTGATCAGGTGTTTGAATTGTATTGGCGTGTTCTATGGAGCTAGGAGCTAGCAGAGGAGCTAGGAGCTAGCATAACAAACACGCAGGTGTTATTATGCAGGATTAATTTGTGGCATATTAAATATAAGCCTGGTTGTGTTGTGGCTAATAGAGTATATATATGTCTTGTGTTTATTTACTGTTGTAGTCATTCCCAGCTGAATATCAGGTACCGTGAGTATGCAGCCTTGGCTGCTAAACATTCGATAACTTGACCGTATGTGCGCGTCACGTACGTAACTTTTTAAAAATATATAAGCTTTATGAACCTTGGGTTAGGTAAACGGTCTTTTGGGCTGAGTGACTGTGTGTGTTGATCAGGTGTTTGAATTGTATTGGCGTGTTCTATGGAGCTAGGAGCTAGCAGAGGAGCTAGGAGCTAGCATAACAAACACGCAGGTGTTTTTATGCAGGATTAATTTGTGTCATATTAAATATAAGCCTGGTTGTGTTGTGGCTAATAGAGTATATATATGTCTTGTGTTTATTTACTGTTGTAGTCATTCCCAGCTGAATATCAGGTCACCCCCGGCTCTCACAGCATCTTCCCTATCTGAATAGCTTCAACTCCCCACTAGTCCTTCACTTGCACTTTACTCATCCACAAATCTTTCATCCTCGCTCAAATTAATGGGGAAATTGTCGCTTTCTCGGTCCGAATCTCTCTCACTTCATGCGGCCATCATTGTAAACAATAGGGAACTTTGCGTATATGTTCAACTGACTACGTCACGCTACTTCCGGTAGGTGCAAGCCTTTTTTTTATCAGATACCAAAAGTTGCAATCTTTATCGTCGTTGTTCTATACTAAATCCTTTCAGCAAAAATATGGCAATATCGCGAAATGATCAAGTATGACACATAGAATAGATCTGCTATCCCCGTTTAAATAAAAAAAATTCATTTCAGTAGGCCTTTAAATTTGTTTCAATCAGCCCTTTAAATCATCAGCAGCTATAAAATTATATTGCTGAGTAGACGGTATGCCTAATATTTTAATTTCTGACAGTAAAATATGTTGACATGCACACAGACGGATGATTCTCTCTCTCCATCGTATGTCTTTTCAGCATGATCGCCACATTTCGCAACATTTGTACACAACTGTGGCAGTTTGCACAAACATTCTAGACGTACTAACTATACACATAAAACAGCAGCCGATAGAACAGTTTTGGCCTTTATAAAGCGCATTGCGAGTGCTAAATGATTATATTTGCCTTCTCCTCCCCGGATTGTGGGGGTTCTGATGATCAGCATATAGTCTACATATTCATGAAGAGACACGCGCTAAAAGTATAACACGCTCTAGTTTGCTCATTTAAGAGACACAGTCCTCTGTGCATGAGCTCAGTAGATCAGCTTTGTGTGCGCTACAAAGTTTGCATGTGTTTTGATACGCGCAAACCTTCAGTAGATCAGGCCCTGAATGTTTGGCTGTTTGGTTTCATGAATGCTTGTTTCTCAGGTGCTAACCTATGGCTAACATAGGTTAGGAAATGTGTTTTCTACTCTCAGGTATGACAGACTCTGCATCAGCCCTCAGACTCTGTATGGTCGAGATCCTCCTAACCTGCGCTCTCTGCAGAGTGAGATGCAAGACTTGCAGCAGGTACACTGTCAATGACATCAGGTTGTCTTTTGCCGTATACATATTTGTCAGTTCCACCATGACTTGCAGCAGAACCACAGGGCAGTGGACGAAAGAAGCCTCTCCTCTCTTCATACAGACGGCGAAGGCATTCAGAGCATCATTCACAGGATCAAATCTGCAGACATAGCTCATCTTTTGCGTAATAAGTATACAGAAAAGGTGAGTTTGAGACACTTTGGCCTTATCTAAGGTTTGCATGTATGAAAGCACGCGCAAACTTGATAGCACACACAAGCTGATTTGCTAAACTCGTGCATAGAGGATTGCATCTCTTAAGTGACCAAAATAGAGAGCACAATCCATCTTCATGTACTGTATGTGCAGAATATAGGCGGATTATCAGAACAGCCACAGTACTGGGAGGAGGAGATGCAAATATAATCATTTAGCACTCACAATGTGATTCTTCAAGATTGAAAGGGACAAACGGTAGAAAATGGATGGATGGATTAATTTATTTGCGGTCTACATCAGTGTTTCTTAAACATTGCCGGGCCACCAAAAATATCTGTTTCTAAGCACGTGGTCCGAAAACAGTACTCAGCTGTAATACACTTTTTTCACCACTTGTGGCAGTAATGACAATATCAAACAAACAGAAGAAGTCTGGTGCTGAAGTCATAGAGAAGTTTCTAAAGCACAAATATTATGACTAAAGTGGTGAAGCTGTATTTTCATTTGCACTTTAATTTATTGGCAGTTTAGTTCAGAAACATACTCGTTAATAATTTAGTTTATTGGTTTATTTATTATAGCACAACATGAATGTATATAAATGTATTTTTTTTCTCCGTTATCTATGAGTTCCTTTTTATGCAGTATGTATTTTTTTAAATCAGCCGGACTTAAGCCTAAGGTTTATTGAATATGAATAAAATCAAGAGTGGAGGCACATAAATAAGAAGAGTACTTTTTTTTTTTTTAATGGTCGGACCTAAGCCTAAGGTTTATTGAATATGATTAAAACCAAGAGTAAAATTATAAATTCTGTGCTAATAATTGAGTGGGCCCTTGGGCCCTCTGTAGTGAAAAAGTTGGGCCCCAAAGTCAAAAATGTCAACAACCCTACAAACATGTATGTCACGCCCTTTACCTGTTTTGGACTGATGTTTATGATGTATGTGTGGTGTTTTAGTTACTTTGCCCTTATTTTGTATTTTCACTTCCTTGTGCCATGCACAGGCATCCACACCTGCTGCCTAATCAAGTCTCCTATTTTAGTCATTGTCACTGCTCTGCATTGCCTGTTGTTATGCTTTGCATTTTGCCTTAGACAAAAGAAGCTCCGTGTCTTGTGCCCGTATTGGTTGCACTCGCCGTCTTTTTTAATTTCCTTTTTCTACTCCTGTGTATCCCCACACCCTTGTGAGTCCGTTTTCTTTTGCTTATTAAAGAATATTGGTTTACCCACTTTCTGTCTGTTGTCCGCTGCATCTTGAGGTCACATCGCTAAAGTTTGCTTCCATGCTCGTGACAGAAAAAACATTTCAACATTTTGCATGGATTGTGTTTAAAAGACCATTTTCAAGCCTCTTTCTGACTGTCTCTTCAGGATGAGACATTTTGTGGGCGGTCTTATTTACGTGCCTCCACTTTGACTGTGTCTCTTCTCCCCGTCAGCCATGTTGTAGTTTTTAGCGTTTCTATATGGAGTCTAATGATAGATATAAGTTAGAACTACACGCTACTTTGTATTACAAATGGCAACAGTGGAGGATGCATGGGCCAGTCTGCCCCACAAAAAGAAGATAGAGAAAAAGAAGGAACTTATTGACAACAGCGTCGGACTACAATGGTGGACAATAATAATAATAATAATACCTGGGATTTATATAGCGCTTTTCTAAGTACCCAAAGTCGCTTTACATGTTAAAAACCCATCATTCATTCACACCTGGTGGTGGTAAGCTACTTTCGTAGCCACAGCTGCCCTGGGGTAGACTGACGGAAGCGTGGCTGCCAATTTGCGCCTACGGCCCCTCCGACCACCACCTATCATTCATTCACCGGTGTGAGCGGCACCGGGGGCAAGGGTGAAGTGTCCTGCCCAAGGACACAACGGCATGGTAAGAGGCGGGGAGCGAACCTGCAACCCTCAGGTTTCTGACACGGGCGCTCTACCCACTACGCCATGCCAAAGCTCTTTGGGTAAAATTTTACAAATTCCAAATGGTTTGTTTATGGGAGGTATAAAGAAAGGCCAAATTGTTTTATCTCCGCAATGCCTCTACGGTCGGATTTGAAAAAAACTGTGCCTCCCAGAGCCCTCCTTCGTCGTGCTAAAAATAGGTTCTGTTTTCTATCGTGCTTCTATATTGCCAGAAAAGGTGGGAAATGAGTGTCTCCATGGGTACAGCTGATAAAGTACACGCAAAAATGTAAATAGGGCAATCTGCACCACTTTTGCAGTTGTTATCAATTGTACACACAGTCTTACATCGCAAGCAACAAGCCCACTAATAGTGCTCACAATTGTTTACTTTGCAGTTTGCATACAGTTTTTAGGAATTGTTATTTCATAGGCCCATGAATTGTTGGTGTTTCTCTGGTTTCTTGGCCACAGGGCTCTTCTCCTGTTGAGACCCAGGATAAGCCTTTTCCTCAGCACCAGCAGCATCAGGCCAACATCAAGAAGCAGCTTGTTAATGTGTATGTGAGTTTTTGCCTTCCTTTTCTCCTCTTATGGTAACAGAGTGGATTTAGTTGATCTTAGTTTCTGCTCTGAGCAACTTCCTTCTGCTAATAAAATGTCGGCTTTCGACAGAATATTTATGGGCATCTCCCTTACGGAACACACAGGCATTACCATCCTCAGTATGTCAGACTGCATGGAGGCTAAGTGCAGTTTTAGTGCCCCATGGTAACTACAGACATAACAGTGTGTGTTTATAAAGCTGTGCTGGTGGTTTCAGGCTGCACGAGCTGGAGCTGCAGAAGTGCGTAAGAGAGGATAAAGGGGAGAAGGTGGACGAGCAGGTGAAAGCCTGGGAGAAGGAGCAGAAGCCAAACCAGATTGGAAACCAGACTCCGATACCACCATCCAAGAAGGTGGCCATTGTGAAGTGGTGGAAGGCCCTCAGTGTCGACGGAGCTAAAGCCCGGACTAGTGAAAGCAAGCCCATTCAGGAGCTCGTCGAGAGGGCTCGACTCCATCAGGCGGAGCAGACCATCTCTGATATGAGGGAGCAGGTCTGTCACCTGCAAGAGTCTCTTCAATCTGCACAGACATGTCTGGCTGAGCAAAAAAGCAGCAGCAGCAGAGCTGTATTAGTTAACAAGGAAACCAACACTGAGAGAGAGGATGCCAACACAGCTGGTGGAAAGTGTGTGAGGGAGCAGAGGGATGCAGCAGTGGCCACAGATTTTGTTCACATCTCAGGTGGAGAAGCCTCAAAGCAGCAACAATCAAAACTTGGAGTAACTGCAGACGGACTGTTAGTGTCCCTCCAAAGAATGGAAGCCATGGTCAACAGCGCCATGGGGTCGGCCAAACTCGTGAAAGAGAACGAGCAGAGAGTGAGCCAGGTGAGGGCGAGGATGGAGAGCATCGCAGAGAGGGTGGAGGCAGCTCTAAGACGAGCAGCCGATACTGACAAGCAGCTGAACATGCTGCAGACTCGCATCATGGAAACAACTGTAACTCAGGTTAGTCTATGGGGAGACCTACTTTTGTTTACAGTAGAAACATAACAATGCAATGGGATTTTACAAACCTGGAAAAGTCTGTTTTTTGGCCCCGACATTACAGTTGCAATGCCAAGCATGACAATAGATACATAAATAAATAAGCAAACATTAAGCTAAAAGGAGTAGGCCTTTTCAAACAAAAAGAAGAAAAAAATGCAGTTTTAGTTTGCAAACATTGGATAAGCTATATATTGTTATTGTATTTCTTGTGTAAGCTATCTATCCACTGCCATTTATTCTGTAATAGTAATTTCTCTTGCATTTAGAAAATAAATGATAAATGATAAATGGGTTATACTTGTATAGCGCTTTTCTACCTTCAAGGTACTCAAAGCGCTTTGACAGTATTTCCACATTCACCCATTCACACACACATTCACACACTGATGGTGGGAGCTGCCATGCAAGGCGCTAACCAGCAGCCATCAGGAGCAAGGGTGAAGTGTCTTGCCCAAGGACACAACGGACGTGACTAGGATGGTAGAAGGTGGGGATTGAACCCCAGTAACCAGCAACCCTCTGATTGCTGGCACGGCCACTCTACCAACTTCGCCAAGCCCTCACTTTTTTAGGAATTGTGCCCATCATCCACAGTCCTAAAGGACTATTAATTCTAAATGGTAAAAAAACAGCTAACAATGCAGATAATGGGTATACGATCCATTCCGCTGATAAATCCCTCTAAAAAACATCCACATATCTCCAACAACGTTTTGTATACATGTTTTAGTATGTATTTAATGGAGGCAGACACAGATCAGGCACATTCATGATAACATGTCATATTTTCAGCATTTTGGTCACTTTAAGCCTTACCGGAACTTCTTTCCAGTGTACATTAATTTCTCAGAGCTTTTCTCACTTCTCAAATAAAAAATGCTTTCTTGCAATGTTGCGGTGGTCTTATGCTTTGTTTCATTTGTTGAGAGCCGTTAGTATCAAGTTGGTAGAGTGTGGCTTTTCAAAGCTGACCAACTTCCCAACTTCCCTTCTACTACACTACACAGGTGAGATGTATGATTGATAACCAAGCATTAACTTTTTCTAACTCAAAGGCAATACAGCAGCAGCAGAAGCAGCTGAATGTTCTCCTTATTTATTGTATAGCATGTTGCAACTAACATTGTTAGCAGCTCAAGCTAGCTAGTTGCTAGTAGATGCCAGAAAAGTAGATCCTCAGTGTTTGTTCTTATAACTTGGTTAATATGCAGGTCACGGCATGTAAATGGGATATTATTGGCAGTTTTTGGATGTTTTTTTAGAGCGCTTTAAAGGCGATTAATTATATTACCTGCATTGTTAGTTGCCTCGTATTAGCAGCTTTTAATTATTAAGGACACACAGAAAAGCAAAAAAACGTGTGTTCTTGTCTCACATAAGGATTGTGGATGATAGGCAAAATTCCCAAAAAAGTGCAGTTCCCTTTTAAACGCTGAGACTAAACAAACTTTAAAATTGCAAAATATTGAAACGTAGTGCCATATAGCGTAAAAGATGTGGTGTAAATGAATTATCAGTGATAGACATGGAGAAGGTGTTGGTTTAAATAAGCTTTGCTTCTTCCTACTCCTTTTCAGACATGAATGGCAGTAGATTATGCAAATGTAACCACGTGGTGTTTCTTAATGTAAATTGTTAAGCATGTCCAAAACTAATACTACCACATTATTTATTTCATAAGGTATACCATCCAATGTCTGTCGTAATTACTTCCGATACTTTACAGCAAATGTACGCGAAAATATACCCAGCTTGACCTGATTTGGGTCAATCAAAAATGCCAAAAATGGGGTGAAATAAACAACACTCTTGCAAAAAATTGGTGAAAAAAAATATTTTGGTGATAAATCCAGTTATACAATTTGACATATAGTTTTATTAAAAAGGTAATGTGTAAAAATAAATACCATCTTCCCTGTCCACTTTTCTGAGGCAGCCCTGTCCTGAGCTTCTAGCAGATGCAGACTCTTCAATTGAGTGCGTGTCACAGGATAAAGAACTAATGGGAAGTCCTCCACCTCCGGTTCCTGTAATCCTGGAAGCCAGTGAGCCTCCACAGCTTCCAATGAATGGTATGATGGTTGCATCCGATTATACATCTGCGGACACACATTAATTTAACTTTTTTCCTTTTCTATAATGAAAATAGACACGACAGACAGTTATTCAAATTGCACACATACAGTTGTCACCTTGGAGTAGGCAGTGAGAATAATCTCTGAGGGACTGTACTTACTGTACATGTTACTGATATCTATTTATGCCTGTGTATAAAATTAGAGGAGGTTTAATTTGTTTTTCTAACGTTAACATACACTAACCCATGGGGAGGGTCAACTAAGTTTGTATATTTAGTTATTCTGAACCTTGTATTTTTAGTTATTCTGAACCTTATATTTTGTTAAATTTGACACAAGTGTACTGCACTGTAAGTGGAAAAAGTTGACATTTTTGGGTTACACAAATGAATGAATTGAAATAAAACTCAGGTCTCTGAGTTTCTGCTGGTGGGATACAAAACAAACCACTTTCAAATGATGCCTGTATATTTTTGTTTACTACATGGTTCTACTAAACTCTCATGATACAGCAATACAAAAACACTTATGAATGTACACGAACATATTTATACATATACTACAGAAGCTTTTTTATTCTTATGACATGTCTTCTCTTGAACGTATTGACGTATTGTTCTCAAAGTAAAATCCCCTAAAACCAGAAAATTATATATATATACACATCCATTTTCTACCGCTTGTCCCTTTCGGGGTCGCTGGAGCCTATCTCAGCTGCATTCGGGCGGAAGGCGGGGTACACCGTGGACAAGTCGCCACCTCATCACAGGGCCAACACAGATAGACAGACAACATCCACACTCACTTTCACACACTAGGGCCAATTTAGTGTTGCCAATCAACCTATCCCCAGGTGCATGTCTTTGGAGGTGGGAGGAAGCCGGAGTACCCGGAGGGAACCCACGCAGTCACGGGGAGAACATGCAAACTCCACACAGAAAGATCCCGAGCAAAGGATCGAACCCAGGACCTTCGTTTTGTGAGGCAGACGCACTAACCCCTCGCCCACCGTGCTGCCCTATATATATATATATATATATATATATATATATATATATATATATATATATATATATATATATATATATATATACACAAAACCAGTGAAGTTGGCACGTTGTGTAAATCGTAAGGATAAACAGAATACAATGATTTGCAAATCCTTTTCAACTTATATTTAATTGAATAGACTGCAAAGACAAGATATTTAATGTTTGAACTGAGAAACTTAATTTTTTCTTGCAAATAATCATTAACTTAGAATTTAATGGCAGCAACACATTGCAAAACAGTTGGCACAGGGGCATTTTTACCACTGCGTTACATGGCCTTTCCAATTTTTGAAGCTTTTCAGGTGCAATTCTTTCCCATTCTTGCTTGACGTACAACTTAAGTTGTTCAACAGTCCTGAGTGTCCGTTGTGGTATTTTACGCTTCATATTGCGCCACACATTTTCAATGGGAGACAGGTCTGGACTACAGACAGGCCAGTCTAGTACCCGCACTCTTTTACTACGAAGCCACGCTGTTGTAACACATGCAGAATGTGGCTTGGCATTGTATTGCTGAAATAAGCAGGGGCGTCCATGATAACGTTGCTTGGATGGCAACATATGTTGCTCCAAAACCTGTATGTACCTTTCAGCATTAATGGCGCCTTCACAGATGTGTAAGTTACCCATGCCTTGGGCACTAATACACCCCCTTACCATCACAGATGCTGGCTTTTGAACTTTGCGCCTAAAACAGTCTTTTCGTCTTTGGTCCGGAGGACACAACGTCCACAGTTAATCCCTAAACAATTTGAAATGTGGACTCGTCAGACCACAGAACACTTTTCCACTTTGCATCAGTCCATCTTAGATGAGCTCAGGCCCAGCGTAACCTGCGGCTTTTCTGAGTGTGGTTGATAAATGGCTTTCGCTTTGCATACTAGAGTATTAACTTGCACTTACAGATGTAGTAACGAACTGTAGTTACTGACAGTGGTTTTCTGAAGTGTTCCTGAGCCAATGTGGTGATATCATTTACACACTGATGTTGGTTTTTGATGCAGTACCGCCGGATTGTCTGAACCTTTTGATGATATTACGGACCATAGATGGTGAAATTCCTAAATTCCTTGCAATAGCTCATTGAGAAATGTTATTCTTAAACTGTTCGACAATTTGCTCACGCATTTGTTGACAAAGTGGTGACCCTCGCCCCATCCTTGTTTGTGAATGACTGAGCATTTCATGGAAGCTGCTTTTATACCCAATCATGGCACCCACCTGTTCCCAATTAGCCTGTTCACCTGTGGGATGTTCCAAATAAGTGTTTGATGAGCATGCCTCAGCTTTCTCTGTCTTTTTTGCCACTTGTGCCAGCTTTTTTGAAAGATGTTGCAGGCATCAAAGTTCAAATGAGCTAATATTTGCAAAAAATAACAACGTTTACCAGTCAGAACATTAAGTATCTTGACTTTGCATTCTACTCAATTGAGGTTGAAAAAGATTTGCAAATCATTGTATACTATTTTTATTTACGATTTATACAACGTGCCAACTTCACTGGATTTGGGTCTTGTACATACATATATATATATATATATATATATATATATATATATATATATATATATATATATATATATATATATATATATATATATATATATATATATATATATCTGTGACGTGCGGTGAGGTTCATGGCTGGTGAGGCACTGACTTCATCACAGTCAGATTTACAAACATATGAACCCTAAAGAGTATCTTATTCACCATTTGATTGTTAACGGGTTATGTTTAAAAGATCATACCAGCATTCATCCCTGCTCGGCACTCAGCATCAAGGGTTGGAATTGGGGGTTGAATCACCAAAAATGATTCCTGGGCGCGGCGCCGCTGCTGCCCACTGCTCCCCACTGCTCCCCACTGCTCCCCACTGCTCACCTCACCTCCAAGGGGGTGAGCAAGGGGATGGGTCAAATGCAGAGGACAAATTTCACCACACCTAGTGTGTGTGACAATCATTGGTACTTTAACTTAACTTTAACAATACACATACAAACTGTAGCACACAAAAAAGCACATTTGATAAAAAAAAAGTTATTATGGTCTTACCTTTACTTATAAATGAAGTCCATGCGCTGCTCCTTTTGAACAAAAGCATCGATAACTTGTTTATAGAAGTCTTCTTTATCTTTCTTCAGTTTTAAAAGTCTCTCTGTCTCGATGGAGATGATCCTTTAATTATTACCTCCTGCTTCGATTGAAAGTCCAGTTTAGAAAACTGTTTTATTTTAGACATGTAATCCTCCATGTTAATAGTCCAGGCAAGAGGAAAAAATAAACGATCGCTGCATATATATATATATATATATATATATATATATATATATATATATATATATATATATATATATATATATATATATATATATATATATATATATATATATATATATCAGTGACGTGCAGTCAGTAGAGGCAGGGGAGGCAGGGCCTCACCTGCCATCATGGAAAGAAAAAAAATGTAAAAAGAAAAAAAAAAAATTTAAATTGTTATATGTATCCAGTGATTATACTAAAGTTATTTTCCATTTAACTTCACCAGTTTTAGATTATTTTTATTTTTATTTTCACATTTGCCGTTCAAATACTGAGAAGAGACGGTGCGATGATCAGCAGCCAGTTGAGGCACGTCACTGATTTGTGCCTCAACATGGATTGTGCGCAATGACTTGGCTAACCGCTGTGCAGTGAGACTGTATTGCTATATGAATTATATCAGCTAACTAAACTATGGCATAGTTTAGTTAGCTGAGGTATATAATGTACAGTGTATTTTGTCAACAACTGTATGTGTGTCACGTATTTTTTGTGCTGAGCTTTCATAAAACTGCTGCAAAAGACGTACTGGCTGAGGCTCGCAGTAATCCGGCCTCCTGGTGGTAGAGGGCGGTAGTGATCCCAGAGATCATTCCTCGGCCGCAGAAGAAAAAAAAAAAAAAAGTTAGCAAGTCAAGTTGTTTATTTCCTCTCGCCTGAACTTTTATTAAAACATGGAGGATTACATATGTAAAATAAAACAGTTTTCTAAACTGGACTTTCAATCGAAGCAGGAGGTAATAATTAAAGGTAGACCAACGCTGGAGCTAAAAGGTTTGCTTTTGACTTCGGGACAGAAGACCCGATCTTTTCAAACAGCGTGGTACACACGCAAAGGCTGGCTGTGTGGATGTCCAGCAAGAAAGGTAAGACCATAATCATGTTTTTTTTATTAAATGTGCTTTTTTGTGTGCTACAGTTTGTATGTGTAAAGAATGCTGGTATGAGCTTTTAAACATAACCTGTTAACTGCTGCCAATCAAATGGTGAATAAGCTACTCTTTAGGGTTCATATGTTTGTAAATCTGACTGTGATGAAGTCAGTGCCTCACCAGTCATGGACGTCACCGCACGTCACTGATATATATATATATATATATATATATATATATATATATATATATATATATATATATATATATATATATATATATATATATATATATGGTAGAAAATGGATGGATGGATGGATATATATACTGTATGTATACTGTATATATACATACACATGCATATATATATATATATATATATATATATACATATATATATATATATATATATATATATATATATATATATATATATATATATATATATATATATATATATATATATATATATATATATATGTGTGTGTGTGTGTGTGTGTGTGTGTGTGTGTGTGTGTGTGTGTGTGTGTGTGTGTATGTATATGTGTATATGTCAGGGCTATTCAACTACATAATGAAGAGGGCCGCAGGGTCTCAGGGGCGAGACATCGAAATGTGGATGTTTTGTCAGAAATTGCCTCTGCAGGTTATATTTCTTTTAGTTTCTGTTTACTTAATTTCAAAGTAAACACATTGGCTTTCACACTGAACTGTCAATAAATGATTCTGCCCTCACTACTGGTTTCCAGTGTGTGCAGCGAGTTAAGGATAAGAAGCTCCAGTTTTTGTTGGATTGATGTTGGATTAATGTTCCTTCTTTTGAATTGTTTTCCTTCTGTAGTTTTATTTCTTTCCACGTATTCCTTCATTTAGGTTTGTAAGACTGAAAATATCACCATAACATTAACATAAAAGTACACCGTCCATTGTGTATTTTACATAAATAAAATAGAAGGTTTAGTGTTGATTTATTTACACAATAAACTACAAATGTTTACACATACAGAAATTACACACATTCACACACCAAACATTGAATGTGACTCATCACTGTTTCCTTTGTCGCCCTCTACTGGTCAAATTTAGCACTGCATGTATTAAAAGAGGTTTGAACGTTTCTGTCAGACAAAAAACAACACGACCACGAATACAAAAGACATCACGAAGTCAGCAATTTCAATACTAAACAAATTAAATATATTTATGCACAAATTATATCTATTTACAAATGTTTGACCAAGTTTGGTGATGAAGCTTACACGCTTTGATTTCTACCATTGTTGCTGCTTGTCTGGATCAATGTGTCTGTCGCTTACAAAGTCCGCCAGAAAATAATGACTTGAGCACATGCTCGGGGTAGAACATTCATACTTGGTTGTCCAGTCGTTGTTAAAAGTCAGATTTTTGCAATTTCTTTATATTTTTTTTCCCAGGGTTGAGTGAGTAGTCTTCTTCTACTCACCCCACTGCTGCTTCATGTGACACATATGCCTCACTGTTGTCCCCTGCGGGGTGGCGAGAGTACTGCATACATCATCAACCCTAAGTTTTAATGGTTTCATCAAGTCTATTTGGGTGATGTTCGGTAGGCCAAATAAAAAGCTTTGGCGGGCCGGTTTTGGCTTGCGGGCCGCCAGTTGATTAGGCCTGGTATATATGTATATAAAGGTGTATATATGTGAATATATGTATACATGTGTGTATATATGTATATACATGTGTATATATTCGAATATATGTATACATGTGTGTATATATGTATATAAACATGTATATATGTATATGTTTATGTGTGCGTATATATACGTGTATATATGTGTATATACTGTATGTATACATACATGTATATACAGGTATGTGTTTACATGTATATATATATATATATATATATATATATATATATATATATATATATATATATATATATATATATATATATATATATATATATATATATATATATATATATATATATATATATATTTATATTTATATATATATATATTGTGTGTTTGTATATATATATATATATGTATAAATTATACATATACATATATACATATAAATGTAGTATATATTCATATACACATATATAATATTACATTGTACACATTAGCATTTATATGTTATATTATAATCAGCTCAGGCAAACATATTCGTCCATTTATGAAAAAATAAAATAAATACTCATTAGAAACAATACTGTAGTTGCAAAGAGTAACTACAGTATTGTCACGCCTTCTGATTTATTTAGTGCTTGTCGGTAGAGATTTTGTTTGAAACATATGGGAATAAAAGTACACATTAAAAAAATGCAACTCTAAATGTTTTTGCGAAAAACAGCTTTGTGCAGATCAAATAATTATCCAATTAAAAGGTCCTCTAATGGAATTATAATAAAGTTGTGTTCTTAGATGCAAATACACTGGTACCTCATTTCAAGAGTGTCCTAACTTAAGTGTTTTGAGATAATTGCTTTTTGCTAATTGTTATGCTTTAAATTGCAAGCAACATTTAGAGTGACAAGCATCTCAGTCATTAGTTGGTGTAGCAAATACCACAGTGAACCCTGTAAGATCTGACAAACGCATCTGGTTTTACTGGCTAGCATTGGCTTATAGCTAGATATGGACATAACTTTTGTTTTTACAACCATGAAAAGAAGGAAAGTGAGTGTGAAGGACAGCGCTGAGAAGAAGATGCGGATGATATTCATTGAATTATAGAAACAAATCATCAAATCATGACTGAACGTGTCCCCAACTTGGCAATGTCTGCACCATACTGAAGCAGAATGACTATTAGGGGTGTGGGAAAATATCGATTCGAATTCGAATCGCGATTCTCAGGTTGTGCGATTCAGAATCGATTCTCATTTTTAAAAAATCGATGTTTTTATTTATTTTTAATACATATATTTTTTTTTTAAATGAATCAATCCAACAAAACAATACACCGCAATACCATAACAATGCAATCCAATTCCAAAACCAAACCCGACCCAGCAACACTCAGAACTGCAATAAACAGAGCAATTGAGAGGAGACACAAACACGACACAGAACAAACCAAAAGTAGTGAAACAAAAATGAATATTATCAACAACAATATCAATATTAGTTACAATTTCAGCATAACAGTGATTAAAAATCCCTCATTGACATTATCATTAGACATTTATAAAAAATAAAAATAAAGAACAATAGTGTCACAGTGGCTTACACTTGCATCGCATCTTATAAGCTTGACAACACACTGTGTCCAATATTTTCACAAAGATAAAATAAGTCATATTTTTGGTTCATTTAATAGTTAAAACAAATGTACATTATTGAAATCAGTTGATAAAATATTGTCCTTTACAATTATAAAAGCTTTTTACAAAAATCTACAACTCTGCTTGCATGTCAGCAGATTGGGGTAGATCCTGCTGAAATCCTATGTATTGGATGAATAGAGAATCCTTTTGAATCGGGAAAAAATCGTTTTTGAATCAAGAAAAAATTGATTTTGAATCGAATCGTGACCCCAAGAATCGATATTGAATCGAATCGTGGGACACCCAAAGATTCACAGCCTTAATGACTATATATAAAAAATATCTAAACTGCAGACACATAGAGCTGCTGATGGTGTGTTTGACGGAGAAGCAACTGGACGAAGATACCACAGAATGTTGTACATTATTACATTTACTTTATAAAACTACTGTTGTTAGTATTACACACTATTTATTCTCTAAGAGTTGTTTTTATTTTTAAAAGGTATAGAAAATGGATGGATGGATGGATGGATGGTTAATGTTAAAATGTAGCTTCTGGGCAAGGGGGTGGGGACATATACATTTATTTAAATTAATTTCAATGGGAGACAAGAGTGCCATCACAATAGCAGTTTAGCTTTCAAATTGAGTTACTACCGTACAAATTAATTAAAAATAGGTAACGGCGTGGCGCGGTGGTTAGCGTTTCCCTGCCAGCAACATGAGAGTTCCAGATTCGATCCCCGCCTTCAAAGTCACTGCAGTTGTGTCCTTGGGCAAGACACTTCACCCTTACTCCCAGTGCCGCTCACACTAGTGTATGAATGTCTGGTGGTGATCAGAGGGGCCATAGGCGCAAACTGGCAGCCACGCTTCCGTCAGTCTACCCCAGGGCAGCTGTGGCTACAAATGTACCCTACCACCCCTTCAGTGTGAATGTGGAGTGAATGAATGATGGCTTCTCACTTCTCTGTGCGGGCTTTGAGTGTCTAGTGTATAAAAAAGCGCTATATTAATCTAATCCATTGTTAATATTATTTTCATAAAAACTTTTCTAGATCTTTTTTTAGTTTTTATCTCGTCTCCTTCAAGTATTACTAGCAGGGTCCCAGTGCTCCCATTTGAGAACCACATGCATTAACAATAGCTCACATTTTAATCAGCGTAATGCTTGTTCGTCACAAAAATGACTTATGGGTCTAAATCTTGTCTCGTCTTGCTATTGAGAAAATAATTTACTGTATATTATTTGTACAAATAAAGGTCTCTAGTAGTCACATCCTTCCTTTAAAAATGACTATAGTGCTTTTATTCCCTTGCATTACTAACCCGGACAGATGACTCGATAATGATTCTGGACCTGGTTGCCAGGTTGTTGTTGCCCTAGTGATGAAGATGATGAGGGAGGGTAACCGTACCTCCTGAAACAGGAGTCACAGAAGACTAGCTTCCCTCTGCCCACACCTGTAGTGACAAACAACTATTTCCAGTCCATTTCTTTATGTCAGTTCCATGTTTGGTCAAAGTGATCTCCCCCTCTGTTTTCACGTTGCATTTGCATTGCATATGACTTCCTGTAACATGCAAATTAACTGTTTTCCTTCTGTTTGGCTCCAACAGGTGACAAAGAGCAAGACAACTGCAACGAGGTAAGACATGTACCTTCTCTTTTGTGGAATATCTTTGCATCTTTGGATGCAAGCTACATCTTCTGTTTTTTTTTACACGGTACACTTTCTTTCCATAATACCAAGTAGAGATAAATTCATCTTATTCCAATACAGTTCCTAACCCACAGGGGAATTTTGATTTTGATCAAAGGAGAATAAAAAACAAAAACAAATGAGCATTGGACTACATATTTGAAAAAGAGTGAGAAGAAGTTTACACTTATTTAATCCCACCCCTTTTCTTTAAATCATAAAATACTCTGAGCTAGAACTACCTATTTACTCAATGTACAAACTTAATGAACTTGTATATACTGTACATACATTATAGATATATACATACATATGCACACTACACACATACATAGCCACACTATTACCACTAGTGATGATGGAAATGGTATCATGCCACCACAGCAACACCACTGCCTCAATGGGCAGCTCCACACTCATCTGTAACACAAACAACCCAATATCAAAGCCCTTCTTCATCTCTGTACCTCTGGAATACCATGTACCTATACTTCTTTTTAAACTGGTTTATGTTTGGACATTGCTTTAACTCCACATTCAAACCATTCCATAATTTCACTCCACAAATTGAAATACAAAAACTTTTAATGGTCGTTCTATAACTAAGCATTTTGAAATTTAAATTCCCCCTTAAATTATAACCGCCCTCTCGTGCTGAACAATTTTTGAATGCTTCCTGGGAGTTTATTTATTCTGGCTTTATACATTATTTGTGCAGTTTGATAAAAAAATAATATCATTAAATTTCAATATTTTTGACTGTAAGAATAGTGAGTGAGTATGGTCCAGATATCCAACCTTGTTGATGATCCGTACAGCTCTTTTCTAAAGTATAGTTATTGAATTTAATGAGCTTTTATAATTATTCCCCCAGACTTCCACACAGTAGGTTAAGTATGGTAAAACTAATGAACAGTAAAGAATGTGGAGTGATTTGTGATCCAGAACCTGCTTTGCTTGATTTATTACTGAAATGCTTCTTGACAGCTTAGATTGTACATGTTTTATATGTGATTTCCAGTTAATTTGATCGCCAATTGTAACTCCAAGAAATTTTATTTTAAAAACCCTTTCAATATCCACCCCATCTATTTGTATCTGCACCCTTGTTTCACGTGTCCTCTTTCCAAACAGCATTAACTTAGTCTTAGTCAGGTTTAATGACAATTTATTATAGTCAAACCACGTTTTTAGTTTACTCATTTCTTCCATAATGACTTCCTGCAATTGATTTAGGTCATCCCCTGAGCAAAATATATCAGTGTCATCAGCAAATAACACTAATTTCAATAATGTAGACACTTTACATATATCATTGATATACAGGATGAACAGTTTTGGCCCCAACACTGACCCCTGGGGGACACCACAAGCAATATCCAAACATGATGAACAGCAATCCCCAACTTCACAAACTGTTGTCTCTTATTTAAGTAACTTTTAAGCCAGTCTAGTACAACTCTCCTGATTCCATACTTTTCTATTTTATTGATTAATATATCATGGTTAATTGTGTCAAATGCTTTTTTTAAATCAATAAATATTCCCATTGCATATTGTTTCTTTTCTATGGCATTTGTGATTTCCTCTACTGTTTCACCTATTGCCATTGATGTAGATCTGTTTGATCTAAACCCATATTGACAGTCAGAGAGTAATTTATGCTTTTCTATAAATGCATCTAACCTGTTATTGAATAGTTTTTCTAATATTTTAGAGAATTGTGGAAGTAAAGAGACGGGTCTATAGTTTGTGAAGTGGTGCTTGCTCCCAGTTTTAAACAGAGGTATAACTTTAGCTATTTTCATTTCATTTGGAAATGCGCCAGTTTGAAATGACAAATTACAGATATATGTTAATGGTTTTGATATCCCTGTAATGACCTTTTTCACCAATGCCATACTAATGTCATTGGAGTCAGTGGACATTTTGTTCTTACATTTGTTTACAATATCCAACACTTCTTCACCCACTGCATTTAAAAACATAGAATTGGGATTTCTCTCCAACAATCCCTCCATATTTTTACCAGTTGTCCGTGGATCTGGGATTTTTTCTGCAAGTTCGGGTCCAATACTTACAAAGAATTTATTGAAGGCATTAGCCACATCTTCAATATTATCATTTTCTTTACCATCATTTGTGAAATACGTTGGATAGTTAATTGAAGAGGTACTGTTTCTTATAATACTGTTTAATAAATTCCATATTCCTTTGATATTGTTTTTATTATCATCTAGTAATTTCTTAAAATAATCTCTCTTATTTGACCTTATAATATGAGTTAATTTGTTTCTATATTTTTTATATTTATTTTCTGCTTCTTTTGTTTTCAATCTTATAAATTCCCTGCAAAGAGTGTTTTTCTTTTTGCAAGCATTTTGCAAGCATTTTGCAATCCCTTTGTGATCCAAGGACAATTAGTATATTTTCTTTTACTGGTGCATTCTTTTATTGGGCAATTTTTATCATATAATGAACTAAATATTCTCAAGAATATATTGTAAGCACTATTAACATCACTATTTTCATAAATTACATCCCAATTCTGCTCCAGTAAATCATGTTTAAATGAACTAATGGTTTCCTCTTTACTGGTGGAGAACTAACTGACTAACTAGTCTCACACACACACTGCACTCACACTCACACTGAAGCAGCTCAGAGAGGCATACAGCCCTTCTCCTTAAATGGTCAAAGCTCCCAGGAGTCAAAGAGAGGCTGCTGCTGCTGCTGAAAAAAGACAGGCAACAGAGGGGATGGGAGAAGGAAGTGGAGACGAAGAAGCTGGAGACATATTCTGAGAAAAGGCAGAGTGTGGTGACAGTCGGTGTGAGCGGAGCGCGGGAACCGGAGCTGGACGCAGGTAATGGTCAACGCTGACTCTACAGGTCATGATGGACGGCTACAACTTACTTAGGGTTGTCCTTGGTCTTAATGCATCAGAATCATTGTTTAAAGTGTCTCCTGCGCGGCTTGTAACTGATGTGGTGTGTTTTTCTGCAAGTTTTCAAGTGTGATAATCTACTGATGCAGCTGAAAGTCAGCAGGTTTACTGACTGCACATCTTTGTTCAGTCCTTCTCACCAAGTTGCCTCGTTATCGCACTTTGCGGTTCACTAGCAGAGTACTTCCTCTGTGGGACCAGGCTTGACTCAAGCTTGTTTGGTCTTATGTAACATGAGGGGAGCAAGGGTGATGACGGTCCCCACGTCACCCTTCAGTGCTTGTCAGAAGCACTGTGTATTGTAAAAGACCGAGACAACAAGAACAAGACTACCTGGGCTCTGTGTGTGCGCACACAAATGTTATTCCTGTCCCGTCCTCTTGTCCCACAGGAAATAATCAGAGTAATTTAAGGCTCAGCAAATATTTATCTCGCTCCCACAGTTACATCTGCAGCATGGAGACTTCTGCAGCGCTGGCTGGGGTCTATATTGTATTGCACACCACAAACAAACCCTAATTTCAATGCACAGTAAAAAATTATGTGTCCAGATATACAAAACCTTGCTTTGTAAGAAAAACGAATCTTTTTATAAGATACAGCGCCTTGCAAAAAGTTCTCCATTGGATTGGTATCTTGACTTTGATTTAGCCACTGAAGAGGATTTACCTTCTTGTCTTTGGACCAGTTCTGTGTAGATTTTGCTGTATGCTTGGAATCACTGTTTTGCTGGAAAATAAATCTCCTGCTGAGCATCATAGCCCACAGCATGATGTTGCCACCACTATGCTTCATGGTGTAGATGCTGTGTTTGTGGTGATGTACAATGTTCAGCAAACATAGGGCCTGATTTACTAAAGGTTTGTGTTTACTAAAACATGTGCAAACCTGATAGCACACACAAAGCTGATCTACTAAATGTGCGCTAAATGGATTGCATCTCTTAAGTGAGTAGAATAATGTGTACACTCCATTTTGCGTCTCTGTCATCATTAATATGAAAAATATATGCTGATCGTCAAAACACCCATAAGACTGAGAGGCGAAAATGCAAATAAATTATACAGCACGCTAAATGTGATTTATCAACACTCATCACCGTTTTGGGAGCACTATTTTACATTTTATTTGGCACGTTTGAAAAGGACGCACAAACTGATACAGTTCCACACACGACTCTGAGAGAGGAGTGCTGGTGCTGCAAAGACACACGATGGACACAGAATCCTTCTTCATCCTCTATTCAGACACATAATGTCATAACGGCAAGATGACTTAAAGGGGTTAATTAAAACAAATTCAATTGATGCATTTTGGCGTCATGTAATAATTTTAAAGGGCGTTTGTTTTTTTCAAATAGAATACATATTACCTGTTTAGTTTTTTAAATCTATTTATGTATTATCTCGTTATAGTATATTTGTTCATGATTGTGTATACATTTATTATTATAGTCATTTGTTTTTGTTTTCTTAAATTGTAGGGCTGTGAATCTTTGGGTGTCCCACGATTCAATTCAATATCGATTCTTGGGGTCACGATTCGATTCAAAATCGATTTTTTTTAATTCAACACGATTCTCGATTCAAAAAGGATTTTTTTCCCGATTCAAAACGATTCTCTATTCATTCAATAGATAGGATTTCAGCAGGATCTACCCCAGTCTGCTGACATGCAAGCAGAGTAGTAGATTTTTGTAAAAAGCTTTTATAATTGTAAAGGACAATGTTTTATCAACTGATTGTAATAATGTAAATTGGTTTCAACTATTAAATGAACCAAAAATATGACTTATTTTATCTTTGTGAAAATATTGGACACAGTGTGTTGTCAAGCTTATGAGATGCGATGAAGTGTAAGCCACTGTGACACTATTGTTCCTTTTTTTTTTTTTTTTTTAATAAATGTCTAATGATAATTTCAATTAGGGATTTTTAATCACTGCTATGTTGAAATTGTAACTAATATTGATACTGTTGTTGATAATATTCATTTTTGTTTCACTACTTTTGGTTTGTTCTGTGTCGTGTTTGTGTCTCCTCTCAATTGCTCTGTTTATTGCAGTTCTGAGTGTTGCTGGGTCGGGTTTGGTTTTGGAATTGGATTGCATTGTTATGGTATTGCTGTGTATTGTTTTGTTGGATTGATTAATTTAAAAAAAAATTAAAAAATTAAAAATCGATTTTTTTAAAATAAGAAACGATTCTGAATCGCACATTGTGAGAATCGCGATTCAAATTCGAATCGATTTTTTCCCACACTCCTATTAAATTGTAATTTTTGGGTTTGTTTGGCATCGTTTGGATTTAAAACAAAAACATATTTTGAAATTTAGGGCAGACAATAGATGTATGACACATGCAAATATGATGTAATGGATGTGAATGTCTGATGCTGGACGTCAATAAAAACCAAATTACAAAACAAAAGAATACATATTACTAACATAAATCCTATGTGATAAAAACTTCTTGAAATGTGCATTTTTTGCGTCTTCAGGAAATAACTGCAATCTCCCTCCCATGCACTTCCAGTGGCAAAAAAAAGTCGTGTCAGTGTAAATCCACTGCACGACTGCTGCTCAAATGCCCATAAAAAGTGGTAGATGTCTCCTGCTTGTTTGAAAACATAGCAAAACGCCAAAGGAAGGAGCATGATAACATGAATGTGCTGGAAATGAGTGTTCCTGTGGTGAAAGCCCCGTTTAGTATGCACAAAATCCTCATTTAAATAAGGCTGGCTGCACCACTTTTCAATTGCACACGAAGTCTTGGTAGATCATGCGGAACACGGCCAATAATAGTACACATTATTTTATAGATTGCACACCCTGTTGAGCGTGAGGTATTTGGATCTTAATAAACCAGGCCTATTGTGTCTAGTATTTATGGCCAAAAGCTCTGTTTTGTCTCATCAGATAAAAAAAAACTTCTTCTGCATTCAAGCTTATTCCAAGTGAGATTTTATTTGAGCTTTTTTTTAATACATTTATTTGTCTTTGCTTTCCGCTTCAGACAGTCAGTTACTCCAGGATTTTGTGATTGCAGCAATTCACGCAAATTCAACTATGCATGACCTTGCAGCTTCGTCCAATGGCTGCAACTTCCCCACACATTTCGGCCAATCAGCGTCCTTTTCTCCATTCGAATGTGTCACTGAGTGGCCCTCAAACACCCACGTCAACTGTCATATCAAATCTTATGTTTGTTTCTTGTTTAACGAAGCAGGGACAGCAACGTGTAACAAAATATCAACTCTTTATTGCTGAAACGATACAATTGTTGTCCTTCTGCCTAGACCTACTTCTTGTTCCTGTCTACATCGTGTCACTGTAGCCTTCTGAGTAATGCAGTATACTGTATGAAAATGTATTTCCTAGTTTACATTTAATTACAAATACTTATTTAACATTTACTTATCAAGGGTAAGACAATTAATAATAATTTTTCATTTGCAATACTGACCTAGCAAAGAGGCAGCGTTCACATGGCCAAGCTATTAATGTGTGATGATAATCTCTCATCCACTCTTACTTACGGACAAAAATGACTGCTATAGATCGCTTTGAACAACTCACAAATGCTCTTAACGTGCAGGGGTCAATGGGTTGGAACATAAATTAATATTTGAGATGGACAAACACTTTTCAAGCGTTAAATAAACATGGCGAATGTTTGCAATTTATGGACGACAGAGCAGACAGCGGGCATTAAGAAAGCCTTTGGTGGTGTTTCTTTCAATAATTATAATTTTTACTTGTTATTAGTTGTAAATAGAGATAATGGCTTTTTTGCCGATATCCGATATTCCAATATTGTCCAACTCTTAATTAACGATTCCGATATCAACCGATACCTATATATACAGTCGTGGAATTAACACATTATTATGCCTAATTTTGTTGTGATGACCCGCTGGATGCATTAAACAATGTAACAAGGTTTTCCAAAATAAATCAACTCAAGTTATGGAAAAAAATGCCAACATGGCACTGCCATATTTATTATTGAAGTCACAAAGTGCATTATTTTTTTAACATGCTTCAAAACAGCAGCTTGGAATTTGGGACATGCTCTCCCTGAGAGAGCATGAGGAGGTTGAGGTGGACGGGGTTGAGGGGGGCGGGGTTGAGGTGTGTGTGTGGGGGGCGGGGGGGGGGGGGGGGGGATAGCGGGGGGTGTATATTGTAGCGTCCCGGAAGAGTTAGTGTTGCAAGGGGTTCTGGGTATTTGTTCTGTTGTGTTTATGTTGTGTTACGGTGCGGATGTTCTCCCGAAATGTGTTTGTCATTCTTGTTTGGTGTGGGTTCACAGTGTGGCGCATATTTGCAACAGTGTTAAAGTTGTTTATACGGCTAACCTCAGTGTGACCTGTATGGCTGTTGACCAAGTATGCCTTTCATTCACTTGTGCGTGTGAAAAGCCGTAGATATTATGTGATTGGGCCCGCACGCAAAGGCAGTGCCTTTAAGGTTTATTGGCGCTCTGTACTTCACCCTACGTCTGTGTACCACTCCGTACAGCGGCGTTTTAAAAAGTCATACATTTTACTTTTTGAAACCGATACCGATAATTTCCGATATCACATTTTAAAGCATTTATCGGCCGATAATATCGGCAGTCTGATATTATCGAACATCCCCAGTTGTAAATAATTAAAACAGCACAGTAATCTGAAAGTGAGCTCTGAGAATGTGCTTAGTGTCTACTTTTAAGTCTGTGTGGTATAAAACGAGTAAAACAACACAGTATTTGTTTGCAGTTTTTGTTAAAATCATGTGCCTTTTCAAGGTTTAGGTTATAAAGAACACTTAAACCATTGATAACCAATTCAAAAATCACAAGTGAATTCAATGTTATTGAACAAAATAAGCCAACTTTTGCCTTAACTACCTAAAAAAGCTGCCACATTTTTGGCCGTAACAATTACAAAAAAAAACAGCTAAATCCTGCACGGACTGAATAGTAAAGAACCTTTTCAATAGCATGAACAGTCTATCCCATTTGAACCTCTGAAGCACTTAACCCCTTCGAAATGGTTGTAAGCGCCTTAGTGGTCTCCCCATTAGTCTTCTTCTTCTTTCACTCAGTTTGTGACTATTGTCAACTATAGGCAGATTTAGAAAAAATGTGATATCCTTTATTTTCTTAATCATGGATTGAACTGAAGTCTGTGGGATGCTTTGGGAATTGGAAGTCTTCTTCTCACCATCTCCTGTTGTAAACTTTCATTGTGCTTTTCTCTTGAGGTGATTGAAGTGCTCTTGTGTCTTCATGTTGCACTTGCAGCAGGAATACTAGAAAACCAGAGATGGACATGTTTTGATATTACAAGGACTTGACATACATTAGTGATCTGTCACACAGCAGCTAAATTAGATCAGTCACTTTTAAGTGGGTGGATATTTATGCAAAGACTAATTGACGTTTGTAAAAACCTGTTTTTCATTTTAACATGAAATTTGCAATTTTTCAGATTATTGTCAATAAAAGCTAAATTTGACTGACCAATCTAATTTATAAAAACAATAAAGGCTGATACATCCTAAGGGGGGATACTTGCAAGGTACATTGGAACCTCGATTTACAAGTTTAATTGGTTCTTGAACAGGGTTCATAAATAAAAAAGATTGTATAAATGAGAAAATTACTCCATAGTACACAATATAAACATAAATAATGGGTTTTAGCCTCAACAAAAGTCCATATTTTAGTGATATTTGTACACTTAGAACACAATATTAAGTGCTACACAGTACTGTATATCAAACAAACATAACAAGGGGTTGATGGATCAACTTTCTATTTAATAAAAAAGTCAAAACAAAATCAACAAGCTGAGCTATCCTGTTCATTTGTAATTGCCCTGCTGACACACCCACATACACTTTGTCATTAGACCTGTGCTGCACTCACAGTTTAAAATCACCAAAATCCTTAGCTTAACAGATCGCTATAATTTTAAGGAATAAAAATAAAATCCACTTTGCCTTGTGAGTTAATTTACTTGGTGTGCAGCAGAAAGGAGGGGGAGAAAGCAGTGTCGACAAAGCTGTGGATACTTCCTGAATGTTTCAAGCCACACATCACTTGTCCATTGCTTTTTTGGAACTCATATTGAGCTAGCAAAACTAGAACACTGCTGTATAAAAGCTAATCGTTTAGCTAATGTAATCGCCCTGAGAAGGGAGATGTTTGAGTTATACAGATACGAGGACACAACTTCGTTCTGCTCACGTCTGTAATGACTGCCAGGAACAAATCCAACACCAACATGTACAAGTACACTGTATTGCAACAAACATAAAATGCACTCCGGTATTATCATACGGATTTTACATTCAAATAATCAAGTAGGTTTTCCTGTTCATTGCTCTAATAGACTTTACCTTAGTGTAACAGTATTTGAAGATGTCTCAACAAGTAAATACAAAGGTTCACCCAATACAGTAAGCCTATATTGTTTTAGTAACAAAAGCCACTTATCATTCCTTAATATTAAACAAACTACACTGAATTAGTCCCAGAAATTGTAGTAAATGCACATTTCAGCAGAAGTATACACAGATTAATAATTAACTACGCACAGTACCTTTCTATAAATTTAACACTGTTGATGCAGTTAGCATCTGCTTCGTCATCGGCAGTGCAATTAGCTTTAGCATTAGCTTGGTCATGTATAAAGCCTTGACGACTGAAAAGACATATATCATAAAAATATACTCTTTCAAACATGTTTAAACACTATTAAGATACATTCAGGGGTAAAACTATTTACATAAAGACACTTGTACCTGAGAAGGGAGATGTTTGAGTATACAGACACAAGGACACAACTTCGTTCTGCTCACATCTGTATTGACTGCAAACAGGAAGTCAGATGTCCTCTAGTATAGCTCCCAGCACTGCGCGCCCCCTGCTGGAGCCCTCCAGTACTACAATGGCTCTTATTAATGCTGGCATTGCAATAACATTAGCTCCATTTAATACAAATAACGGTGCCTTACTGTGACCATTAATAATAAACATTTTTAAATTGCGAATATAAAATGACATAGTAATACAACTCAAGAGCTTACTCTGCTACTTACAATCACTGTATTCTACTAGTAACTAAATTTACATCCTATCACACTAACAGCACAACCAGCTGACTGAAAGAGCACAAAGATCAATCAGCCCGCTCACAATGGATGTGCAGCCGGGCACAAAATGGCTGCGCTGGGTGGATGAAGCGTTTGTACACGTAGACAAGGTTCGTATAACAAACCATATGTTTGGGTTTGTGGTTCGTGAATCAATAAGTTCAAACAATGAAGGGTTCATAAATCGAGGTTCCATTGTATTATATTCCGGTAATAAGCTTGCAAAAAGTAATTTAATTTAACTTTTTTAAAACCTTTAATTTCTTTAATGCGCATGTTGTTTTAAACTTTGCATAAAATCGTTGCTTTTGGCAGCATTTATGTCACTGCATGTTGTACATCTGTATTATAATGTGCATACCAAGATGAGATAAAAATAATACTTTATCCTATTTTTTTCTGTGTTTTCTCATAGCTTGATGCAGAGGGATGTGCGCTCCTCTCCCTCTGGCTGAAAGCTTTATTTATATGTCCAAATAAATATGTACACCTCGCTCTGACATCAGGACGTAGCCCAAATGCAAAACTCTGCGAACAGAGGCATCCAAACCTGCGTGCAAACTCACTCAAAAACGATTTAACGCTTTGGCATTGTTTAACATGAGTATCCAACATTGTAAGAACATATATAATTCAGAAAAGGTGAAATTTCTCATCGGTCCATTTGAACAAATCCATAACAAAACAATAAACCCGAAAAGTGCATCTGAATGTTGCTACGTTCCTATCGACCGACTCATTTTGGGTGTTTTTTCAGCCTGTGTGACTGCGGTCCAGTCAGGTTGCTTAAAACGGCTCCCAAACAAACAGCTCATGACTGTGAATGGGTTCTCGTCGTTCACTTAAAAGAGCCGTTCATAAGACTCGACTTGTTCGTGAACGTTACATCTCTAATTCAAGGTAGTTCTGCCAAGAATACTGCATTTGCTTTATTGCCATGCTGGGAACTAAAATATTTGCTGATTCATTCATTCACTTATCGAAACTAAAAATGTGTATCCTACAGGACACGGTCTGGACAAATCATTAATTTAAATATTTGCCATTCTACTTTTATTACCTGCAAAAAAGGAAAAGCTCAAACATGTTTTTTTGGGTGAGCTAATGTTTCCAGGAATTGACACTTATGCTCATGGCCGTGTCATTTACAAGTTTTCTCGTCAGTGACTCACCTGTCTTTTTGTCCCAGCATGTTCTAGAACGTCTCCTCCCCTAGTCCCAGGAAGAATGCTTTGCGGAAATCTTTTATTTATAGATCTGTATCGCTCTGGAATAACCTGCCTCAAATTCCCACCGGCATTGAAAGTAAACAGGTTTTTAAAAAGAAAGTAATATTTTATCTGGAGTCTTTAAATTAGTTTGCTTGTTGATGATTTTGTTTGGTTGTATATTGTGTAGTTATATTTATATGGTAATTATTATTCTGTGACTGTAAATTGTTAGCTTTTTTTCTTATTGATGCTTTTATTTTTTTTCCTGTATTGTGTAGTTATAATTATATGCTTTTACTTGTAATTGTATTGAGTTTGTGGACCACAGGAAGACTAGTGGGTTGTTGTGGCAACCAGCTAATGGGGATCCTTAATAAAAATAAAAATACAATCCTCTTGTTTGACATAAACGAGCTGGGAAGCTTACTGAATATCACGTCAAAATGTCAAGTGTCTGAAACAAGCATTATTATATTGCAGCATAGAAAGAGAGAGACATTTATGTACGTAACAGCAGACATAGCAGCATATGTAAAAGTGGAGGTACAGTACAATCATTTGTACTGTGCTTATTTGCATATATTTGCTTCAAAAAGGGGAAGCAAGTTCAAAGGAAGATTTAAATAGATTGGACACACAATCAACTTATTTGATGCTTCAGATGTCGTGTTTTATTTATATATTTTTTTCAATCTATTTGATGGTCAGTGTTTCACAATCTGGAGCTACAGGATATAATACATGTGCTGTCTTATATTAGACACTACAGACACTGTCACTGTGGATAAGCGGAGTCTATCCTAACCAAAAACCGTGGCAAAGCACTTTTGAGGGCCAGAATAAATGCCTTTCACTCAGTGGACAGAGAACAATACCTCTCTGACCTCAGGAGAGGCATCAAGGCCCGCCAAGTGAATTGGAGGAAAGTGAAGGACAACAAAGACTCACGGCAGGTGTGACGAGCTACAATAGTAACTCATCGGCAGCCAACAACACAGAAGACTCGCTCGCGGAGGAACTCAATCCTTTCTTTGCCCGTTTCGAGTCAACCAGACTAGCCACTAACCTGACTGTCGCCAGATCCTTGTAGTTTGCTGAGCTCAACACAAGGATCTGGGCTCGAGGGCAATGCAAACTCCTTCAAGACAGCAAAAAATAATGAACCAATCAGGATCGCCATAGATGTGACGTAGCGCCGAAGCGGCTGTTGGATTCAAACAACAATGGCGGCACGTAGCGAGGAGTTGTGTGCTGACATTGATTCTGTTATTGCAACTGTTTTGTCGAATCTATCGAATATTTTATATAATATAATATATTTAATATAACTTTTCGCTTTGTCGTTATCCAATATGTCCGCTGTTCGTTTTTGGATTTCCCAGCGTCGCTCTCTTCAGCGTCACGGGTTGATTTCGATGTGAGTGGTTGAAGTACCACGTCATTCAAGATAACGGACAAGTGGTTTATCCAATCACATACAATGATTTTTTTTACAAGGCCCCGCCTTCTGAAATACATCTCCTATTGAGAAGTCCCAGATTCTTGTGTGGAGCTCAGCGAACTACAAGGATCTGGCGAGAGTCAGGTTAACTAGCCACACCCCAGATGCTCCTTTTACTACCTAGTCCTCAACTGTTCGTCCTCCAATAACGCCAAGGGCCTCATGTATAAAGTGTTGCGTGGCTTTCCAAAAATAATGGGCATACAATTTTTCCAAAAAATGGCGTACGCTAGTAAAAATACAGATGTATGAAAGTGTTCGTACGCACAAATCCAAGCATTTCTTTGTTACCTTGCATTCCACTTGAAATCAACCGCAGACGTGTATATGGCTTGGCACGCCCAACACCGCCCTGGCCACGCCTCCTTATAATTATGCAAATCGGCCTTATGTGAGTGTGAATGTTGTCTGTCTATCTGTGTTGGCCCTGCGATGAGGTGGTGACTTGTCCAGGGTGTACCCCGCTTTCCACCTGACTGCTGCGGGGATAGGCTCCAGCACCCCCGTGACCCCGAGAGGGACAAGCTGTAAAAAATGGATGGATGGATGAATATTTAAAGTAGACTTTTGACTGGGAACAGCATGGGCTGCCCCAATGAGGACTCAGTAGGAGGTAGGGCTGGACGATTATGGCAAAAATAATAATCACGATTATTTTGATTGATATTGTAATCACGATTAATTACATGATTATTCATTAATTTGAAAACATGAATATTTATTGTACCACCAAAACTCAACTTTAAATATAGTTGAAAAAAAAATGGATGTAAATTAGTAAAGAACAAACCACAACAAGTAAAATAATAATAATAGCAATGCCAATAAATTTGAATAACAATAGCTCTATATGTCATGATCCGTGGTCCGGATCATGTTTTGTTTAGTTATGTTCTGTTAGTTTTGGACTTCTTTAGTTCCCGTTTAGGCTTCCTTGTTTGCTTTTTGTCACCATGGCGACTTATTGTGTTCACCTGTCTCTGATTAGTGCTCACCCGCTCACCTGCTTCCCGAGCGCTAATCAGAGGCATTATTTAAGTTGCCCTTGCCAGTCACTCGTCCTGCTTTCGTTGTGTTTGCTCCATGCACTTGTCACGTGAGTTTTTGAGTTCTAGTGTTCCTTGTCTTTTGCCTATGCTAAGTAATAGTTCCTGAACTTCCCGTGCGCTCGGCACGCATCCCTGTTGTTTTTGTTTATTGGATGATTTATGATAAATAAATCACTTCCTACCTTACGCCTTCGTCCGGAGCCGTTCCTTTGCATTGGAAGAACAACCGCGCAGCAAGCGCACCCCTCACGTGACAGAACGAAAGCAGCATCCGTTCTTCCGCAAACGGACCACAAGGAGATGGATGAAGGTACGCGCATGATGTTCCGAGCGATGGAAGTGGAGACGCTTCGCTATTCGACGGAGGAGAGGTCGAACCTTATGTGGGGACCTGGAGGCTCCCTTATCCCCATCGACTCCCTCTGGTGCGAAGACATCGCCGCTACACCGCAGTACCGGACGCGCCGGCAAAAGCGGAAGCCGTCCAGAAGGGCTTCGCCTCGCCGTCAGAACGCGTCACTCCCGCAAGCTCCTCCCCCGGACCGAAGCAAGTTGCAGGCAGCCCAGTATCCTTCCCCTGATGACGTCACTCCGTCCACGGCTGGTGACGTCATGGACCAGAATTTTTTTTTTCTGAATTCTGTCTCCTTGCGTCAGCAACCTCCTAAAGACTTTAATTCTAAAATTAAACATTATCAGGACATTCTTTTGAAATTTAGATGTCAGCCACAGTCTCCTTCTGAGTGCCAAGCTCCTCCCCCTAGGACTCTAGCCCCGCCCACGTCATTGACCTTTTCCTTTCGTCCTCCTACACGACCTCAGGTGGGGGATGGGAAAAGACATTTTGGACAATTTGGAGGGGAGGATTTTACCCCCCTCCTGACCTCCCGCCACCCACCCTTAAAGACTGTTCCAGACCGCAAGGAGCGCGTCTGGTATCCGCCCCTTGAGGGGGGGGGGGCTGGGGCCGGGAGCTGTGCTGGTGGGGTGGCTCAGCTGCGCCCAACCAGGCAGCAACCTCCATCCCGGCCGCCACCACCAGTCTTTCGGCATGCCAAGCCGCAACCCCCAGCTAGACCACCTCCGCCATGCTCATGGCTAACCTCAGCCCGGGTGGGCCCGCAGACGCCACCAACATCTCCGGTGGGCTTGCAGGCGCCACCATCATCTCCGGTGGGCTTGCAGGCGCCACCATCATCTCCGGTGGGCTTGCAGGCGCCACCATCTCCAGTACCGGTACCTGCACCACGCCAGACACCGGTACCTGCACCACGCCAGACACCGGTACCTGCTCCTCGTCAGACACCGGTACCTGCTCCTCGCCAGACACCGGTACCTGCTCCTCGCCAGACAGCGGTACCTGCACCACGCCAGACACCGTCGCCGGTGCCTGCTACCACGCCTGACTCGCCGCCGGTGCCTGCTACCACGCCTGACTCGCCGCCGGTGCCTGCTACCACGCCTGACTCGCCGCCTGTGCTTGCTACCACGCCTGTCTCGTCCGCTGCGGCGTCCAAGCCTGCCACCATGCCTGTCTCATCCGCTGCGGCGTCCAAGCCTGCCATGACGGCACCGACGCGCCCACCTCCCCGTCAACCACGGATGTGGCCGCTCTCTGGTCGTCCGCCTCACCAAGTGCACCCACCTCCCCGTGGGCCACGAATGTGGCCATTCCCTGGTCGCCCGCCTCGCTTGCTGCAGCGGCGTTCCACTCGCCGCCGCCACTTGACTTTGCCTCGGTGGATTCGGGGACACTTGGCCTGGCGACCCACCGCCAGGTCCCCCTCCCGCCCTCCTATGACTCTCGATTCTGCCTTGTTTTTGGTTTTGGTGTTTTAGACATCTGGAATCTGTCTTTAAGGGGGGGGCTCTGTCATGATCCGTGGTCCGGATCATGTTTTGTTCAGTTATGTTCTGTTAGTTTTGGACTTCTTTAATTCCCGTTTAGGCTTCCTTGTTTGCTTTTTGTCACCATGGCGACTTATTGTGTTCACCTGTCTCTGATTAGTGCTCACCCGCTCACCTGCTTCCCGAGCGCTAATCAGAGGCATTATTTAAGTTGCCCTTGCCAGTCACTCGTCCTGCTTTCGTTGTGTTTGCTCCATGCACTTGTCACGTGAGTTTTTGAGTTCTAGTGTTCCTTGTCTTTTGCCTATGCTAAGTAATAGTTCCTGAACTTCCCGTGCGCTCGGCACGCATCCCTGTTGTTTTTGTTTATTGGATGATTTATGATAAATAAATCACTTCCTACCTTACCCCTTCGTCCGGAGCCGTTCCTTTGCATTGGGAGAACAACCGCGCAGCAAGCGCACCCCTCACGTGACAATATAAACAACAATAAAATGTTTTTCTTTTGTTTTAATTAAGTTTTTTACCTTTAACACTCATTTTACCACCATAGAGTGTGTTTTTGTGGAAAATATAATTCAATAAAATATATGTTAATTAAATGCAAAAATCCTCCCATTTATTGGTGCAATACATCTTTGGACAATTTTGACCAATATTTTAGGTCAAAGCATAATAAATATGTAAATGTATCAATAAGTGATTTAAGTTCATTTTGCTTGTGTTAGGTAATTTTTGGAAACCTTTATTTTACCACATGTGGGGGAAGTGTGCTGTGCTGGTGTTCTCAGCTGGACGAGTAAAGAGGCGAATCACTTGAGGGTGTTAAATAAAAAGGGCGCATCTCAAGTTGCGACTGCTTTTTGTACATTGATCTTACATCGAGGATGTCGTTCACAACAACACAAACAGATCAGATGTGTTGTGGGTGTATGGATTGTTCTTGTTAGCTATAGCTTTGTAGTTTAGTCGCTGTTTCAAGTGAATATCTTGACATTGCTTATTTCAGGATGGGGGTGTACCCTGTCTTCCGCCCGAGTGCAATTGGGATAGGCTCCAGCACCCCCGAGACACCAAAAGGGACAAGCAGTAGAAAATGGATGGAAATCATATGCCTTCCTTTTTTGTTGAGTTTGATGATTATTAAATAAATAAATCAAAGACCTGCACCTGGGCTTAGGTTGATTGGCAACCCCAAATGGGCCCTAGTGTGTGAATGTGAGTGTGAATGTTGTCTGTCTATCTGTGTTGGCCCTGTGATGAGGTGGCGACTTAGTCAGGGTGTACCCCGCCTTCTGCCCGAATGCAAGTAGGATAGGCTCCAGCCACCCCTGCGTCCCTGAGAAGGACAAGTGGTAGAAAATGGATGGGTAGATGGATGTAATCAGATAAAAAGTAGCAACCACAGTGACATCTCAAACTTGTCTTTTTTCACTCATTCGCTCATCTGTTTCACTGTCGCAAGCTCCGGAATTTGTATGCACGTTGCGCGGCCCATGAATCTTTTTTTTTTCTTTTTTTTTCTCATAATCGTGAGAAGCCTTGATCAAAATTAAAATTGAAATTAGAATAATTATCCAGCCCTAGTAAGAGGGGCTTCTTGCTCCTGTTACAAACACAGCAAACAGGGGGGGGGGAAATCAGGAACAAAGAAATTGAAGAAGAGGATGGATGTACTTTGCCGAAACAGACATTTGTTTGAAAAGATAATCGCTGCAACTGTGTCCCTGACAGGGATATTCATTTAATCCCTGGCACAAGTCCAAGTGCTGCCCAGTCTTAAGGCAGCCACTGTCATCCCAGTCCCCAAGAGGACAGGCATAAAATACCCCATTACAGACCAGTGGCTCTGATGTTTGTGGTTATGAAGTGTTTGAAAGGCTTGTTCTCCAAAATATCCAAACCTGCCTTTCCCAGAACTTGGATCTGCCCCAGTTGGCCTACAGGCCAAACCGGTCGACAGAGGACACAATCGCCACTGCTCCCCACAACTGTGAAACATTTGGAACTCCCGGATAGCTATGTCAGGATGCTGTTCGTCGAGCTTGGCCTTAATACCATCATCCCTGACATCCTGGTGGAGAAGCTGACCTGTTCTTGGATAATAAAAAAAAACCTGTCTGAACAACCGACCTGAGGTTGTTAAAGTGGGCAGGCACGTGCACACATAGGGCCCTATGGGTGCTTGAGCCCCTGCCCTTTTTTGCCTCGTCTTAAAAGTGCCCTCTGCCTGTGTGTGTGTGTGTTTTTTTTTTCTTTTTCTTTAAACAACATTAATAAGGGATGAAAAAAAAAAACAGCGGTACAAAAACTCCACGTTTTCTTGTAATACCGGGTTGTTTGAGCCTGCCGCTTCCGCCAGAGAGAGAGAGAGAGGGCGAGTGAGTGAGTAAGTGAGAGGAGAGAGAGCCAACTGCGCCCCTGAGGAGACCTGACAGTGAAGCAACTTGAACCTGTGAGTTATGGTCTAGTCGCCGTCCACTTATTCAGCATCTAATATGGGTAATATTTCAGAAAAACGCTGTATTATTCTATTATTCAATGTGTCAGCTTCTGTTTTTGCCAGACGTCGGAGCACGGCGCATCAATTGAGCATGGCACATCAATTCCACACAGAGCAGAGCGGATCGTGCGGGATAGGAAGTAGTGTACAAAATACAAAATAAAACACCGGGTTAATTTTCAAAATAAAATGCACTGTGTTTACGGCGGATCACATGAGAAAGTGAGAAAGACCATAAGTTACAACTTGATGGTGTTTTCATCAAGTTAAGGGAAGAAGGACAGATTTTCACATTGAAGTTTTTTCCATTTGGGTATTTATTTTTATTTTTTTTTCAAAGTTCATGTTGCACTGCTTAATGTTCAATATTAAAGTGCTTATCTTTAACAATAAATAGCCTAATGATAAACCAGTGTTTTGTTGCTTTTCATGTCTTCCCAGCCTATGATAATGTGAATTAACTCATTATGACAATAATTTGTTGACACAAAAGAAATGGCAATACCTTTTACCTACAAAGGACACACAGCTAAGTAGTTAGCTTCCTATTAGCAAATTTAATTTGACATTAATTTCCATATTGTGTAAAGGACCAAAAAAAAATGTCCTGCCCTTTTCTGACTTTGAGCCCCTGCCCCTCTATAATCATGTGCACGTCCCTGAAAGTGGGTCAAATGGGCTCATCTACTATGTCAGTCAGGCTGCATGTTGAGCCCCCTCCTGTACGGTCTACATATGTATGACTGCGTCCCCATTCTTCCGTCTTCAAGTTTGCCTACTACATTATAAATGTGGTGGGCCTGATCATGGGGGTTGATAAAAGAGCCTACAGAGAGGAAATACAGGCGCTGGCAGGGTGGTACACAAATAATAACCTGAGGCTGAACACCACAAAGATCAAGGGGATGGTCATTGATATTAGGAGACAGAGGGGAACATGCTCCACACCTGTAGTAAATGGAGTATGTGTGGAGACTATGACCTCATTTAAAGGCCTACTGAAATTAATTGTTTTTATTTAAACGGGGATAGCGGATCCATTCTATGTGTCATACTTGATAATTTCGTGATATTGCCATATTTTTGCTGAGAGGATTTAGTAGAGAACATCGACGATAAAGTTCGCAACTTTTGGTCGCTGATAAAAAAAGCCTTGCCTGTACCGGAAGTAGCGTGATGTCACAGGTTGAAAGGCTCCTCACATTTGCACATTGTTTACACCAGCAGCGAGAGCGATTCGGACAGAGAAAGCGACGATTACCCCATTAATTTGAGCATGGATGAAAGATTCCTGGATGAGGAACGTGAGAGTGAAGGACTAGAGTGCAGTGCAGGACGTATCTTTTTTCGCTCTGACCGTAACTTAGGTACAAGGGCTCATTGGATTCCACACTTTCTCCTTTTTCTATTGTGGATCACGGATTTGTATTTTAAACCACCTCGGATACTATATCCTCTTGAAAATGAGAGTCGAGAACGCGAAATGGACATTCACAGTGACTTTTATCTCCACGACAATACATCGGCGAAGCACTTTAGCTACGGAGCTAACGTGATAGCATCGGGCTTAACTGCGGATAGAAACAAAAGAAATAAACCCCTGACTGGAAGGATAGACAGAAAATCAACAATACTATTAAACCATGGACATGTAACTACACGGTTAATGCTTTCCAGCCTGGCGAAGCTTAACAATGCTGTTGCTAACGACGCCATTGAAGCTAACTTAGCTACGGGACCTCACAGAGCTATGCTAAAAACATTAGCTATCCACCTACGCCAGCCAGCCCTCATCTGCTCATCAACACCCGTGTTCACCTGCGTTCCAGCGATCGACGGAGCGACGAAGGACTTCACCCGATCATCGATGCAGTCGGCGGCTAGCGTCGGTATAGCGCTTCTGCTATCCAAGTCAAAGTCCTCCTGGTTGTGTTGCTGCAGCCAGCCGCTAATACACCGATCCCACCTACAGCTTTCTTCTTTGCTGTCTCCATTGTTCATTAAACAAATTGCAAAAGATTCACCAACACAGATGTCCAGAATACTGTGGAATTTTGCGATGAAAACAGAGCTTTTTGTATTGAATACAATGGTGTCCGAATACTTCCGTTTCAACCATTGACGTCACGCGCATACGTCATCATACATAGACGTTTTCAAACAGAAGTTTCGCGGGAAATTTAAAATTGCACTTTATAAGTTAACCCGGCTGTATTGGCATGTGTTGCGATGTTAAGATTTCATCATTGATATATAAACTATCAAACTGCGTAGTCGGTAGTAGTGGGTTTCAGTAGGCCTTTAAGTTCCTGGGAACATATATCTCGGAGATCCTCACATGGACTGTCAACACTTCAGCAATGGTCAAAAAGGCACGGCAGAGAGTTTACTTCCTACGTATGCTGCAGAGGAACCAACTTGAGAAGAAATTGCAGGAATCTTTTTATCGGGCCACCATGGAGCCAGTGTTGATGTACTGTGTAACTGCGTGGTTTGCTGCCTGCTCTGCTGCAGACAGGAAGGTCCTGCAGAGGGTGACCAGGACTGCGGAGAAGATTATTGGCCTCCCTCTGCTCGATCTCGCTGCCAAGAAAATTCTTGCAGACAGTTCTCACCCTGGTTAGCACTTGTTCAACCTGCTGCCATTAGGGAAGTGATTTCATTCACACAAAAGCACGACAAAGAGAGTTAAAAACTGTTTTTCCCCGTGCACCATTAAGATATTAAATCTGTCCCAACAGCTTACCCTGCTGTTGCACTGCTGTTTGTACTGTTATTTATGTATTTATTTTTTTAACATGCTATTTATTGTTTATATTTGTATTTCAACTGCACCAAACAGGGTAGCGACCTGTATTTTCGACATGCTCTTATGTTTTCATGCTGTCACGCTTTCACTATTCAATGGTCTTACACAACTGTCGACCAGCCTGGACACGCCTCATGTTGCAGTGCACAGGTAATACGCCACGGTTCAGAGTTGAGTGCAGTGTTTTCCGCACACTATCTTACACATGTTTTAAGTCATGTTATATGCAAGCTCAAAATGATCCATACTGTGCCCAGTTATTCCCTACTGTGATTTTAATATGAATAGTGACAAAGAATGAACACAGTGTTTTTGGGTGTTTTTCTGCTCATCTCTATGGCAAAATTAAACTGCAGTACTTAAACAGTCCCTGAATTTAACCGAAATTGATGATCAAGCAACACTGTAGATAGGTTACACTTCCCACTCTAACCGTCTGATTCCCACACAGGATGTACTTGCTATATTTTGTATATCTAAAGGCCTCTGTGTTTATTTTACACTGTCCCCGTGGAGCTCATTGCTGCATTCAGCCTGTAAGAGCCACTTAATTTACACCAACCCAAACTCCACAAGAATAAAATTACTCTTTTAGTGCGTCATTTTCCAAGTAAAATCAAAATTCCAAGAAGTCTCCCTTGGGTACTGAATAAGCAAATGTAAATCCATGTATCCTTTTTAATGCTAAATGGTCCCAAAGGTCAAGATTTGCACATCACTGACTCTTTGAAGAATAAAATATTCAATTTAGCGGCATTTAGCATAACTCTGATGAAGAGTAGGCAATATTAGTTCAGCCTCACTTAATAACAGCTCTTTTCTATCTTGTCAATTAGCAACAGCTTGTTGCACATGTTGCCAATAGTGATATTTTAGGATTTGTTTATAAAGTGGTAGTATTTCCCCCTCTTTAGCATTACTGGTTTTGTACTAATATTTAACTCTAATTTCTGTGTTTTGCAAACCATAAAAACACTATCAGTTGTGAAACCTGTGCAAAATCTTTGTGTTTTTGCAGGTCCAAAATAAGGTGCAACAGAGAGAAAGAACACTTTTTCACCAAAACGGCAAAGACGACTGCACTGCTGAGGGTGCATTTGTTTTCCCCCTCACCCGCTCCCGCCCCTGCCTGCTCCCTACCATGCCCACACTGCCTGAGGAAGAGGAAGACTCCCCAGAGGAGTTGGACAGTTCTTCAAGCTCTCCCAGTACAGTGAGTACACGACACTGTGTTCCTCTCTGAAGTGCACGTACTGTATTAGGCCAAAGCATGTGAGTCTATAAAGGGTGCAGTTGAGTAATCTAGTTGGCCACGGTTGTAGGAAGCTCTCAGTGTTACCATCAAGGCTTCTCTTCCCAAAAAAGGTGTGCTTTTTCTCCTTTTCACTGCATTGAGGAATGCCTTGCAAGGAAGCTTTTACAGTATTTCCTCCCAAGGCTTTTTGCCAGCATAACTCAAAAGATTTATACAGAAAAACGTGTAGAATAGGTTACATTCCAAAGGGCCAATTAAACTTTGATGTAGATCTAAATAATGGATTCAAGATGTATCATTGGTAAGTGAAAATCACAGAAGATATAGAAATGTACCAATATTTACATACCTGCATTTGTAAGGGGTGCAACTATTTTGATTACAGAAGTACTGAGAAGCTATGATACAGTATATAATATCACAATGACACCCACAACAACTGCATTCTTAAATACAATTAAATACAAATCACATAACTATTACAAGTTATTTTCTAGGCAAGTACTATAGAAAAATATATTTTCAGGTCTTTCAAAAATAACTACTTAACGACTTGTGATTAATCACAAAACATATTGCATTAAAAATGTATAGACACAGATTAATCACACAATTTATTTTGACCGTGGCTGGTTACCTGAAAGGTGGCGCAGGCTGTTATATGTCTGTGAAGGATTTGAATATTTTTAATGCTAACTGCATATATTGCTAGCATACACATACTGTATACCTAATGAAAATAATATATCAATCTTTCCAATATAATTCTGCATACCAACATATGATTAGTATAGTATATCATTATGTATTACTATAAATGGTTAGTTTTAAGGTACCTCACATATACAAGGTCACACAATAGAGCCCTGAAACGAGGGTGTACGGTATTTGTGAGCGGCAATAATCATCCAGATAAGCCAGTGGAGGAGAAGTTACCATGGAAACTGGAATCAAATTGGACAAAAACAACCCAACCCCCCTTTAGAGAAGTATATCAGGTTTCGGGGAGAAAGAAAGGACAGACATTTTGTAAGGAGCCGGAGGAAGCATGATGTCTCCCTTTACATGTGGCCACAAGGGAATTGTATTTCTTTGCTCCAAACAATCAAAATGTAAAATAAATACAAGACGGTGAATCTGAAAACCGCCAACGACTAGGTGAGCTTTATTAGAGATTAAACAAATAACGCGTTGGAGAAAAAAATATTCTCCCTTCAACGTTCAGTAAACAGGCCAATGCATACCCTGACTGACCCTAAAACTGTTACCAAATCGAAATTAAAAAGTGAGAATAATCTGATCGAGAATGACAATTGTCAGCTGTTAACAATTGCATATATATATATATATATATATATATATATATATATATATATATATATATATATATATATATATATATATATATATATATATATATATGTACTGTACATATATATATCCCCTGAAGAGCAGGGAAACCTGCGAAACAGGCTTGTAGGGATGATATAGCCCCCGTGATTTTTCCTGACCTAACCTATGTGTAAATATATATATATTGTAAATACAGTATGTGTGTAAATATATATATATATATATATATATATATATATATATATATATATATATATATATATATATATATATATATATATATATATATATATATATATATATATATATATATATATATATATATATATATATATATATATATATGTGTATATATATATATATATATATATATATATATATATATATATACATATGTCCATCCATCCATCCATCCATCTTCTTCCGCTTATCCGAGGTCGGGTCACGGGGGCAGCAGCTTAAGCAGGGAAGCCCAGACTTCCCTCTCCCCAGCCACTTCGTCCAGCTCCTCCCGGGGGATCCCGAGGCGTTCCCAGGCCAGCCGGGAGACATAGTCTTCCCAACGTGTCCTTGGTCTTCCCCGTGGCCTCCTACCGGTCTGACGTGCCCTAAACACCTCCCTAGGGAGGCGTTCGGGTGGCATCCTGACCAGATGCCCGAACCACCTCATCTGGCTCCTCTCGATGTGGAGGAGCAGCGGCTTTACTTTGAGCTCCCCCCGGATGGCAGAGCTTCTCACCCTATCTCTAAGGGAGAGCCCCGCCACCCGGCGGAGGAAACTCATTTCGGCCGCTTGTACGCGTGATCTTGTCCTTTCGGTCATAACCCAAAGCTCATGACCATAGGTGAGGATGGGAACGTAGATCGACCGGTAAATTGAGAGCTTTGCCTTCCGGCTCAGCTCCTTCTTCACCACAACAGATCGATGCAGCGTCCGCATTACTGAAGACGCCGCACCGATCCGCCTGTCGATCTCACGATCCACTCTTCCCTCACTCGTGAACAAGACTCCGACGTACTTGAACTCCTTCACTTGGGGCAGGGTCTCTTCCGCAACCCGGAGATGGCACTCCACCCTTTTCCGGGCGAGAACCATGGATTCGGACTTGGAGGTGCTGATTCTCATCCCAGTCGCTTCACACTCAGCTGCGAACCGATCCAGCGAGAGCTGAAGATCCTGGCCAGATGAACCCATCAGGACCACATCATCTGCAAAAAGCAGAGACCTAATCCTGCAGCCACCAAACCAGATCCCCTCAACGCCTTGACTGCGCCTAGAAATTCTGTCCATAAAAGTTATGAACAGAATCGGTGACAAAGGGCAGCCTTGGCAGAGTCCAACCCTCACTGGAAACGTGTCCGACTTACTGCCGGCAATGCGGACCAAACTCTGGCACTGATCATACAGGGAGCGGACCGCCACAATCAGACAGTCCGATACCCCATACTCTCTGAGCACTCCCCACAGGACTTCCCGAGGGACACGGTCGAATGCCTTCTCCAAGTTCACAAAACACATGTAGACTGGTTGGGCAAACTCCCATGCACCCTCAAGGACCCTGCCGAGAGTATAGAGCTGGTCCACAGTTCCACAACCAGGGCGAAAACCACACTGTTCCTCCTGAATCCGAGGTTCGACTATCCGGCGTAGCCTCCTCTCCAGCACACCTGAATAGACCTTACCGGGAAGGCTGAGGAGTGTGATCCCACGATAGTTAGAACACACCCTCCGGTTCCCCTTCTTAAAGAGAGGAACCACCACCCCGGTCTGCCAATCCAGAGGTACCGCCCCCGATGTCCACGCGATGCTGCAGAGTCTTGTCAACCAAGACAGCCCCACAGCATCCAGAGCCTTAAGGAACTCCGGGTGGTTCTCATCCACCCCCGGGGCCTTGCCACCGAGGAGCTTTTTAACTACCTCAGCAACCTCAGCCCCAGAAATAGGAGAGCCCACCACAGATTCCCCAGGCACTGCTTCCTCATAGGAAGACGTGTTGGTGGGATTGAGGAGGTCTTCGAAGTATTCCCTCCACCGATCCACAACATCCGCAGTCGAGGTCAGCAGAACACCATCCTCACCGTACACGGTGTTGATAGTGCACTGCTTCCCCTTCCTGAGGCGGCAGATGGTGGTCCAGAATCGCTTCGAAGCCGCCCGGAAGTCGTTTTCCATGGCTTCCCCGAACTCCTCCCATGTCCGAGTTTTTGCCTCCGCGACCGCCGAAGCCGCACACCGCTTGGCCTGTCGGTACCTGTCCGCTGCCCTAGGAGTCCTATGAGCCAAAAGAACCCGATACGACTCCTTCTTCAGCTTGACGGCATCCCTCACCGCCGGTGTCCACCAACGGGTTCTAGGATTACCGCCACGACAGGCACCAACTACCTTGCGGCCACAGCTCCAATCAGCCGCCTCGACAATAGAGGTGCGGAACATGGTCCATTCGGACTCAATGTCCAGCACCTCCCTCGTGACATGTTCAAAGTTCTTCCGGAGGTGGGAATTGAAACTCTCTCTGACAGGAGACTCTGCCAGACGTTCCCAGCAAACCCTCACTATGCGTTTGGGCCTGCCAGGTCTGTCCGGCATCCTCCCCCACCATCGCAGCCAACTCACCACCAGGTGGTGATCGGTAGAAAGCTCCGCCCCTCTCTTCACCCGAGTGTCCAAAACATGAGGCCGCAAATCCGACGACACAACTACAAAGTCGATCATGGAACTGCGGCCTAGGGTGTCCTGGTGCCAAGTGCACATATGGACACCCTTATGTTTGAACATGGTGTTCGTTACGGACAATCTGTGACGGGCACAAAAGTCCAATAACAAAACACCGCTCGGGTTGAGATCCGGGCAGCCATTCTTCCCAATCACGCCTCTCCAGGTTTCACTGTCGCTGCCAACATGAGCGTTGAAGTCCCCCAGTAGAATGAGGGAATCACCCGGGGGAGCACTCTCAAGTACTCCCTCGAGTGAATCCAAAAAGGGTGGGTACTCTGAGCTGCGGTTTGGCGCGTAAGCGCAAACCACAGTCAGGACCTGTTCCCCCACCCGAAGGCGGAGGGAAGCTACCCTCTCGTCCACCGGGTTGAACTCCAACATGCAGGCTCTGAGCCGGGGCGCAACAAGAATTGCCACCCCAGCCCGTCGCCTCTCACTGCCGGCAACGCCAGAGTAGAAGAGAGTCCAGCCCCTCTCGAGAGAACTGGTTCCAGAGCCCTTGCTGTGCGTCGAAGTGAGTCCGACTATGTCTAGTCGGAACTTCTCCAGCTCGCGCACTAGCTCAGGCTCCTTCCCCCCCAGCGAGGTGACGTTCCACGTCCCAAGAGCTAGCTTCTGTAGCCGAGGATCGGACCGCCAAGTGCCCTGCCTTCGGCTGCCGCTGGTAGGGTCTCCCAAGACAAACTGGTATATAAGAGGGACGGCGTGGCGAAGTTGGTAGAGTGGCTGTGCCAGCAATCGGAGTGTTGCTGGTTACTGATGGCTGCTGGTTAGCGCCTTGCATGGCAGCTCCCGCCATCAGTGTGTGAATGTGTGTGTGAATGTGTGAATGTGGAAATACTGTCAAAGCGCTTTGAGTACCTTGAAGGTAGAAAAGCGCTATACAAGTATAACCCATTTATCATTTATCATTTATAGATAGATAGATAGATAGATAGATAGATAGATAGATAGATAGATAGATAGATAGATAGATAGATAGATAGATAGATAGATAGATAGATAGATAGATAGATAGATAGATAGATAGATAGATAGATATCAGTTATTGAAATTATCAATTTGGCCACACACACGATTTCAGAACCCCCAAGACATTTGAAAGTTGTCATGAGCTTGAAGGCAGCTTTAGCGGCATGATACCAAGATGCGATAGGCAGAGGGTGAGTAAAATAATATTCTTTAATGTAAACAAAGGGAAATGCACTCACAAGGGAGTGGGAGAACACGTAACGGGGAGCATGAAGCAAAACAATAGGCATTCGGCAGAGTAGCGCAATAGGCAATGATCCGACGCTGACTGAAATAGGAGAATGATTGGCAACCGGGTACAGGTCTGTCCCGGTTGCCAATCAATGACAGGTGTGGGAGCGGAAAAGGGAAGTGAAACTACAAAATTGGAGCACTGGAAAGGAACCTAAACACCACAAAAACGAAAAAAAACAACACAAGTCCAAAACAGTCACAAGAGTGTGACAAAAGTATCTCCAGTAATTATAACGAATACATGCAACCTTGCTTTTAGCATTGAGATAGCTCCAAGGCTAGCACCTGTCGCAGCTCCAAGGCTAGTTCCTGTCGCAGCTCCACGGCTAGTTCCTGTCGCAGCTCCACGGCTAGTTCCTGTCGCAGCTCCACGGCTAGCTCTTGTCGCAGCTCAACGCCAAGCTCCACGCCAAGCTCCATGCCAAGCTCCACGCCAAGCTCCACGCCAAGCTCCACGTCAAGTGCCAGTAGCTGCTCCACGCCAAGTGCCAGTAGCTGCTCCACGCCAAGTGCCATTCAAAAAAACTGTAAATCCTGTCTGATTCCAATCAATGATCAATAATATATACTGTGTATATATATATATATATATATATATATATATATATGTATATATATATATATATATATATATATATATATATATATATATATATATATATATATATATATATATATATATATATATATATATATATATATATATATATATATATATACATATATATATACATTCGAAAAAACTGTGAATCCTGTCTGATTCCAATCAATATATATATATATATATATATATATATATATATATATATATATATATATATATATATATATATATATATATATATATATATATATATATATATATATATATAAGTGACGTGCGGTGAGGTTCATGTCTGGTGAGGCACTGACTTCATCACAGTCAGATTTACAAACATATGAACCCTAAAGAGTATCTTATTCACCATGTGATTGGCAGCAGTTAACGGATTATGTTTAAAAGCTCATACCAGCATTCTTTACACATACAAACTGTAGCACACAAAAAAGCACATTTAATTAAAAAAAACATTATTATGGTCTTACCTTTCTTGCTGTACATCCACACAGCCAGCCAGCCTTTGCGTGTGTACCACGCCGTTTGAAAAGAACGGGTCTCACCTGCCATCATGGAAAGAAAAAAAATGTAAAAAGTTGCCTCCAGTGACCGCACGTCACTGATAGAAACATAAAATAGTATAAATAGTATTTGTATATATATATATATATATATATATATATATATATATATATATATATATATATATATATATATATATATATATATATATATATATATATATATATATATATATATATATATATATATATATATATATATCAGTGACGTGCAGTCAGTAGAGGCAGGGAAGGCGGGGCCTCACCTGCCATCATGGAAAGAAAAAAAATGTAAAAAGAAAAAAAATGTATTAAATTGTTATATGTATTCAGTGATTATACTATACAGTTATTTTCCATTTAACTTCACCAGTTTTAGATTATTTTTATTCAAAATCGCTGAATTTTCACATTTTCCGTTCAAATACTGAGAAGAGACGGTCACTGCGTTGTGCCTCAACATGGATTGCGGACTCGGCTAACTGCTGGCCTGCTGTGTAGTGAGACCGTATTGCTATATGAACTATATTATACATTTCCATAGTTTAGTTAGCTGAGGTATATAATGTACAGTGTATTTTGTCAACAATTGTATGTGTGTAACGTATTTCTTGTGCTGAGCGATCATAAAACTGCTGCGAAGACGCACTGTGTGAGGCTCGCAGTAATCTCGCCTCCTTGTGCCGGTTAATGCACCCCCGCCGCAGAATGCACCCCGGGCCCCGACGGGAGCGCCACACCAACCAAAGCCCACACCCAAACCCTCCACGTGCAAGACCGAATCCACCCAAAAAAAGTCACTTAACAAGAAGCCAAAAAGTGCAAAAACAACAATGCTCGCGCCGGAGGAGCCGTGAACGACTGCAGGGACACAACATTAGGTACACCTGCAGACTGCAGCACGGATTTCATATTTCATTCATTCACAACTCCTCCAACACGAACACCACTGTTCCCGCACTTATAAGTAAAGGTAAGACCATAATAACGTTTTTTTTATTAAATGTGCTTTTTTGTGTGCTACAGTTTGTATGTGTAAAGTTAAAGTTAAGTTAAAGTACCAATGATTGTCACACACACACACTAGGTGTGGTGAAATTTGTCCTCTGCATTTGACCCATCCCCTTGCTCACCCCCTGGGATGTGAGGGGAGCAGTGGGCAGCAGCGGCGCCACGCCCGTGAATCATTTTTGGTGATTTACCCCCAATTCCAACCCTTGATGCTGAGTGCCAAGCAGGGAAGAATGCTGGTATGAGCTTTTAAACATAACCCGTTAACTGCTGCCAATCAAATTGTGAATAAGATACTCTTTAGGGTTCATATGTTTGTAAATCTGACTGTGATGAAGTCAGTGTCTCACCAGTCATGAACCTCACCGCATGTCACTGGTTTCTATTATTAATTTTTTTGCCTACCCCTGTTCTAGATACATTTAATCAACATATCTACCATGTGATCTGCACTTATTAGCTACTTTCACAAACATATGTTGACACAAGGCTTGACTGAGACCACACAATCCAAAATATACTGTTATATTATTGTAAAATCTCCAGGGTTATACTCTCAAATCTTATATATGTTACATGAATGTTCCTTTGTGTTGGTGCTTTTCTACACAGTGTCCAGCTGGTGAGAGTGGAGCTGTAGAAATGACTGGCCCCACAATCATCTACCCACAGCAGGCTTCCATTGTCCAACAAGATGGACGTCCTCTACAGCAGGCTAGGTGAGAGCCATCTTTAATTTACAAAATATGTCTAACTACAACAGCATCTATGAGTCTGGATTGTTGTTGTTTTTTTGTTGTAGGCCACACAGTCCCAGATCTCGTCTGGCCAGAAACTCCACGGGAGGACCAATCACCACAGTTGGTAGGTAGTGTGCTGTAATACACAAAAACAACTTTTTTTCAGAAAAAAAGTAGTGAAAATGGTAACTGCTTGTACGGCCTTTCTTAGACAGTACAGGTCATGTGATCGATCTGGTGAAGGATAAGCTGCCGGAGATGCAGCTCTCTGAGGAGGATCGCCAGAAGAATCTGCAGCTTCTGGAACAAGCCAAAAAGGTCAGCGACCGCTTCCTCATGCGCCGAGGCCGCCGTTCTACCAGCAGCCTTTCCGACTCTCCCACAGGTAATTATAAAAGGTACAGGCGAGTAAAGGGTACCATAATTATACGACAACAAAACCACAATAAAACAATTAAGAATTTATTAATCTTTCATGTACATGTTGAAGGTGAGTATCTACTTTTATGACTGATTGCTGTTGTTTGCTTCTCTTGTTCCAGTTTTGGGATTCCCTGATGTGAACTGCAGCTCACAGTCTGTTAGTCAGGTAAACTTTAAAGTTTAAAACAAATTGTGGTGTTTATCTAAAATAACTCTCTCCAATTAAACCCAGTTGACTTCCACTAGCTCACAAGTATGGAGGGTGTTTAATTGGAAAAACCTGGTTGGTTTTGTCAAAGTAAAATATTATTACAGTTTTTTTACAGTCCCTAGGACACATTTCCCAATACTTAGGTCACTTTTTCAAAACTCTTCACACAGTGAGCACAACAGCAGTATAAATGGGCTAAACTGAGGATCAATTATCATTGCGTTGGCACAAAATGCATTCGATGACTACATCTTTCAAATTACATTAATTATTTTCTCACTTCGACACAACAACCGCCAAAATTCTGTGTACTTACAGGCCAATTTGCACATGCTTACATACTGTTTTCAAAACTGTTCAACTTAAGTTCAGGACAATAACAATACAAACTTGAATAAGACAGGAATTTGCTACAATTCCACAGTAATATTTTTATGAAATATATTTTAAATTGTAAAATTAGATGCTATAAAAACAATTGGACAATTCCACCAACCACAGCTGATTCTCATTGTAGATGAACATCTACACAGGTGTTACTCTTTCAATTTATGTAATTACAAAAGGAGACAACTGCTGAGTAGTGGATGGTGTGTATACAAATTCTTGTATGTTGGAATTTCTCAGTGCAAAAAAAATAAAAAAATAATAAAAGACATCAAATATATTGAAGCATTGTGCATCATGTCTGTTTCATTCCAGTAACATGTATTTTGCTGTGAATTATACAGAGATGTCCTTGTTTTACACAAGAAAACATTGTCAAATGCTAACTGTTGTTAGTGTTTTTTAGGTCATTGTTTTGTGGGTGAAAAAGTGTGTTTGTTGTCTGTCAACCTTTGTTCGTTCTGGAAGACTGAATTGATTTGAGACATGTATGAAGTGATTTGCTAGTTTTAGTGCATTTTGAAAGTGAAATGAACTGATGTGACGAGCTGAAAGTTGGTTTGGAAGAACTGTGTGAAGAGTTTTGAAAAAGTGACCTAAGTATTGGGACATGTGTCCTAGCGACTGTAAAAAACTGTAATACATCATCCCAATTGGAGACAATTGGGATGATGTATTCATAATACATGAATCGCAGATTCATAATATTTCATTTAAGTATTATGAATACTTAAATGAAGATACAATGTTTGATTCATATACTCTGGGGAAAGAATACATCTCTGAAAATTTGAGATCATGTGTATGATCATTTAAAATTTAGATCATACACATGTTTTTTGGAGTTTTGCAAAACGAAAAATCATTTTGGGAAGAAGTACACTCAGTTATGTCCAAAGTGCTTTGATCTAATATTGCAATGGGACACATAAGGCCTGATTTACTAAAGGTTTGCGTGTATTAAAACTTGATTGTACACGCAAAGCTGATCTACTAAATGGGTGCAAAGTGGATTGTGTCTGTTAGGTGAGCAGAATAAGACGTGCAATCCATTGCGCGTCTCTGTCTTCATTAATATGCAGTATATATGCTGAGAGCAAAACATCCACATTACCATGGGGAGAAGATGCAAACATAATATTACATACATGCAATGTGATTTATTAACACTCATCACCATTTAGCGAGTACTATTTAGCGTTTCATTTAGCACCTCTGAAAAGTAAGTGCAAACTGACACAGTTACACACATTGCTGCAGGATTGGTGCTCGGGCTGTGCTCAGGCCGCAATGACAGACAAGAAACAGAGAGAGAGTGTGTGTGTGTGTGTGTGTGTGTGTGTGTGTGTGTGTGTGTGTGTGTGTGTGTGTGTGTGTGTGTGTGTGTGTGTGTGTGTGTGTGTGTGTGTGTGTGTGTGTGTGTGTGTGTGTGTGTGTGTGTGTGTGTGTCTGTGTCTGTGTCAACATTTTTGCATGGTCTGTCAGAAATTAAAAACATGAGAGATATCGTCTATTTAGCAACATCCTTTTATAATTGTGTAGCGTTTTGGTGTCTGCTGGTATTTTTTAATGATGTTCATTTTTTCCACATAGAATATATATTATCAACATATCTCTTGTATGAAAAAATATTATTGAAGTATGCATTTCTTTGCGTCTTGAGCACAGTAAGTGCAGCCACTCTGCAGCACACAAAAAAATGTGGGTTTCATTTTGGATGCACCGTACTGCTTCTAATATGCCCATTAAAAGTGGTACATGTCTTGTAGGGGCATGATAACATGAATGTGCAGTAAAAGATTCAGTGTCTCCATGGTAAAATCTGCGTAGTTCACGCGAAAACCTCATTTAAATAAGGTGGTCTGCACCTGTTATGAATAGCACGTGCAATGTTAGTAGATCACACGCAAGGTGCCCACTAATAGTAAAAGCTATTTTATGGATTGCACGCGCTGATTAGCACGTGGTATTTGGATCTTAGTAAATCAGGCCCATAATGTCAGTGGTACAGACAGAAAAGTGTTATTTGTCTAAAGGTGCTTTTTACAGCTTCAAGGAAAGACATCACAAGACACTAATGATAGAAGCTCCAACCTCCTACTCGGAATCTGTGGCTGGACATTATAACAGGGTACCCACCAGGTCTTGAAAAGTCTTAAAATGTCTAAAATCCAAAAATTGGAAGTTAAGGCCTTAAAATGCTTAAAAATCTATAAAGAATGTGGTTAAAAGTCTTAAATATGACTATCATAGGTCTTCAAAATAGAATGTCCTCAGTTTCGCTTTTAAAGGTTTGCATGATTGAAGCTATGTTTTCACCAATGTCACAACTCGGGTCTGGACCCGGATATGGAGCCATTGTGGAGGGCTTGTACAGTAAACATTGTGGTAAAGTGAATGGAACCATAATGAAAAAGTATATAACCTGGGATAAGTTCCTGTCAAAAAATGTGAAAACGCTACACACACACACAACTGTACAGAGATCAAGTTGTACTACTTTATGGATGTGCAATGGGTCTTAAATGTTTTCCATAAAATTTGACTTACTGAAACCTCCTGAGACCCTTTATAAAGGAAATGTTGACAGTGAAAAAAAAAGACATTATTGAGAGAAGACCTTTTAAAGAAAAGAAGGCTGAAGTGGACAATTTATTTTGAAAAAAACAACAACCCATTGATACTATTTTTTTTAACAGCAGTACCTTTTTAATAAAAAGTACTAAATGAGTGAAACAAATTTAATAAATGAATGTGTTCCCGCAAGCATTTGTTTTTTGCTTGAAAATAAAATAATACTTCTGGTAAGTTAAAAATATCTCCAATTAATTAAATAAATTTATAACCGTTTTTTAAAATTGTTTTGATATTCTTTGTCTGTCTGTTACAATGAACCTCAGCTACAAAAACTAGGTTGTTAATATCTTATCAAGTACTTTTTCCAGCCACAGTACACTTGACTGTTTCTGATCTACATTGTCTGTGTCGCCCTCTCCTGCAGCATCTGGACGTTGCCTCAGTCAGAGGACAAACGGATGCGCCGACTCAGGATCAGGAGGTCAGATAACACATTTCATCACTTCATTTCCTTTTATTAACCAAGTTTGCTTAAACCAAATATTACGTAAGTCATGCAAAAGAGTGTAACAACATCCTGAGTACAGAGATCTCAGCAACAGTGCCAGTACATGAATTCACTGTGATGATGTGGTCACTCTCAGGGCAGCAGACTGGTGGTAGACTGGAAGCTCACAGAGAAGAGAAAAGTCTCTTCTGGGACATTAACGCCACGTTATGCCATTCCAAAAGAACCCTGTGAACCCAAAAGTCCCCAAGGAACCAATAAAAGCGATGAAGGAGCCGGCTCAGGGCGAAATTCCAACCAGGCCCCGGCCACAGGGGTCGCCAAGCCCGTCCCCCGGCCCCCGACGCAACAGGCCCCCTGCACAGCCGAGATAAAGACCATTGGAGCCTTTCCACCACTAATGAGGGCTGTTTCCTGGGATGCTGTTGGAGGCAATAACCCCAGAAACGGAGCAGAGGACACAAACTCGGACAAAGCCAGAGATGGCGTCTTTAAATCCTCAGGGCTCAAGGAGCTTACGATGCCCAAACTGTCTAAATTCAGAGAGGTAGAACACTGATTTAACCTAAACACTGCCTCGATTGCCGATCAAATGATTGTGCTTGTGTGTCTTTTAATGTGTGTGTGTGTCCACAGGAGCACAAGCTCATGCGTAACCAAAGCATAGGTGGATCCAAGTTACCGGAATTGAGTGAAGCTGTGGAACAGGAAAAAGGTGACTGCTATTGTTTGGCTTTTTGCTCATGTAAGACCCAAAAGTACTTTGGCAACAGAATGTTTCAGGGTGTGCACTTCCTGAATCGCTGGGAAAATCTGGTCATGATGATTATGTTTCTTTCCCTTTGCAACACCAATTTATGGCCAACTCTGAACAATTAAATTGTTTTTTTCATACAGGACACAATGAGAAATAAACAACTAAATTAGTATTATTGCGGATTAATTTTGAGCGTCACAATTAAATGTTGCATGAGCAACAAGAGTCAAGAAGAAGGGGATAAAATTATATCTAGAGCTTGTGCCTTACAGCAAGAAAGGTTCGATTTCCGGGACGGGTCTTTCTGTGTCGAGTTTGCATGTTCTCCCCGTGACTGCATGGGTTCTCTCTGGGTACTTTGGCTTCCTCCCACCTCCAAAGACATGCACCTGGGGATAGGTTGATTGGCAACACTAAATTGGCCCTAGTGTGTGAATGTGAGTGTGAATGGTTATCTATCTATCTGTGTTAGCCCTGCGATGAGGTGGCGACTTGTCCGCCCGCTGCAATCCCAAGAGGGACAAACAGTAGAAAATGTATATATCGATATACTGTATATGTATACCGGTATGTTTCTATATATATATATATATATATATACATATATATATATATATATATATATATCATCATCAAGGAACCGGGAGGTTCTTCATGCGACCGCACGAAGCGCGGGAGCAAAAACCTTTTTGCACTTGCAAGATATTTTTGCCCACAACTTTTTGGCACTGTATTAGAATTACAAAACACTGAATACATCTAAATGGTTGAAAGTGGATGATAAACATGATATGGCCCAAACACATGAGGACAATGTTGTTACATGGAAAATCTAGCAGGCAACTTGCAAACAGAGAAATGTTGCACAGATGATTGCAGTGTAAACCAACTTGCACAGCACTACAGAGTTGACCTTAAAACAGAGGAGAATCTGGTAGAAAGAAACTTTATTGCCTGGTAAACAGGGTCTGGATGTCCAACCAACTATACAGTATGTTGTCTGAGCACAACCTCTTTGATTCAGAAATTTTGCAATTGCAAGATTTTTTTTGCTTATAGTTGTTGTTACTGTATCAGAATTACACAACAAATGCTGAATAAATCTAGATGGTTAAAAGCTATATTGTTAGTTTCCTGTTATTACTGTGATGGTAATGTATGGCCTTTAGACCCATCCATCCATCCATTTTCTACCGCTTGTCCTTTTCGGGGTAGCGTGGAGTGCTGGAGCCTATCTCAGCTGCATTCGGGTGGTAGGCGGGGTACACACTGGATGAGTCGCCACCTCATCACAAGGCCAACACAGATAGACAGACAACATTCACACTCACAATCACACACTAGGGCCACAAGTGTCAAATTTAAGGCCCACAGGCCACAGGAATGGGTGATATGGACTATCACAACAACCTGCCATTTAAGTTTAAGTAGCACACCTATACTGCAAAGCTGTAGTAGTATGATTTGCTTATCATACGCTATGAAAGTTATTTTTCTGTCAGCAATATTATATATATTATTATTATAAGTTTTATATTACAAATGAATCAAATAGTCTAATGATGCAACTTCAGTATGAACGGTCGCATAATGGCGAATAGTGATGACGCTTATCATAATTGTCATCATTATTCACCGAAATAGATAGTTCGAAAGTAAATTAGTTGACAAATTAGCAGAAACAGGCGAAAATAATGTTTTAGGAACTCACGTCTATCAATGTTCCACCACTGATCGTCAACACGCTCATTAGAGCAGACATCGAGGCAAATGTCATAATCTTCTCCGCGGTTCCGAAAATGTTGACTTTGATTGCACAGAATCCTTGAAATTACCACAAATGTGCCAGTACTGAGAGGACGAGAATTGAAGCTTGTTTACTTCCGGGTGTACTTACATAAACACTGCAGGACGTGCAACGTCATGACGCCATGTCTGTATTCGGTTCAGTTTGCATTCACGTTGGAGTCTGGACACATTTTTTTTGTAACGTGAACCACTACATAAAAAGATCAGATTTGCGGAAAAAAAACTGAATTGGACATCCTATCCTGAAGTGTTGTGAACGCACTAAACGTAGTCTTAATGCTGCTGCTGTCTAGGTCGACCTTGCTAAGGAAACAGTGAAAACGTGGAATGGATTTTCAATATAGTAATGCGGGCGTTATTGATGGAACGGTTTGGATTGGGTAATAAGCGCTGACAAAGGGTTTTCAAATGATTTATAATCGTAGTGAATAATGACAGGTTATAGTATTATTTATTATTGAATTTTTCTGCAATTTTCTGTAAAAAAAAAAAAAAAGTCACACCAAAGTGACACCAAATGATTTAAGGGGGCTTAAAAATAGAAGCCCCCCTAAAATAGGCCTAACAACGCAAATTTGCTCATTTAAAGGGGAACTGCACTTTTGGGGGGAATTTTGCCTAAAAACCTTGGAAAGTGCTGTTGTAGTTTTCAAAGCCCTCTAAAACAACTTCAAAACCCTCCATTAACGTTTTATATACACATTGCAAGTATATATATAATGTAGTAACAGACACGTTCATAACAATATGTAATATGTACAATATTTACCGTATTTTGGTCATTTTATGCATTGCAGGAACTGGTTTCTTCGGCGCATTTATTTCCGTTTCCATTGCAACACACTTCTGACTTCCGGCAACAAATGTGTGTTCTACTTTCGGATACAGACGCAAGTGTTTTTTTTAAATCATGGCAGACTCGGTAATATAGGACGGAGATGACTATTTCGGAACAAATAAGCTTATCTTTTTGAACCTGAATATAAGGAGGATGAATTGCTGCTTATAAAAGTGAGTACAAAGAAGAGGGTGAAACGTTGGAGCAGACGGAAGCCAAAAGAGTGAGGTTGACGTGACTTTGACGCTGCAAATGTGGAACTTGGAGGCAAGCTATTTCGACATAAATGGAGTGCTTACCCATCCAACTTGAAAAAACATCCCCGGCCAGCTGGACCTAACAAACAGCTGTCCATCGAGTGGGTAACTTTAATATCAATCATGATACACACAGCACGTCATGCGTGTTATTACAACTACAGTACATACACTGTCTAGCTAGCTGTGTACAAACAAAACATGAAATGTGGGCTAATATTTTACAGATGCTCTAATATGATTGTTCATGTTTTTCAGTCAGTACAGATTGGTGTCTTATCGCAGTGTTGTGCATTACAAACTCAAACATGATTCGGCTGCTGACGCATAAGCTAGTTTATCTCTCGCCGTAGTTAGCTTTTACGGCTAATACCGAAGCATGCTGATGTGTTACTCTGCTAGAAAAGGAGTTCCTCCGTGTTCGCTCTTAAAATAACAATGTCGCTACAGCTTGGTTATTATACAGGTTACAAAACGTAAATGAAGTATTGTTGACGGTTTTTGAATGCATTTTTAAAGTGATTTAGAGGCAGATTTGATTGCTCCCATTAGCTGCATTGCTAGCCTCCTACAACAACCCGATTTTTATATGTTAGAATGCAAAAATGTTTAAAACCTTTTGTCTTTTGGTCTCTCATAAGGATTGTGAACGATAGGCAAAATTCCCCCCAAAAAGTGCAGTTCCCCTTTAAGAGATTGAATCCTGCATGAGGTCAGTAGTCTGTGTGCTATCAAGTTTGCACATGCTTTGATACATGCAAAACTTCAGTAGATCACGTCCAATGTCGGTTGACTGTTCCGTCATATTTTTTGTACTCTAATTTCCCATGGAGAGAACCAACGTTTAGTAGTTTAGTGTCTTCCATATTGACTTGCTTGCTTCTGCTTCTACCAGATCAAATGCCCGTTTGTACATGCGTGATAGCAACACTACTTGGACAAACTGCCCAAAATGCCTTGCCAAAGACTTTTTAGGGATTTTGAGTCATGAGTTAAACATTTGATCAGATTAATAATGATGGTGGATTAATTCAATTAATAGTGTTCATTTTGACAGCCCAGAAATAATCTTGTATTTACCAGTCAGTTTCTGTGCATCAAAGTTCAATCCAGTTGAGGGATAATTATTGGACTCCAATAAAACTATCTGTGCCTTTTGCGGGGACAATATTTGAAATGTGAGCTATATGTAACCCCAAGTAACCTGTGATATAAATGTGCATACATCAGCATCACAGATGATTTTCATGAGAAATCATCATGTGTCTGCAGGACCTGCTTCCTCTTCACACTCGACAACCAGCAGCGATGAAGCCAAGTCTGACGCCATGCCAAACATCTCTGACGTCATGTTAAGAAAACTCAAACTTCACCGTGGCCTCCCAGGCTGGTGTGTTTCCCATCAATAGCAGCTTAGGTTGTTGTTGTTTTTTTACCATACTGTGCTCTACCATACCTGTTGTCTTTCATTTCATTCCAGTCCACCTCCGCTCACGGAAAAGGAAGTTGAGGTTGGTGTCTAATCTTTTCAACTTTTCAAATATAAAATTATCCTACATACATTCAAATATGCTATTATTAATATCAGATTTACAACTTTTGACTTCATTACATCGGTACTGTCTTCGCTTCTGTTTGGCACAATATTGTACTTGCTGCTAAGCTATGAAGGGTCAAATGGGAATTGAATTATATCTTCAAATAATTATCTAAATGTGTCATTAATTCATTCTACAGTAATTTATAGTAGTTAATAATAAATGTGTTACTAAATATTTCATTAATTTATTTCTTATAAATGTACATTTAACTTCCGATTTCATTATTTCTCTATTTAATTACATATTTCATGATTTAAACATTTTGCGAAGTATTTTTTTTTTTTAATGATTTTTTTTTTTAAATTTCATGAACCTATGTTACAGCACTTCATAAATGTATTTTATCTGTCAAACTTACCCATTTGGTCTTAAGCCTGGAAGTCTTTCAAAACAATTGTGGCCAAGGATGATACACTTGTACTTTTTTGGGGGTTGGTGGTGAATATCTTGGACCTTCTTCTAAAAAGTGTTGACCCAGAGCATATAACAGTTTAAGTAGAGGATTTTGTTGAAGTTTTTGGAGTTATTTCCACACTTTCGAGCAGTACTCCTTTGCTTCTCTTTTCAAAGTTGCACAGGCAAGGGAAAGTGCCTGGTAACCAATCAGTGTTAGGACCCATCTACTGACTTTGACTGCTGAGTTTGAAGAATAAAATTAATTCATGAACTGCTGACCCACAGACTCATGAAATAAATACAATATTTAATTAAACCAAATAATAATACAATCGTGAAATATTTATTCAAATCATGAAAAAGTTTTAATTACCGTATTTTTCGGACTATAAGTTGCAGTTTTTTTCATTGTTTGGCCGGGGGTGCGACTTATACTCAGGAGCGACTTATGTGTGAAATTATTAACACATTACCGTAAAATATCAAATAATATTATTTAGCTCATTCACGTAAGAGACTAGACTTATAAGATTTCATCGGATTTAGCGATTAGGAGTGACAGATTGTTTGGTAAACGTATAGCATGTTCTATATGTTATAGTTATTTGAATGACTCTTACCATAATATGTTACGTTAACATACCAAGCACGTTCTCAGTTGGTTATTTATGCGTCATATAACGTACACTTATTCAGCCTGTTGTTCACTATTCTTTTTTTATTTGATTCTTTATTTATTTTAAATTGCCTTTCAAATGTCTATTCTTGGTGTTGGGTTTTATCAAATAAATTTCCCAAAAAAATGCGACTTATACTCCAGAGCGATTTTTTTCCTTCTTTATTGTGCATTTTTGGCCGGTGCGACTTATATTCCGGAGCAATTTATACTCGGAAACATTCGGTAAATCCTGAAATAAAATACTGAATAGCATTTAAATAATTAAATAATTGATTAAGTAGTGAAATAATTAATTAAACTAGGTAAAAGGTATATTTAATTTTACATTATTAATGACACATATTTATGTATTTATTTCAAAATGTGATTATTGACACATTTAAACAATTAAAGATTTATTTATTTGAGCTGTCCCATTTGACCCTTCATACTAAGCTGCCACGTATTGCAAAAAAATCCCCCGACTTTACCCGAATGAGACAAATATTCAAGCTTTACATAATAGGAAGAAAGTACACAAAATACTTGGCCACTGCAATAGTCCTGTTCAGATCTACTTCCATTTCAAATATATTTGCGACTGAATTGTCTAAACGGAAGTGTAGTTTATTCACAACTCAACTATTTACAGGAGCTTGTCAGATTAATAACCTCAATCAAAGAGGAAGAGCATCAAAATACTACTCACATTTAACATTGTTCATTGCTTATTGCTTCCTAAATAACAATCAGTATTTACAGAAACACATCAGTATTTACATGTAACCCTATCTTAACAATAGTTGCTATACGAGTGATTTCTCTGGCCGTCTCTTGTTCTAATCATTGCTGTGTCTTCCGTTGTCTACTGAATATAAATTACTGGCTGTAAGACTCCATTTATTCACCTCATGCATGTCACACATGTCAAACATTTCACAATTGCATCTGGTATGTAAAACCAGTTACATCATCATATCAGAGTCTATAAAGACGTGTATAAATAGCATCATTTTCATCATAAGTTTCCCTGTAACCTTTGACACGCATTATACTGTATACCGTTAGATATTTATTATACTGTAAATTTAATTATTGCACATTTTGCATGTGACCGCAAATAAATAATACAAAAAATTAAATTATGTTCTAAAGCCAACACAATTCTTCTCACAGCATGAAAAGCTAATATTTATCTGAAAATGTCAAATAAAACTGATTTTATAAAAAATTGTTTAGTATATATACAGAATATATAAAATGAAAAACAAAATAATTAAATCAAAGATAATAAAATGATTTAAAATGTATTTTCAATATTAGTCAAAAACAACTTATAGATTGCAATGATAGTCATATTTCTTAGCTGCTCAACAGTTGTTTGATGACTCAGCTTAATTGATCACCTCCTCCTATGTTTGTTAACAACCTTTGACACACTTTTCGAGCGGATCGCTGTTTCTCTCCATGTCACTGGTGGGTGTGAGTGACTGGAAGAGAATCTCTGTCTAGCTTCAGGTTTGACCCTATCCTGTATAAGGGTGTCCTGTTGCAACTTTTTCACTGCAGATATGATACCGACATTGGAGCCTTGAGTATAGGCCAATACCGATATTAATCCATAACAATATCAGCACAAATTATAGTATTATAGTAGCCTACATGATTTTATTATTTTGTAGTGTGGAATGTTTAAAAGGCTTGATCAAGTGAAATTACTCGGCAAACAATGCTGCGTACTGTATGAAAACACTAATCTTAAAACAGACTTATGCTGTCTTTAAATTAAAATGGAGTGTTCATTTGTTTTTTGTGACACCTAGTGGTCACAATAACTCATAAATTAAGCTCATGACACAGTAAATTGAATGATCCAGACTAGAGATGTCCGATAATATCGGACTGCCGATATATCGGCCGATAAATGTTTTAAAATGTAATGTCGCAAATTATCGGTATCGGTTTCAAAAAGTACAATTTATGACTTTTTAAAACGCCACTGTACGGAGTGGTACACGGACGTAGGGAGAAGTACAGAGCGCCATAAACCTTAAAGGCACTGCCTTTGCGTGCCGGCCCAGTCACATAATATCTACGGCTTTTCACACACACAAGTGAATGCAATTCATACTTGGTCAACAGCCATACAGGTCACACTGAGGGTAGCCGTATAAACAACTTTAACACTGTTACAAATATGCGCCACACTGTGAACCCACACCAAACAAGAATGACAAACACATTTCGGGAGAACAGCCACACCGTAACAAAACATAAACACAACAGAACAAATACCCAGAACCCCTTGCAGCACTAACTCTTCCGGGACGCTACAATATACACCCCCCGCTATCCCCTACCCCGCCCCCCCCACCTCAACCCCACCCACCTCAACCTCTTCATGCTCTCTCAGGGAGAGCATGTCCCAAATTCCAAGCTGCTGTTTTGAGGCATGTTAAAAAAAATAATGCACTTTGTGACTTCAATAATAAATATGGCAGTGCCATGTTGGCATTTGTTTCCATAACTTGAGTTGATTTATTTTGGAAAACCTTGTTACATTGTTTAATGCATCCAGCGGGGCATCACAACAAAATTAGGCATAATAATGTGTTAATTCCACGACTGTATATATCGGTATCGGTTGATATCGGAATCGGTAATTAAGAGTTGGACGATATCAGAATATTTTATACCGGCAAAAAAGCGCTTATTGGACATCTCTAATCCAGACACATTTGTTAATGGATACACTCAAAGTTCAGTATAGTGCTGTCCGATATAACGCCACATTCGATAAAACGCGATCGCCGTGGACCCCAAATTTCGCTCGTTTTTTTCCACCAGAGTCAATCGTGTTGTTTTTCACCAAAGTATCGCTTGGCCTATGAGGGTATCTGATCAATGAAGGCTGAAGGTCTGCGACAATGACTGCCTCCGAAGCATTAATGGTGTAACTCCCGCCTGTCTTTGTCTACGGCCTTTTTCTTCCCTGCTGCTCCCACGGCGGTTAAGATGGTTTGGTCATGCGTCTCGATGGCCGAAGAGTGAGCTGGTTGGCGATGTTTTCTTCCCACTTCCACTGCCTCGCTGGCGTAAGCACGTTGACGGACAGCTTAAGACCTGGTCGATATCGATCAAGGAGGACCTGTCCGAACTTTCGGGTTCGCAGGTGGCCGGACTGGTTCGCCATCTCCTGCGACCTCGCACAGGACCACTGTGCGTGAGCTGCCATGGTTCAGGATGTTGTCAGGGCCACCTACTTTTGGATTGTGCCCACCTCATTAAGTGACGTGGGAGCACAATCCACCATTCATGTCACGTCAGGTGGAGGCACTATCACCCAAGCGGGTTTAGGCAGCTGCGTAACTTTCTCCAGAAGAAAAGGGTCAAAAATAAGGATTTCTATGAAACGCGATCTTGGGAATAACGCGATGGGCATTTTTTGGACCCCAACAACCCTGTTATATCGATCTTTGAGCGTACTTTCTAAAAGACTTCTGCCTTGGAGACTTCGTATATGTAAGTAATATGCAACTATGATTATTTGATACTTTTTATATTTCATATACAATAGACTGCAATACTGTTCAAATAAGGCAGTCCTTCTCAAATATTGGAACAGGGGGGGGGGGGCCCGATGCGATGCCAAGGGGGAGCACGTGTGACCTCGGGGAACATGCTTTTTTTCCGTACCAGAATATGACGAAACGTATGTAGCACTTGGCTTCAGTGTAACCACGGTGGGAGACGAGGAAAGGCCGGTGTGTTGTTTCCTTAAATGTTAATAAACTTACAAAGTTATGCAGAGCCTACAAATTATACTATTTATAGTCACGGTGGAGAGGGGGCGGGAGCGTAAAATATTAGATTTTTCCAAGGAGGGGCGTAGCAGAAAATAATTGAGAAGCATGGAATTAAGGACAGTTATTATGGAAGTCTAGCTTGTGTGCTTAACTGTTTTGTAGCTGTTGGCTCCTAGTAGCCTAGAGCCTACCATGTTTACCTTTTGTAAATGACTACACGAAAATACAAGAAAAGACCAACCTTGTGTGCTTATTGGAGGACATTTAGATGTTAACTGGTTGTAAATGTGCTGCTTGTATCGGATTGTAAATGCCACTCAAAATCATCCGATACCTGTTTTTTTTGTTTGCTGATATTGGATTGATAGACAATGTCAATAGTGGATCGGGACACCCTTAATTTTATATGCGGGTCACTACTGTCCATACTGTATGATAGCAATGGAAATGTTATATGTCATAAAACGATTACATTTGCACCATGTTGAACTACAGGAAATGTTATTTTATCACTACATCAACAACAGTCATTGAACAATAATAACTTGGGTTATTATGGGCCATTAAAATTGGAGTTGTTTTTATTAAAGCACACAGTCTTGCCATTTGCCAGGTGCATCCCAAAGTGTACAAAATTGTGTTTTGTTACCAAAGTAGCTAATTACCTAGGCATAAACACAGCTGCCTGGATGTGGCAGTGTTTTGTCAACAGGAAAGTGGTTTTCTGGTCGTGATCAGCCCAAAGAGACTCAGGGTGATTTCCTGTGGATAAAAATGCAAACATGAGTGACGCTGTCTGGCTCAGGCTGTGGCCCTGCTGGCTTCTCTCGTGGGGCTGTTTGTGCTTCAGAACAGTCAGAGGTCATACTGTATGTTTCCTTCCAGCCATGATGTTTGCGGGTTGGAAAATACATAGCCATGGCTCTGAGGGCTACATGCACGGCACAAGGTGAAAAGTCAGAATGGCATCTCTTCCCTACCGCTGCCTAAGTGCCACACACACACGTACCATTCAATGCAAACTGATGCACGGAAGCGTGAGAGAGTTTGTCTGTTCTCCACCTCGTCTTTGCTTTATGTTGTCATCTACACCGCTGTCACTTCCTCCCTGCAGAATGCATTCGTCCAACTATCACTGGCTTTTCGTAACGACAACTACACTCTGGAGACCCGCCTCAAACAGGCAGAGAGGGAGAGGAACCTGACTGAGGAAGATACACAGAAAGAACTTGAAGAATTCAAAGGCGCACTGAAGGTTAATGTTCAGAAACAAATGTATGATGTTTCCTGGATGGTCCCACGGTTAAGAGCACTGCTCATCCTGTTATGAATATACATTCTGTTGCATGCAGTGTTTTCCTGCAGAAACACAAACAAGTTTATTTTCACTTTCAGATGACTGCCCCACAGTGGCAGAACCTGGAACAGCGTGAGGCCTACCAGCGGATCATAGAGACGGTCGCAGTGCTGCACCGGCTGGCCACTCGCCTCTCAAGCAGATCAGAAATAGTTGGAGCAGTTCGACAGGTACACTGATATTGCCTTTTTTATGCTGTATGTACTCACTGGCCAGGGCGCACACTGGGACTATTCAACTGCCGGCCCAGGAATAACACAATACCAGCCCCCGAGTTCAGCTCGAAACTTGGGAGACAAACATTTTTCTAGCAAATTCTTAAAAACACTAGAGTGCTCATGTTGTATAGAGGAACTTGGACCACTTCAAGCACATTGTCAGATTCTTGCATTGACATTTTAACCTTGCTAGCAAACAGAACACTGGGGTCCAAACTTGTGACTTACATAACTGAGGCGTTACTCAAGGCACACCTTTAAAGTAATTTTCCTTTTTGGCAGTTACAAAGGATTTATGTAATAACTAATGTGTTGCTGTAGCTTGTTACTTCAGGTGCAGTCAGTAGTCATGTGTTTAACTTCTTTAGTTAAACTAGTTGTGTTCGTCAAGGTTCTATTTTAAGTCCTCTCTTTTTCATCATTTGGCCTTTTCAACTGGTGGCCTGTAATGTAAGTTCAGAGCAAAAAACTTCTGACAGCCTCACATTTTTGCAGCAAATTCCTAAAAACACTAGAGTGGTGTCTTAGAGATGATCTTTGACTAGCTTTTTTGCAGAAGGTCCTTAAAAACAGCAGAGCACTCCTGTAACTTTGACAAAATAAATAGACCAAAACCAAATGTCTGTTGTAGAGGACACTGGTTCTCCGGAATATTAAAGTAGCTCCCAAAACAATTTCATTGAATATCCTCTTCGTACACTTTCAAAATCTAATGAAAGAGAGGAAAAATACACATATTGCCATAAGACCAACCACAATAATGTTTATTATTTCTGTCAAGGCATAATGTCCTTATATTTGGTCTTAACTTGTATCTGAATGAAAAATAGAGTGCAACATCTCTGCTCTTTGGGGATGTTTATGTTTATATTATGTTTGATGGTTAAGAATTTGATTTTATATCTCATTTGACCTCAAAGCAACCAAAGCAAATATTTACTGTTTCTATTTATGAGCCGAGACCATTGGGCTCTATGAGAAACATAAGCAAAAACACTCAGCAGTTTTGTTTTTCGCACACATTGCATTTTTGCTATTGGTCTTGCTATTCATATTTATTTTAGGCCACATACGTGTGTGTGTGTGTGTGTGTGTGTGTGTGTGTGTGTGTGTGTGTGTGTGTGTGTGTGTGTGTGTGTGTGTGTGTGTGTGTGTGTGTGTGTGTGTGTGTGTGTGTGTGTGTGTGTGTGTGTGTGTGAGCGTGCGTGCGTGCGTGCGTGTGTGTGTGTGTGTGTGTGTGTGTGTTTCACAACACATTCTACCTGATTTAACTGGCAAATGGCCGACAAGAAAAATGTTTTTAAAAAATGCTGCATTAATTATTCATTTTAAAATGGTAAAACTGTTCAATATTGCACACACCTTTAAACAATAATATTAGCATTGATGCTAATGCTAACACAACCTGAGAGGTTTACAATGTGGTCCACCATTTCATTTAAAACTTTCAATACTACTATTATTTTGATAGCACAGTTCAGAGCCAATATATAAGAGGAAAAATGCAAATGTAGGGATTTCAAACCTGCAAACAGGTGGCACCAAACTACTCCTCCCCAAGCAATTCAAGTCACAGCTTGTCTTCCTGTCACTCACTGATCTTATCTTATGCGCAAATATTTTATCTAACAATTCATTTTGAAAAAAGTTGGTCATTATATTCAGTTGTCTTATACTTGGGTTAATGCTGTATGGCAGGGGCACCAAAAGTTGGGTCTGTGGGCATAATCTGGCCTGACGAGTTGCTTAGTTTGGTCCACCAAAATTGTAAAACATATTCATACTCACCTCTTTCAAGCTGACACAATCATTGATGGCATGTCCGCAAGACTAACTACTGTAATTGTCGTCTATTCATGTTATTTGCACTAAATAAAGGAACTTTATAATTCACATTTGGGCTATTAGTGTTTCAAGCTTAAAATGACATATTTTCACTTTGGCCCTTGGAGGCAAAATGTTTGGGCACCCCTGCTGTAAGGGATAACAGAGAGCAATTTGCCTGGGGTCCGCTAGTAGAGCTGTGGTGAGGCTGGGCCTGTATTCATTTCAGAATCCTGTTTTCAACAAAATTTGTTAATTACCTCTTCCAGCAGCTATGGTAACTGAGCTATAGATAGATAGTACTTTATTGATTCCTTCAGGAGAGTTCCCTCAGGAAAATTTAAATTCCAGCAGCAATGTACAGAATTGAGATATAATTTAAAAAGTAAAAAGTAAATAATAAATAATGGGGGTACATGTTATTGTTTTGCATCCCCTGTCATCCTAGTACTGAACAGGCTCCTCTGGCTACTGATAACGGTATGCAGAGGGTGACCGGCATCATCCATGATGCTCACTAGTTTTTCTATGGTAGACCTTAGCTCATTTTAAATGTAACATTGTATGTATCCATCTGTTTTCTACGGCTTTTCCCTCTAGGGGTCGTGAGACATTGTATGTAAATACAAATATATATATTTTGACACTGTAGAGTTCCCCAGGAGATTGACAGAGACACTTGTGCTTGCTTAAAAGTACTTGCTCTTTGTGTTGCCAAATGTGTGTTTGTTGTACTGTCATTTTTATTATTGGTCGTGTTCTTTTTTAGTGGGATTTAAAGGCCTACTGAAATGAATTTTTTTTATTTAAACGGGGATAGCAGATCTATTCTATGTGTCATACTTGATCATTTCGCGATATTGCCATATTTTTGCTGAAAGGATTTAGTATAGAACAACGACGATAAAGATTGCAACTTTTGGTATCTGATAAAAAAAAGGCTTGCCCCTACCGGAAGTAGCGTGACGTAGTCAGTTGAACATATACGCAAAGTTCCCTATTGTTTACAATGATGGCCGCATGAAGTGAGAGAGATTCGGACCGAGAAAGCGACAATTTCCCCATTAATTTGAGCGAGGATGAAAGATTTGTGGATGAGTAAAGTGCAAGTGAAGGACTAGTGGGGAGTTGAAGCTATTCAGATAGGGAAGATGCTGTGAGAGGCGGGGGTGACCTGATATTCAGCTGGGAATGACTACAACAGTAAATAAACACAAGACATATATATACTCTATTAGCCACAACACAACCAGGCTTATATTTAATATGCCACAAATTAATCCTGCATAAAAACACCTGCGTGTTTGTTATGCTAGCTCCTAGCTCCTCTGCTAGCTCCTAGCTCCATAGAACACGCCAATACAATTCAAACACCTGATCAACACACACAATCACTCAGCCCAAAAGACCGTTTACCTAACCCAAGGTTCATAAAGCTTATATATTTTTAAAAAGTTACGTACGTGACGCGCACATACGGTCAAGTTATCGAATGTTTAGCAGCCAAGGCTGCATACTCACGGTACCTGATATTCAGCTGGGAATGACTACAACAGTAAATAAACACAAGACATATATATACTCTATTAGCCACAACACAACCAGGCTTATATTTAATATGCCACAAATTAATCCTGCATAATAACACCTGCGTGTTTGTTATGCTAGCTCCTAGCTCCTCTGCTAGCTCCTAGCTCCATAGAACACGCCAATACAATTCAAACACCCGATCAACACACACAATCACTCAGCCCAAAAGACCGTTCACCTAACCCAAGGTTCATAAAGCTTATATATTTTTAAAAAGTTACGTACGTGACGCGCACATACGGTACGGTACGTGTTATGCTAGCTCCTAGCTCCTCTGCTAGCTCCTAGCTCCATAGAACACGCCAATACAATTCAAACACATGATCAACACACACAATCACTCAGCCCAAAAGACCGTTCACCTAACCCAAGGTTCATAAAGCTTATATATTTTAAAAAAGTTACGTACATACGCAAAAAAAAGCCAAAGCTGCATACTCACAGTAGCACGTCTGCGTCTTTGTCATCCAAATCAAAGTAATCCTGGTAAGAGTCTGTGTTGTCCCAGTTCCCTACAGGCGTCTGTGTATCCAAATCAAAAGTCCTCCTGGTTAGAGTCTCTGTTATCCGAGTTCTTCCATCTTGACTGCATCTTTCGGGAATGTAAACAAAGAAGCGCCGGCTGTGTACTGTTGTGGCTGACTACGTTCGAAAAATACGTCCATTTCGCACCGACAACTTTCTTCTTTGCTTGCTTGGCTTCCTTCTCCATAATGCAATGAACATGATTGAAACAGATTCACGAACACAGATGTCCAGAATACTGTGGAATTATGAAATGAAAACAGAGCTTTTTCATATCGGCTTCAATGTGGAAGGCATACCCGTGTTCGCCGGGCTACGTCACACGCATACGTCATCCTCAGAGGCGTTTCGAACCGGAAGTTTAGCGGCAAATTTAAAATGTCACTTTATAAGTTAACCCGGCCGTATTGGCATGTGTTATAATGTTAAGATTTCATCATTGATATATAAACTATCAGACTGCGTGGTCGGTAGTAGTGGGTTTCAGTAGGCCTTTAAGATTGCAACAAATCAGTCGGGAAGGGATTCATATGGCCCCATTCCTAGGTGGATCTCATGTGGGAGGAAGAGGGGGGTTGATCATTCTGCAATGCAGTCTGCTGAAAATGATGGAAAGTGCTACTCTACATAGCAACAGGCGCTGTGGACAAAGTTTGAATTGCTTCGAAACGCATTTTAAGATATTTAACACTCTACTACCATCTGGCGGCTAAAGTGGATAGGGCACACCCTAATTCGTCATGTTTCAGGTAAACCGCGACGAATGGGGCCATGTGAATCCCCTTCCTAATGTACATTTAACTCTTAATTGCTCAGGATGTGCAGGCTGCAGTTACCTCAAACTATGAAACTCATAGAGGGCCACAAAATATAGGCCTTCAGGCAACGTGTTATGGGTTAAAGACGGTACATCTGATTATCATTATTTTTACCCTATTTTTTGCAACAGGAAAAACGCATGAGCAAGGCTACCGAGGTCATGATGCAATATGTCGAAAATCTCAGGAGGACGTATGAGAAAGACCATGCTGAGCTGATGGAGTTTAAGAAGCTGGCCAACCAGAACTCCAATCGCTCCTATGGAGGGTCTGTAGAAACTGGAGGTAAACGCAGGGAAAACATTGCAGGTTGTAATCTCACTTCAAATGTATTTAAAATGCACGCTTAGATTTTAATTCAAATTTATGAGGCGTTCATCATTATGCATTGCTGCATTCTGACAATAATGGTTACCTAGCACTGCAGCTCAAAATAGCTTTGGCAGTTAAGTAATTGTGTTCCGAATAGTGTCTCTAAAATGTTGTACTTTGTGTTTCGTCATAAAGATGAAGGAGTTCCTCGGCCATCAAGATCTATGTCGCTCACTCTTGGAAAGGTAGCGTTGTTCTGTACATAAAAATAGCCTAACTATTAAAATAAATCCCTGTACAAATTTCCAGTGCACACCTTGTGTCACACTAACAATGTGTTGTGTGGCCTACAGGCCCTGCCCAGGCGCAGAGTGAGTGTTGCTGTGGTGCCTAAGTTTAACCTCCTGAACATCCCGGGTCAGACGCTACCCATAGTCTGCCCCAACATGCCATTAGCTTCCATTCCTGGTGCCGCTCTTTCTGCCTTGGTGAGTCCTCCCTTTACTCACCTCAACTGAATAGAATAACATTGCATTGCACTGCATCATTTTTTTATACACCTTAGAATTTCCAGATCTTATTTTCTACAGTGTTCTGCTCCCCCAACTGTATCCATTTCGCCTTTGAAATGTAGCTGAAGTTAGAGTACCCGTTGTTTTCTTTATTTTTCTTATGCCGTCATTTTTCGCTCCCACTTCTACAATGACAGCTTTAAACAAGACAAATTGGCCAATTTTACATACCTGTATATACTGTACATCTAAATTATTTCTAGTGGCATTCTATTAGAAAGAGTGACAACCACCGTGTAGGGTGAGTACAAACATGTCAGGAGGAATTTATAGAGAACAATTCTCTGTGCCCCATAGTCTAAAATAGGGAAAAATGACATATTCCACTTTCAAAGCTGTTACCATAATAACTCGTAGCAAAAGACAACCACGGCCAGCAGAAGAATTCCATCCATCCATCAATTTTCTACCGCTTGTCCCTCTCGGGGTTGCAGGGGTGCTGGAGCCTATCCCAGCTGCATTTGGGCGGAAGGCGGGGTACACCCCGGACAAGTCGCCACCTCATCACAGGGCCAACACAGATAGACAGACAACATTCACTCTCACATTCACACACCACACAGAGTAGATATCGCTCTACACTATTATGTTTTCGGTTTTTTTTGTGAAATGGCTATTCAACACTACACTAAGGTTCTGGTCCATTAAAGATTTGCATGTATACACGTGCAAACTTAATAGCGCATGCAAAGCTGATCTGTTAAGCTTGTGCGCAGAGGATTGCGTCTCTTAAATGAGCAAAATAGAGAGTGCAATCCATTTAGTGTGTCTGTCTTCATGTATATGCAGAATATATGCTGATCATTACAATGCCCACAATACTCGGAGGAAGAAATGTAAATATTATCATTCAGCACTCACAATGTGATTCATCAAGACTTCTGCTGCTGATTAAAACAAATTTATTGGATTTATTTTGGTGTCTGCTGGCGTTTTTTTAATTGCATTATGTTATACGTTTTTTTCCACATAGGAGCTATATTATTATAATATACATTATAATATATACTATATCTTCCATTATAATATATATTATATTATATTATATCATATTGTATTATATTATATTACATATTTATATTATACTATTATATATATAATATATTATATCATGAACAAATTTAATAGATTTATTTCGGTGTCTGCTGCCGCTTTTTAATCTTATGTTTTCTTTATTTTTCATAGAGTAGATATATTATTATGATATATATTATAATATTATACAACATAATATGATATAATATATTATGATATAATATATAATATTTAGAGCTATCAAGTGATTAACTTTTTAATCAGATTAATCACACACTGGAACTGTGATTAATCATGATTAATTACAGGTTATTATTTGCTTGTATAAATAAAATTTGCTTAAGAAAATACCCCAACACTTGGATACAGATGCAATTTTGTAGTCAGAATGTCATACCGCAACATTTTTTAAATGTTGTACAGAACTGCAAGTTATTGATATGCTCAAAACTTGGTGACAGTGAGTATAGTAAGAATTAAGTTTACAGGTAGCACATTTCCTCAGACCAACAGCCAAACTCATCATCTTCACCCCTACCAGCGTGGTGATTGGTTTGACCTTTTTTGGTGAAACGCTACTATTTGACTCAAACTTAAATTGAATGAAATGCATGTTTTAGAGTTATATGAATAGGCTACACCGGGAACAAATTGCTCAACAACTTAAGTTTAATGCAAAATTTAAAAAAATATAAAAATAAAGTAAATAAATATTTCCTAAATAAAACTATATGCTGCTTAACTTCCGGTTGGTTGTTGGTGTCGCCTGGTGGACAACAAACAGGTCAAGGTTCCACTGGTTTTGCAGTCTCAGAGCAGCATGCTGTTTAACATCACAAATCCACCATCATGGGCAATAGAAAAAACGTGATGGCAAACTATGTACTGCGCTTGGTAGACATAATTGTTCACCTTTTCCAGCCACATATTTTCGATTTCCCAAATAAAAATGTTGTTTTGCAGCCTTTTCTTTTTTTTTCTTCCTAGGATAAATGTTACGTTGCTGCTCGTATGCTTGGCATCGGTCTCGGCGTCATTCCTGTCAGCCTTGCTTTTGTGTTTTCGTTTGTTGAGTTTTCTTTTGGTATCTTAGTCGCACACGCCAGTGCCTTAACCAATGAGATGAGCCGAATTCTGTGTTGTAAAGGTCACATGTGAGGGTGCTGTCAGCTCATTGGTTCCGGAGCAGGTAAGGGCTGCTGCTTTACCGTAAAATGCAATATAAAGAGTCCTGTCATGCAATAGTTACATCGACTTTTCAAAGACTGTTTGGATCCACACGGTAGTACGGGACAAAGTGCATCCCTTTGCAGATTGATAAGGGACATGTTTGGTTACTAAATACAGGATGATTCCTTTTTTCAAGGGAAGGTTGGTAACCCGAGCCAACATAGTTTGTTGTCCTTTGTTTGCTGTCCATGTAGCATTCATGCTAGCGGCGCCATCCTCACATTCATGTTTCGCTTTAACATGATATGATGTGCGCCAATAATAAGACAATTTATCGCTGCAATACTAACTAATTACCTCAGTTTTATCTTAAGTTCTGTCAGAGTTTGTTTTGAAGGTCGCAGAGCACACTGCTCTAACTATATTATATTATATATTAAATTATAATATAATATAACATTATTGTATGTAATATTGTATTATATTATATTATAATATTATATTAGTTCACATCTGCGGTTCCCTCCAGGGTTTCTTTCTCATTGTTTTCCCAATGGGTTGAGTTTTTCCTTGCCCTGATGTGGGATCTGAGCCAAGGATGTCGTTGTGGCTTGTGCAGCCCTATGAGACACTCGTGATTTAGGGCTATATAAGTAAACTTTGATTGAATGATTGATATATTATATCAGTGGTCCCCAACCACCGGGCTGCGGCCCGGTACCGGTCGATTGGTACCGGGCCGCACAAGAAATAAAAAAATCATTTTTTTATTTTTTATTTTTGTTTTTTTATTAAATCAACATAAAAAACACAAGATACACTTACAATTAGTGCACCAACCCAAAAAACCTCCCTCCACCATTCACACTCATTCGCACAAAAGGGTTGTTTCTTTCTGTTATTAATATTTCTGGTTCCTACATTATATATCAATATAGATCAATACAGTCTGCAGGGATAGAGTCCGTAAGCACACATGATTGTATTTTTTTATGACAAAAAAAAAATAAAAAAAATACCGGTAGCTTGCGATCAACGTAATGGGCACCCCTGGTCTCCATGGTGACAGCCGGTATACATGCAAAAACCTGAATTAAATAGGACGGGACAAGCGGTAGAAAATGGATGGATGGGTCTGCACCACTTATGCACTTTTTGCACTGGTCTTCAGTTGTACATGCAGTCTTAGTAGATCACATGCAACACGCTCACTAATAAACAAACATAGACCCAATAATTAAACTTCAAAAAAGGGTCATTAGAATAATACACAAAGCGTGCTACTATGAACATACCAATCCATTATTTATAAGTTCTAATGTGTTAAAATTTTCAGATATTGTGTTTTTAAAAACAATGGAAATGTTTCGAGTAAAGAACAACAGCCTTCCAGCTTGTATTCTTAGGTTATTTCAATTAAGAGGAGAAAACTATAATTTGCGGGGATATTGATTTTTGAAATAGGTAAAGTAACAACGAATATAAAATACAATTGTATTTCAGTTTTAGGAGTTAAATGGTGGAACAAGCTCAGTGATGAGTTGAAGACATGTAGTTCTTTGTTAAGGTTTAAGAAAACCTTGAAAGGTAAAATAATTGAAAATTATAAAATATAGTAACAATTACTTTCATCCATTGATTTTTTTTTAACTTTGATGATGTTTGATGTTCCAATCTAATTTTCAGTGAATGTATAGGATGGGCAAATATAAGATTTGGCTTCAGCCTATTCCTTTTTCGGTCATTCTTTTTCTTTACTTTTTGTGTGTAAATGTGTATGATTGTTAAATATGTATAATCTGTACTGTTGAACTGGTCACACAAAATGGTTAATAGTTCATTATATGACCGAAATAAGCTTATTTCATTCATTCAGTAGTACGCAAAATGTTATACTTTGCACATGCTATTTAGCACTTGTTATTTGCATCTTAGATCTTAGTAGATCAGGCCCATAAGTACTGTGTACTTAATTTTCTTGACTTGATGGCCCAGCTTCCCACTTGTCTTTCATGCAAAATTGCATTTGCATCTGACCTCATACACCCTCCATGTTTTTTTTTACCTTTGTTTACCACAATGAAGAAAGTATGTGAAATTGTGTTTGCAGAAGAGAATGTTATAATAAAAGCACTTCTGCCCTTGCAGAATGAAGTGAATGATGCGAAAGGAAATTCATCACCAGATTCCACACAACAGACGACAACTGAGTGGTAGGTTGTGAGCACACACACACTCAGATACATGCACACACACACAATGTACAGTACATGCACACAACATAATTTGATGTGAAAGGTCACCAATTTGTCTGTCAAACAATGGTGCAAATAACCCTGAAAAAGTATTTTGTGTCGCAGAGAAACTTTATCTTGTTTGTGTGACCTAAGGATGTGATGTGGCAAAGCTTGAGAAAGGTGGAAATGAAAGGAAGAATGTCATCAAATCTTACAGCGGTTGCTATCCTGGCTCATAATCTAAACACAAGAGTTTGACTAAATCCAGAGTCAGCGCTCCAGTCACATTCTGGTCACAGTGGAAGAGCAGTAGTGGACTGCGTATAGACGACCAATCACAAACTTTGTATTCTCTCTGCCAATCAGCCTGTGTCGCGGTTCATCAAGTTCATGTTGTGATAGACGCACTCTAACAATGTTTTGCCACAATATTGCCAATGTGCAAGGCCTTAACTGTACTTTTCCTATCTGAAACAATGCAGTGGAAAGAGCGTGACAGAGCAGGAAGGCGAGGCAGCCAAGCCTGCAGTCAACCTAGAGGAGATCAGAGCTGAGATCAGGGCAGAGCTCAAGGCAAAGCTGGAGGAAGAGGCGTACAATAAAGGGTGAGGCCCATGCACTGTTCTTGTTAACTATACACATGAGCACCATTACGGCTGCTAGACAGTCATGTACCGTGGAGATAGAAAGTGATGACGCCATTTCAAACGTTTAATGTGGCATCTAACCTGTATTATGTATTTGGAAATGAAAGCAGCCATAAACCAAGAAAAGGGACACTGTGCAAACACTAAAATTCCTTTGTTGAAGCGTTCATTCTTTTTAAGGAGGAGCCTGTCAGCAAAGACCATGTTGATAATATTTGCTTACACTTCATTTTTTTTGTGTCAGACTGTTTCTTATTCAGCATAAGAAAGTGTGTGCACACTTTTAGACCGATAGTCTAGACTTGACATCGTTATCATGCAGACACATAAAGTTCGAAAAGCTTCAGTTATCTGGCAGACATCTGCAGGTTTTGGATCCAAATCGACTGATCTTTTGAGCTGTCCATAAGTTCCTCCACTTTGACTAAAAGTTCCATTTCTATATGAATAATAACAGCGCTAAAGTTTGATTTTACAGCTATCGTGTTCTGTTGGAGATGTAAAGAGTTGCTTTGCACCAAAAAAACTTTTGAAACTGTTGCCAAAAGTAAGTAAGTCAGCAAGATACAGCAGCTATTTTTGTGTTTCAAAAGGTTTCCTCCAAACTGAAATGTCAAGTAGTCTATATTTTTTTAAAGTTGTATTATTGTCTCATTATGTTATATCAGAACAACACGGCTGAAGGTTCACTTTCACTTTTCAATTTTACTGGATGTATTTTTGATGAATACAAATATTATTTGAGTGTGTGCTGTTTGAGCATACTGGTAAATGAAATGAATATCTTCAATGTAGCTACCAAGAAGGACTAAAGCAAAACAAAGCCATCCAGGAAGAAAAGAAAGTGGAGGAAGCTGCAGAGAAGTTGTTGGAATCCAAAATTAGGGATGAAGAAAGTGGAAAAAAGATGGAAACAAGCAGGTATGCAAAACACATGCAATACATTTGTCATGCTATACAACACACAGAAGCAGTTTATATAATTTAGTATGTACAGTTGTACAATATATAGCATGGGTCTCAAACGCAATTTACGTAAGGACAACTGGAGGTAGTGTTGGGGTGAGGCTGGTATTCCCCTCAGAATTACCTTTTAACCATGTGACTAAATGTGTTAACTACTTCTACCAGCAGCTATATTAACCATGAGCTATGGTAAGCCATAAGTCATTATAAATATAATATTTAATGTAAAAATGTTATATTTTGACACTGCTGATACTTCAGCTTGCTTATGGGAAGTTGCTTTTTGTGTTGCCCGATGTGTTGTTGTACTGTCATTTTTGTTTGTTGCACATTTATTGTAGCTAGCATCCAGTGGGATTCAAGCAGTGTTTGGCAAATAATTTAAAAAAATAATTAATTATAATTACTCTTTACTTTGTCAAAAAAGTAGTTGATTAACTAACGGAACTACTCTTTAATACATTTAATAATTACTAGGGGAATTAATTATTGTTTATGTATATATATATATATATATATAAAGAGAGAGAGAGAGAGAGATTGGCCAGCCCAAACAGCATTCTTCGGACCTACTGACGGTATGCCACTTGCTTTGAGCATGGACTTTGGCACGATTTCTTCTTTCCTGTCCTGACTCATGACCCCCACTTGCGTGTGCTCACAGGGCCCTATTTTCTCATGTGCCTAAGTGACAAAAGTTGTGCAACTGTGCGGATTCTGAATCCCTCGACTTAAGTCTAGTAATGCATGCCTTCGTCCGAGAGGCAATGTGGGCGTTATCTGTTGAATCTCATCGTCTGTGTATTTTCCCATCGACTTAACTACTTTTGTTTTTACGCGCCTCTGAGGTTGGAAGTTGAAACATTATATTGCACTTAAAAGCCTACTGAAACCCACTACTACCGACCACCCAGTCTGATAGTTTATATATCAATGATGAAATCTTAACATGTCCATTTCGCGTTCTCGACTCTCATTTTCAAGAGGATATAGTATCCAAGGTGGTTTAAAATACAAATCCGTGATCCACAATAGAAAAAGGAGAAAGTGTGGAATCCAATGAGCCCTTGTACCTAAGTTACGGTCAGAGCGAAAAAAGATACGTCCTGCACTGCACTCTAGTCCTTCACTCTCACGTTCCTCATCCACAAATCTTTCATCCTCGCTCAAATTAATGGGGTAATCATCGCTTTCTCGGTCCGAATCGCTCTCGCTGCTGGTGTAAACAATGGGGAAATGTGAGGAGTCTTTCAACCTGCGACGTCACGCTTCTTCCGGTACAGGCAAGGCTTTTTTTATCAGCGACCAAAAGTTGCGAACTTTATCGTCGATGTTCTCTACTAAATCCTTTAAGCAAAAACATGACAATATCGCAAAATGATCAAGTATGACACATAGAAGGGATCTGCTATCCCCGTTTGAATAAAAAAATTCATTTCAGTAGGCCTTTAACATTTGAATGTAGTGTACACAACATTATAAAATGATAAAAGAAAGTTCCAGAAATCTATCAAATCTATTCTTATCGCCTTAATTGAGACACCTGGAAACATCAATTGAGATGAGAATAAAAGAACCAGAGATGAGAACAAAAGAACCATAATGCCACTCTGAATTAACAATCAAAAATCAAAATGCATAATGTAATGTCTATCAACTGATTCGATTGATTTTTTGACAGCTAATATCAAACTGTCAGCTGTCATTCACTGACTTTCGCGTCCACACAGACATACAAGACACACACACACACACACACACACACACACGCACACAGTTGTCCATGCAAGCTCCTCTGACCCGTCACAGCTTCACGAGCAGTTGTACTACACAGAACCAAACATCACAAATCTCATTAGGGTGGTTATGATAACAAGTAAACAAAGTTTTATCAACGGATTATTATTCACATCCAGCCAGAAAGAAGACACTTTTTCAACGTGCATATACACACTACATCACCATGACAACACACAAAAGGACGGCCTGGATGGATACAGATTTTTCAAATGTAAGCGTTATCATTTTCATGGATTTCAATGACTTTCACAAGTGTTTGTGAAACTCCATGGTCCATGATTTTCACGCAACCAAGAAAGAAAGTTGTCACGGCAAAAGTCTGTCTCGTTCATACTTGCCAACCCTCCCGATTTTTCCGGGAGACTCCCAAATTTCAGTGCCCCTCCCGAAAATCTCCCGGGGCAGCCATTCTCCCGAATTTCTCCCGATTTTCACTCGGACAACAATATTGAGGGCGTGCCGTGATGGCACTGCCTTTAGCGTCCTCTACAACCTGTCGTCGTGTCCGTTTTTTTTCCATACAAACATTATGCCGGCCCATTCACATGTTGTATGTGGCTTCTACAGACAAACATATGTGACTGCAAGACATACTTGGTCAATAGCCATACAGGTCACACTGAGGGTAGCCGTATAAACAAGTTTAACACTGTTACAAATATGCGCCACACTATGAACCCACACCAAACAAGAATGACAAACACATTTTGGAAGAACATCCGCACCGTAACACAACATAAACACAACAGAACAAATACCCAGAACCCCCCCCCCCCCCCCCCCATCTCCCAAATTCGGAGGTCTCAAGGTTGGCAAGTATGATCTCGTTTTTAATGTGCCCGCCTTCTTTCCAGACACACTGTAAGCACTTTTGCCACACCTTTGCGGAGTGGGCGTGTTTGCGTATGTCTGTATGAGAGAATATAAATAGCAGGAACGTGCATAACTTCATGCGCATAGTAAAACACTCACGGTCAAACAGGCAAATAGGACTCACACTGACCATTTGTGCGACAGCCCGTTTGCTTGCCCCATCACTTACTGCTCTCATTAATTACTTGCAAGAGGATTCATTATTTGGACTATTTAGGTTTGTTACAGGCTGTGTTTGGTGTTGTTGGTCTTGATCCCCCAGTGATCAGGCAAAGTGCAGGTAAAAGCCCTGTTATTAGGGAAAATACAACAAAACTAGTGGGTCTTTGTTTGTAAAGATACAATTTGGTGCCAGAGGACCTTGGGGTCCACAAGAGTTGATACGGTAAAAGCAGATAGATAAGAAGGCCATTAAGACATTTCAAAACTAATAATACTGGAGAACTTTCAAATCCACCCTGAAGCTGACAGGGAGCCAATGCAGCGAATTTAGAACTGGTATAATGTGCTCCCGCCCTCTGGTCCTCGTCAGCACGCAGGCAGCTGAGTTTTGTGATAATTGTAGACTTCTGGTATTATTTTTGGGAAGACCAGAGAGCAGGACATGACAATAACCCAAACGACAGGAAATAAAAGCTTGCAATAGCATCTACGTGTTACATAAAAACATCTGTCTGTGAGATAAGTCTATTTAATAAAATGTATGGTCTGTTCTACTATATAAAAAGCGACGCTCAGATCCAGCAGAACCAACACTGTGAGCTTTTTATTATCTGTGTAATATTATTCCATTCAATAACTTGCATGCAAATTAGCCAAATATGCAGAAGTTTAAGTGTGAATTTGGTCTAAGCATAATACAATTGGCCAGGGTGAATATGTCTTTTTTACCATAGTAGCAGTTTTAACCTACCCTGACTACTTTCGGCACATTGTTGGCTTCTTGGATGTTATCGACAATAGCTGTGTTTCCATTACCACTAGAAAAAAATGAAAATGGAAACAGTCATATTTCAAAAAACCTGTGTGTTTTTTCCAGACACTTTGACGCGCACCCGCTGCCTTCGTCTTCAATTGACACACGGCAACAGTAGTGGCTGCAATTGTAATCACAGCTCCAAAACCATGGAATCGCAAAGCTTCCTCAAAGTGAAGTCTCGCGGGACAAGATTTTTACCAGAATTAGGGCAAAACACCCTTTTTTGGAATTTGGCCCAGCATTCACAATCCGTATGTAAGAGAAGAACACATACGTTATTCTTTTTTTTGTGCATTCTAAATATTAAATAAATTCGATCAAAAGTCTGCTTACAATGGAGCCGTTCAACTCTGCCTATAGAGCCCCTAAAAAACATCCAAACACCTCCATTAAGGTTTTATATACATGATATAAGTATATACTGTATGTAATGTAGTAATGGGCACATTTATAATAACATTTAATATTTACGTATTTTGATTTTTTTAAGCATACGCGGCGCACTAATTCCAAAAACACATCACATTCCCATTTTTTGCAACATCACTGCTTACTGCAGATTTTATGAGAGCCAACAAACATAATAAATATTCACTTACTGTACAGGGTCTGCTGTCTTTAGGATGCCGACTGCTAGAATATTTTTATATTCCTCTTTAGATGAAAAATGACTCATAATTCTTGCGAAGAAAAGGGGGGTGGAACCAAGTGTCTTTTAATGACGTTCTCGCCATTACCGAGTCTAAACTGGCTGTCAAAGTGCACCAACATCTTAATTTCCCCTCGGGGATAATAAAGTACTTGTGAACTTGTCGAATTCCATCCTTGTCTTTCTATTATCTAGGTATGAGGCATGATTTATGATCTATAATAAACTTCCGGGAGCAGGGAAGCGAGAAAGCAGCTGATCATGTCTACATAGCCACACAAGCTCGTGATCACGGCACCGCTGGTGTGTCTGCGTTAGCGCTCATAATAACAATATCACTAATACTTGGTTAATATTCAAGTCACGAAATGTAAATAGAGTATTGTTGCCGCTCTTTGAATGGTTATTTATTGGATTTTATTGACGGAATAGAGGACCTCCATTGGCTCTGTTGTAAGCGGACTTTTATTTACGTTTATTTAATATTTAGAATGCATTAAAAAAAGGTAACATCTCTCGTCATGTCTTTCATAATAATTGTGAACGATATGCAAAATTCCAAATAAGTGCATTTCCCCTTTAATGGAAGCACCTACAAGTCGAAAATGTACTTTGTAAAAATGTTTGAAATATCGCTTTTATTTTGCAAAAAATCTGCAATGGAAACGTAGCTACACAGATTGTCCAATGAGTTCAGAGGTTTTTTTGTCTGTTCTATTCCAAATAAACAGCATTTCTTCATGTCGCCTACTGTTATGATGTTACTATCATCCAACAAGTGTTACTGATAGGACCATAGGAGGCCATATGAACAGAGACAAGGACAAACTCCTGCTATGCAAGAAACCTTGAACAGAACCGAGACAGTGTGTGGTTGAGTTGGGTTGATGGACAGAGAAGACACAGAGACAGAGCCAATATATTTTTAACATACATATTCCTAGTACAGTATTAAGAATGTTAAAAAGCCTAAAACTGAGTATTTTTCCTACTTAACAGGAGGATGGAGGAAGTCATGGTTCTTCTGTGCCGCCTCTGCCCGAAAATTCCATGGAGTAAACGACTTCTCTGGGTGGTCCTGCTGGTCTTTCTGGTTATGTGTTTGGTTATCAGCATTTTCACCTTCTTCAGTGACTACTACAACAGGCGTGAGGACACATAAGAACAAAAGTAAAGGCAAAAACACAATGTTTGAGCCAAATAATTGTTGTTTCCGTTGATGTATGAATCCATGACACGGTAGCTTTGACAAGGAGGGATAGAAATAACTAAACACAAGAGTTACTACTGTTACTTATAGGGACCAAATACAGTTCTGGTACTTGTGAATATGATGACTATAGCACTCTTGATATAAAGTACTGCAGTAGATTACAGTATGTCTCAGGTCCAATAATATATAAAAAGACTCTTGAGTTATCACCAGCTGATTTAAAGCTATAGAACATCAGTTTTTAATATAATTTATATATTATGTATTTGAAACATTTCAAAATACCAAATTAGTTTTATAGACTGCAATATTTCCTTGCAATCTGTTTTGGATTTGTGCCATTTTGGATTGCATCTTCAGAGCACTGAGAGATGTTACACTCAGTTTATTTATATACAATATCTTCTTTCTCACACGTGTGTCTAATTGTGCTGTCAACTCTGCAGAGATTCGCTCTGACACTTCACCTTGAAATAAAGGTTTGTTAAAAAAATGCAATGTCGTTTTCATTGATATACTGTATGTCAACCTCAGTAAATTGTACTTCTATATATTAGATATCCACTCCTTATTGAAGTAGTTAACATATACAATGATAATGCAATGCTTACAAAAAGAGGGGGGCATGTAAACATTTTCTAGACTCACTTAGCTGAGCTAGTTCCGGTCCGAAGTGACTGCGCTCCAAAGACAGCAAGAACTCAACTCAGTGAAAGAAACAAAGTGAGTATGGCTTCCTGTTCTTCGTGCACCATTGGCCCTACTAGAGGGCCGTGTCCGCCAGTTAGAGCAGAGTAACTTTGTAACTTTAGATGCCGTGGACACGTTTGCGAGCATTACCGGTAGCGAGCTGACTAGCCCAGCTTGTACTAGCCCTAAGCGGCCTACAAGCCACTGTGAACCGGTTAAGACACATAACAGATTTTGCCCTTTAGCTACTCCTCCACCCCAGTCTACAGGACACCACAACTTCACCGGAACATACATCATAGTAAACCAGCCACAATTAAGTGTATTTCCGGGACAGAGCAGCCGACATTGAAGCTAATCTTAGGGAGCTGACTCGCAACAGGCCTAGTAAACATGTACGACAGGCTAATCGCACCACTAGCTACTAGTTGTACACGTCAGGTCCAATGACACGAGGACAAGACAGTCAGAGATTACAAAGAGGAACATAGTTAGGACTTGTAATCTCAACAGGAACATGGCTTGGCATCAAGTACTTGTCTCGGGTCTACTGCCTGCGAGAGGCAATGATGAGAGGTATAGCAGATTAGTCTCACTTAACAAGTGGCTGGCTGGTTTTGTAGAGACCAGCGACTAACGTTTATTGATCATTTGCCCTCTTTCTGGGGCAAATTGGGCTTGCTGAGGAGGGACGGCCTTCACCCTAACCGGGAAAGCGCCATCACTCTTACTAGAACAATAAATTACTGTTTGAGTCACACTTGACTAACTACACTGGAGCAAGCTCAGACACAGGCAATTACAGTGTCTATTAGTCTGGGCGAATTTCAGTTATAGTACCAGTAGAATGGAAAAAACAAATTGTCTCTATTTTGAAGCCATTATCTTATACTGTATATGATCTATGACACTAAAAGACTTATGAAGTTTGCGAATAAATAGATATGATCAAAATGGTATCAATCTCACAGAGATTCCCAAGCCATTTTGAGAGATAATGAGGAAGCCAGTCATGCCTATAAAATATTAAACGGTCAAGCTCCATTCTATCTTGCGTATTGTATTGTACCATATGTCCCGGCCAGAAATCTGCGTTCTAAGAACTCCGGCTTATTAGTGATTCCCAGAGCCCAAGAAAAGTCTGCAGGATTTAGAGCATTTTCTATTCAGGCTGCAGTACTCTGGAATGCCCTACCAGTAACAGTTAGAGATGCTAGTATACACAATAGCCTTTAAACAGACTCCTTTTTTTTAGACCAGTTGATCTGCCATCTCTCTTTTCTGCTCTGCTGCCTTCTTCTGTATGGAGAAGGTATCAGGTGGCCACGGGTCAGTTTCCACGGAAGAGGCGGTAGCTTTTCCAAGTCGGGACCCGGGATGGACCACTCCTTTGTGCATCAGTTGGTGACGTCACTGAACTGCTGACTTGTCTACATGCAAGAAGATCCCCTGCTGACTTCCTTATGGACTGGGCTCTCACTCCACTTGGCATCCATTGTACCATTGGGTTGAGGTTTTTTAGCCCGGATGTGGGATCAGAGCCGAGGCACCAAGCAATGTGGGTGGGGTTTGTTTACAAAGCAGCCAGCCTGAAATGCGGGTGTCAAGGACAGAAGTAAAAGCAGATTTTTACAACAAAATTGTGAGATTGTAGTTTTTTTTTAATCACTTTTCCTTTTGATTTAGCTTGATTGTAAAAGATATCAATCTAGGAGGTGGTCTGACAAATGAAAGAGGAGCGACGTTCATATGTTGTTAATATTCAGTGTTGTATCGTTCATACTGTAGTTACTATTGTAAAACCCACATTCTTTATTTTCATGTAGGATCATGTCCATTGTGGGTCACTCATTCAGTAAAACATTTTTTATTCCATTCTGTTGTTTCAGATGGTCTGTCATAACATTTTTAGTATTCTATCAGAAATTATTGTGACTTTTTGTATAGGGTTCCTGATAAAAGGGACCCAAGCACACATACTGTACAGCAAATTTTTACAGCTAAATATATACACTGAACAAAAATATAAACGCAACACTTTTGATTTTGCTCCCATTTTTCCCGAGTTGAACTCAACAATCTAAAATGTTTACTATATACACAAAATACCTATTCCTCTCAAATATTGTTCACAAATCTGTCTAAATCTGTGTTAGTGATAATTTATTTGCCAAGATAATCCACTTCACCTCACAGGTGTGGCATACCAAAATGCTGATTAAACAGCGTGATTATTGCACAGGTGTGCCTTAGGCTGCACACCATAAAAGGTCACTCGGAAATGTGCAGTTTAATCACACAGCACAATGCCACAGATGTCACAAGTTTTGAGGGAGCGTGCAGTCGGCATGCTGACTGCAGGAATGTCCGCCAGAGCTGTTGCCCGTGAATTGAATGTTAATTTCTCTACCATAAGCCTTCTCCAAAGGCGTTTCAGAGAATTTGGCAGTACATCCAACCCTGCCTCAGAACCACAGACCACGTGTAACCACACCAGCCCAGGACCTTCACATCCAGCAGGTGCACCTCTATGATTGTCTAAGACCAGCCACGTGGACAGCAGCTGCAACAACTGGTTCGGGAAACCAAATAATTTCTGCACAAAATGTGAGAAACCGTCTCAGGGAAGCTCATTTGCATGCTCGTCATCCTCATCGGGGTCTCGACCTGACTTACATTCAACGTGCCAGACGCCATTGAATGTAAGCATTCAATGGCGTCTGGCATGTTGGAGAGGTGTTCTCTTCACAGATGAATCCCGGTTTTCATTGTTCAGGGCAGATGGCAGATGTGTGGCGTCGTGTGGGAGAGCGGTTTGCTGATGTCTACATTGTGAATCGAGTGGCACATGGTGGGGGTGGGGTTATGGTATTAGCAGGCGTATTTTATTGATGGAATTTTGAGTGCACAGAGATACCGTGACGAGATCCTGAGGCCCTTCGTTGTGCCATTCACCCGAGATCAGTTTAAGACTGTTCAAAGTACAAGTGTTCACAAAGTACAAAGAAGAACAATTACAATGAACATCTTGGACCTTTTTTTAAAAAAAGAAAAATGAGATAATGATTATTTATGTATTTAATATTTGTTTACTTACTTTTGGTATATTTAATTATTTATAATGTACATATTATTTTATTTATTCACTGTTTTGTTACAGAGGAAATAGGCTAAAACTGCTATGATATGAAAAGGGGTAGGATCAAATAAGCTGTGCTTCTTCCTACTCCTTTTCAGACGTGCTGTAATGAAACAACTGGAAATATGTGATGCATTACATTGTATCGTATGCATGTTTGAAATAAACTGAAACTGAACTGAACAATTTAAACGCTGTGTACAAGAAGGGCCAAAGTAGCTTTCACCTCTTGAGGAGACTAGGTCTTTCGGGGTGCTGCTCACCTTTTTTAACACTGTGGTGGCCTCTGCTGTGTTCTATGCCGCTGTTTGCTGGGGTGGGGGCAGCACAGTCAGACAGGAACAGACTTAATAAACTGATTAGGAGAGCTGACCCCAACCTAGGCTGCCCACTAGACAGCATTGAGGAGGTGGCTGACAGAAGAATGCTGACCAAGTTGACATCCATGATGTCCAATCCCTCTCACCCCAAGCACGGCACTGTGGAGGCCCTGAGTAGCTCCTTCAGCATTAGACTGTTACATCCACAGTGCAAGAAGGAGCGCTAGTAGCTCCTTTCTACCCACAGCCATAAGACTTCAAAACGCACTTATGTGATTACTGTCATCTTTTTTCTTGGTGTGCAATACGAATGTTAGTGTTTTTGGTTTTATTTGATCTTTTATCTATACATATTAGTGCACAATATGTAGTATTTATAACTATTTTTTTGTTTTTCATTACGTTTTACTTCTGCTCCTGTATGTAAAAACCTGAACCGCAACAACATAATTTCCCCATTGTGGAATAAATACAACTCTATCCTATTGTTGAGGGAATACATTTCAATACCAGCGGTGATTTTTCATGTTGATTCATGCAATTTTATCTTTTTAAAAAAATATATTTTATACACATAATGATATTGATGAACTATAATGTGAACTCATGTAATGTAATTTTGCAATCTGTAATCTATTGTATTTTTTTAAATATTTTTTTAATGTGTTTTGAACTGTTTCGTAGTGTGTAATGTTTTGTGTGAACTCCAGTATTGCTGACTGCCATGGCATCAGCTAATGGGGATTCTTTTCAAATAAACTCTTAAATTGGGGCACTCTTAAATTATGGTATAACTCTGTGTTGTTAAGTTATAACCTCACTAAATCAAAACAAGAGCATTATTATCTTTGATAGGGCTGTCGTCGACCATCAGCTGTAGCTCCCACACTACACGGTGTTAGTTGAATAAGCAGACAAGCAGGATGTTATTGTTCCTGGCAATGAAATCATCTGGCAGATAACATTCTTTGCAAGGTCACGGACACTTGATGGATTCATGCCACAAACAATACAAAAGTGAGACGATGAGAGTAATCTAGGAGGGAATGGGAGTCAGAAGTGGCAGGTCTCGGAGGTCATTTTCAAATACAAACAAAAAGAAAATCCAAGAGTAAGCGCATTTGGGTCACAAACTATGTGGACTGAAGAAAACAGCGAGAGAAGCAGCAGCTGCAATGCTCCAGACTTTGTGACCGTAGAAGTGCATGCAGTCATACTATAAGACTTGCTTTTTCGGAATATGTAAAAGAAAAGTTCTCTTGAACATTTCAAAAGTTATTAAATTAATAAAAAGAAACAGGAGATATTTTACTTGATGTAAAAAAATAAAATGATTATGCCTAAATGATGCCTTTCACATTGCTCACACTGCAAAAACTGAAATCTTGTTTGTAAGTAAGATTAAATATCTCAAATAAGGGTGATATTTACTTATTTTCTGTCTGATAAGATAATTCTTCTCACTAAGCAGATTTTATGTTAGTGTTTTACTTGTTTTAAGTGTTTTGGTCCTAAATTATTTCAGTAAGATATTACAGCTTGTTGCTGACATTTTATGACCTATATTGAGTAAAACATGCTTGAAACTAGAATATCAACTGTTGTAAAGCTGTATAATCAACACTCACGAGTATAAAACTGCTTTTTCAAAGTAATAATTTCTTATTTCAAGCATGAACAAAAAAATCATGACTTTGACACAAATGTGTCTCATAATTAAAACAGATGACAGCCAAATGGACTTTGCTGTTTTATTTTCAATGAAACAAGAGAAAATACGTACTCATATAGTAGTACAGTCGGCACAGTACAGTAAACGGACAGTTAATATTTAAACTATTTTGAACAGAAATAGTTCATGCACATTCAGGTAAATTATTCAAAATTACAATAAAACAATTTTTGGCTGGGGGCCGGGCTGTATATATATATATATATATATATATATATATATATATATATATATATATATATATATATATATATATATTCCTTGCGCACTAATTGACTGAAAGAGCACGCACTTGGTGCGATGATGTCATGTTATCGATGGGAAAATGCATTTTTAGACAATATGATTTGCCTGAGCGGCTAGTAGACCCTGAGAGTAACAAGCGGTTGCCTTGTTGCCTTTCCATTAAGAAAAATAAACTAGTTTTTAGTGTAAGTTTGCTGGTTTCAAGAAATGTAATGCCGGGCGCATATCATTATGTCAAGATAACGGCACTAGCATTTACTTAATTTAAGAATATTTTTCAACATATTGAGAAAAATGGTCTCATATTTTTTTTTCTATCAAGAAAAGTGCACTTGTTATTAGTGAGAATATACTTATTTTAAGGTATTATTTGGGTTCATTGAGGTTAGCTACTTTTACTTGTTTTGGAAAGTCTTGACAAGCCAATTTTTCTTGTTCTATCGGCAGATAATGTTCCTTAGTTCAAGTAAAATACCCCTAACACAAAGATGGCACACAAATGCACTATTTGCGTCATTTCCTGTCCTGTCATGACATGCAGAGAGATGTTTTCGTGGAAGTGGGATCACGGCAGGACCCTGAGATCACGGACATGTTCATGACTCGGCAACTTCTCATGGGAGGAAATCATTTGGACCACATGCGCAATGTCAGGTGTCACCGACACAAAATGTGCTAACGTGTGACACTTCCACTTTTAAATACACATCATGTTTTCACAACTTAGAGTTGCACCTGCATGTCTCCCATTTTCTGTTTTGGTTTGGTGACTGAGGTTTGTGGCGCCACAGATACAGTAAGTTGTGCTCAAAATGCTTTAAAAAACATGCTTAGTTTGATTTCTTTACACTTCTTCCTTCATTTAGGTTTGTAAGACTGAAAATATAAACATAACAAAAGTGTAACGTGCATTGTGTCTTTTACAAAAATAATGTCCATTATGTATTTTACATAAATAAAATAGAAGGTCTAATGTTAATATATTCACACAATAAACTACAAATGTGTACCGTATTTTCCGCACCATAAGCCGCACCTAAAAACCACAATTTTTCTCAAAAGCAGACAGTGCGGCTAATAACCCGATGCGCCTTATATATGGATTAATATTCATATTTATTTTCATAAAGTTTAGGTCTCGCAACTACGGTAAACAGCCGCCATCTTTTTTCCCCGTAAAAGAGGAAGCGCTTCTTCTTCTACGGTAAGCAACCGCCCCCATAGAAGAGGAAGCGCTTCTTCTTCTACTGTAAGCAACCGCCAAGGTGAGCACCCGCCCCCGTAGAAGAAGAAGCGCGCGGATATTACGTTTCATTTCATTTGTGTGTTTCTGTAAAGACAACAAAATGTCTCCTACTAAGAGACACGCGTACAAGGTTCCACTGACTTTTGATATTCATGTGAACCGCACTGTGGATACAACGGGAACACGTACGGTGAATATTCGCACCACAGGGAATGAGAAGTCGTCCTACTGTGGTTCTAGCTTGCCATGCTAACGGCCAGAAACTTCCACCCACGGTGATATTCAAAAGGAAGACCTTGCCAAAAGAGAACTTTCCAGCCGGCGTCATCATAAAAGCTATCTCGAAGGGATGGATGGATGAAGAAAAGATGAGCGAGTGGTTGATAGACGTTTACGCGAAGACACCGGGTGACTTTTTTCACGCAGCGCCGTTCCTGTTGATCTACGACTGCATGCGCGCCCACATCACAGATGGTGTCAAAAAACAAGTGAAGCACACCGAAGAAGAATAATTCGAGGGATTTGTGGATGAGTAATAACTTCAGAAAGTGAGCTTTAAATGTTTATTTTGTGTGTTGTGTGACACTAACGTATGAGCAACGTTGAGTTATTGATGTTGCTATTGCTCTGCACTATTTTGAGTGTTACTATTTTTGTGATTGCACATTTGTACATTACATTTTGGGAGTGAACAGAGTTGTTAGAACGCTGGTTTGTAATATATTATTAAAGTTTGACTGACCTATCTGACTGTTTTGTTGACATTCCCTTTAGCGTAGCGTAGGTGCGGCTAATAGCACGGGGCGGCTAATAGGTAAACAAAGTTTTGAAATATTCCGTTCATTAAACGTGCGGCTAATAACACGGGGCGCCTTATGGTGCGGAAAATACGGTACACATCTAGAAATTACACAACATTCCCACACCAAACATTGCATACACTGTATGTCCATCCATCCATCCATCCATTTCCTACCGCTTGTCCCTTTGGGGGCGGGGGGTGCTGGAGCATATCTCATGACTTATCAGAATTAAAGGCCTTTAAAGGCCTACTGAAACCCACTACTACCGACCACGCAGTCTGATAGTTTATATATCAATGATGAAATCTTAACATTGCAACACATGCCAATACAGCCGGGTTAACTTATAAAGTGCAATTTGAAATTCCCCTGAAACTTCCGGTTGAAAACGTCTATGTATGATGACGTATGCGCGTGACGTCAATGGTTGAAACGGAAGTATTCGGATCCCATTGGATCCAATACAAAAAGCTCTGATTTCATCACAAAATTCCACAGTATTCTGGACATCTGTGTTGGTGAATCTTTTGCAATTTGTTTAATGAACAATGAAGACTGCAAAGAAGAAAGCTGTAGGTGGGATCGGTGTATTAGCGGCGGACTACAGCAACACAACCAGGAGGACTTTGAGATGGATAGCAGACGCACTATCCGATGCTAGCCGACGACCGCATCTATGATCGGGTGAAGTCCTTCGTCGCTCCGTCGATCGCTGGAACGCAGGTGAGCACGGGTGTTGATGAGCAGATGAGGGCTGGCGTAGGTGGAGCGCTAATGTTTTTATCATAGCTCTGACGATGTCCCGTAGCTAAGTTAGCTTCAATGGCGTCGTTAGCAACAGCATTGTTAAGCTTCGCCAGGCTGGAAAGCATTAACCGTGTAGTTACATGTCCATGGTTTAATAGTATTGTTGATTTTCTGTCTATCCTTCCAGTCAGGGGTTTATTTCTTTTGTTTCTATCTGCACTTAAGCCCGATGCTATCACGTTAGCTCCGTAGCTAAAGAGCTTCGCCGATGTATTGTCGTGGAGATAAAAATCACTGTGAATGTCCATTTCGCGTTCTCGACTATCATTTTCTTTTTTTTCTTTTTTTAATAATGTCCTGCCCAGCTTCTCGGGCAAATCATATAGCAGATGTAGATGCCCATATCGGCTGTTCAGATTTACTTTACAAAAGAGAAGTGTAGGATACTTCTCTTGTTGCCTTACTTGTATTTTGACTTAATTAAATGTGTTTATATTATCATTTGGTGCAGCCGGGCCAGAGCAGGAGGGGATAGAAAGAGAGAAAAAGGAAGACAGAGGGGGGAATTGTGGGGACAAGAGGGGGATTAGACAGAGAGACAAAAACAACAACAGCAAACACAACAACAACAACAACAACAGAGCAACATCAGCAAATATGACATGTACAAATATGATGGTAAAAGTAATAGCAAATAAGCAGTAAGCGAAAATAAAATAAAAAATACAGAAATGACAATGAGCATTATTACACTAAAAATGGAGCAATATGAATACCAATAGAAATAGTGCTATTGATAATAAACAATACCAATACTTTACCTTTATTATCAACAATACAATTGTTCAAATGCAACAATACATATACGTAATGATAACTTGAGATACGAAAGAATGCAGAAAAATGGGGGGGAAGAAAGAGAAGCAACCTACATTAACCTTGTAGATTGTTATAGTAACAATAGGTTAAGCTTTGTCAGTGTGCCATGTGTTATACCCAGTTTACTCTAGGGCAACAACGTTAATATATGTTTGATGAAACGTGATTATGTGCATGAGTGTATGTGTGCATATGTACTTGTATATGTACAGTATGTGTATGTGTGCTTGTACAGTGAATGTATATGTACAGTATGTGTATATGTGTGTACAGCGAATGTATATGTACAGTATGTGTATACAATATGTGTGTTTGAACAGTGAATGTATATGTACAGTATGTGTATATGTGTGTTTGTACAGTGAATGTATATGTACAGTATATGTATGTGTGTGTTTGTACAGTGAATGTATATGTGTAGTATGTGTATGTGTGTGTTTGTACAGTGAGTGTATATGTACAGTATGTGTATATGTATGTTTTTACAGTGAATGTATATGTACAGTATGTGTATATGTGTGTACAGCAAATGTATATGTACAGTATGTGTGTACAGTATGTGTGTTTGAACAGTGAATGTATATGTACAGTATGTTTATATGTGTGTTTGAACAGTGAATGTATTTGTACAGTATGTGTATATGTGTGTTTGTACAGTGAATGTATATGTACAGTCTATGTATGTGTGTGTTTGTACAGTGAATGTGTATGTGTATGTGTGTGTTTGTACAGTGAGTGTATATGTACAGTATGTGTATATGTATGTTTTTACAGTGAATGTATATGTACAGTATGTGTATACAGTATGTTTGTATAATGAATGTGCGTGTGGATGTACGAACTTTGAGTGTGTAAATATGTACTGTATTTATTTGTATATGTATGTGGGAGCGTAGGTACCTATGTATGTCTGTATGTATGTGTGTGAGTATATGTGAATTTGCATGTATAATACATTTGACTCCCAGTGTGTGTGGGAGCCAGAGTACGGCCCCAGCCTCCCCGAGAGCCCATCCCACAAACAGTAGGTGCGGTGCCCAGGGAACCAGGGGCCACCGCCCCCACGCAGCCAAGCCGGACAGCGACAGGAACCCCAGAGCCAGGCCCACCTCGCCGCCCACAAGGGCCAGCAGCAGGCCGCAGACAGACGCACCCGGCAGAGGACAAGGCACGAGAAAAGCAGGGGGAAGCCTGACCCCAAGCCAGCGAGAGACCACACCCCACACGGACAGAAAGGCAGGACGCCCCACCCGAGGGGCCCGGAGACCCCCCGCAACCGGACGGGAAGACCGCCCCCGCGCCACCGGCAACAGGGTCCCCACCCCCGGAGAGCGCGGCGAGGCCAGCCCACGGCCACCCCACCCAAGCCGGCCGCCACAGGACCACCCAGCACGGGGCCACAGGAACCACCCACCCCACCCGCAGGGACCCCAATGATGGAGATGGAACAACCAGCAACCGCCCCGCCGAGTCCCCCCCTGAGGTAGGGGAATAAATAAATAAAATAAATAAATAAATACATAATAATAATAATAATAATAATATTAATAAAATATATTAAAAAAAATAAAAATAAATAAATAATTAAATCTATTAATAAAAAAATAATAAGAATAATAATTAAATCTATTAATAAAAAAACAATAAAAAAATAAAAAAGAATTAAAAGAAGATCACAGACATGCTGACACACAAGGTCGCTACCCCAACAACTGGCCGACTCGCAGCACCTCGGAATACCCTGCAGCACCAAGCTACCACAGTAGACGCAGGGACCAGACCCAGCAGGCCCCAACCAAGACGGGCACCCGGAAGGGAAGGACGGTGGGACCCAGGAGCTCCAGACACGCAGTCCGGATGCAGTAGCCTGAGGCGCCGACCCCCACCCGACAGGCAGGCCCAGAACGCACCCCCAGAAATATACATACATATATATATATACATACACATAAACATACACATACACACACATACACATGCATACACATACACATATATATACATACATACATACATACATACATACACACACATACATACACATACATATACACAGTTTGTCAGCCCCGACAACCACCACGCGCGCGCGCTGCCACCTGTCACGACATCAGCCACCCCCCTGCACCAGACCCAGCAGCCACGGGCGGCCACACCACAAACAAACGGCAGCAGAAACAGCAGCCACAACACCCCCAGACAGCCAGCACCACCCAATCAAATCAAAGCGATCAAAAAAAACCCGCAACCGGCAACCACACGCCAACAAGATCACAGAGACCAGCCAGCGCCAGCCCACCAGCAAGCCCAAACGCCAACACGCAAACAAGAGACACCAACACCCCCCCCCCACCAAAAGACCCCACCACCCCAACCCAAACCCGCACAAACACACCACCGCCCAAACAACCGAGACACAGTATCCAGACCAGACACGGGCGCCGCGCCGCCACCACATCAAGTCGCCAACAGAGACCCCACAGCGCAAGGTCGGGCCACACGGGCACGGACCCCACCCAACAGGAAGCGAGACCCGCGCGACGCCACACACAAATAAATAATAAGATTAAACAAAAATAATAATAATTAAAAAATAATAATAATAATAATAAAATGAAATACAAATTAAATTAAATTAAAAATAACAAATACAAATAATTTAAAAAAATAAAATAAGTAAATAATAAAAATTATTTAAAAAAATAAATAAATAAATTACATATATATATATATATATATATATATATATATATATATATATATATATATATATATATATATATATATATATATATATATATATATATATATATATATATGTACATATACACATACACATACACATACAAAAAAATAATAATAATAATAAATTAATAAAAGCCGGGCAGGCCACCAGAACGCAGTCCCCGGAATCCGCGTCGGCCGACGAGGCAATGAGGGGTGCGCCGAACCCCAACCCCCCCACATGCATGTGTACAAGGCCCCCAGAGTGTCTACTGTGTAGTTAAAATTAGGAGGTCAGCCATTACAGCCGACCTCCAGTCCCTATTGATGCGTGTACTGTAGCGTGAGTGAGATATGTATGCTTGTGGGAACTAATAATGCGATTAAAATTGGGGGACATCAAGGTCTTGGTGGGTCCCAACCAAGCCGAGCCCTCCAAATCCTAAGTGTCTAATATGCAGCTAAGATTGAGGGATGGACGAGCAGGGGACAAGACAGGAGGACTGGAGCCCCATAGGAGGCATCCTCAACCCCCCGCCATGCCTCCCCGCAGGACAATCCCCCAAAGTCCTATATTTGTATGACTGTGTGTGCTATAAGTAGGAGGAGTAGAGGGCCCGGACATCCCCCCCAGTCCATGCGGCCGACAACCAGGAACTACGGCCAGGAAGCCGCCCCCCACGGCCCGTGACCCACACCAGACCACTTTAGCGTGACGCCACGCGAGCCCACCCCCCGCCAAACAAAGCCAGCCCCCACCCGCCCCAACCCAACCCCGCAGAGCCCATACCAGCAACCAAACGCAGAAAAACTGCACAGCCCCATGCCCAATGCAAACACCGCATCCCGGCCATCCACACAGCAACGTACCCATACGAGTTCCGGCCAGGGGATGGCGCCCCCCAACTGGGGAAGAAGTCAATGCACCCCGTCCACACGCCAGCCCCCAAACCAGCCGGCAAGCCAACGCCAGCCAGCCCCCACAACCCCACAAGCGCACAGATACCAGCCACAGTCCCCCAACCACTCCAACCCAACACAGCGACGCCAACCGCCGACTCTCATTTTCAAGAGGATATAGTATCCGAGGTGGTTTAAAATACAAATCCGTGATCCACAATAGAAAAAGGAGAAAGTGTGGAATCCAATGAACCCTTGTACCTAAGTTATGGTCAGAGCGAAAAAAGATATGTCCTGCACTGCACTCTAGTCCTTCACTCTCACATTACTCATCCACGAATCTTTCATCCTCGCTCAAATTAATGGGGTAATCGTCGCTTTCTCGGTCCGAATCGCTCTCGCTGCTGGTGTAAACAATGGGGAAATGTGAGGAGCCCTTCAACCTGTGACGTCACGCTACTTCCGGTACAGGCAAGGCTTTTTTTATCAGCGACCAAAACTTTATCATTGATGTTCTCTACTAAATCCTTTCAGCAAAAATATGGCAATATCGCGAAATGATCAAGTATGACACATAGAATGGATCTGCTACCCCCGTTTAAATAAAAAAAATTATTTCAGTAGGCCTTTAAGGTGTAGCGTTGTCGCCCTCTACTGGTCAAATTTAGCACTACATGTATTAAAGGAGGTTATCTGCAGTTACTCTCAGACAAAAAACAACACGACCACGAATACAAAAGATATCACAAAGTCAGCAATTACAATACAAAACAAACTAAATATATTTTTGCACAATATCTACTTACAAATGTTTGACCAAATTTCATGATGAAGCTTACACGCTGCGATTTCTACCATTGTTGCTGCTTGTCTGGATCAATGTGTCTGTCGCTTAAAAGGTCCGCCAGAAAACAATGACTTCAGGTAGAACATTCATACTTTGATGTCCGGTCGATGTTAAAAGTCAGATTTTTGCAATTTATTAAGATTTTTTTCCAGGGTTGAATGAGTAGTCTTCTTCTACTCACCCCACTGCTGCTTCATGTGACACATATGCCTCACTGTTGCCCCCTGCAGGGTGGCGACAGTACTGCATACATCATCAAACCTTGTTTTAATGGTTTCATCAAGCCTATTTGGGTGATGTTCGACGGGCCAAATGAAAAGCTTTGGTGGGCTGGATGAGGCCCGCAGGCCGCCAGTTGAGTAGACCTGGTGTACGTTAATGAACATGTCTCTAAATGCACCAGTTGACATTGTAGAAATAAGATGTAAATGAAAATGTAAAATATAAAATAAAATATTTTTTCCACCGTAATAAGACTGGATTAGGTTGCTGCATGTGGCCTCACACATTGTACGTGCTTCTCCCCTCCAAACTCTTTCCTGTCATGATGTTCTCCACCCATTTCTGATCGACATTTGCAAGAAAAGTGACTTTTGTAATTTTTAGATGAGATTCAGCACCAGAACTCTCTCCGTCTCTCTTCAATTGCCATCTGTGATGTGCACTGACTTTCACACCAGGTGAGGATTTGATGCATTTGGAGTGTTTTTCAAAGAAATCAATCTGCTCTGTTAATACAGGTTGCTCATTAAGTTGATAACATAAAAACGAAGGGCGTAATTCACTTTTGATAGAAATCTTGTTAGCAAATATTTTTTTTGTTTAATTTATTTACTTTGATAAAATAAATAAAACATTTAGAGTTTTTCTACATTTTACGTGTGAAGTACATTCTAAATCCTCCATGAAAATGTACTTTGAATGATAATAATAATAGATACAACTTTTTTCTAGAAACTGAAAGTGCTTGACAGAGAACTGAGAAGCCATCATTCATTCACTCCACATTCACACATTTAAGGTGGTAAGCTACATTTGTGGCCACAGCTGCCCTGGAGTAGACTGACAGAAGAATAACTGCAAATTTGTGCCTAGCAAAGATTCATCCACATTCATACAACAGTGTGCGTAAGGGGGTGAAGTGTCTTGCCCATGCGGTCGCAACTAGGATGGTGGAAGCTGAAATCGAACCAAGAACCCTCAAGTTGCTGGACAGACACTCTACCATTTGAGCCACACCGCTCCAATATGTTCACCTCTGTTTTGTTTCAAGTATTATATTCAGACAAATAATTTGATATTGGATATATGTTCCTCCATATTGGCAGCCACGGGCAGCACGGGGGAACAGGGGTTAGTGGTCATGGTGCCTCACAATAAGAAGGTCCTGGGTTCTTATTTCTGTGTAGAGTTTGCATGTTCTCCCCGTGACTGCATGGGTTATTTCCGGGTACTCCGGCTTCTTCCCACCTCCAAAGACGTGCACCTGGGGATAGGATGATTGGCAACACTAAATTGGCCCTAGTGTGTGAATGTGAGTGTGAACGTTGTAGAAAATGGATGGATGGATGGATTAGCAGCCACATTCATTTATTTATTTATTTACAAAACTCGAAACCAGTGAAGTTTTGGAGTAACATATGTTGCCATCCGAGCAATGTTATCATGGACGCCCCTGCTTATTTCAGCAAGACAATGCCAAGCCACGTGTTTCAAAAGCATAGCTTCATAGTAAAAGAGTGCAGGTACTAGACTGGCCTGCCAGTAGTCCAGACCTGTCTCCCACTGAATATGTGTGGCGCAATATGGAGCCTAAAATACCGGACTGTTGAACAACTTAAGCTGTACATCAAGCAAGAATGGGAAAGAATTCCACCTGAAAAGCTTAAAAAATTGGTCTGACGTTTACTGAGTGTTGTTAAAAGTGTTGTTAACACAGTGGTAAAAATGCCCCTCTGCCAACTTTTTTGCATCGTGTTGCTGCCATTAAATTCTAAGTTAATGATTATTTGGAAAAAAAATGTTTTCAGTTGTAACATTAAATATCTTGTCTTTGCAGTGTATTCAATTGAATATAAGTTGAAAAGGATTTGCAAATAATTGTATTCTGTTTTTATTTACGATTTACACAACGTGCCAACTTCACTGGTTTTGGGTTTTGTAGAAGAGCATTAAAACAACGTTCTTGCATCAGACTCAAAAAACAAAAATGCTGGCTTCCTCGCTGATAAAACCTGTCAGCAACATGGATCTGCTTCTCACAGAGTGGCGAGTCAGAGTCCTGCATAGACACTGCAGTATAGAGTCATCAGGGACATCAGTCAGGGAAAATTATCAAACTACATAAATAACATACTGTCATTTTATCTTGATAGATTGAAAATTAACACCAATGAGTTGATTGATGAACATTATCACATCATTTATTCAGACATTATAAATAACGACAAATAAAGATAGAATATCATTAACCACAACAGGTAATTGTAAAAAAACAACAACAAAAAAACCTTATGATTTGTACTATTTCAGAATGTGCTTGGTCTATTTTTAAACAAAGAAAACAATCTGAAGTTGTCTTTATTTTCAAGTTATTATGCTGTGATTTTACCAGTCCGGCCCACTTGGGAGTAGATTTTTCTCCATGTGGCCCGCGATCTAATACCAGTTTGACACCCCTGGTCTACAGTGTTTCCTTTCTGTATTTATAGTCCTATTATCAATAATAACCATGTCACACTTACATTAAAACATTAATCAGACTGTAGACTCTACTGTGTACAAACTAGAAAGTCATGATGTAAAAATGTATCTGCAAAAAATATTTTGGCAATATGGTGAGGAGCAGACCAGCCAGTAAGCCACACCCCCAGTTACTACACACACTCACACACACTCACACACACACACACACACACACACACACAAAAACAATTTTGCATACATTTATAACACAGTTTAATGGACATGTATTGTAGATTCCTAATGAAGCCTTTAGCTTGACGCTCCTCTACTTTCTCCTGCTCCGCTTGCTGCGGCGACAACAAACACAACTCCAGACGCTCCTCTTCGTTTTGTATAGTTTACTTGTGAATTTAATAATTCAAAAACGTAAAACAATAACGATGTGGGAACAAATGAATGGCAAAATGAAGCGAGTTTGTTACAGTAAGAAAAAGTTAGAAAAAGTAAGAGTGAGGTCAAAAAACTGTGTGGCTCAATTCCCCCGCACCTGACTGTCATTACCCATAATGCACTGTGTCCAAAAAACCAACCTACCACACAGATCCTTCCGCCATATATGCAATTTAAACAGTTACATCATCAAATTATTTAGACAAATGTAATAATTACAAATAAAGCGTACCTTATGATTATTCTAAGCATGCAAATCAAGTAAATAGTCCCATTTTGGCTGAATAAACATAAAGCACCTTCCATAAAATATATAAATTAACTCAAACAGCATTTAGGCTCCTAAATTACCGGCCCCTAATTGTTATCAATGTCCTTGAAACAATTACTTAAACGTGTTAATTCAAATTCAAGGTGCCTAAATAGCCTTAACACTTCTCAAAGAAGCTTGTAGTCCTTTGCCCCATTCAACTTGAGGTCTTTGCTTCATCGTCATACTTTAATGATCTTCTGCTTCTTGAAGAAGACATAGCTTTGTAATAGGGCGACGAAGCTCGTTAGTCCTAGTTCTCACTTGAACTTGACGAACAAGTCCGTCTCCACCAGGAAAAGTCTCTAGAATTCTTCCAAGTGGCCAGGAATTTCTGGGTGAAGTATCGTCCACGATCAGCACCACGTCTCCAACACGAAAGTTTCTTCTAGGTGAAGACCATCGCTGACGTTCTTGAAGCTGCGCTAGGTATTCCTTACACCAGCGTTTCCAGAAGATATCTGCAAGGTATTGTACTTGTCTCCATCTGCGACTGGCATATTGGTCGCACGGATGAAACATTCCTGGAGGTAGCTCAGGTTTGACCTTCAGCAATAACAGATGGTTGGGTGTGAGAGCCTCCAAGTCGTTGAGGTCTGAAGATGTCTTTGTGATGGGTCTGCCGTTTATGACTGCTTCGGCTTCACAAAACAAGGTATAAAGACCCTCTTCATCCAAAACTTGTTCCTTTACAGTGACGCTCAGTATTTTTCTCACTGAACGGATTAGCCTCTCCCAGCTTCCTCCATGGTGAGATCCTGCTGGTGGATTGAAATGCCACTGGACACCTCTTTGTAACAAGTGTTCGTAAATCTTCTTGGTGTTCCATTCTTTGATTGATTTCCTCATTTCGCTGTCAGCTGATCGAAAGTTGGTTCCATTATCGGAATACATCTCTTTGACTTGTCCTCTTCTGGCAATAAATCTTCTGATTGCGTTAAGACATGCATCGGTGTCGAGTGAGGATGCAACTTCCAGATGTACGGCTCTTAAGAATAGACACGTGAAGATGACGCCATACCTCTTTACATGTCCTCTTCCCCTCTTCACTTGGAACGGACCAAAGTAGTCCACACCGACTCTCGTGAAAGGTGGATCGTCAGGTAGGACCCTGCATGTTGGTAGATCTGCCATGAGTTGCTTTCCAGCGGCTCCGTGGAGTCTTTTACAGATGACACACCTGGACAGAAACCTTCTGATGGCTCCAATGGCTCCAGGTATCCAAAATTTCTGACGTAGATTGGCCATCATGTGATTCCTTCCGGCGTGAGCTGTTAGGTCATGAATATGTCTCAACACAAGCCTTGTGATGTGTGAATCCTTAGGCAATATGGCTTGCTGCTTGGAGTTGTTAGGCATTGCTGCACGGCTCAACCTTCCGCCAACTCTCATAACTTAATCTTGAAGAATTGGATTTAACTTGAAAAGTGAACTACTTTTCTTTACTCTTTGATTTTTCTCCAGTATCGCCCAATCTTCTTTGAAACTTTGTCTTTGACAGAACTTCACAATTTATGTTTCTGCTCTAGTCATGTCATCACAAGTCAGACACTTTCCTTCGACATCGTTCTTGAATTCAAGCATCTTACTTTCTTCTCCTGATGTTCTTAGTTCTTTTCTTTTTTCCTTCAGCTCTTTCAGCAGATCTTTGAGTTTTAGAAACCAGGCTACAGCACGCTTCAATGCTGTCCAAGAAGAATAATGGTTCATCCACTGATCCACAAAATCTTTGGCTTCTTGTGTCAGAATGACGTATACATGAGTCACTCTTTTGACCTCTAGGTCGTCCATATCCAGCATTCCAGGATCTGGATTTTTAGGCCACTGGTCTTGTGAGCTGAGCAAGAAACTTGGTCCTGAGAGCCAGCTCTCATTTTTCAAAAATGCTTCCACGGTCTGTCCCCTTGAGACGTGATCAGCGGGATTCAGAGTGGTGTTAACATATCTCCACTGAGATGTCTGAGAGTGCTCCAGGATTGTCGCGACCCTGCTTGCAACAAACGTCTTGAATCGGGTACACTCACTGTTCAAGTACTTGAGCACCGCCGTGCTATCTGTCCAAAAGATAGACTCCTGGATCTCCAGTTCAAGCTCTTTTTTCAGAAGCTTATCCATCTTTATAGCAACTGTGGCTGCAGTCAATTCCATTCGAGGAATTGTCGGAGACTTTAGGGGCGCCACCCTTGTCTTTGCCATGATCAAGGTGGATTGCGCTTCACCTGTTGAAAAGCGCGTCAGCAAGTAGCTTGTGGTTCCGTAGGCATCTTCACTTGCGTCAGCAAAGTGATGAAGCTGCGCAAAGGCTGGCACACCAAACTGCTTTAACTTGATGCATCTGTCAACTTCAAAATTTTCAAGCTGTGACAGACTTGAGATTCACTTTTTCCATCTCTCAATCACTGTGTCGGGCAGGTCTTGATCCCAACTATATTTCTGCCGACATAGATCTTGCAGAATTCCTTTAGCAGGCAATATTACTGGAGCCAGAAAGCCCAAAGGATCAAAAATTGAACTTACTATGGAAAGCAATCCTCTCCTAGTGTATGGTCTATCTTTGAGGTTGATCTTGAACTTGAATTGGTCTGATTCGGCACACCACTGGATGCCTAATGTTCTCTCCACTGGCAGGTAATCCTCATCCAAGTCCAGATCTTGAAAACCCTGTGCTTTTTCCTTTTCTGGGATCGAGTTAAGCAACTTCCTGCTGTTGCTTGACCATTTTGTCAGCCGAAATCCTCCTTTTGCCAACATTTTCCTCAACTCAGCACAGCGTGATGGCTGTTTCTTCATCAGCAACTGACTTAAGACAGTCATCCACATAAAAATTCTTGTTGACAGACCTTGCGGTTTCCTGTCCAAACTCGTCCACAAAGTCTGTTGCACATTTTTGAAGTGCACGTTGCTCTGCAATTGCCTTGTAATTTGGCATAGACAAAGGCTTCTTCCTCACTGGAAGGCAAATATTGCAGTGGCCATCTTTAATTACTGCAGTTTGAGACACCATACTGATAAACTGATGGTCGTCCTTGGACATCTCAATGTTTTCATTTTGTCCGGCATCAGGAAAGTCGTGCTTGAACTGCAGCTGCCAAAGCTCCTCAAGCTTCACCACTGAGATTCTGTTTGCAGTAATTCCTGTCAATTTATCAATTGCAGTTCTGTCACTTCCACCTCCGAGTGGTCCATTTACTGTCCAGCCTAGCATCGTTCTCACAGCGTATGGTCCATTATCCACACTTTTAACTAGGGATGATACTCGAAACCGTTTTTCCCGGTTGTTCGATAAGAAAAGAACCGAGTCCTCGGACTCGAATCCCTTTTTAAAAACCGGTACCCGTTATCGAGACCACTATAGTAAAGAAAAAGAGTTGGTTCTATATTCGAATCCCTCGGAACGAATCCCGTCCCGACCAGAAATGCTCCGTGTGACATCACAAGAAATCAGCCACGTAGCTCGGTCATTAAGCGCAGATAGCGAAAGCAGGAAAAAAATGGACGGGAAAAAGCGCTCCAATGTGTAATAAAGTTCAAAACAAAAGGTATAATCCAATGAATAACTTTACTGGGAGATTTGAGCAGACTACAAACACATGACGAACACTTTTACGACCAACCGGAAACATAGCAACGCACCTCCTTTACGGCAGCTGTCGCAACGTTTTTATAGCAACCGCAGCACATACATATATGACATGATCTCCCTTTTTCAACTTTTGTTTTTCTTTCCTTGTAAACAAAACAAAATCACACTGTATATGTGTTGTCTGTCTAATTATAAATAATGCAGACGAGGCGTGTTGGCTGAGTTCTTGACGTTTACTTTCACGGGTGACGACATGCAACAACACTTTTCGGGGCTACCGCGCATGCTCGTCACTCCCGTTGCATGATGGGTAGTGTAGTTGTTATATTCCCTAGCTCATAACATCTTTCCCCCTATAAAGAAATAATGTTAACTCAATAAAGTGTATTTCTTTTTTTAGCTTTAACTTTTCATTTTTTAGCATTGTAACCACATTTGCAAACAACTTTTCTATTCATAGAATTTTCTTTCAATAAAAAAAATAAAGTGCAAAAATGTCAAAGCATCATAACAAACAGTTATGTCAAATAGCAGCAGAATTGCACTTTTTGGAGAGCTGTATTATTTCCAGTTTTGTGCCCAAGGGACTGATTTTATTTAACACTATATTATTTATACACCTATAGTGATCACAGAGACAGGTTGTTTTTGTGTTACCTTATATATTTGTTTTTCTGAAAAATCCCACTTAATATACTTTGGGTAACAACAGTCAATATTTTTTTTTTAATTTTTTTTAGGGGGGCAACAGTCAATATTTATTTATTTTTTAGATTAAATTGTTTTCTTATATAATAAAAGTGAGCTTTTGTTAAACCAAATATTGTGTGTTTTTTTCCATATACAACAACCTATCTGGACTCGATAAGAGAATCGATAAGGAATCGGTTCGATAAGAGGATTCGATAATAGACTCGAACTCGATAATTTCTTATCAAACATCATCCCTACTTTTAACCACTTGCAGTGGCTCCATCGCTTTGGGAACGTTTACTCCGATGAGTAATCCAATCTTGGCTTGAATATTAGGTATTCTCACCTCCTTTAGGTGTGGCCACCTATCAATATCCTCTTGTCGAGGAATATTGTCCTTAGAGACAGGAATGTCTTTCTGTGAATAAACTTCCTTTAGTTCCACAAACTCTTTTCCGTCCAAGCTGCTCATTTCCAGACCAGTCACGATGCTTGTGTTCACGACTGTGTCGTTTCCCATTGTTCGCAGCGAGATGCTTACATTGCGTCCACTCACATTCAGTTGGTTTATCAGTGACTCTGTGGCAAAAGTAGCTGAACTACCTGGGTCCAGAAAGGCATACGTGATCACTGTCTTGGTTCCTTTTTGTGCCTTGATGTACACGGGAAGGATCGAAAGAACACAATCTTCTCTACCGGCCCCAGTGACACCACAGGTTTCTGTTGTTTGTACAATGGCACTTGATATTGATTGCTGTTCAAAATTGTCCTTTGCGGTTTGTTCTCTGGAGTCTTTATGACCAATGTGTAATAATGTGGGATGCTGTCTAGAGCATTCTTGACATTTAAGTTTTTGTTTGCAGCTACTACTCATATGTCCATGCTTTAAACATGCAAAACATACACCTTTGCTTCTCAAGAAGTCAATCTTGTCTTTGTGTAGCTTGCTCTTGAATTTCTTGCAAACTGTAAGGCTGTGTTGCTCTCCTTTACAATAAACACATGGTTTTCCACTAAAGTCCACTGAAACTGTTCGTGTTTTTGTTATGATGTGGTTATCATTTTCTGTCTTGGGGGGCACAACAACCGTTGTAAACACCTTTTTTGGTTTGAGGGTTTCTACATATTGTGGTTTTATTTTCTGTCTCACAGAATCTTTCGTGTTCATGGTGGTTTCTTTTATGTTCCCATGAAGCGGATTCAAAAGATACTTGACTTGCCGGTTTACAAAGTCCACAGAATTCTTAAACTTAACTCTTGTCTTTGTTCTTTCTTGCAAGTCGCATGCAAACTTCCTCCAAGGTTCCCTGAGTTTATATGGAAGTTTGTTTGTCAGTGCCTTTATATTAGCTGTGTTGTCCAAGTCCTCCATGTAGTTAATGTCTGTCATTGTGTTAGAGCAGCCTGTGAGGAATAATGCGAAGGACTGAAGGGCAACACCGTCTTCTGGCTTGATTGTTGGCCACTCCATGGCTTCTGTTATGTAGGCTTCTGCTATCTTAAAGTCATCACCAAAAAACTCCTTTAACATTTGTTTTGCTTTAGTGTAGCCTGTTGAAGATTCCATATGGATGCAGCTCTTAACCAACTCATGTGGTTGTCCACTTGTATACTGTAGCAAAAATTGAAGACGATCCCGGTTGTCACTAGTGCGGCTTTCAATTCCATGTTCTATGGCCCCAATAAAGGATTTGTATTCCAGGGGGTCACCCTTGAATGTTGGAATGGAAAGATCTGGAAGTAGAGATGCCTTGTGACTCTTCACGAGATACTCTGTGATGTTGGCTTGCTGAGAAATTACTTTGCAAAGCCCATCAAGTGTTAGTGCCTGTTGTTCTTTAATTTCAGTCTTTGGTGCAAATGTAGTCATTTGAATAGCTGTGGGGGGAGCATTATATTTAATGCTGTGTGTTGGTAAGGTGGGTGGTGGTACTTGTGTGTTAGGAATAGTAAGTTTTCTAACATCCTTCTCATCAGCTGTATTGATACCGTCTTCTTCTTGTGTGTTTTCATAGTTTTGCAAAACCTCCATTTTAGCGTCACATTCAGCAAGTGCAGTTTGCATTGCATGCATTTCCTTCGTGATGCAGCTTTACTTTGACTTCTAGCGGTCCGCTTTGTTGATGTAGAGCGACTATTTGCAGGTGACACTTGTCTATTGCAGTCTTCCGCTTGCTCAACACGCTTAAAAACATCTTTCATCCACTCCTCACATTTCCAGAAAAAGTCCTCCATCATTTTATTTTTTGGATTAAACCAGTTGTTTTGATCTTCCACAAACTCCTCCTCAGACCTGAATTTCTGAACATCAGAATGAAGATCCAAAAATTCTTGCTGCAAACCACTAAAGTCCACACGAAGCTGATTTTTTACAGCGTCCACATTAGCATCCTCCTCCATTAAGTGCTCAATCTGCGTCATCAAGCAAGTCAATTGAGCCAGTGCGCTCCTGCGTGCCTGCATCTTTCTCACATTGTGCTCTTCTACAGCCTTCCCGGTCATTTTTACTGTCCCTTTTCCACTGTCTTGTGCATCCATAACAAGCCAATATTTCCACAACGAGTCAATAAAAAATGCCGATGTGCTGCAGCGTCGCACCCGGACGGGCCTCTCCCTCTCTCCCTCTCTCCCTCTCTCCCTCTCTCCCTCTCTCCCTCTCTCCCTCTCTCCCTCTCTCCCTCTCTCCCTCTCTCCCTCTCTCCCTCTCTCCCTCTCTCCCTCCCTCTCTCCCTCTCTCCCTCTCTCCCTCTCTCCCTCTCTCTCTCTCTCTCTCTCTCTCTCTCTCTCTCTCTCTCTCTCTCTCTCTCTCTCTCTCTCTCTCTCTCTCTCTCTCTCTCTCTCTCTCTCTCTCTCTCTCTCTCTCTCTCTCTCTCTCTCTCTCACGTACCTGCGCGTCCTCTTGCAGGCTTGTTCCTCTGTTCCTTTCCAGTCAGGCGATTCCACGTTCCCCTTAATCCACGAAGAGCAAGTTTTTTGACTAAAATGTAGATTCCTAATGAAGCCTTTAGCTTGACGCTCCTCTACTTTCTCCTGCTCCGCTTGCTGCGGCGACAACAAACACAACTCCAGACGCTCCTCTTCGTTTTGTATAGTTTACTTGTGAATTTAATAATTCAAAAACGTAAAACAATAACGATGTGGGAACAAATGAATGGCAAAATGAAGTGACTTTGTTACAGTAAGAAAAAGTTAGAAAAAGTAAGAGTGAGATCAAAAAACTGTGTGGCTCAATTTAGGGATGTGCGTATCGATCCTGTGGTATCGATATATCGATACTCACACGCTACCCATTTGGCATCACTTTTCTGAAAAAAGTATCGATATAAACCAAAAAACGGCGTGTGGGGGGTGCAAGCATCACTTTCAGATGTTTTTGATGACTTACTTAACTTACTATGTGCTGGGACACCCCTGTACCTGGCAGAGTATAGAGCTGGCCCAGTCACGTGACAGGAGACAGCGAATGAGCGTCATCAACGTGCAACACACACACAGCCAGCCGACAGCGATGCAGCCAGGCATATCCAGTGTTGTCCAATTGTTGACTTAAAACAGGCATTGTTTTTTTTTTTTTAGTAATGTTTACTGAATATTTTTGTTTAAATGATTATGCTAAATTCGAATAATTTCCACACAGGGGAATTTACTGTTAGTTGAAAATTGCTTGAGTATTTAAAACAAGATAAGAAAGAGATACAATTTGGAGATTCTTCATCTTTGCATTACAGTTTTATTTTTTTCCAAGAAAATCTTGAATATATGATTGAATGTGATTTTGGTTTTAATCTGTAACATGATTTCTTACATTTCGAAAACATTAGCCTATTTCATATTTCATTAATTGCTAATTATATCACAAACTTTAAAAAATAACTGCAGCTTCTTGCAATTCGGATTTGACTGTTAATTGGAAAGCCCTAATATTTAATTATTGTTATATAAAATATATAGTTATTATTATATATAATACTTAATTTATTTTTCATATTTATGTTATTTCTTTTAATTTTACTTTTATTATATATTGACCATAATAAATCTGGTATAAATGGTCTGTATTTGTCTTGTGATTTGTCTTAAATAATAACAATAGTAATAATATTTTTGACTGACAAAAAATTGCCAATAAGAAATTATTGGTATCGGTATCGGTATCGATGAAAATGCAAGAAAAAGTATCGGTATCGTATCGAATCCTAAAAGTGTGGTATCGCCCATCCCTAGCTCAAATCTCCCGCACCTGACTGTCATTACCCATAATGCACTGTGTCCAAAAAACCAACCTACCACACAGATCCTTCCGCCATATATGCAATTTAAACAGTTACATCATCAAATTATTTAGACAAATGTAATAATTACAAATAAAGCGTACCTTATGATTATTCTAAGCATGCAAATCAAGTAAATAGTCCCATTTTGGCTGAATAAACATAAAGCACCTTCCATAAAATATGTAAATGAACTCAAACAGCATTTAGGCTCCTACATGTATCATTATTGTTTTAATGGTTTAATGGTTAATGGTTGTTGTATTTTTTTTAAATTCATTAATTAAACGTATTCATTCATTACCTTTTTCATCATGACAAGTCTGCCTTACCTGCCTACACTGACCCCACACAGCAGAAGACTGCTATACGGATCCGCCTTCAAGTTGCCCAACCCGCGTTAATGTCACATTCGTTTTGGCTCCGCCTAGAGGATACAGCTCCGCCTCTGAAAATTGTACAGTCAGACAGCTGATCCTGAGCGGACTCGTGTCTGATTCGCATACGCGGACGCGACAAACCAAACCGGCGCGCGCCGCCTAGAGTTATAGGCTCCGCCTACGCGCGCTGAGCCGACCAATGTCTGCACCCGCAGACGTGGACGCGCCTACTAGCGTGTACGCGCATGAGCCAAGATCTCTGGACTTTCTTTGCTGGAACACGAACGTAAGTATAGATTTATTGATTTATTGCTACATTCGCAGTTAAGATCAGCCTTTGTGTTTCCATCATCATTTATGTATGATTGTAATGACGTTGTTTGATATTAGGACTAGCAGTAAAACTTTATATTCTGTAAAAAAAGGCTGTTTTATTTCCAGCGCCGCCTCCCAGAATGCTTTGCATGGGGACGTGCGTCTGACGTCACGTATACAGAAAATTCGAAATGGCTGCACGCGGTAGGTGAGGCCCGAGCAAAGAAAAGTGGAAAAGAGTGTTATTCGTCAAAAAACCCACACAACGACGGTCATTTTTTCGCCGTGCTATTGTAAAATTGTCTTTTATCTGTGTTTTGTGTTCCGGGGGACCCCGACTCCAGAATGTGAAAGCCGGTGAGTCAAAAGTTCAATACAGTTAACTTAGGCCATCTTTTGTTAGAGGCTGTGAATGTGTGTAGGTTACATGCTACGATATTCCACATATTTCCAACTGCTTGAAACGAAAGCGTATTACTTTATTGTCAGTGTTGTTTAGGCCCAGGTCGCTAACGTTACTGCGTTAGTCAACAACGTAACGTTAACGGAGTGGAAACAGCCGTTCTTTGCCATTAATATGAGTGTGTATTATTTCTTTCTTTGTTCTTTAGTGGAGCTCAAGATCCTGTTTACTGTGGACTAGCTGTGTGTGACGCCATGTTGTTTTTGTTTCCATTACCAAAAAAAAGGTATGTCTATGTGTTTTTTGGCATAGTTAATTGTAGAAAAAAATATAAAATGAGGTGATGTGAGTGGGAAAAATTGCTGCACATATTAAGGATCCTTTTTCTTGATCTATATTTTTGTTATTTGCTGATGTATATATTTTATATGCTGTTTTTTATTTAATTAATTTTTTAGAGACTATTTTATGCTTTATTTACGTTTTTTTATTATTATTATTTTATTTACTATTATTATTATTATTTCCACATGTAAGCATAAATAATTGATCATATTAGTACATTGTTTGATTGCTTTGCTTAGTGCATTCCATAATTTAATTCCACATACTGATACACTGAAGGTCTTAAGTGTTGTACGTGCGTACAAATGTTTTAAATTACATTTCTCTCTAAGACTATTTTTCTGCTCTTTTTTTGAGAAGAATTGTTGTATATTCTTGGGTAGCAGGTTATAGTTTGCTTTGTTTATAATTTTAGCTGTTTGCAAATTCACTATGTCGTGGAATTTCAGTATCTTTGATTCAATAAATAAAGGATTTGTGTGTTCTCTATATCCAACATTATATATTATTCTAACTGATCTTTTTTGTAACACCGTTAATGAATGAAGTGTACTTTTGTAATTATTTCCCCATATTTCTACACAATAACTCAGATATGTAACACTAGTGAACAGTAGAGAATATGAAGTGATTTTTTGTCTAGAACATGTTTTGCTTTATTCATTATTGACGTGTTTCTTGCTACTTTATGTTGTATATTTTTAAGGCTGCAGCTAACGATTATTTTTCTATCGATTAATCTATAGATATTTTTTTTCGATTAATCGGTTAATCTATAGATTATTTTTTCGATTAATCAATAGATTATTTTTCCTTTTACCGATTATTTTTTTATTCAAAATGAAGATGAAAAAATAAATGTAGGCCCGTTTTTTCAAAAGGCATGGCTTTTATTTACAAAAAAAAAGAAGTATGGCCACTTAGTCAACATTGACAACAACATGACTAAATATTCTGTAACAATGTAAACATTTAAAACTTTTAACATTTAACAAAATTAAAAGTAGCTTATTTGCTTTTTAATGTGCAAATATAAAAGTCAACATCCAGTGCAAATCTTAATATTCTGCAATAGTATAAGCATTTCAAAAGTAAAAGTATTGCTTATTTTGCTTTAAAATGTGCAAAAATAAAGATAAACATCCATTACAAAAAAGTGCAAAACGAAATATTCTGTAACAACAGTGTAAACATTTCAACAAAAGTGAAAGTATTGCTTATTTGCTAAAATGTGCAAAAATAAAGATAAACATCCAATACAAAAAAGTGCCGTTTCTAAATATTCTGGAGCACTGTAAACATTAAGTATTGCTTTTAAAATGTGCAAAATAAACATCCAGTCCAACACAGTACACAATAACCAATTCTACTCATTCCAGTGAGTGACTAACAGTTGTAATGAAGAAAGGTTAGCATGTGTACATGCTCTGCTTCTTTTCTTGTTTACAATATTCCCAGCAGCTGAAAATAGGCGCTCAGAAGGGGTCGATGTGGCTGGAATTGAGAGGTAATTAGCCTTCACCTCAAGCCAGGACTGCGAGCGAGCTGAGCTGCAGTTTATATTTCTAGAAGGTCAACGGGCTCATAGTGATGTTACTAGTAGTTGACTGGGAGGTGTTTATTATCATTTGGGGAGAGTCCGCTGCCTGATGCTCACCTGCTAAACACCTATCTGCTCCACGCTGAAGCGCTGACTACATGCGCTCTGAATACACACTGCTGATTGGCTAATAATGCTTTGTGTGTACCAATCAGATGGTTGTGTGGGTGGGACAATGCTGCGTGTGTACCAATCAGATGGTTGTGTGGGTGGGACAATGCTGCGTGCTGAGACAGAGGCTGAGGAGCGAAGCAGCTTGTTAAGACTTTAGCAGCTAAAGTTAGCTTTAGCTTAGAAACTCGTTCGGTACACCCCCGTACCGAACCGAAAGCCCCGTACCGAAACGGTTCAATACAAAACACGTACCGTTACACCCCTAGCAGATACAAATGACACATTCATGTTTTTGTGTAATGATGACAACGTATGCTCGCGCGGACGATTGACTAGTTGATGGTTTTCTTTTCAAATGTTCGTTCATAGCCGTTGTGCTGCTATGATAGGCCATTTCTGCTCGACACAGTGTGCATACAACAACATTATTAGGCCGTTTATTGAAATACTCCCACACTTTTGACCACTTTTGGCATGCTTTTCCCCCCTCGCTCGCACCGCTCGCATCGTCTGCTTTGCTTGTCTGCTTTGCGCTTCGGCATGACGGTAGTGTGACGTAAATATGCGACGCGTCGACGCACAAAAACGGCGTCGACATATTTACGTAACCGATGACGTCGATGACGTCGACTACGTCGACGCGTCGTTTCAGCCTTATATATTTTTTACTTGAGATTTCCAGTTCAATTTATCATCAATCATTATACCTAGAAATTTGGTTTAATTTACTCTTTCAATTTCTATTCCGTCTATTTGTATTTGTGTTTGACTTTCTTTTCTACTGTTACCAAATAGCATTATTTTAGTTTTACTGAGATTCAAAGATAGTCTGTTTTTGTCAAACCATCTTTTTAATTTGTTAATTTCTTCTGTTATCATTTGTATTATCTTCTGTGTGTTCTCTCCTGAACAAAACGCTGTTGTATCATCCGCAAATAATACTAACTTTAAATCTTTTGTAACTTTACAAATGTCATTTATCTAGACATTGAATAATTTAGGTCCTATATTGATCCCTGAGGTACACCACAGGATATATTTAGCGTTGTAGACGAAACCACCACATTAATATTAAAGATATGGTTAACATTCTTAGTGCTAAAGATATTCCCCTCTCCTTGTATCCCTTCTCCCAGCTCCACCGTCTCGCAGAGTGCCAGCAAGAGTCATGAGTACTTGTCAACTCGACTCCTCAACTGGAGATAACTTTCTAGGTAAAGACTGATCTCCAAAATAATATCTCAGCATCCAGTAACCATGGTTAACAGATCACAACCATTTAATACCAATTTATCTCCCTTAGCACCTCACCATGGGGAAGGATGTATTCATATGCCTTCACCAGCACATGCATTAAATATGCAGAGAGTTACACAAGGTAGGGACTGATCTCTGTATACACTACACCCATAATTTCAAACCCTACTTTACGATTGAGCTGAAGTTCTGACTATTATGACCTGTACTTTTACCTTTCTTATAGTTCTTACCACCTTGGGGCACCATTCAGGTAAAATCTCAGCTCATCTTACTTGCTTATTTGTATACACTAACACCTGTGCATGCTTTTGTCCACGTTGTTCCTTTAACGATGAATAAATACCCCTTTTCTTTCTTTCTACATTAAGGGTGCCTTTTCATCTGATTACATTTATAATGAACAGGGACATTGCGGTTGTCCCAAGTGGATGGTATGATGATAGGATGGTTTTCTGGCCCAGCTTTAAAAACACCGACAGAATTGAAAGGGCCGCTTTAAATGAGGAGCAGCATGAGCCAAACTGGCCAAGATTTGACGTTTCTGTTGTCCGAACTTGTGGTATGCAAATTCATAATCTTCTTGTTTAAAAATAACGTCATAGTTGCTTCTCTTTATGCTTGGAATAACCTATTGTGTCTATGTTCTGACCAGGTCTCTTGTAAGAGAGAGACCTGATTTATCATCATCAATAATAATAATATTCTGTTCAGCTCTACAGCTAATTTGAAACTCATGTTCATTTCAACATATTCAATTTTAGACAACTACAAAGACGCATTAAAAATAATGCAACAATATGGAAAGGGCTGCAACACCTCAGACCTGCAATCTGAGGCAGAGAACGAGGAGCTGCCAGAAAAAAGGAACAGGAAGCCAGTGTAAGTGTGTTCCGTCTTGTTTTTGTCATGTTTCTACAGTAATAGGAAGGTTATTTCCGGTAGCATTCAAAAATAGACCAGAGATGCTTGTACTATATGTATATTTGGCAATTTTGGTATTGCAATAATCCTAATGATATGGTTACCCAACAGCCATCGTCTCGGGGACTCAGATGATAGCGAAGAAGACCCGGGAAATAGTGACCTCACATCTCTGGGGTTGGCAAGCCAATTGCACAGGCAGAGTAAGGAATAATCTCTAAACATCGAAAACAACAAAACCACCACATTAATATTAAAGATATGGTTAACATTCTTAGTGCTAAAGATATTCCCCTCTCCTTGTATCCCTTCTCCCAGCTCCACCGTCTCGCCGAGTGCCAGCAAGAGTCATGAGTACTTGTCAACTCGACTCCTCAACTGGAGATAACTTTCTAGGTAAAGACTGATCTCCAAAATAATATCTCAGCATCCAGTAACCATGGTTAACAGATCTCAACCATTTAATACCAATTTATCTCCCTTAGCACCTCACCTTGGGGAAGGACGCATTCATATGCCTTCACCAGCACCTGCATTAAACATGCAGAGAGTTACACAAGGTAGGGACTGATCTCTGAAATATTAGTGTATAGATAGGCCCCTTGGGTATTACCAGTCATGGTTAACTGATGGCTCTCTCACAATGCTATTGAACTAGGAACGGCAGTCCCTCCTCGACTCCCTCCACCCCCCGCACCAGCAGCCCTCAACATGTGGCAGACAGAGGAGCCTGGATCCAGCCTGGCCTACAGGCCAACATGGTGAGGGGAAAGAATGGCCGACAACATTTCCTGCTCTGGTGAGCAATAACTGACAAATACCGGATGGTCATTCTGTGCCACAAATTTTGGAAAAAATTCAAATTCACAAGCAATCACATATTTTCTTCAAACTTTGTCAATAACTTTTGTCATTAACTAAGGTCAATAGCTAATGTCAGGATTATGAGTAATGAGGATAAACACTGAAACATGTTAATTTTATACTGCTGTTTGTCAACAGCGCCTGAGGTAATCCACATCCTTAGCCTGCTGGAAACTATTAAGCACAACCAAGACCAGCTGATTGCGAAGGTAAACTTCTTAAGCCTTGAATAGGTCAATAATTCATAATAACATTGATTTTGATTCATTATTATTTTTTAAAGAAAGAAACAGCCTACATGGCAGCTTTGTGTGATTAGAGTAAACATTGCTACATTTTCTTGTTACATTTCACCTGTTTGCTCTTTAAATACCACTTTTAATGTTTTTTATTTATTTCGATCATATTTTTAAAAAATGTGCCCTGGGGCCGTTAAAAAATGACCTGCAGGCCGCAAATGGCCCCCGGGCCGCACTTTGGACACCCCTGGCCTACACGAATACAAACATAGAATGATAGTACAAATATAATAAGAAAACAATGTCAACCTCCCAAAGTTGGGTTATGGATATTTATTTATGCCCCCCACCCCCAACCCCCCGCCGCCGTCATCCAACAGAGCCAAACAAGTACTCTGATCAAGGAACCAAATAACGATATTGTTTAAACATTTTGGATGTCTTGCACACCTATACCCTGATCACAAAGTCATAGTTTACGCACCTTATTTTAACCACCTCCAGTAACTTTAAGTCATGTTTTTTTTTCCAAATGTAATCTCCTTAATACCTATCACATATTTTGTATTATGTAAGCATACTTGGCTTTGGATGCTTCCTACCATAAACATAAATGTATCTGTCTTGTAATCTTGTTTGATTACAGGTGCTGTGAGTAAAAATGTGTTGACAAGGTCAGCCACGGACGCTGAGGTCACCAAACACGCCATCAGGTGGTTCAGCTTGGCGGGGGATCGGGCAATGAGGAGACGAGTCCCGCTTCCACCTCCTCAGGAGGAATAGAGATGTATATGTATAAATAAACAACCTTTTATTGGACTTCTTGTCATTCACCAGTTATTCATTTTCTGATATGTTAGCTGTGCATGGAGCAGCGTTTCCTTGAAGTTGTAGCCTAATAGATTAAATATGTATATTTACTTTTTATATATATATTTATATATTATATATTTACTTTATAGAGTGAATTGACCATTTTCTGTTTCTGCCTATTGACAATATTGTTAGTTTAAAAATACAAGGCAATGCATATGTAAGCCTATATTGCTGTAGTAGGGCTTAGTGAATTTTTTAGTTTCCTATTTTATCCTACAGCAAGAACAGAAGGGATTTTGAAAATAAGATAAAGGGGTCCAAAACGGCCAGATGAGCCAGGGTTTTTATGAGTCCGTTGCTGGTCCGCGGCGGGAGGTTAGGCTTTGATCTTGGGTGCGGAGCGGATGCAGCGCGCCGTAACGGCGCGCGGAAAAAAGGCTTTGATCATGGGTGCGGAGCGCATTCAGCGCGCCGCCACGGCGGATCCGCTACCTGCCGCCGTGGCGGATACGTTCCTGAGTGCAAATGGACGCCGATGCTGGTCCGTTTCGCGGTTCCGTTCCAGAAAGCGCGATACCTGCGCGGGGGATCCGCCGCGGAGTGTTTTTGCTGTGTGGGACTGTACGTCCCTGATTGCCATTGTTGTTTGCTCACAATGAAGGAAGCTAACAAGCTAAATGCATCAAAGCACAATCCAGGTTTGAGCCCTAAATTTGCCTCCCATCTTATTAAAAGCATTTTAAATGATAAAATGTGTATGTACTCACTACTGATGAATGATAGGTAAGGATGATCAATAGAACAGATTAAATCACAGTTGACTATAAAATCTCGTGCTTCAGTTGCCACAAAGGGCGCTGTACCGTTTACTGCAAGGCCAACCCGCCATATAGGCACAACATGCGCTGTGCATAGGGCGCCATGATCTGTGAGAGGTCCCATCTTGTGTGAATAAACCCACATAAAATGTCAATTAATGAATGACAAGGCGCGTCATATAATTTTTTGTCCACAAACGTACACTGTAAAAAAAAAATGTTGAGAAAACGCAAATTTTCAAGGCAACATGACGCAACAAGATTTTTGCGTTTTTTTCAACTTTTGACTACTATTGTTGACTTAACTTAGATTTACAAGTTGAGATAAAAGTTATGTCAACTCGGATCTTCTTGTCAGTAATATCACATATGATCACAAGTTAATATTCCATATGATTTGTGGATTTATTCTTTTGTAAAAGTCAATATCTAAATTCCATTTAAAGCAGCACAAGTTAATATCACATATGATCAGGGGCGCCGCTAGGGATTTTGGGCCCCATGAAAAGAATCTTTACAGGGCCCCCAACACAGCGGCAACATTTTTTGATGCTATTTTACATACAATTATGCATTTTAATGGGCCCCCCTCCATCATGGGCCCCTAGAATCTGTCTCCTTTACCCCCCCTTTCCGGCGCCCCTGCATATGATCACAAGTTAATATCACATATGATCACAAGTAAATATCACATATGATCACAAGTTAATATTCCATATGATTTGTGGCTTTATTCTTTTGTAAAACGGACCAAACTCGCCACAAAATTAACTACAACAAGATAGATTTTTCAAAAAAGATTTGAAAGATTGAAAGATCCGAGTTGACATAACTCTTATCTCAACTTGTAAATCTTAGTTAAGTCAACAATAGTAGTCAAAAGTTGAGAAAACGCAAAAATCTTGTTGCATCATGTTGCCTTGAAAATGTGCGTTTTCTCTACTTTTTTTTTTTTTTACAGTGTATTGCCGGCCGGTTCCTGGAATGACTTAGGTGTCAAACTCTTTTTTTTTTTTGAGGGCCAGATTGCAATTATGGCTGCCCCCACCCAATCAGGGATTTTGACGGTGGAATGCAACGATTGGTATTCATAGCTGTCAACCAGAGATGGTTGTTGCAGTTTGAGTGGAGTCCAAAACCCCCTCAGCCCCGGGGCCACTCCTTGAATTAATGCGGCCCTGGTAATAATGAATATATATGAATATAAACGTATAATAGCCTTGTTACACAATTTGCTAGGGCAACTGTTTTTGATTATTATATTTTTACCGACTGATGGATAACTTGCTTTCAAATCATATGTCAAGTTAACAACTATTTTAGTGTTTATTTTTGATAAACAAAAAAATGCTTGGAACTTCAGATAATATCAAAGTGTGGAACATTTGCAATTGCATGTGCAACATTTTTCAGCCAGAAAGTGGGGTTTTTTTTACTTCAAGCCTTTCACATCAATGATGTGGCGGACTACGTTGAAATGATGTGGCGGGCCATATTAGAATAATGTGGTGGGCCAAAATAAAATAACATGGTGGAGCACATAATATGACGTGACCCGTCGACATTAGAATGATTTGACAAATAAGGTGGCGGGCACCCGACCTTGACTTTGACACCTGTGGCTTAGACGTTACTTGCTTTGGCCTTCGTGTTGCTCAAAAAGATAAACACAAAGATCTTACCTTGTTTTATATCTAGACGCACACACACGTTATTCTCGGTCGTTGTAATGATGATATGATGTAGCAGGTGCAGATGCAGTGAGAGTGTTTGTGTGTTGCTTACGACCCCAGTTCAGCCCTGATTTGCTGTATCAATATGATGTGCATTATCTTATTTGTATTGATAAATTATTACCAATTTAGGGTGAATGGAAACATTTTTTTTATATTTGGAGAAATATTTTAATTTATGGCAGCACGGTGGGGGAGGGGTTAGTGCATCTGTCTCACAATACGAAGGTCCTGAGTAGTCCTGAGTTCAATCCAGGGCTCGGGATCTTTCTGTGTGGAGTTTGCATGTTCTCCCCGTGACTGCGTGGGTTCCCTACGGGTACTCCGGCTTCCTCCCACCTCCAAAGACATGCACCTGGGGATAGGTTGATTGGCAACACTAAATTGGCCCTAGTGTGTGAATGTGAGTGTGAATGTTGTCTGTCTATCTGTGTTGGCCCTGCAATGAGGTGGCGACTTGTCCAGGGTGTACCCCACCTACCGCCCGAATGCAGCTGAGATAGGCCCCAGTGACCCCAAAAGGGACAAGCGGTAGAAAATGGATGGATGGATGTATTTTAATTTCTAAAAATGTTCTTTTTTCCTACCCAATATCTGTGACTTTGCCGGGATGCAAATAACAAATAACATTTTTCTTTTCCACGTTCACATGCACTCCAAATTATTTTAAAAGTTAAAAAATAAAGTTGTTAATGCCTTTTTTTGATTCTCTCTCTGATTACATCTTTGGGCTATGGGTAAATAAATGCAGTTGTTATTGCCATTGGACAAATATGATGGATACATAATTAATCCACATGTTCGATTTTTGAACTCAGCTTTTGCCTCCTGTTGAACTTTTGTGTCCTGTTCACATCTTTTGTCTCTGTGTCTCATGGGCCTTGCTCTTGGAGAGCCTGATGGCTCTTGATTTGACCTTTGACTTCCTTCTTCCCTTTCCTTTTCCTTGCTCTCTGCCAATGGGTAGAGCACACACAGCCCAGTACGAGGAGTCTATATAACCCCGTCTTTAGGCTCCCACACACACGGAGCACTCAACACTTGTCCACATTTGTCTGTTTTGTCCATCAGCAGCCATGAAGACTATTTGGTTTAGTATTGCTTTAGCGATGTCAATCTCTGCCGTCTCCACTGAAGTCAAGGAAATCAAACTCAGAGGTAACTGTTTGAGAACTTTATATACACTTATATCATTAAATGAACTTATTTTATACTGTTTGCAGTCTTCCCAGCAAAGAGCATTGCCGGCGTGTTCCAGGTGACTAATCTGAATGAGCTGGACCAGCCTGAGTACGCCTTCAATATCACCGAAGCTCGCGATCTCTGCACAACTCTCGGAGTCAACATCGCCTCCAAAGACCAAGTCATGGAAGCCCTGGAGGGAGGTTTGGAAACATGCAGGTAAGACAAAACACATGCATAGGACCGTTTACAGTTCTACAGAAAACAGACCATTCATTCAATGTTCCTTATGCCTAAGGTTTGGATGGATTGATGAGCATTTTGTAGTCATTCCCCGCGTCAAAGCACTTTCAAACTGTGGACAAAACCAGACCGGCTTGGTCCAATGGCGAGCTGCGCTTACCAAAAAGTTTGATGTATTTTGTTTTAACGAAACAGGTATGATATTTGCATGACAATTCACCAATGTGAATTTAAACTGGATTTTAAAATATCATGTTTTTTTTTATTGACATATAAAAAATAATTGTGTTGGATTGAATTTACAGTGCGCATGTTGGGTAATTCTGCTATTGCTGTAAATCCAAAAATTGTTTTCATAAAATAATAATAATCATCATCATTATTTAAATTAATTCCCTTTGATTATAATGACTACATGCATAATGAAACAAATGCATCAGTCAATACTATTATTATTGTTAATGATTATGATGGTCATCATTTAAAACTGGTAATTATGTAATCAAATGTAAATATTATTAAAGTGACCATTGTCATCATCTTAATAACAATAATAATGTAATTATTAACATTATTATCATTATCATTATTATTGAACTATAGTCCCATTGACTTTAATGAAAACATTAAATAATACATGTAGTGCATCAATCAATATTATTACCATTATTGATATTAATAATGATGATGTTGATAATAAATATCATCATTATAATAATAATAATAACTATTATTATTATTATCATCATTATTATTATTAAAAAAAAGTATAAAGTCCCACTAATGAATACAATAAATAATAAATGAAAAGTATCAAACAATATTATTAGTAAAAATAATAAATATACAATCATTATTGTTATTATTGATAATAACAGTAATTGTAATGTTGGTAATAATGTAATTTTTGTCATCATCATTATTATTAAATTAGAGTATAAAGTTCCATTGACTTTAATGAATCAAATGCATCAATAATGCAAATGTTTTTGATAATCAGTCCCATGCAATTGTATTTATTTCAGCAGACTATTTTTTGTGTAACGTAACACAAATTAATTATCCTGTCAATACAAGTGCTCAGCATTATAAAACATGTTTTTTATTAATTTGGTAAAAAATCAATCATATATAACCAGTAACAGCTACAGGTTATTGACAACCCAAAAAACAAGAGATTGCAAAATAGTGTAATGTATACCAGTCATATTGTATATTATCTTTATTATTATTATTTTTTTACCTGCACAGATAAGGAGGCTGAGCCAGAGAAAGAAATGATGACTTTGATTTCTGAGTCCCTTCAGAATCCCACTCTTGCTCCCTTGCTCAATATTGTCAACCTATCTTTGTCTTCGGACCTCTCGTTGTTGGACAGCTTGGATGGGGCAGAGCTGGCTCGTGTAGTCGGGGATGAACAAAGCTCCGGGAGAGGTATGCCACTCTTTTCTCCATGATATCAACAACGTTGTTTTCACTTTGTATTCATCAAATTCTGACATGTGATATTTGACTGTTGCAGGAAAAGTAGTGCTCATCACCTCAATGTGTGCTGTCCTCCTGCTCGCAATTGCCGTCTTTGCATACTTCAAAATGTAAGTTTTATTTGACAGGAATTGGATGGCAACAAAACATGAACAGAAATACAATTGGACAGACATTATGCACTGCAAAATGGGACTTCTAAGCAAAAATTATACTTTGTACTGTATACGAAATAAAGGTCAAAAATACTTATTTTTGTTAATCCAGTTCCTAATATATCACAGGTTTTAGTACTTAATTTGCCTCATGTAAAAAAAAACGAAAAAAAACTTCTCCAATCACCATGACACCAGCAAATATGGTTAATAACTTTGAGACAGTGTCAATCAAAACTGAAATTTGTCAAGCATTCCAATACAAATCCTGTATTTGATTGTATATGTGGTCATAATGTTGTATAATACGATGTCATTGTTGTGATTGTGAACAGAAAGAGGAGCTTTCGGAGAGGTGAGCCAAACCAAGAGGGGGACTACGTAGAGACCCAAGAGTGGACGAGTGTGAAGATCGCAGAGAAAGACGACAGGACAACACGGAAGATGAATGGCTAAACTAAAATAATGGCGTCTCGACTGATGAGTTGGTTGTTTTTACCAAGTGTGATATCATGTGATTTTGCACCACCATATTTTTTTAATTGCACTTGTCTATTGAATGCATGTGAACTGATTGTAATTGTTTAAATCAGGGCTCTCCAACAGCTGTACCTTTCCACCTGATTTTGAGTAACCCAGTAAAGGGTCAAATACAATTTTAATTGCTATTCAATTTAGACAGATTAGCAAAAAAAATAGCATTAAAAGAATGATTGCACTGTATGGGTGGAAACATAAATCATAAATAAAGTACTATTTAAATGTTGCCAGTCGCATAAATACTACAGCTATTTGTTTTTGTCAAAGTAGCTCTACAAAAGACGGAGCCCCTTGGCTTCGATACTTCAAGTACTGTACTTGCAATAAGTGACGGTTTAAGGACAAACAAGACATTGTGTATTTGTGCAATCACATTTGTCTAAAATGAATGTGTGCAAAGCTTGCTCAGCAGATTCCTTTGTGTGCCTTGTGTGAACAGTAAAGGACATATCTGTTTCACTGACACGTACACACTCTGTGTGCACACGTTTGACCTGGTCAGCACACCTCCTGGCTGGGGAGGCTTGTCTCATACTTTGCAAAGTTTTCTTCTTGCCAGCTTGAGATCATATGACAGCATATTTCTTTGATTGCATTGCAGATAATGGCGCTTAATAAACAATGTATATGAGTTATTGGACGTATTCACACCGCAGAGTTCATTGCTTCAGACTTGACAGCGTCCACAAGAAAGCTGAGTTCATTGCACAGAGTCTCGTGTCTGTAGGCAATGCGGATCTGGGCCACGTTGGTGCGGCGGATGTCGTTACCCTCGGGTCCGTCTTTAAGATAGTTAACTCCTATGAAGTGTTTTTTTTCCTGCCCATGAAAAAGTAATGATGTAATGATCCAAGTGATGAATGAAAAAGAAACAAAATGATAGTGCGTACCTGGTCAGACAGTCCACTTTGCAGCACACTGTTTCTGGCGATTTCACACACGTCACATGTGCTGAGCTTCCACAGCTGAGCAGCTATAGCGTACTCCTCCATCAGCGGCTCCTATATGAGGAAAAACAGTTCATCAGCCTTCACCTTTTCATATGGAAAATTATTCATGCAAACCTCGAGCAAGGTGTACATAACAAAAGTGGAAAAGGCTGTGTTTTTCTGTGATCAGCAGCGTGCTCTCGTGGTCGGACTTGAGCCATTAGATATACGACATAAATAAGAGGCCTAACTCAAAAACACAAATCATATTGCGTGATGGGATATATCCGGGATGAAATAAAATGACCTGATTAGGAATAATCTCCACACTTAACAATGGAGGTAAATAAGAATTAGGTGAGGTGACTTTATTGGTACCCAAAGGTAAACTTGTTTTGCAGCCAGCAAGGCTTTTATCAGGACATCTGATAAACATACTGGGAAAGTCATGCAGAGTAAAGAGCTACTACAAGTAAAAGTAATAAAAACATTTGGTAAGATTATAAATTGCAAATTTACTCAAAGTTCAGGATATAAATGATATAATATAAAAACACTATCAGGCCAGAATAAAATACTATAAAAAAAAAAATAATTACATAAATACAAATATTGGCAAAATAGAACTATTAGTTCCATTATTGCCATTTGAATGTTCTGAACTCCTGTTTCTATGTCAGTGTTGTATTGGGCAGAATGATGCTGCTGCATGACGATGCTGCCTACTTGTTAAAAAGTTAAAGTTAAAGTATCACTGATAGTCACACACACTAGGTGTGGTGAAATTACCCTCGGCATTTGACCCATCCCCTTGTTCCACCCCCTGGGAGGTGAGAGGAGCAGTGAGCAGCAGCGGTGGCCACACTCGGAAATCATTTTGGTGATTTAACCCCCAATTCCAGGGCAGCCCGGTGGGGTTAGTGTGTCTGCCTCACAATACGAAGGTCCTGAGTAGGGATGTCCGATAATATCGGACCGCCGATATTATCGGCCGATAAATGCTTTAAAAAAGTAATATCGGAAATTATCGGTATCGGTTTCAAGATTATCGGTATCAGTTTACAAAAGTAAAATTTGTGACTTTCTAAAATGCCGCTGTGTACACGGACGCAGGAAGATGTACAGATCGCCAATTAATCCTTGAAGGCGCTGCCTTTGCGTACTGGCCCAGTCACATACTATCTACGGCTTGACACACGCACTAGCGAATGCAAGCATACTTGATCAACAGCCATACAGGTCACACTGAGGGTGGGCGTATAAACAACTTTAACACTGTTACAAATATGCACCACACTGTGAACCCACACCAAACAAGAATGACAAACACATTTCGGGAGAACATCCGCACCGTAACACAACATAAACAGAACAGAACAAATACCCAGAACCCCTTGCAAATGCTTGTTTTCGTTCAGAAAAATCTACCTCTCACACGTGATGACAAGGAGAAAAAGAATTAGCCCACTCTTTGAGCTTCATCTGTTGCACAAATAGACTAATAGTCTGGACTGAGTGAAGCTGTTTTATTTATGTTTTGTGCCTTTTTTCCCCATTACATGCACTTTAAAGGCCTACTGAAACCCACTACTACCGAGCACGCAGTCTGATAGTTTATATATCAATGATGAAATCTTAACATTGCAACACATGCCAATACGGCCGGGTTAACTTATAAAGTGCAATTTTGAATTTCCCGGGAAATATCCGGCTGAAAACGTCTCGGTATGATGACGTTTGCGCGTGACGTCACGGGTTGAAGCAGACATTTTGGAATAGCACGGTGGCCAGCTTAAGTCGTCTGTTTTCACCATATAATTCCACAGTATTCTGGACATCTGTGTTGGTGAATCTTTTGCAATTTGTTTAATGAACAATGGAGACAGCAAAGAAGAAAGCTGTAGGTGGGATCGGTGTATTAGCGGCTGGCTACAGCAACACAACCAGGAGGACTTTGAGTTGGATAGCAGACGCGCTATCCGACGCTAGCCGCCGACCGCACCGATGATCGGGTGAAGTCCTTCGTTGCGCCGTCGATCGCTGGAATGCAGGTGAGCACGGGTGGTGATGAGCAGATGAGGGCTGGCGTAAGTGGAGAGCTAATGTTTTTAGCATAGCTCTGTCGAGGTCCCGTAGCTAAGTTAGCTTCAATGGCGTCGTTAGCAACAGCATTGCTAGGCTTCGCCAGGCTGGACAGCATTAACCGTGTGGTTACAGGTCCAGGGTTTGGTTCGGTGTCTCCTGATAGTAGAAGTAATAATAGTATTGTTGATCTTCTGTCTATCCTTCCAGTCAGGGGCATGTTTCTTCTGTTTCTATCCGCAGTTAAGCACGATGCTATCACGTTGTATTGTCGTGGAGATAAAAGTCACTGTGAATGTCCATTTCGCGTTCTCGACTCTCATTTTCAAGAGGATATAGTATCCAAGGTGGTTTAAAATACAAATCCGTGATCCACAATAGAAAAAGGAGAAAGTGTGGAATCCAATGAACCCTTGTACCTAAGTTACGGTCAGAGCGAAAAAAGATACACCCTAGCGTCCTGCACTGCACTCTAATCCTTCACTCGCTCAAATTAATGGGGTAATCGTCGCTTTCTCGGTCCGAATCGCTCTCGCTGCTGGTGGGAATGATTGTAAACAATGTGCAGATGTGAGGAGCTCTTCAACCTGTGACGTCACAGGCAAGGCTTTTTTATCAGCGACCAAAAGTTGCAAACTTTATCGTCGATGTTCTCTACTAAATCCTTTCAGCAAAAATATGGCAATATCGCGAAATGATCAAGTATGACACATAGAATGGATCTGCTATCACCGTTTAAATAAGAACATTTCATTTCAGTAGGCCTTTAAAGGATGGCTGTGTTTTCTACTAGTCTAGACTGAAGCAGTTTTATTAATGTTCATGCACTTTAAAGGATGGCTGTGTTATCTACTATTCTAGACTGAAGCAGTTTTTTATTTTTGTGCCTTTCTTGTTTGTATATGCACATTTTTGTTACTCATACAAATACATTAAGAACAGGGCAGATTGAGCCCAGTTTATAGTATTCTTTGGACTGAAGCTGTGTGCCTTCATTGTTTTTGTAGATGTTGTTTTGAGGCATGTTTTAAAAAAAATAATGCACTTGTGAAAGTCAAAATATAGTATTTCCCATAGTTGTAGTGGGTATCAAGAATATTTCAGGGAGAGCATGTCCCACATTCTATGCTGCTGTTTTGAGGCATGTTAAAAATATAATGCACTTTTTGACTTCAATAATAAATATGGCAGTGCCATGTTGGCACTTTTTTCCATAACTTGAGTTGATTTATTTTGGAAAACCTTGTTACATTGTTTAATGCATCCAGCGGGGCATCACAACAAAATTAGGCATAATAATGTGTTAATTCCACGACTCGACATACCTTTGTTTTTCCAATTATGGGAAGGAAGGAAGTGAGTGTGGGAGCTGAGAAGAAGTGGACGATATTCATTGAAATAAAGAAAGAAATCATCAAAAACATGATAGAGACTGTCGCCAACTTGGCGTACCGAAGCAGAATGAGTCTAACGCCAGCCAAGAACATTAAGGTAAATAATAAATGATAAATGGGTTATACTTGTATAGCGCTTTTCTACCTTCAAGGTACTCAAAGCGCTTTGACAGTATTTCCACATTCACCCATTCACACACTGATGGAGGGAGCTGCCATGCAAGGCGCTACCAGCACCCATCAGGAGCAAGGGTGAAGTGTCTTGCCCAAGGACACAACGGACGTGACTAGGATGGTAGAAGGTGGGGATTGAACCCCAGTAACCAGCAACCCTCCGATTGCTGGCACGGCCACTCTACCAACTTCGCCACGCCGTCCCCGTAATTTGAAGGTCATTTCTAAACAGCAGACATGTATCCATGAAAATAAAAAAAAGCTGCTGATGGTGTGTTTGACGGAGAAGACACTGAAAGGAACATACTGTGGAAATACGCTCTCTAAAGTAAATTTTTCACATTATTATTACATCACTTCATAAAACTACTGCAGTTGTTTGCAATACATTCTATAATATTGTTTTTCGTAGTATTCATGTCATGATCTGTTGCCCGGATCATGTTTTGTTTAGTTTAGTTTTTCCTAAGTTGTTGATTTAGTTCTGTTTCAGCATCCTGGTTTGTTTCTTTATTGTCACCTGCCTCTGATTAGTGGTCGGGACGCTCACCTGCTCCCGGTCACTAATCAGAGAGCTATTTATTCCTGCCTCACGCCATACTCTGCCTGGCAGTTTTGTTTGCGACACACAACAAGTTATGGAGGTATAACAAAGACAGCGTTTTCCTGTAGGCTACTGTGTGCCGGGTTGTAGGCTCTATCTTTTGTTAAATTTATGAATGAACACAAGCGCCTGTGAAAATATTTCATGTTTCAATGAGTACACGCAGCACGGTGGTGTAGTGGTTAGTACTTGGGGTCTTTTGGTGTGTAGTTTGCATGTTTTAATCCCTGTGTGTGCGGGTTCTCTCCGGGTACGCTGCCTTCCCTCCGACCTCCAAAGACATGCACTTGGGGATAGGTTGATTGGCAACACTAAATTGGTCCTAGTGTGTGAATGTGAATGTTGTCTATCTATCTGTGTTGGCCCTGCCATGAGGTGGCGACTTGTCCAGGGTGTACCCAGAGCCTTTTATAGAGAGAGTATGGACAACTCGGTTTCGTGGTTGGTCCCAAACATGCCGCCCTGTAATCTTGTGAGGGGCTATTGACCAAACATTTAAGAGACTGTCTGGCCATACTCTCTCCAATTAGTCAAAAATCCCTCATGTGACTACAGGGCGTCGTGTTTCGGACCAACTCTGAAACCGAGTAGTCTATACTCTTTCTATACATGGTTTTGGGTGTACCCTGGCTCCAGCCCTCCCGTGACTCCGAAAGAGACAAGCAGTAGAAAATGGATGGATGGATGGAATGCTCCCACCTGCAGTTACAGACCACAAACTTCCACGCTTCACCAACCGTCCTAGCGATCCAGCGATCCACAGGCCAATATTAATCCGCTTTAAAAAACATGATATTATATAATCCAAAACGTTGCCGTCACTCTATCGTGCTGCGTTTCCATAGCATCAAAACACACCTTACTTAAATGCACTCCGAAACCCTGGCGGTCTGGCACTGGCTGGTCTACATGGGCTCGTCGTCCTGTGGTTGTCAGTCACGGTTTTTCAGTCGTTTTGATTTGATCAGGTAGTGCTGGTTGTCTGTGGTTTTGCAGCCATTGTTTTTGCTGTTGTTTGTTTGTGGTGCAGGCGTCCGTGGCTGCTGGGTCCGGTGCGAGGGGGTGGCTGCCGTTGTGGTTTGTGGCAACGCGTGCACGTGGTGGACTTGCCGGCTTTGTTTTTCTTTATTGTCGTGTTGGTTGGCTTTTTAGGTATCGGCCCGAGCCTTCCCTCGCACTCTGCCTCGTATTTCGCGCCCGATGTCGTGCCGTTGTCTTTGCAGTTTGCAATATTCTTGCAAACAAGGTACAGTTACTAACCGATAATGTAGTAAACGCACTAAAAAACAACTTAACATAGTGCACCATTTACTCTTCTTTAGTTTAACCATTTGTTTAAACAAACAAGCTTGCTTCCCTTTGTCAGATGACAATGCTGATCTTTTTTTTTTTGGTACAATGTACTTTAGCTCGATGTGATTACTTACAGATGTCCAACGTTCTCCAGGAAGCAAAATAAATTCTGATTCAGCTCGTAGTTGCATCTTTATGCTCTTGTTTGTTTTGTACAGGTGGTTTATTCTTGCAGGACTTGGTCTTCACAGGTGTTCAATGTCCTGCATGCTGTGGCTGTCCATTTAGCAAAGACATATGTTTAACATAGCTGTGGTACTTTTGTTGACAACATTGAATCAGTCAATTTTGCCAGCGTCGCATTCTTGTTGTCAACGGAGCTAACAATCATGCTAGCATGTAGCTATCGACGCAACAGCACCAGCTGACTGGAAGCAGCCGTCACTGCTCGCTGAGGAAGATGACTGCTGCTTGCTTTCACCTCAGAGACTCCAAGACACAAAAATGTCTCCAATATTCCCGGGAAAAGTCAAAAGATTTGTTGCTAGTAGACAAAAGAAAGTCGTCAAGAGGATTGACAACATTGTCAGCTCTATCCTCAAGTACATGTTTCGCTTTAAAATGAAATTTTAAACTTGATTTGCGCCGATTACAAAAACGTTTGTCGCTGCACTACCAACAAGTTACCTTATTTCTATCGATACTGTCTGTGAATGCTTCTCCTTGCATTCACAGACTGTGTAACAAATGCGCACGTCTTCCTTTAACCCGAAAGGGATTAATCTTTTCGCGTTATCAAATTCATATTTGCTAACGCAATAATACATTTTTATTAATCACATATGTTAACACGCTAAGGTTGACAGTCCTAGTATGTATATATATATGTATGTATGTATATGTATATATATATATATATATATATATATATATATATATATATATATATATATATATATATATATATATATATATATATACATATATCACCGTCTCAGGCTGCTACAGCCGGGCTACGTGTCTGAGGCCCCTGGGTCCCACCGCCCGCCCATCTAATGTTCATTGTCATTTCTGTGGTATTAATGTTTACTTCACTAATTGCTTCTTTGCTATCATTTAAATACAGGCTCGGTGGCCTTGTGGTTAGAGTGTCCGCCCTGAGACTGGAATGTCGTAAGTTCAAACCCCTGGCTGAGTCATACAAAAGACTATACAAATGTGACCCATTGCCTCCCTGTTTGGTTGGAATTGGGGGTTAAATCACCAGGGAGTAAACATGGGGGATGGGTCAAATGCGGAGGTGTGTGTGACGATCGTTGGGACTTTAACTTCAACCCGCAATTTCCCCCTACACCTTCCTTTTTTTTCTTCTTTCTATTACCTCCTACTTTGGTCCGGCTGCGCCAAACATTAAATAAGTCTATTTAATAAAGTCCAATACAAATAAGGCAACAAGAGAAGTATCCACACTTCTCTTTTGTAAAGCAAATCTGTACAGCAGATATGGGCATCTACATCAAAAATATGATTTGCCTGAGTGGCTGCACAGGACAAAAAATGCACCCCCGCCTAACATACTAATTGATTAGTGATCTGAATTTTATGGCAAAGATATTACCTTGGTGTAGTGGAACTGCATGGGGTCATCTGTAGATAAGGACACACAGAGGCCCTTGTGCAAGAACTCTCGCAAAGGGTTCTTGGAGTATTCCAGGAACAGGCTGTTGTTGCTCAGTGGAGACATTGCAATGGGTACTTGGGCCAAGTAGTACAGATACTGAAGCACGGGGCTCTAAGTTGGCCATAATGACAAGTGTTAGCCTAAACAACAATTGTGTTTGTTACATGTTGAGTAGTGTTTAGCATGCGTCTCCAAAAGTACATAATACCTTCTTCAAGTTGAGTCCATGTGAGATGTTGTCTGCGGTGAGGAAGGCCGACACCAAATGTGTGATTGATCCAGCTTCTCCACAGTGTGGGCGGAACTGGAAGGTGCTCAGGCCATGCTCTCTATGGACAAACACAAGCTAATATGAATATGAAGAAATTCACAACATGTGAAAAGAATGAGCTCTTACTTTCTGAGATTGTTGAGCACCATGATGTTTGCATACATGTGGAAGAGATAGTAGCTGTACGGAGGGTTGTCATCTCCAGTCCACTCTTCAGGTTTGGGGCTCCTGAATGAGAACATGTGATCACTGTGTTTGGACTCATCATCTACACTGTCAAAGCCTGACACCTGTAGGGGATGGAGGAGAAGAAGCAGCAGTATACAATCAGAATATCAATATTTATAGCTAACTTCTTGTCTTGTTGTGAAATATATGCCAAAATTCGGATTGATCACTGAAGGAATCTTCTCAATTCATCATTACAATAATCAACTGATCATCTTTCAAACCAGGCTGGATTATTTTGACTTTCTAATAACAGGATGCTCCACACACATGCACCTAAAGACTTCTTTCGCTGTTCCAAAATGCTGCTACCTGAGCACTGACTAGAACCAGGATAAGAGAATCATTAGAATTCACACATTTCTACCAGTCTTTTTCATATATTCATTGATTATCTTTCAGACGAGTGGTTCTCAATATTTTTCCATTATTAAAATACTGTTGAAAACCTAATAATATTTATTATATTGAGCTGTATGTTGAAAGCTAGTTGTTGACAAGCACATGCTCCAAATAAATATCTTACAAAACCCAAAACCAGTGAAGTTGGCATGTTGTGTAAATCGTAAATAAAAACAGAATACAATGATTTGCAAATCCTTTTCAACTTATATTCAATTGAATAGACTGCAAAGACAAGATATTTAATGTTCGAACTGAGAAACTTTTTTTTTTTTTTACAAATAATCATTAACTTAGAATTTAATGGCAGCAACACATTGCAAAAAAGTTGGCACAGGGGCATTTTTACCACTGTGTTACATGGCCTTTCCTTTTAACAACACTCAGTAAATGTTTGGGAACTGAGGAGACCAATTTTTGAAGCTTTTCAGGTGGAATTATTTCCCATTCTTGCTAGATGTACAGCTTAAGTTGTTCAACAGTCCGGGGTCTCCATTGTGGTATTTTAGGCTTCATAATGCGCCACACATTTTCAATGGGAGACAGGTTTGGACTACAGGCAGGCCAGTCTAGTACCCGCACTCTTTTACTAAGAAGCCACGCTGTTGTAACACGTGAAGAATGTGACTTGGCATTGTCTTGCTGAAATAAGCAGGGGCGTCCATGAAAAAGACGTTGCTTGGATGGCAACATAAGTTGCTCCAAAAGCTGTATGTACCTTTCAGCATTAATGGCGCCTTCACAGATGTGTAAGTTACCCATGCCTCAGGCACTAATACACCCCCTTACCATCACAGATGCTGGCTTTTGAACTTTGCGCCTATAACAGTCAGGAGGGATCTTTTCCTCTTTGGTCCGTAGGACACGACATCCACAGTTTCCGAAAATAATTTGAAATGTGGACTCATCAGACCACAGAACACTTTTTACTTTGCATTAGTCCATCTTAGATGAGTTTGGGCCCAGCAAAGCTGGCGGCATTTCTGGGTGTTGTTGATAAATGGCTTTGGCTCTGCATAGTAGAGTTTTACCTTGCACTTACAGATGTAGCAACCAACTGTAGTTACTGACAGTGGTTTTCTGAAATGTTCCTGAGCCCATGTGGTGATATCCTTTAAACACTGATGTCGGTTTTTGATGCAGTACAGCCTTAGCCTTAGTTTGCTGCTTTGTTCTGCTGTCATTTTTAACTTAATGTTGCTTGCAAGCATGCCTCTCTATAGGTGCGAAAAGGTGTATAGGTGTGCACGTTCTCCGCTGGTGTTATGTTTGATTTTTGTTCTGCACAGAGCGCGCCACAAATAATGTACCAGCGGTATGTCCATTTATAGCGAGGGAGGAGGACTGAAATACACGGTGTAGTGGAGCCTTTGCGATTAAATAACCATGACATTTTTAATCACAGTTAATCGTAAAATGCTAATCAATGCATCCATACCAACAACCAGAGGTGGGTAGTAACGCATTACATTTACTCCGTTACATCTACTTGAGTAACTTTTGGGATAAATTGTACTTCTAAGAGTAGTTTTAATGCAACATACTTTTACTTTTACTTGAGTATATTTATAGAGAAGAAACGCTACTTTTACTCCGCTCTATTTATCTACATTCAGCTCGCTACTGATTTTTATCGATCTGTTAATGCACGCTTTGTTTGTTTTGGTTTGTCAGACAGACCTTCAAAGTAGGATCTACGCATGCCTGCGTTTCACCAATCACATGCAGTCACTAGTGACGTTTAACTCTGTTTCACTAATCAAACAGAGCCAGGTGGTCACATGATTAACAAGCTTAAGCTTACATGAACTCAACAATCGCGGTAAGTAACGTTAGTAGATATTTTGGCTGTCACCGTAGGCTGATGTTAGCTTCCCTGCTATGAATCACTGTCAAATGTACATCGTGTGGGGACATTTATTAACGCACTGCAGCCTCATAGACACACACACACACACACACACACGCACACACACGCACAGTCGCACACACACACACACACACACACGCACGCACAGTTGCACACACACACACACACACACACAGTCGCACACACACACACGCATGCATAGAAACACCAATCAGTGTGTTCCCAGGTGCAGCCCACACCTATCAGTTTATAGTTTGCGTAAAGGCTAACTTTTTATTTTCCTTTGTAATCTTTGCCTACTGAGCCTATGGTGCTGTTAAGTTATTGTGGCTCAATTTGCCTTAATTTTTTTATCTTAATGTATTATTATTTAATATATGTTATTGTTTGCTCTTGAACGCATCATAATTATCCCCTCAATTCCCCCCAAAATGGATTAACTGGCTGGAATATAAAGACAATATAACATACATCCATAAACGCGGATGCATAAGAAAAAGTGCAATATATTTATCTGTATAGTAACCTATTTATTTATTTATATATGCACCTTATTGCTTTTTTATCCTGCACTACCATGAGCTAATGCAACAAAATTTCGTTCTTATCTGTACTGTAAAGTTCAAATTTGAATGACAATAAAAAGGAAGTTTAAGTCTAAGTTTTAGTTACTTAAGAGATATTCCTGGCTCTGAATTTGCTCATTGCTATTTTTATGTTTTTGTGCATTATTTGTTGCCGTCATCATTAAACGAACAGGTTACTCATCAGTTACTCAGGACTTGAGTAGTTTTTTCACAACATACTTTTTACTTTTACTCAAGTAAATATTTGGGTGACTACTCCTTACTTTTACTTGAGTAATAAATCTCTAAAGTAACAGTACTCTTACTTGAGTACAATTTCTGGCTACTCTACCCACCTCTGCCAACAACTAGCAATACAAAAGTGGTGGTAAAAACAACTAGTAAGTACAAAGTGTTATGGTGAGAGAACTGATTTGAATCATCTCTGATGTTTTAACTAACATACGACAAAAAAAACGCAACTATTGCATGTTTTTTGTTTCTTTACAACACTGATTTTTTACATTTTTGCCCATTAAGTTGAAATTTAATTGTCTCCTCTGCCCAGATTTTGAAGTGGTACGGTGGCTTCATCATCCTCCATGGTCTGTTGGTTTTAATGCCTGCTTTCAATGTTAAGACAATTTACGGCTTAAAAAAACAAATAACATAACACCATTTACGTAACACCCTCTTTCTCTCTTTGATGAATTGTAATTGGTATCAATTAAAAAATGTCAAAAACGTACATATTTGAGGAACACATGGAGCTCTTTGTTATCCTGTGGGTGAAGAGTTGCCTTGAAGAGAGGAAGGAATATGTTCTCTAACATCTTGGCAAAATTGGGCACCAACTTCTTTGACTTAAATATGTCACTGAAACACAAAATACAAAATCAATGCCCATCAAGGAAATGGGAATTTAGATAAAGTGTAAAACAATAGGCTGACTCACTATATTCTTGGCACTTGAATGATCCATCTCATGTTGGGAGAGTGCACTTTGTGAAGGATAAACCACTTAGCCAGACTTTGCCACTCCTCTGGCGAGCGTCCATAAATAGACAGGCGTGGTTCCGCATGCTGGTATTTACTCTCCTCCAAGTCGTGGGATACTTCCTGTAAAGTTAAAGGTGGAAATGCAACATGGGCAAAAAACACTTCTGGCTTGATATACGTGCAGATTTTTTTTTTTACCTTAATAATGTGTGCAAAATACTCGCCGTTGAGGAGGTTGTCGATTTTTAGGAAGATTTCTCTGAGTTCACTGGCTCCAACTGGGTTGTACTTGGAATTGAATTTATCAAAACGGTGGAATGTTTGCCTCCCCTGTTAGAATTGAAACACACATGCACAATTACACACACACACACACTCACGCACACACACACAGACACACAGTCAAGAATTACTTTAAATTAGCTGTGACTATATCACAATGACATGAATAGACATGTTTTACTTTATTTTGTTAAATTATTTAGAAAAATTGAAGTGTTGTCTAAATATAATAAATAGAAACAGGTAATGTATTAAGCACCATTTTAGCATAGTTAATTAGGTTGTGAGTAAGAAACATTTTTGGCCAAAAAAAAACTTTTTTTTGACCTGGATTATCATTGTGTGAATGCTGAAAAGTTTCACACCACCTTTTTAACTATGTATTATTCATATTCTGGCCTAATTTTGGTCTGGCTTCTTCTCCTACAGTACATTTCTTAACCGTTTCATATCGATAATAGATCAAAATGTTCATCTTATTCAGGAAAGGTGTGCTATCCATCAACATTTTCCCAAAAATGCAATTTTTTCTGGCAAATGCAAATTTTCTGTGAATTTTTTCCCTATTTAAAATTAATGGACATTTTTTCTTCAAGGGAATTCTACTCACCCTTTCCCAAAGGAAGACATTTGCTAATTGAATTTGCCTCTTTGAACAAATTTTGAAGAATAAAAATAAGAAGCCGAATGTAGTGTTTTTAAATCAGGAACCTTACGAGGCAGCTCAAGGTCCTTCTGTTACTAAGGACAGGACAGCTTAATCCATCCATCCATCCATCCTATCCCAGCTGCATTCGGGCGGAAGGCGGGGTACACCCTGGACAAGTCGCCCCCTCATCACAGGGCCAACACAGATAGACAGACAACATTCACACTCACATTCACACACTAGGGCCAATTTAGTGTTGCCAATCAACCTATCCCCAAGTGCATGTCTTTGGAGGTGGGAGGAAGCCGGAGTACCCGAAGGGAACCCACACAGTCACGGGGAGAACATGCAAACTCCACACAGAAAGACCCCGAGGCTGTGGCTCGAACCCAGGACCTTCGTATTGTGAGGCACACACACTAACCCCTGTGCCACAGTGCTGCCCCAGGACAGCTTAATGTATGCCCACATGAAACAGTCTTTGTAAATATAGTAAGATGGAGCTGTCTTCTTCTGATTACATACACACACACGCACGCACGCACGCACGCACGCACGCACACACACAGGTGCACAGACACACACGTACACATTGTCTGCCTGTACATGGTGACCATCTCAGTGGGGGTAAGCATTCAATTAATGCATGTATGAGCAAATTTAATCAGAACTTGTTCATTTATTAACCAATTCATTGTAAAAGTCAAAATATGTGGCATAAATAGAAAAAAATTGCTTTTAAAAAAGGGCTAAAATACATTCTTGCTTATTCCCACTTCAATATCTGTGCTTACGAGTAGTGAATGTACTTAATGACCTTTGCCCTCTACCTACTGCTTGCCTAACTGAAGTAGTATTTTATCTCATCAGTATTTCAATTTAGCTTTAGTTTATATTCTGCACGCACAATTTACAGCATTTCAGTTGAACATACAACTCATCACTACTGGTACTACAGCTTTTACAGCAATTAATCTCATTAGTATCAAGTTACTGGTACCTTTGTGAAAGGATTTACACGCGCCCAGAGTGTGATAAACCTTTAGAAAAATATTTAGAGGAGGGGAAAGGCGCTTTCCTGACTTTTTCTTGCCTTGTTTTAGTTCAGGTTTTGGACTCATGTTTGATTTTGGAACTATATTTTTTTTATTTTTCGAGCCAGTGTGAATATTAATCCATAAAGCAGTGGTATCGTTTCCTTACAGCATGTACATCCAGGGAGTCCACAGTAAGGTCGTAGGGGTCCATGTTGAGACTGTGGAACACCTGTTGGAGAGTGATCTTCTGACCAGCCTTTTCCATAACCACACGGTCTGAATCTGTGTTGCATGTTTTCTGTATGAAGGTCAACAAGTGCTTCTGAGACATGCATGCAGCTGCATGGATGTGTGTATCCACCTGGTTGGGAAGCAAAATGTCAGTGCACTGGTTGGGAAATAAAGCCAACGGGATGGCGAATGCATTGCCAGAAGCTTACCAACCTTTCTGACGTTGTAGAAATCTCTGTGAGGTACACCTTTTAGTTCTTTGAGCTCAGCCATCTCATTGAGCATCTCATGAAGGTGGAACTTAGAACTCAAGAAATTCAGTCGTCTGTGGCAGTACGTTTTTCTACAAATAAGAATGGTTTTGATAAAAAGAATGTTTTCTGTTTTTTTTTAGTTAAAACATAAGTCACGTGTGAGCTGGAACCTATCCTACGTGACTTCAGACGACAGGCGAGGTACACCCTGGACTGGTCACAAGTCCATCACAGGACACATAACGTGTAGACAAACAAGTTCTGAATTGGTCCGCAAAGTCCTCGCAAAGGGCGTCTGAGGTTGTTTTAAAAGCTTTATTAAAATGTGTACTTGTTAAAATAGAAAAAGTGGACAAGAGGAATGCAGGTTGCTTTTACGGTCTGTGATGAGATGTGAGTAATGTTGAATTCTGGCCTGTTTGACTGTGTTATTGTAGGTGTAGCTTCCTGGGGCAGGTCACGGGCGGCCTGCTTCTCGCTCATGGATAGAGGCGTGTACTTGTTGGAGTCGCAACGTGAATCCCGCTCGGAGGCCTGCTCCGCGAACGACCACCTCTGTCCAGGGAGCACCCTTGCTTGGAGTGAAACACGGAGGTCGCTGTCAGGAAGAGGACGGGTCTCAGAGGACTGTGTCTTCATTTGCAGAGGCGGGCTCACCGGTCTTCGATGTTTCCAGCCAGCTCGCCATCGCCGGGAGACAAGACTTGAGTGTGTCAAAGAGTGAGTACTTCCTCTGCATCTCGTCCGACATGCGTTGTGTGTCTTCCTGCAGGTCAGCGATCTTTTTCAGTAGTTGCTCTTTTGATCTTGCGTCGTCGTGCATGACTTGCAAGAGAGACATCTTTTTAACTAGCATTTCGTGTGAGATGGCGTTGTCTTTATCCATCGTTGCCGCTAACAGATTCACAAGTCCAATTGTTAAAAAGTAATCTTCCAGTTAAGAGTTAAACAATTAGCTTGTGCGTTAAGAGGGTAAACACTCTCATAAAAATAGATTAAAAACATTGAAAAAAAGTGGATAAGAATGAGCGCGTGCGGGAAAAGTGTCCATCTGGTCATGTAGGTCTCACTTCCGCCCAGAGACAAAGACAGGTATTATGACTTATACACTCCAGCATACGCATTTATTGATTGAACAGTTGTATAGATCTGCTTTTGAATAACGGGGGATTGTGAGAAGAGATTTGTTGATGTGTTAGGGCTCACGTGTGATGTGTTTTCAGTACGTGTTGCTCTTTTGTGTTGTATGCTTTTCTATGTGAGTAGATGTTTTATAAATAGTCCTTTTGTTCTTTTTGGTCTTCTTCATCGTATGGGCAGCTGTTTTCCGGCACCCGGACCTGAGGCCGAGGGTCTATGCCTTTTACCACCCCAGGCCCGGGGGGCCCTCCCGTTCATATGTCAGGACACACAGAAGTGAGCCAGGTCACCGAGCAGTCATCCAGGTCCGCCAGGCCACGCAAACCATTAGGAGCACGATAAATCGGGCAACGCAGGATCACGTGGTCGGCAGTCTGCTCCTCCGCGCCACACTCACACGTCGCGTTAGGTGCTAAGCCCCACTGGAACATGTTTGAGCGAAAGCGACCGACGCCAGTTCGGAGGCGGTTAAGCCTCACCCAGGCCACTCGTGGTAGTGAGAGGCCTGGTATTGAGCCGGTGTCAGGTATGAAGTCACGGAGTCTGGAGGAGATGGTATGCTCCAGGTCCGTGCTCCATTTGTGATTCGCCCAGTGAGCCGCCCTGATGTTGTTGTCACTGCATTGCTGCAGGAGCTTCAGGGCGGCTGGTACCAGTGGGTCTCTGGAGGGGAGGCGGGGCGTTGGCTCTGAGGAGAGTGTGAGCCTTTCATGGAGCAGGTGGTTCTCATCCATGTTTGCCCGGCCCGCCAGAGTTGCTACAGCACCTTGGCGACGAAGCTCAGCGGGTTGGATGCCTGCTAAGATGGGCAGTAGCTCCACAGGGGTGGGGCGCAGGCATCCAGTGATAACACGCAAGGCTTCGTTGATCGGGACATCAAGTTGTTTAGAGTGAGCACTGCGCGCCCAGACAGGTGCGCAGTACTCAGCAGTTGAGTAGACCAGGGCAAGTGCTGCTGTTCGCAGAGTTCTTGCCCCGGCACCCCAACCGGACCCGACCAACCGTCTCAGCAGTGAGACGCGGGTGTTGAGTTTCTTGCGTGTTGCCAAGAGGTGTTTACGGAAAGTGAGCGACCTGTCCAGGGTGACCCCAAGGTATTTAGGGTCAGGGCGAGGGTCTTCAGGTGTAGGACGAGGCCGGCATAGGGTAAGGGAAGCCCCATCCGGCTTCCGCACCTCGAGCCTGATCTCACGATCCGCTTCCCAATTGTATAGGTGGAAAGCTTGTGTCACCGTCTTGGATTCGCTGAGCTTCAATCTCCAGTTATGGAGGTAAGCCACTAAAGTCTCCATGTCCTGGCTTAGAGTTCCCTCCAAGGCCTGCCAGTCCCTGTCGGAGTGCAGCAGCGCGAGATCGTCTGCGTATGCGAACCTCCGTGAGACTGTGGCAGGCAGGTCGTATGTATAGATGTTATACAGGAGGGGAGCCAGGACAGATCCCTGGGGGACGCCATTTTTCAGGCGCCGCAACCTGCTTTTATCTCCGTTACTGGTGGTGAGAGTAAAGCTGCGGTTCCAGACAAGCTCCATGATCATTTTGACCATGTGCCTGTCTGGAAGCAGGCGGAGAAGTTTGCAGGTGAGGCCGCGGTGCCAGACTGTGTCATAGGCAGCAGTCAGGTCTATGAAGACGGCACCGGCCTTCTTTTTCGCCTCAAAGCAGTCCTCGATGTCCTAGGTAAGGAGGGCGACCTGATCCACCGTGGACTTCCCACGTCGAAAACCCGCCTGCTCCCGGGGGAGGTGGGGGTCTATGATGGGCTCGACACGGGCGTGAATCAGGCGCTCGAGGACTTTAAAGGGGACGCAGAGCAACGAGATTGGTCTGTAGCTCGTTACGTCATCCTTTGGCTTGTTCGGCTTGGGGGTAGCGACAACAGTGGCCCTTCTCCAAATCCTGGGGATCCGGAGTTGGCGCAGGCAAGAAGACAGGAAAACTCTCAGCCAGGACTTCATTGCAGGGGCAGCGTGGAGCACGAGTTCTGGGCAGATGTTGTCAGGCCCAGCAGACTTGCCTGGTTTGGTATACTGGAGGGCAGCTGTGAACTCCTCCGGTGAAAACTCACCGGAGATGTTACACTCGCTAGATGTTGTTGTCCTCCAGAGGTCTGCAGTTTCCTGGCGCACCGCCCGGGAAAAATCTCGATTTATCCCGGTATATGCCCCGTTTTTCACAACCTGTGCTGCAATAGCATTTGCGGTAACGGGGCATGTTCGGGGTGCGCGCTCAGACCTACCAGTCAAGTTGTTCAAAGTGCTCCACGCGATACGGCTAGTGTGCGAGAAGTCGATGGAGTGGACTGCCTCTTTCCAGCGCTGGTGCCTCTTCCTTCCAAGAGTGGAAAGAAGGGCAGTGGCTGAATTGTTAGCCTCCGGGCCATAGGGAGCCCGGAGGAAGGCGCTGTAGAGGGTCTCGCACTCGCCATCCCAGCATGGTTTGTAGTTCTTACGCCGGCCGCGTGGGATGGCTTTTTTGGCCGCAGATGTTAGTGCCCTACAGAAGTCCTGGTATGCCTCGTCCACGTTGGGTGTGTCTGGTGGTGGGAGACACCGTGTGGACTTGTTGGTATGGAGGCGATAGAGTTTCCAATTGGCCTTCCGGAAGTTCCATCGCTTCATCGGTCCGCTCGGAACTGTTGTCACGAGGTCGGGCACCGATATCAGCGACGGTCGGTGTTGCGACCTGGGGAACATTCCTAGAACACGTCTGTCGGGGAGCTGGGTGTCCACACCGACACTCACGAAAGCCAGGTCAGGGTTCGTGTCAGTGTTATGCCGAGCGGAGTGAAAGCTGGCTGGGCCCTTCGGGTTGTAGAGAAGGTTGAGCGAGTTGCGCTCTGCCCAGTCAGAAAGAGTTTCCCCGCTCGGTGAGGTGGTACTGTATCCCCACCGTGTATGCCGGCAGTTGAAATCACCAGCATATACACACGGTGGTTCAAGCACTGGCAGTGACACTGGCGTGAGTTGTGAGGGTGGTGGTTTGTAGACGTTGACAATTTTGATGTCGCCAACGTCCACTCGCAGCCACTCGATCTCGGAGTTGTCCGGTGATCGATCGGCGAGGGTCCAGCTCAGATCGTTGTGGACAAACGTGGCAAGGCCATGCTTCTTGCTCAGGATTGACCCAGCTAGCGTGAAGTTGGTGATCGCTAGCTTGTCCGCTGTTGGGCGGTGGGTTTCCTGAAGGAGGATGACCATGGCTTGGGTGGTGTGGGCCATGTGCTCGATGACGGATGTTTTGGCATCTGTGAGCCCTTCAACGTTCAGTTGCAGTATTCTTGGTTGGAGACCGGCAGCAGTGTTGCTACCAGATCTCCGCCCAGACTGCCCCTGGACGCCAGAACGGGAGGGTACCCGAGTTGCGTGGTTGCGTCTTTTGTTTTCTCCCATCTGTATCAAAGGTGTCAAATTAAGGACTACAGATTTAAATTAGCTGTTAGCAAAATCTGGTGCACACATTGAGTCCGTGTGAATAATGTATCGTACACACTACAATATAAAGTAATACAAAAAAGAAAATTCTGGGCCCTCATACACAAGACTCTTGAATGGCCCCCCCAAATTCAATATAAAGTGCCCAGAATATGATTTTAAGTAATCATATTGCCTGCCATTATGCACTTAAATACAGTAAGAGTGTATTCACATAAAAATTAGTTTAAAGTAGATATTAGCCGATACACATAGTATTATCATCAGTGTGTAATACAAATCATAACAATACATCATTATTATTACATTATTTTTGGTGCATCTTCTTGGGGTTAAGTCTCCCCAGTCTTTAAAATCTTGTGACGCCTTTATTTCTAACTTTAATCGTGGGTCCTTGATTGCACCACAGTTATGTGAAATGAGATTAAAATATACGTACACATGACTTTCACCTATGCTGCCACAAATAAATGTATTATATTTTTGCTTTTCTTCTATCAACTGGACAGTTTGGTTTGTCTTAGAAGACGTTTCACCGCTCATTCAAGTAAGCCTCATCAGTTCATGCTCAAAGACTTTGATTGGTGTCTTGTCTTGCAGCTTGTGCCAAAACCTCAACTATTTTATACTTCAACACCAAGACAGGGTGACTGGGCAAGGATGGTTTCGGCCTATTGAGATGCAAAAGTGGAATTTCCATTTGTTAGCAGTGAAGTATGATTGCTATCTGCATCAAACATTCTATGATCATGCGTCACTATGGCTATTTAGTGTAGTTTTAAAGTTATAAGTATACATTTACTAGTGAATGAGAATTGTTTTTTTCCCCTCTCTTCTACAAATACAGCTTTGTTCTCAGGTTGTTTAGGAAACTTACGTGGGTCCATCTGCAATCATTGCCAGCACGTGGCTGAGATCTATTGCAAACGTCTCTAGGTCTGGATAAGGAAGATCAAGTGGACGATTTGCTCTGAGAGCATCAGCGCTGTCATACACATGTATTATTCCATCCTTCATCTGCAGTTCATAGGTCAGGTTCTCTGGGATGTTTTCCATACTGTAAGGATCCTCACCTTGTGTTGGACACGGGCACATATCTACAGAGCCATAACATGGTTAATACTTGGAGCAAAAGACACCATCAGGCACGTTGGACTGTTTTCGACCTGGTTGAACTTCATCCTCTTCACACCAACTCAGATTTTCTGCCCGGCGAAGGAACTGGGCTGTGGTTCTGCAGAATCTATGATATGCTAACCTAGAATATTTCTCACGGATGAGCAATGCCTTGAGTAGACTTTTGGCCGCCAGCTCATAGTCTTCCACTGGGATCTGAATGAAGTGTAAAAGCAACACATTAGTTAGGAAGCACAATTACCAGTATTATTATCATGATAAATTAACCCCTCCTCCTGTTACTGCACTCACTCCTGCGCAGTAATCACCACTGATTGTGACCCTTTGGTAGTCAGGGCAGTATTCTTGTAACGATGAGCACAGTGAGCTGCAGCTGGGTGACTGGAATGGGGAAAGAGCCCCTGGCCAATTCCAATCTGAATTGATTGGGACCTGCAAGGACATGGACTTGGAGCGAATAATCTTTAGGCTTTTCCTCCTGCAAAATAAGCACATTTGGTTAATTTGGATTCTTGTAAACATCCTAGTTTGAGTCTCAGGACATTCAATCGATTGCATATAGACTGTTCAGTTTGTCTTGGAAGACGTTATGCCTCTCATCCAAGGCGGCTTTATCAGTTCATGCCTATAGGCTTATATTGGTCAGATCTAGTCTTAGACTCAGATGGGCCGGATCTACATCAGACCCTTACAAACCAACCTAGATCTGACCCATCCAAGCCTTTGAGCATGAACTGATAAAGCCTACTTGGATGAAAAGCAAAACGTTTTCCAAGACAAACCACACAGTCCAGTTGCAATCGATTGAATGCCCTGAGAATGCAATGACCTGGATGAATGAGAACATTTGTAGACATCCTGACTGAATGTAAGGAATCTCTAAAGTCACCGTCCACATTTCAGAATTCTACAGAATTCTGATCCAAAGAGTGGGTCAGGGCACGACTTGATCATGTGCACACTCATGTATTTACCAAGGCATAAGATGACTGTCATGCGATCGATCCTTGCTAGTTCTTAATGATAACCGACACATTTCATAATACAAATAAATAGAAAGACTAAAAGTAATCCAAAAATCAAAACCTACGGCACAAATGCTCATCGATGAGTGCAACTACATTTGTGTACGATATAAAGATAAGTCATTCAATTCATGCGATTGCTCCTCTCACAAGAAATTGATGACTTCCACAACAATAATAGATAATCACAATGACTCAAACTGACTGGAAGTAATCCACAAAGTCTGGGAAATTGCAAAAGGTTGATTGCTCTATGAGTGTAGGCCAGCAAGGGCCATGGGGTGTGGAGGAATTGTTCCAAAGCCCAGCAAGGTACGAATGGGGTAGTATGAGTAACATGGATGTTCACCAGATGTCTGTTTAAGGAGGGCTAACTGTGCGACCCATCTGGGATTTTACTTGGCTTGCTGTGTCTTTCCTTGAATTTGAGAAAAGTCAAACTATCTACACTAGAAGTTAAATAAAGTAAGCTCTTTAAAAGAAGTAGGACTCAAGCTTCACCAAGCACATTGTCACTTGTCAAAGTTAAAGGAGCCATATGTAAGAATTGCATGTGAAGTGATCATTAAATGGCCCTGATATGTCAAAAGACAATAATAAATCATGTTCTTTTCGAATACCTCTATAACTGATAACAGTAGTTCAGCCAGGATATGCTCATTTCAAAATTAGATCTACAGACCCGAAATCTTGTTATTGTTTTTCGATGTCCCGCCCTCCATCATTTTAACCAATTAGAAAGTCTGAGTGTGTTACATCCAGGTTGCCAGTTACGCACCGCCATCTTAACCTAGCTACTACCACTGGTAAAGTTACTAAACATGTCAGACCTTAATAAATCTAAAACACTTTGTTACGATTCTCAACTTATTCATGACAAAGCCAAGAACTAAACAAGGATTTGTATCGGGGATGCCTTTGAAAGATGGAGATGATTGAAGGCAGAAAATATTTTTTTAACTGACGCCAAACTTGCTAATTTCCTCCTTGGTAGGTAAGTAAGGCATTTATGTTTTCTTATTACTTGTAATAAATGGAAATGGACATTAGCACGGCTGTCATGGCAATGTGAAACATATGGAAACAGCCAAATCACATGTTAAAAGAATTCCTCATTTGTGTATTGTGAACTACATGCAATCTAAAACGTTTGGAACAGTAGCCTATAGGCATACCTTGTTAAAATGTCTTCTCTTTAGTTTTGGGCATGCATTAGGCTGCTAAGCATGCTCTACTTATTTTCACCGGTACAACCATTGCTAGCGTTGGTTGTAGTTCGTTTTAGTCTTTGTTTTCCGATAGTACTGACAATAACTATATGATTGCCATTTGTTGTGATATTGTACGCAGGCATGATGTACTTCTTTCTGAAAATACCCAAATTTTTGTGTAAAATGTGTTGGTTAGAGATTTGTTATTGACCAAACGCTTGTCTATTCAGCTATTGTGATCCCAGCACCTCAACCCCGAGTAAGAGGCAGTGGAAGTTTGAATTTCCTTGGAGTAGCCCAGTCAATCGAGCTGGATTTGGCTGCGTATCTGGCAACCTCAGTCAGGGGGAGGGGGAGGGGACTACAGAATTCTGACCATGATTGCAGTACCATTTCTGGCCATATTCTTACATATGGCTCCTTTAATGTAAAAAGAAGTGTTTTCGGTTTTACAGTGAGTAGTGGTTAAACTCTTTTTTTAATTTGTGAGATGGTTCAGCTTGTCATATAGAGACATGTGTTAAAATGACTTTACATTTTTGTCTTTCAGTGCTTCATTGTTTTTACAATTGGTAATGGTTGACTTATTTTTACACATAAATGACAATTGTTGTACACCTTCATAATCAAAGGGGACCTAAGATGATTCAAATCTACATTTAACACACTTTCTTGTGGTCTAGATAATATGTATTAGATATGCTTTGGTGTAAATTTTGCTCCACAATCACATATATGATCTACTAAGTCAGTCTGCAAGCGTGTGGAAGCATATACCTGTATATATATATATATATATATATATATATATATATATATATATATATATATATATATATATATATATATATATATATATATATATATATATAGATACTGTATATATATCTTGAAGATGATCCTCAGCTTTTTTTTTAGCAGACACTGTCGGAAATTAATCGATTCTACCTTCTCTTTTCTTTCCTCAAATCTACCTTCTCTTTTCTTTCCTCAAACTAAGTAATAATGTTGCAATGGCGCTGTCTTTTTCATCTAAGTTTAACGGATAAACAAACTTTGCATTGGCTCATCATGTTGACACAACACTCCCGTGTAAAATGTTGTGGATGAATAAACGTTTGTATTAAGTAATATTTTTGTTGACTTCAGAGCAGGCGGGAGGGCATGAAATGAGAAGAAATAATTTGGGAGGCTGCAGGCAGAAGTCTCGACTCAGCAGAGGCTAGTCAACAACATATAAGAGGAAGCTGCTCATATAAGTACTTATACCTCACTGTGACATCACACTGTGCCTACTGTTAAAATAAGACTGCAAACACAGCGTTCAGAGGCATACAAAACTGCCTGGAAGTTCACGCCCAAATGCTTGAACCATAGGATTTCACGCTTTGGATTTGGACGCATCCCAGATTCCAACATTGTAACAATATTTACAAGTCTGAAAATAATAAAATCACAAGTCCCCTTTAAGGATCAGAGCAATATTATTTGTATGCTTTCATATGAACAGAGGTTAACATATTGTTATACTTGTATACTTGATTGTATGGACTGTGGGTGTCAAAATGTTACGCAAAACATTGCTGCTACAGTTATAAAAGTGTTCTGATTGATAATTATCTATGGGAAAATAGTTAATCAAAGTCCCACATTGAGTCCCACCTTGGAGTTTTCGAGTTTGTAAACCATGCCTACCTCTTGCTGCTCTCCTCAGACTGCTGCTCTGCCAGCTCCTTAAGCAGTTCATGCTCTTTGGCTTGTTGGAGGCCGATGGGGCAGTCCTCAGGAACCGTGAACAAGGACAAAGCCTCCTTATTGTCTTCTTCTTTTAGAGCTGATGCATACACCTTCTCTGCCAGGAGTTGGGTCTCCTCCTCAGACTCACTCAGAGTTACCTTGGGGAATTGGCGAGGCATGTCTGCAAGTTGGCGGAGGCCAAGGTAAAGTCAGTGATGGCAGCAGGATTAAATAGTGATTGAACTCGCTCCCCTGGTTAGGACAGTCTGCTCTAAAAAGGTTGTACTATTTTGTCAACAAACAGACCATCACATGGGACATTTCCTGCAAGCATGCAATGTAAGACATACTGTAGCTGCTGCACAACATCCCCACCTGGAGAGCCAAGGGTGAACTGTTCGGAATATGCGACAGCATTGTAGTATTAACGGTTGTTGATAGTTTATACTGTAGTTGTATGTTTGTAATTTGTTGATTGCAATTGCTGTCAGCCATAGATGAAAATGTTGAATATGTTTATTTTTATATAGTTCAAATAGATTTATATGATAAATACATTTTTATTTTAACATGTTTTTTTTATGTCGCACCAATTTCAATTTAACATTGAAAACTATTTTTTTGCACCACATCATGTTTATAATCCAGTCAAATATCATCAGGTCAGGTTGTACTTCAAGTCCAGATCAAATCAGAATCAGGATTAAACTTAACTTGCTCTTCGCCACTTAGTTATCCCACATCAAAACATGACCAAATTACATGCTGGAATTTGTGTTTACCAGTAACAGTAGTACTCATGCAGCACCAGACCATGATGCTTACCAATGTTTGCCAGCTGTGTAGATGACTGTGCATTGTCACAGTAAAGCTATACTGCTATACAAAATGTACACTGACTACTAGTATGTGCACATTTCATTAGTATTTTCCCTTGAGAAGATATACTGTAATAAATTGCAACTGATTTAGATCTTGGCACATTTTTATATATGTGTAAGGCATTTGAAGTATCAAATTGTCAATTGTAAAAGTATTCCAACAAAATAGAATAAATAAGGCATTGAAAATGTGATTGTGTTTTGTAATGGCTAAATAGCTATCTTCATGAGATGCATAGTCAAAAACCTAATTGAGCTTAATTAGTTTCTGGTGTTCCTCAGGGTTCCAATTTGGGATCTCTTGCCTTTCTATTCTATTTAAATGATTTAGCAAAGGTTTGGAAGAATATACTGCTTCCTAGATATGACACCTGTCTTTTAATATTGTCATGTCTGTGATCATGTTTTGTTAAAGTTATGTTCTGTTTGGGTTTTGTACACTTAGTTCCTGCTTTTTCACTCCCTTGTTTTGTCACCATAGCAACCATTAGTTTCACCTGTTTCACATTTTGAGTCACGCACTTGTTTTCACTAATCATGTCACCAGTATTTAAACTTGTAGTTGCCAGGCAGTCAGCCTGGCGACATTAAGTCTGCTACCTTTCATTCCAAGCCATTGTTCCATGCATGTTTTTCATGCCACAGTAAGTGTTGTATATTTCATGTTCATAGTTAATTGCCTTTGTGCTAGTCTTTTGTTTTCATTAGCCAAGTTTGTACTTCCGCCTTGTGCGCGCTTTTCGTTTGTTCCTTTTATTAGTGTTTAAATAAATATGTCCTTACCTTCACACCTTGCCCGCTCCAACTTTCCTTTGCATTCCGGGAAAACAAACCCCAAAGTCCACGCATTGTCAAATATCAACTTCTACTTTTGATTACTTGACAAGAGAAGAAAACGAAGAACGGTCTAATTGTTCTAAAAAGTTTAAAGTTAATAAATTGTCACTTAATATTAAAAAAAACTAATTTAGGATTTTTAGTACAAAAACAAACACAAAATAAAGAAGACATTAAATTGATGGCAACAAAATTAGCTTGGTGCCTCAAACCAAATTGTAGGAGTTATTGATGATGAACAATTTACTTGGAAACTGAACATACTGAACTTGTCTGTAGCAATATGATGAATTTTGAGTAAAGTTTATGTTGTATTTATATTCTTGTATGTTGAAATTATATTATAGTTTAATATGTTCACATATAATGTATTGCAATAGTATTTAGTGTAGTACTTGTCAATCATACCTTTACAAAATCTTAACAATTATTGGGAATATTTTTTGTTTCCAATAGACTGTCTTTATCTGCTCCTCTTTTTAAAAAAGACAACATTGTAAAATAAAAATTTATACATATGTACATTTATCTACTGATTTAGCAATAGTTTTCCTTTTTTTTTTTTTTTACATAATCTTCTAATGTACATACATACTGAACAAGAGACTATGGTTAATTTTATATAACATTATGTAAAACATCTATAGAAAGCAGGTACCCTCCCTTTTAGAATTAAGTACGTTTGTATCACCAGCTCTTCAATTCACCACTGCATTTTATTCTTCTAAAAACAATTCAAGTCTATATTGGAATTACGATGAGTATGTTTGTCGTTTATGGTATGTGTTGCATTTGACTTGTCTATTATTGCTGCTATGATAATTGTGATGGGGAGGTGGCCATACAAGAGTCTGCCTAACCTTTCCCGCACATCTGTATTGATTTACATTGCTTTTTTTTCCGTGCATTTGTGTGCGTGTGTGTGTGTAAATACGTGTACAAACAAATAAACACACATACACAATGGTTGCTGAAATGTGTCCGTACTCAAGGGCTACTCAATTCCCGCCTGACAATGACAGTTCAGTTCAAAACTTGGGAGACAAACAGTTTTGCAGAAAATTCCTAAAAATTCTACAGTGCTCTTGTATAGATAAACTTGGACCACTGTAAACAGATTGGCAGATCCTAGCATTGATATTTTAACCTTGCTAGCATACATAGAACACTGGGGTCCAAACTTGTGATTTACATAACTGAGGCTCTCCGAGGCAACGCTTTAAGTCCCCTCCTTTAGGTCAGTTTAAAAAATGTTTTATGTAGCTAAGGTGTTGCTGTAACTCATTTACTTCAGATAAAGCCGGCACTATTAGTGTTCCTCAAGGTTCTATTTCAGGTTCTCTCTTTTTCATCATGTGGGCTATTCAACTGGTGACTCGTGAGTTCTCTTCCACAAACTTGTGAGAGACTCATATTTTTGCAGAAAATCCTTAAAAACAGCAAACCGCTCCTGTAACCGACAAAATGAATGCAGTATAGCCCAAGGTAAAATGTGTACCTTAGAGGACACTGGTTCTCCGGAATGTACAAAATAAGCCGTTGTATCTTTCTGTAAATGTGGCCCCCAAAACAATTTGGTTGAATATCTGCTGTACACCTCTCACAATGCTGCAGGTGCATACAACTACTCTTTATCTGTTAACTCATTGTGTTGTGATGATATCCCTTATATTAGCAATAATAGATACAGTAGAATAATTTTTTAAGTCGTAAATCAACAACAGAGACAAGGGGTTGATGGGTGCTACTTAACCCAGTGTTCCGCTCTGTGAGAGTGCTTCCAGGAAGCTTGTCATTCTGCATTCACAACACTATCCAGACAACAGGTGTGTGCATTTCCTCTGCACCGTTGTGTACCATTATGGTGAAAAGTGATAGTACTGCAATGATTCATGAATAATGAAGGAGCTCTTATTTACTTTCTCTGTGTCTTTCTCCTCCCAGCTTGTGATAATAATCATCTTGCTCATTTGACTATACTGCTTACAAACTCAACCCTTCACATGCATACTTGCCAACTCTCCCGATTTTTCCAGAATTTCAGTGCCCCTCCTGAAAGTCTCCCGGGGCAACCATTCTCCCGAATTTCTCCCGATTTTCACCCGGACAAGAATATTAAGGGCGTGCCGTGATGGCGCTGCCTTTAGCGTCTTCTACAACCCGTCGTCGCGTCCGCTTTTTCACCATACAAACAGCGTGCCGGCCCAGTCACATGTTATATGCGGCTTCTGCAGACACACGTAAGTGACTGCAAGACATACTTGATCAACAACCATACAGGTCACACTGAGGGTGGCCGTATAAACAACTTTAACACTGTTACAAATATGCGCCACACTGTGAACCCACACCAAACAAGAATGACAAACACATTTCAGGAGAACATCCGCACCGTAACACAACATAAACACAACAAAACAAATACCCAGAATCCCTTGCAGCCCTAACTCTTTCGGTCTACAATATACACCCCCGCTACCACCCAACCCCGCCCACCTCAACCCCCCCCCCCCCCAATCTCCAGAATTTGGAGGTCTCAAGGTTGGCAAGTATGTTCACATGACACAATCTGACTATTCTTTGAAAAAGTTATAACAAATAACGCAGTAATTTAAGAAAAATAATTCCCTGTAGTTCATGGAGATTAAAACATGTTTTTCCATAGTAAAGCTGTGCTTCCACCTTCAATGTTGATCATAGCTATTTTTATGATTCTGATGTCCTCACTTCAAAGCAACATCATCAACATTGTCTTCATGTATGAGGGTCAGACCCTTTCCATCAAGCTGGTGGCAGACTACTCTTTTGTTTTTCTGACTGCCCACTGCTCTATTTTAAGGAGGGAGTGGCATTAGGCAATTAATCCTTAAGGTATGTCTGTTAAGATTTAAACAGCTTTTTGAGATTGCTTATTAAATATTTATACTAAATAAATGTTAGCTTGGAATGTAGTTCAGTGTTGTTTATATATTGATGATGCGTATTGAATATTCATGCATAATAGGTCAGTATATAAGATATTATGCTTACAATTGCACGTGGAACAAATCTCTGTTGAACCTGTTGAGATGTTGCAGATGTTGGAAACTTGGACTAACCTTCAAGACAGACTGTGATGTCCTGTTGTTAAACAATTAAACAAGCAATAGAGGTGAAAAGGGGGTAAAGCAAGGCCACAGCTTTTTGGAGATCAGCAATAGACTGATTGTCAGGCAACCGTGTTGAAAGAGAAAACTTTTGCTTAAGAGATACAGCAATAAACCAATATATAGGCAGATGAGGTAAACAGATACTGACACACTAACAGACTGGACAGCAGACCCGGCTGCAAAAAAACCTTTTGGGTTGGGGCAATCATTTATCTTAGGGGTACCCTGCCAAAAATGGAATCCCGCCGTGGGAGCCTGCACGCTTGTTAATGCTGCACTGCTGGGGCTTTGCCTGTACACAACTGATTACTACATGTAAAACAAACACTTCATATTTGTGGTTATCATAAAAATAGGTGTTTGAAATTATTTAAGCTTTTATCGTGGCCGAAAAATTAAAGCGTTGAACGTTTTTATTGTAATAATGACATTTAAAGGACTGTTGTTGATCCGATGTTGATGTGCTAAAACCTCTTTCTTATTTAAAAGCTACATACAATATAAACTGCTCTTTGCAAATAATAAATATTAAGAAAGTGTTTGGATATATTCATTAAATCAATGTACAAACGTATTCTTAGTTGCCAAAAAGTGCTAAATAGTACTAATGTGTCCAATAAACATCTTGAACCTTATTGAAAAATTTGATAATCATATTCCTCTCATGTGAATCACAACTTACTTAACTATTTACTTATGAGGGTTAGGGTTATTTATATGGGTTTGTATTACAAATTGAGCACAGGGAGTGAACAAACACATGTGCTAGAAATTGCTATGAAATGAAAAAGGGGTAGGATACCGTATTTTCTGCACTATAAGGCGCACCTAAAAACCTCCAATTTCCTCAAAAGCTGACAGTGCGCCTTATAATCCGGTGCGCCTTATATATGGACCAATATTGAGCCACAACAGATCTCGCAACTATGGTAACTACGCCGACTTCATTATCCCCCGCGCTTCTTCTTCTATGGGGGAAAATAAAGTCGGCAGCTGCTTACCGTAGAAGAAGAAGCGCTTCTGCTTCTTCTTCTACGGGGGTAAATGAAGTTGGCGCTGCTTACCGTAGTTGCGAGACCTAAACTTTATGTAAAGACCCAAAAATGTCTCCTATTAAGAGACACGCTTACTACGCAGAGTTTAAACTCTGGGGCAGTATAGTTCGGTTGGTAGAGTGGCCGTGCCAGCAACTTGAGGGTTCCAGGTTCGATCCCCGCTTCCGCCATCCTAGTCACTTCCGTTGTGTCCTTGGGCAAGACACTTTACCCACCTGTTCCCAGTGCCACCCACACTGGTTTAAATGTAACTTAGATATTGGGTTTCACTATGTAAAGCGCTTTGAGTCACTAGAGAAAAAGCGCTATGTGAATATAATTCACTTCACTTCGATCAGTCACGCAGTAGAACACGGGAATAGAGCAGCAGCGAGAGAATTTAACATTAACGAATCAATGGTGCGGAAGTGGAGGAAGCAACATGATGACCTGCGCCAAGTAAAGAAGACTAAACAGAGTTTCTGAGGGAACAAAGCGAGATGGCTACAGTTGGAGGACAAACTCGAACAGTGAGTTGTTGAACAGAGAGCAGCAAGTAGAAGTGTCAGTACAATCACTATTTGTTTTTTTGATATTCCCTTTAGCGCAGCTCCATCTAATGGATGCATAACGTAACCCCAGCCTCTACTGTAGCGTCTATTCTATGCGCCTTATAATGCGGTGCGCCTTATATATGAACAACGTTTCATTCATTGAAGGTGCGCCTTATAATCCGGTGCGCCTTATAGTGCGGAAAATACGGTAAATAAACTCTGCTTCTCTCTATTCCTTTTCGGACATGTTGTAGTAAGAAACTAGAAATTTGCAGTGTACCATATTGTAAATACATGCATGTTGTAAATAAACTCAAACCATAACCATAACTAACTAACAAACAAAAATTTAAACCCCAGAGAGTACACAATTTCTTGGCAGAGGTTTTAAGTGTAGCATTGCTGGGAGTGACGCTGTTGCCTTTTTTTTAAAATTGTTTTTAAAATGACATGACTGTTGCTATGTTGAGTTCCATCCATCCATTTTCTACCGCTTGTCCCTTTCGGGATGGCGGGGGGTGCTGGAGCCTATCTCAGCTGCATTCGGGTGGAAGGCGGGGCACTTTCTTGATAATTATGTGATTATCCTGTCACAGTCTCTGTCTGTGTCTACAGTATGTGTTTGTCTCTGTGTGTGTCTTTGTGAGAGTGGGTGTGTTTTGGGCGTGGGCTTGGCTCTTAGCTCTCAGCCTGGCACAGGTGATCCCAGTACCCTAATCAACTCACCTGCCTGCCATCAACTCATCACCTGCAGCCTATATATGTTTGGACCTCACTCTGCGCGATCGCCAGATCGTTACACTACCTGCAGTGTGTGCCTGCCTCAGCCTGCTAGCCTCAGCTGCTAGCCTCAGCCTGCTCTCCTGGACCACAAAAGCCAAGATCTACAAGCTCCCTTGTTTCTCTCTTGGTTTTTCAATAAAAACCCTTGGACTTTGATTCTGTCTGTCATTTCTGCATTTGGGTCCACCAGTTATACCATTCGTGACAGAACGATCTGGCCCTCAATGGACCAAGCAGATTTTGACCGTGTGAAGGAGTGTTACGTTCCCAGATGGCTCTGAGTCTAGGGATCGTAGGAGAATGCAACATAAAAGTGTATAAACTAAATGAGGTGTAAATTAAAGGCTCCGAAGCCAAGAATTGAAAACAAAACTGTGTTATTAAAAGGTAAACATGGGGGGGGGGGGGTTACAACAAGACACAACACTAGCCTAGCTTGGGATTCAGGAGCTGTCAAAGGAATGAACAAAACATACCGAAAGACACCTCTGAAAAAGAAAGGTAAGTTTACTAACTAAAATAATTTAATTAGCATAAACCAAAAACCTACCTACCTACTCTAGCCAAAGAGGGGGTCCAAAACCTACAAGGGTTGGCACAAGTTAAGCAAAGAGCTTAACAAAAACAAAGTCAAAGGCAAAGTAGAGTCTATCAAGGCTACACACAACATGGCAGAAAAAGAATCCACCTCAGCCAGTGGTGAGCAGGTGGTTCTTAGCAGGATAGGAGGATGAATGGTGGACCGGGATTGGCAGGCTGATTAACAGGTGAAATGAGGAGCATCTGGGAACAGGAACCGGTTGATTGACAGCAGAAGCAGTGAATGAGTGTGACCTGTAGAAACAATAGAAGTGAAGTGAAGTGAAGTGAATTATATTTATATAGCGCTTTTCTCTAGTGACTCAAAGCGCTTTACATAGTGAAAACCCAATATCTAAGTTACATTTAAACCAGTGTGGGTGGCACTGAGAGCAGGTGGGTAAAGTGTCTTGCCCAAGGACACAACGGCAGTGACTAGGATGGCGGAAGCGGGAATCGAACCTGCAACCCTCAGGTTGATGGCACGGCCACTCTACCAACCGAGCTATACCGCCCCAAGAAGAAGAAACACAAAACAAACAAACCACCTCTATGTGGAATGTAACAAGGAGGCCCTTGCCAATCAAGGACAGCGCTTGGGAAAGCATGACCAGCTGCTACAGAAACGTATTGACCAGATGTCACACATTTCCACCCAGCTTACCACTCTCATTAATCAACAAGCTCAACCACCACCTGAACACCTGCACGAACTGCACCACCTGCCATCCCTGCTGAGGAGCCTCACATGCCCCCGCCTGATAAGTACTCTGGCAATCCTAGCACTTGTTGTGAATTCTTAACTCAGATCCAGCTAGCTTTCGATGCTCAGCCCTCTCGCTTTGGCCACGAGGCAGCAAAGATCACTTTTGTAGCCGAAGCTCCATCCTTGCGCCTTCTTCTTTTATCGGCTAGAACCTGCTGAGCGCAATTAAGATGTGGGTAATAGGGAGCTGCTGGCTGTCAAACTCGCTCTGGAAGAATGGAGGCACTGGCTTGAGGGAGCAGAACACCCGTTCATCATCTGGACAGACCATAAAAACCTGACCTACATTCAGTCTGCCAAGCACCTCAATTCCCGTCAGGCCCGGTGGGCTTTGTTTTTGGTCGATTCCGCTTCACACTGACCTACTGTCCAGGATCCGCAACGTCAAACCGGATGCCCTGTCAAGTCAGTTCACTTTAGAGGGTCCCACCAGTCCTTAGCCTATCCTTCCGGTGTCTTGTGTGGTGGCCGCAGTGACTTGGGAGATTGAGTCGGTGGTCTGAAGGGCTGAGCAAGACCAACCAGACCCGGGTAATGGTCCTGATAACCACCTCTTTGTGCCTGAAGCTGTACGTTCTCAGGTTCTTCTGTGGGCACACATTTCCTGTTTGCCTGCCACCCAGGAGTTGGCCGCACCATGACTCTTCTCAAGCGACACTTTTGGTGGCCTACCATGGATGTTGATATCCATGCCTTTGTGTCTGCCTGTGCTGTGTGTGCCCATGAGAAATCCTCCAATCGACCACCTGCTGTTGTACTCCATCCCTTGTCAGTACTGGTCCCTTATGTCATTGGACTTTGTCACTGGCCTCCCACCTTCTCAGTGAAATTCCGTTGTCCTTACCATAGTGGACAGATTCTCTAAATCAGTTCATTTCGTGGCTCTACCCAAACCCCCCACGTAAATGAAAACAGCCAACCTCCTGGTCCAGCATGCGTTCCGTCTTCATGGAATTCCTTTGGATGTGGTCTCGGATATAGGGCCTCAGTTCACATCGGAGGTTTGGAAGGCTTTCTGTCAGGCCCTTGGAGCTACGAGTCTGACTGCGGGTTATCATCCTCAGTCTTATGGGCAAACGGAACGAGCTAATCAAGACCTAGAAGCCGCCCTCAGATGTGTCATTGCCAAGAACCCCTCCTCCTGGAGCACCCACCTTGTATGGGTTGAGTATGCCCACAACTCGATATTCGATATCAACTTTGATATTCATTGTAAAGTTCAGCTGTTTTTTCAGTGGGGCCCTGGCTCCACTGCAAGCATGAATAAATAAAGTCAAGTCAAGTCAAGTCAACTCCTTAACCTGTGCGGCCACGGGGGTGTCACCATTTGAGGTATCCTTAAGTTACCTACCTCCATTGTTTCCTGCTGAGGAGGATGACATCTCCGTACCCTCAGTTCAGGCTCAGATGTGGCGCTGCCGCAAGGTGTGGAAAGATGCTCGTGCTGCCCTCCTCAGCTCTGTGGACCGAAATCGTTGATATGCTGATCGACACTGGAGTCTGACCCCTGTGTACCAGCCAGGTCAACAGGTGTGGCTTTCCTCTAGAGACCTTCCCCCGAGGGTGGACTCAAAAAAGCTTGCACCCCGGTATGTTGGCCCTTATGAAATTGTTTCCATTATCAGTCCAACAGTAGTTAAACTCAAATTACCTGCACGCTGGAGGATCCAACCCACCTTCCATGTCTCCCAACTGAAGCCTGTTTCGACCAGCCCACTGTCCCACCCTGAAACGCGTCCCCCACATCCCCGTGTCATTGAAGACCACCCAGCCTAAACTGTCCGGCGGCTGCTGGATGTGCGCCATAGGGGTAGAGGTTTGCAGTACCTGGTGGACTGGGAGAGGTATGGACCTGAGGAGCGTAGCTTCATCCTGGACCCTGCTAGCCACAGCCTGCTAGCCACAGCCTGCTAGCCTCAGCCTGCTCTCATGGACCACAAAAGCAAAGATCTACAAGCTCCCTCCTTTCTCTCTTGGTTTTTCAATAAAATCTCTTGGACTTTGATTCTGTCTGTCATTTCTGCATTTGGGTCCACCAGTTATACCAATCTGTCAGGATTGGTATAACTGTTTGTTTAGTTTAAGACTCCCTTAGTTCGGTTTCAGCACCTCTGGATTTGTGTCTCTTAATTGCCATGGGTGCTGATTATTTTCACCTGCCTCTGATTAGTGTTCGGGATGCTCACCTGCTCTCTGGCACTAATCAGAGAGCTATTTTTTCCTGCCTTTTGCCACGCTCTGTCTGGCTGTTTTCTTTGCGTTATGCAACAAGTTACGTTTGTATACATTTTGATTCCTATTCCTATTCTAAGCTTTGCCATAGAATACTTTTTGATTCCTATTCCTGTTCTAAGCTTCGCCTTAGCTTCCCATGCTATCGGCACGCTTTTCTGTTTATTCTTGTGTTTGTGTTCGTGACTGATTTATGGAAAATAAATCATTTTCCTACCTGTAAGCTGCCTCCGGAGTTCCATCTGCATCTTGGGGAAACGATCCGTTCATTAACATGTGGCCCCACCGTAACAAATTACTAGGTAGTAACTGCCCTATGGCTGTTTTTACCTGCCTGTAAATGTTAGGATGACATTTTGTGTATGCACTGTGAGTTAAGTTAATGTTCTCTGTAATGATCCATTCTTTTTGTTTTACTGCGTTGTGTAATAATTCTTTAATGCATCATATTATATTGCATTATATTATACCATTGGCTCGACTGAATAAAACGAGGTAAATGTTAAATAGAATTGAAGATTAACAGTTTATTCTCCAAATGGAGTAGGTACAAACAATAGCATAACCAGAGCTGGACAGAAGACCCTGACGTACAAAGTCTGGCGCGCTCTCTCTAGATCGCCCCTCTGCTCACGTGCTTTTGTCCTTCTCGTTGCTCCTCCCTGGCTGAGTTGTTTTCCAGATGTTATGGTGCAGCCTTTTAGAAAGCATAGACACAACAACAAGGGTAGCAAGCTAATGGTGCTCGCTCTCTTGCTCTCTCTCTAATGTGTGGCTTATGTGGACAATGTGTGCTCTTCCTTTGCATGCACTGTAAATGTGGAATTATGGACAACCATTTATTATCTCTGTTATTGTCAGTCATGATTTCCCACTGCATGTGTTAATCCCATAAGAGATATTTTAATGCATTACTGGGGCACTTCACCACAGCAACGGAACAAGCAAAGGAGCAAAAAGAGACCTCATCCATCAATCTATCCATTTTCTATCACTCTTTCTTAAACCAGAATGTGATGCTCTCTTCTCGTCTTCTTTCTAAAAAAATCAATACAAATACAGTAAAACCACTCAGGACTTCTGCCATGAATGCATCACAGCCTGCCAAACTGGTATTTATAATACAGTGCATACAGTATATAAATATGCGTAATCTTATGAGATCTAATACCGTTGTGTCAATTTGTTTAATCTATGTATTTATCTAAATTCTACCTTTACAAAGATATGTTTGTCCATCCATCCATCCATTTACTACCGCTTATTCCCTTTGGGGTCGCGGGGGGCGCTGGAGCCTATCTGTTTTTTCATTTTTTTTTATTTGATCCTGTGTCCGTGCAAGTGACCTGATGCATTCTGTCATCAAGTCAACAGATGGCAGCACAACACTGTAGCATACATTTCATTACTTTCCTTTTAAATAAGCATAAAAACAACATTATGACAAAGGACTTTGCTCTCACAAAGATAATAGTGATTTATATTGACAGTGTTTTTGGTTGTATTTTGCAATAATGTAAAACTGCATTGCACCATGAGAGATTTCAGTAATATGTTGGTTACTATATGAGAAAGTCTAAATATTTGACTATACCAACAGACATAGACATCAGAGTACAGTATGTTGTTTATGTTTTGGTAGGTATACAGAGTATGTTTCCAGGTATGCTGCGCCTACAGCGTTTATTGCATCATCATATCAAAAATTCATAAAGTCAAAAAGATCCATATATTGTATCATAGTAATTAAAAAAGACACAATATGACTACATTAAATTAGTTTAAGACTTTAGTATTACGCATTGCAACTGCAATATGTTTTCATTCATAATGCACACCATATTATTATGCAGTTTTAAACATTTAACAAGTCATTATTAGTCGAGCAGAGGATCTATATCAGTGTGATTGTCAGATTGATGTTTACTCACCCTTTCAGATTCTGATGTGTTTCTAAATAGTAGACGTCCCCTTCAAAGAAACACCCATTCATGCCGTGCCCAACTATTTGATATCTGGCGTACCACAGTGTAGTGTACGTCAGTCCATCCTTAACTCCTTCATTGCCACAGCTTGCTTCATGAACAACATCACCCTGACTAATGTGCCTTATAGAGAATAGACATAAGCCATAAGCCATTTTGTTCAAATGCAGGATATGTGGATAAACAAACCTAAAGCTTGATTCATTTATGTAGGGTGAGTCTGTGTCTGGTTGCCGTGGGTTTTCTTCCCCATGTACTTGTTTGTGTCTTGACCTGTGTCTTACCCTGGGTCCAGTCAGCTTTCATGTGTGTAGTCCAGGTGTATTAAGTTGCCTATGTAATTTGTGTATTTAGTTCTCAGTATGATTTCCAATCATTAAATTGTGTTGGTGGTGAGCCCTGTGCTAAGCTAGTCATTATATTCATGCCTGTTTTTGCATTTTGGAAATGTATGTTACTTTATATGTGATACTTACGAATCCTGGGTTCCCCCAGTGATTTTGAAATAAACAATTTTTGAGCAGCACTCCATTGTTGCTTTTTCTTTTCTTGCAAGTGGAACCACCACAGGGGCTTCGAAATGGGGGGTAAGTGGGGATGTTGTACACATCACAGAAGGGTAAATGGATATATACTGTAAATCCAATACACTTGAATAATAAGGTTGCTTGAATCAAATTAAAAATGTATAGGACTATCTACACCCCTATCAAAATGTAAAACATTTGTTTCACCTGCATAGCGGCAAACCCAACTAGGGACACTTCACTCAACACAGACGTTAAAACGTCATCAAAGCTCACCTTTAAGCTTTCACACAGAGCCCCAGCCTTTTGGAACGAGGATGAGGTAAGAGAAAAAATATATAATAAATCTCTCTTTGGCAGGTAGGAGAAAGTTATGTAAAAAGTTCACATTTGCGCCATATTGCACATAACTGTGTTGTGTTTAAGGACCCTCAATTAGAGTTAGTAACAGTGGCGTCCCAAGTGGGATGGGATAGGGTGGGGTGGCCTTCAGCAGTCTTTTGTATGGGTCCCGGAATTTGGTGCTACTCCCGACACCACGTCTTGACCGTGACAGGGGAGACAATATTCAGTGCCCTTGCGTTGTCTCTTTTAGTCACCACCAACGTGTTGGTGGTGCCTGTTGGTCGCAGGCAAGCAAAATGACACCGAGGCCATTGGAAACTTTGCACAAACAATCCCTCAAAATCCTTGACCGAAAACCACAACACCACCATCATTGTTTAGTTCTCAAAAAATATAGATTGTTAAATTTAGCTAACATTCAAAGATTAGCATCAATACGAATGCCCATCGAATCTTAAATAACACTGCACCAGCGCCACTTAAGCACTTTGTCCAGTATACATCTGCTGTGACAACTAGAAACACACGAGCCTCCACCAGGGGGCAGTGTAGCGTACCCAGATGTAAAACCTCTTTTGCACAATCAGCCTTTTCATATAAAGCCATAAAGGAATGGAACGACCTCACAACAAACTTGAAAAGTCTAACAGATTACTCTTCATTCACAATTGAAGTTAAAAAGTGGCTTTGGAGCAATCAAAGCTGCTCACACGGTCACTAAGATGGGCATTATGTTTGACACATCAACCTAATGTGTATTATATTTATCCATGAGAGCATTTTTATTGTAAATTGTGAGGTGTGTCTGTTAAAATCATGGTTGTTTTTGCAAATGATGACAGATGTGAACAAAAAGCATGTATTGTCTTTGTGTGATGATGTAAATGAGGTGTGGTTGTATTGTATATTAAGTATGTGTCCATGAAAGGGCATTTTATGACTTTTTTCTTAATACTTGTGTATGATTTTATTGTCATAATTTCATTGCATGATTTTTGTATCCCTTTAATTTAGGTAGCCAGGGACTGCAGATGGAAATTAGCTATTTAGCTATAATCTGGTACAGAACATATCTGTCTTTGAGCTTAATGTTTCTGTACATTGTCCCTTCAAATAAAGACTAAACTAAACTATAAAGTCATACCAAAGACTATAAAAATGGGACCCATTACCTCCCTGCTTGGCGCTCAGCATCAAGGGTTGGAATTTGGGGATAAATCACCAAAAATGATTCCCGGACGCGGTGCCGCTGCTGCCCACTGCTCCCCTCACCTCCCAGGGGGTGATCAAGTTGATGGGTCAAATGCAGAGGACAAATTTCACCACACCTAGTGTGTGTGTGACAATCATTGGTACTTTAACTTTAACTTTAACATAAAGGTTGAAGAACAGACAGGTGGTGCAGTTATGGTTGATTTCAGTTTGACCGCAGCAATGTAAACCACTACACGACCACTGACCCTTTGTGGAAATTCATTCAACCCCCCATTTTCAATACTGCTTGTCCTCATCAATCAATCAAGTTTATTCACAATACCATATTACAAATTACAACAGTAGTGAATATCCATTTAAAGATGGTGGTAAGTGAAAGGGTCCCCCAGATAAGCTAGAAGAAGCTTTTGGTAGGGGGCCCAGAGGTCAGTATATGCATGTAATGCTGAGACATGGTGGCAAGCACAAAAACGCGATATGACAAACACAAAATAGGAGCACAAAAGCAAGCATACACATACATACATTCAACCAAGCACAACCCAACATTAGTCTACCCCCAAGCCACATGTGACAATGCTAATCCTCTAAAGAAGCACTAGCCATTCACATGAGGCATTAGAGATAGGTGGTTAATAGGTATGATTTCAGTTTCTTTTTGAAGTTGGAGAATGAATACAGCATCCTGAGGCTCTCATCAAGCCGGTTCCAGATCTTTGGTCCCCTGCATACAACACTTCCAGCAGTACAAGTCAGTAGACAATGTTTACCTGATATCATGTCAAAGTTACGAGTGTTGTGGGCATGCTGGGGACGATAGATAGGAACCAAGCTACAGAGCCTGAGATTCAGCCTGTGGATGACTTGATAGGTTAGACAAGCATTGTGATGAATATTGAACTCTGTCACTCTTAGGAGATGATAATTATGGAATAGATGTCGAGTGGGGGCATTAAACTTCGACCATGACAGGGCCCGTATGATTTTCTTTTGCATGGATTCTAATTTGTGAAGGTAGCTAAGGAAGGTGTTACTCCATATGACATTACAATAGTTAGGTGTGGTTCAAATAGAGTTTTGTATAGAGTGAGTAGAGCATAAAGAGGAAGATAATGATTAGGGTCACAGTGAGCTGGACCTATCCCAGCTGACTTTGAGGCAGAGACGGGGTACACCCTGGACTGGGCACCAGTCAATCACATGACACATACATAACAGGACACATACATAATACATAATAACACTCATGTTCACACTTATGGACAATTTAGAGTCTTAATATTAGCCCTATTGCATTTTTTTTTGCAAGCACATATGACAAACATGCAAATGCCATAAAGAGAGGTTTGAACTTAGAACCTTGGCTGTGAGACAAACTTTTTGTGCCCATCCATCCATTTTCTACCGCTTGTCCCTCGTTTGCAGAAATTACTTTTGTATTTTGGGGGTTTTAGTCATACTTTGAGCACTGCTGCCAGCAACAACACAATCATCCAGATTGTAGGCAATTGCTCTACTTCTTTTCCCAACGATCTCAACTCATTGTACACAAGATTTGAGGACAACTCCACCGAGCTGGAAGTAACTGTGTCTATGCCCAATGCCAGTGACTCTGCAGCTCTCACCTTCAGCACAAAGGATTTGGGGACTGGTGAGAGCCCTCAGGAAACAAGGGAGAACAGGGGCCTCATGTAACTAGAGTTGCATGGCGTTCCTACTAAAATGGGCATACGTTGAATTCCAGAAAACTATGTATGCCAGTAAAAATGTAGATGTATTAAAGTGTACGCACTTACAAAGCAAAACTTGTTTCTTTTTTACATCACAATCAACTTGAAATTAATAGCTTGCTATGAAATCTTAGGTCAAGGATATTTAGATAAAAACATGTATTTTTTTCCCCCCAAAAAAATGTATTACAGTAGAAATGTGTTGCATTATCAGATAATAAAGTTTAAAAGGTATGCAATGTCATGCATTACATTTTCTCTGTCAAGATTGATTAATACAATTTTATTTTTTATTTTTGCCCTGTCAGGTAAATCATATTGTTGATGCCCATATTTTCTGTACTTAACAAAAGAGAAGTGTGGGATACTTCTCTTGTTGCCTTATTTGTATGTGAGTTTATTAAACAGATTTCTATTCATGTTTGGCGCAATCAGGCCGGAGCTAGGAGGGGATAGAAAGAGAAAAAAAGGAAGACAGAGGGGGAAATTGCGGGGATAAGAGGGGGATATGACAGAGAGAACAACAGAACAGCTTCAGCAAATACAATATGTATGATATGTACAAATATGATACGAAAAGTGATAGCAAAGACGCAGTTAGTGAAGTAAATATTAATAACATAGAAATGACAATGAACATTATTACACTACAAATGGAGCAATAAAGATACCAATATAAAAAGCACTACTGATAATGAATAATAGCAACAATTATCTCTATTATCAACAATACATTTGTTTCAAATGCAACAATACATATATGTAATAATAACTTGAATTAAAAAGGAAAGCAGATAAATGGAGGGGAACAAAGACAAGCAAACTGTATTAACCTTGTAGATTGTTATAGTAACAATAGATTAAGCTTCGTCAGTGTGTCGTGTGTTACCCAGTTTCCCCTATGGTAACAACGTTAATATATGTTTGATGAAACGTGATTATATGCATGAGTGTATGTATGCATATGTGCTTGCCTATGTACAGTATGTGTATATGTATGTTTGTACAGTGAATGTGTGTATGGATGTATGTACCGTGAGTGTGTATGTATGTACTGTATTTGTGTATGTATGCGGGAGCGTAGGTACCTATGTATGTGGGTAAGTACCAATGTGTGCGCATATGTAAGTATTATTGAATGAATATACATATGTGCGTATATACACTATATTGCCAAAAGTATTTGTCACCTGCCTTGACTCACATATGGCCAGTCAAGTTCATCCACACCAGACTCTGTCATCCATTTCTTTATGGACTTTGCTTTGTGCATTGCTGCACAGTCATGTTGGAAGAGGAAGGGGCCCGCTCCAAACTGTTCCCACAAGGTTGGGAGCATGGAATTGTCCAAAATGTTTTGGTATCCTGGAGCATTCAAAGTTCCTTTCACTGGAACTAAGGGGCCAAGCCCAACTCCTGAAAAACAATCCCAAACCATAATTCCTCCTCCACCAAATTTCACACTTGGCACAATGCAGTCCGAAATGTACCGTTCTCCTATCAACCTCCAAACCCAGACTCGTCCAACAGATTGCCAGATGGAAAAGCATGATTAATCACTCCAGACAACACGTCTCCACTGCTCTAGAGTCCAGTGGCGACGTGCTTTACACCACTGCATCCGATCCTTTGCATTGGACTTGGTGATGTATGGCTTAGATGCAGCTGCTTGGCCATGGAAACCCGTTCCATGAAGTTCTCTGCGTACAGTACGTGGGCTAATTGGAAGGTCACATGAAGTTTGGAGCTCTGTAGCAACACTACGCGCTTCAGAATCCGCTGACCCCTCTCTGTCAGTTTACGTGGCCTACCACTTCATCGCTGTGTTGCTGTTGTTCCCAAACTCTTCCATTTTCTTCTAATAAAGCCGAGAGTTGACTTTGGAATATTTAGGAGCGAGGAAATTTCACGACTGGATTTGTTGCACATGTGGCATCCTATGACGGTTCCACACTGGAAACCACTGAGCTCCTGAGAGCGGCCCATTCTTTCACATGTATGTAGCTGAGCCGCATCAGAGTGGTCAAGGAGCCGCATGCGGCTCCGGAGCCGCGGGTTGCCGACCCCTGTGTTAGGCCAACAGAGAAGGCCCTGCTGGCCCTGATGGCACACCACTGCATACCAATAATATCTACAAATTATAAACAAAAAAACATCTTGTAAATGGTAATTGGTATTTGTATAATATGTAAATATTACATATATGTTATATTTTATATTGCTACTGTGGTACATTTTTAGTCTACTTTTTACCTTTTGTTTTTGCCCTCTTTTTGCACCTTTGAGTGCATTGTCCTTTTCATTCTTTGTAACTGAGCTACTGTGTGGAACAATTTCCCTTGTGGATCATTAAAGTTTGTCTAAGTCTAAGTCTAAATCCATACACAGGTTGGCGGGGCAGCAATCCATCTCTAGAACCCACTGTTCAGCAAGAACCAGCCAATCGGGCGGTATAGCTCGGTTGGTAGAGCGGCCGTGCCAGCAACTTGAGGGTTGCAGGTTCGATCCCCGCTTCCGCCATCCTAGTCACTGCCGTTGTGTCCTTGGGCAAGACACTTTACCCTCCTGCTCCCAGTGCCACCCACACTGGTTTAAATGTAACTTAGATATTGGGTTTCACTATGTAAAGCGCTTTGAGTCACTAGAGAAAAGCGCTATATAAATATAATTCACTTCACTTCGCTTCACAATCATTTCACCCTCCTCCTCCCCCAAAAGGTCCGCCCCCCTTTCCTCTAGGGACAACCCCCGACAAGCCAGCACCTAAACGACGGCACGACACTGGGCGTGAAGGACGGCGCGGCAGAGCGCGAGGGCAGGCCCGGGCCGACACTCGGCCATCCAATCAACACGACAACAAACAAGAACGAAGCCAGCAAGTTCGCCCGCCCCGACAACCACCACCATGCGCTGCCACAAACGGGAAGTGAAGACAACTGACCACCAAACCCACCAACATTAAAAAAAATTATAAATTAAATGTAATTTTTTTTAAATTAAAAACCTTACAGGCTTACACCCTCAGCGAGGTCTCTGCACGGAAATGGCAGGTCACCAGACCGCAGTCCCCACACCCCTGAGCCCCAACCCATCTGTCAAGATTTAAAGAACAAAATACATTTAGTAAGAGAGATTAAGTACTTTAGTGACGCACATTATTTATAATAAAGATGTGGCGGCCAAGATCGGGCCTGTTGGCCTTGAGTTTGACACGTGCTGAAAAGGCTGTGGAAGACATGCTACCATACTGTACATGTATTAAATATATCCTCAAAATCTTATCATTAGACAAAAGAACATGCTCATTTATCCACTATTCATCAAGATCATTGTATTCTCGTGGCATTCAAAGGATCACACTGAACTGTTCAGTTTTTTTTAAGTTTTTCGGTCAAACTTGCTAAAATTTTACAGACTTGTCTGTCCCAGAAATCTGTGTACCAAATTGAGTGATGATTTCGCAAACTATCCTAAAGTTACAGACAGTTACTGTATTTTGCAGAGCGTACTGACCTGTGAGAGAAATATTAGGTCAATCAAGAATATGGGGTCAAATTTTGGGGGTTGATAAGTGTGCCACCGGGTGGTGTATTTGTCCGAAAAACAACAACACGGGTAACACGGGGTGAATGTTTTGACAAATATTCACCCTTTATTGTGCATTGTTTCAAGAGGAGTTGAAAAATGACTAAAGGGAAAAAGAGAATTAAGAAGTTAGCTGTGACTTTGCACAGTACTGTTTGTTTGATCATTGTTGCATGCATCCGACACCTGAATAAAGACACAAACCTCCTGCTGAGGTAATAAGCAGCAGAGCGACCGCAGTCCCTGATTTAGCTAGGCAGTGTTTAGATTATGAGGCTAATCCTATCGGCCTAGGTTATCAGTATACTTTTAGAGTTGGCTTTAAGAGGACTGACTTTGAGTGCAGAGCCTGTATCGCCTTAATGGACAGCAGAGTTGGCAACAGCATTGTACAATTGTCCTACCCTCTCCTCTTCTTACCGCACTGGACAATCATTTTAACATTGCTATCTAAACAAGATGACGCTCTGCACAAGTCCTAAAAATTGGCTTTTGTCGTTTACATGTTGACATGCACTGATCAGTTTGTCAATGCTGTGACGTCATCAGCTCATTGGCTTATAAAGCGGTGACTCCTTCACATAATTACAGTATAGTTACTAGGTCACTTTCAGTGACATTTGGGGACATTTGGTCTAACTAGTGCAGAAATATACTGTTCTTTCTTTTCAAGGTTGTTCAACATGTTTGCCTCTAAGTTGCTAGTTAAAAATCTGTGCTTGCAAATTAAGTATTTACATAGTTTTGAAACTGCTAGGAAGGCTCCATTTCAATAACATTATTTTTGGCTGATACTATTTAGTTTTTGTGTAGAATTGTGTTCTAATATTTTAATATTTTATGTACCAAAATAGTAGAAATACCTTCAACAAAACTATGGTTAAAATAACATGTCAGTCAAAAAGGATTATCTTTCTAAAGGCAAATATTTGTATGCAGCTCTTGTGATGGGAAATAAAATTGACTATTGACTCTTAAAATGTTTTTTTTTTTAATGTGAAATCAATCAAATCATATTTGTAACTATTAAATAACCCATACAAAACATTACACATTTCAAAGTTGTACCTATTTTTTCTCACTAGATGGCAATAAAGAACGTATAATTGTAGTTGTAACTGGGTCACACTACACAGGTCTAAACATGCATTATTGGCTTTTGTATACCGTACTCCAAATCCCTGGCGGCACCACAGCCTGTTGGGTTAAATTGGGACCTTTCTGCATGGGGTTTGCATTGTTACTTTAGCTTCCTCTAAAAGCATAACAACAAATTAATAAGGTTAATGTATTGGTAGGCTAATTCAATAATTAAATGCTGTGATAGACAGGTGACCTATATATAAGACACGTGGGATGAAAGTCTTAGCTTATCTGTCATTTACAAACAAAATTAATGTTATGAATGCAAACTCTTAACCAGACAAAAGGCCAGGGCCGGCTGCTGGCATAAGCACTTCATGCGGTTGTTGAGAGTGACAACCACTAGGTGGGGCACATGATCTAAAAGGCTCTGACCGCATTCAAGTCAAATGAGATGTGTACCTTTTATATTTTCAACTATCAACATTGAAAGCCTTGGCAGGTTCAATTCAACATGATTATTTTAATCTAATTTTGGAATGTGCATAACACCGACATGCGACATGTAGTGACGTAAATGGTGTTAACAGCAGCTTTTTTTATGCAATCTCTGAATCGATTGGCGAGTGTGTACCTAATGTTGTGACCGGGTGAATCTATATAAAGTTTATGAAGTTTATTTTGGACTGTGACGACTTTGAGATAGATATCTATACAGTGTACAATATGGAAAGATAAACCATGATACTTTAGAGAGGGTGGTGCGTGGTTTCATTTGCAATCTGAGAATGCCTCTAAAAAACAGGTTATAAAAGTGACGATGGAGCAAGATTTCCGCAAAAGTTACACCAAAACATATCCAATAAATATTATCTTGATCAAAGTGTTTTAAATGTAGATTAAACTCATCATAGGTCCCCTTCAAATATTGATATTAGGCTACAAACTAAATCATGTTTAGGGCCACAAAAAAGGAGTGCATTAAATGCCTTTTCTCCAATGCAAAAGGCAGTCTAGAAATCGATACATTATCAATTAAATATTTCTTCGATATCTTGTTGATTTGATTTCCTAGCATTTAATAATTATTTAATTTTTTATACCACATTCTCAAACATTTACATTGACTTGCAAGGGTTATCACGGTCATTTATTCAAACTAGTGCTGTCAATCTATTTTGCTTTGAAATTACATTATTGACACTTAAAAATGTTTATTAATTGTGATTAATCGCAGTAGAATACTTGCATGCATAATTTAAATTGACTTTTAAAAAAGACCAGTTCGACACAAATACAATTATTTTGTCAGCAGGTCATACAAACATTTTTTTATGTTTTACTTGAAATGCATGTCCCTTTTTTTATTCAGATCAATCACATTTTTGAATTTGGATTAGCTTGAATAGTTTAACTTGACTTAAAAAAGACCTTAATATTTGGACACCAATGCAATTTTATAGTCAGAATGTCATACAGAAACATTTTGAAATGTTTTACTTGAATGTATGTAATGTACTTACTCACAACTTGGTTACCATTTTATCTAAAGTGCCGTTTGGTTGTATTTTGAAGTGAAATTTGCCAGCGAACACATAGCACAGTCTCCTCACTCATCTTTGCTCTTACGTATGCATTCGCCATACAACGGCCGTGCTACATTTCAGTTAACCATCCGTTGTTAAGGTAAAGGAGCATATGCGATCCAAATAAATTATGTGATTAATCTAGGTATATTAATGCCAGCATTTGTTCGTGACTAATCGCACGCATTAACTAGGACAGACAATACTACAAGAGACTTAATTAACTTGGACAGACTATACTACGAGAGACTTAATTCGAACCCAAATATTCCTTGCAAAGTGGTATCTCTACAAAACTTAAAGTGCCCACAATTCTCTCACAATTATGCAAGAGTTGATCATTTAATCCAGTCTACAGCCAATTGGTGCTTTGTGGCCTGCCTCTGGCTGTTGAAATATATGAAATAATGATTGGGCGTAGTTTGCATGATGCTCCTGCAGGAATGTTTTAAACTATTACTCAAACCAGCGCATGATTGTCCTGCCATTCTAGTCGTCTTTTACCAATGAATACAGAGCCTCAGCAGCTCTGAGATGGGCTTAGATATGTGCTGAATCAAGCAGGAATGTGTGTGGCACCCTGTCTGCCCTTTCTTAAAAAAGAAGTAGAGGGGGGTCATAACCAGGGGAATGTAGCAAGAGGACGGGAAACTAATGAGACCCTGTAATCACTTAACAGAGACCAGGTGCTGTGTGTCTTGCTATTTTCCAGACAATAGACTGTGCCACTTGCTGGAATTTATGACAGCAAGGAGCAAAAGGAAGTCTGGACAAGGTCAATGATTTCTTTGCAAAATGTTTATTAAATGACAATAACTTTGCTTCAACACAAATAGAATAGAGCACATTCACAAATGTATAATAGACCCATATGTCAGACCGATATCCTATTACCACAGTCTGTAATAGAATAATAACAAATACAATGCCCGTATACTTTATTTCTGTACAAAAATAGTTCTATGAGTACTTAAATGTAATACATAATATATAAATAAAATAATTCTTATATACATATATCTGCAATAAAAAAAAAACAAGTATAGATTGCACGTGTTTTTGTACAAATAACAAGTTCAAGTATATTTCAATTCGTTGAGGACTGGCACATATCCTGCGGAATTTAAGGCATTTTTTTTCCTTTATATGGTGCCCAAAACATACATACAAACTTAAAAGTACATCTCCTTGTTTGGCATTGTGGTGCACATGATATTCTCCTGATCATTCACTTGAGTCTAAGTGGAAAAGCGCTCACAGTTTTTTTTTTTTATCCTTGCATGATGGCACTTATTAAATTAAAGGAGGAATTGTGTCCAAGAAGTTGATGAATGTTGGAAGAGAGTTCCCTCTTTTACATTAGAGGATTAGTCCACTCACTTTGGTAGAAATCAGCACTCTATAGGTGCCCCGCAGCCAAGCAGAGAGCAGCACCTTGTAGTTGTGCCACAATGTGCCATCCAGTGTTTGCAGTTGTGTTGCTCGCTCCACATCACTGAGCAACAAGGCTCAGCTCTTTGAGAAACTCAGTGCGGCCAGTCCAGCTCCGACTCATTCCCCAGGCCTGGGAAAATGTGCTGGAGAGTACTTGGCAAATCTGAGGGCCAGAGATTTTCAGAACAGAGCAAAGGGTTTCCTAACTCTTGAGATTCCCCCATGCAGCTTTTGTTCCAAGGCCTTCTTTTTTGTAAATTGTCGTTCATGTCTGTCTGAGCAGAGCCTCGAGCTTATGGACCTGTGAATCGGTTGTGCTCCACACGGGCCTGAGCCTGCCCTGCTCCAGCTTCAGTGTAACTCCGCCATCTGGAAAGGAGCGGCGCCTCCTGCCGTAACCCTGTGGGCTGATCTTGTCTACGGGGGCGCTGCCGATCTTTAGTTTGTTATTGAGTTGATGCAAACGGTGTGCCAGGTCGTGCACCGTGCAGGTCCCAAGGGAACAACCTTGTCTTCTCGACTGGTTGGCAGAATTTTTGGACCTCTTGGTTCGGACGTTGATGTCAGTGCTGCAAAAAGGAATGAAGATGCTTATTTGTGCTTTTAGATGATGACCAGATGATGGTCTGAGTTGATGCTACATACCTGGAATATGGCAGCATGGTATCCCTGATGTCCTCCTGCCTGACAAATTGCTCAGTGTTTACAGTCCTACTGTCCAGATCCCGTCTGAGTCTGTTCCCTAGCCATATGCTGAGTCTAGTTGAAGGAGGGGAAAAATCCATTAGTCTTAAGTTGGGTAATTCAGTAGACTGGACAACTGTCGTCTCCCCAGGTATTATGAGCACATGTAAAAGAACTCACCTTTTTTTTAACTTGGGGTCGACCTCAAGTAACGCACAGTGTGCTACTGTGGCCGCCAGGCAGCAATAGAGGAAGGACTGGAGGATCAGTTTCATGTTTTCTCTAAGTCCTGTGGAAACAAGAAAACATTTAGTTAGCTATTCTTAATACAATTAAAATTTAACTTGTTCAATCCCCTACTCATGTTCCACTTTCTGTGTTTGCTACAGTATGCCTGAAAAGGGCTTTTGCTTACACAAAAGTCCAAAAGCCAAGTTATTTGCGCTTATCATTCATTTATTTGAGAAGTTAAGCTTAGGGTCACATTTTGCTCAGTTAAGTAAACCTACAACCACGCTTTGGGCCCCTGGCCAATAACATGAAGGACACTCTCTGCCAATGGAACCTACCAAAATAGACTATCTCAATAGCAGTTAAAGTAAAATGCAATTAAACCTGGGATGTTCATGCTTTGTAGGCGATTGGAACCCTAAGGGCTTTTCTTAGATGTGCTGCACCACAAGGGCATTTCCACCAAAGACACTTACACATATTAAGAGCTGAACTGCTTATATAATCAGACAGATAACCTGTCCTTGTCTATACACTGTTGCCCTGACCTAAAAAAAATAGCAAGGATAAAGCCATCAGCTGAGCGAGCACAGTCAATCACAGTAACATCCTCATACAAAATAAAGCAAAGCATACCTGATATTCTCTGGTAATTCACTTGGATGATAAAGCTCTTCTTGTCAGGTAAACTTTCCAGAAGAGTACTCCACAGGTTTTTGGCAATATTGCCAGTAGTTCTGTAAGGCAGCTGTGTCACTCTGCTAATAGCTCCTACACACCAGACTTGGAGCCTTTATACAGGAGGTAGGAGGGGCTCATTCACTGACTCTCATCCTTCACCCTCTCCAACACCCCCCCCCCCTCACTCTAGCCAGTCATGAAAAAAAATCACTTATGAACATTTATGAAGCATGTACTTATTAAAAATACACCAGGATTCGTAAATATTCTATAATGGAACTCTAGAAAACTATTGCAGCTCATTGTAGAGCTCTTTTACTTTGATTACTTTTTCTAAAATTCCATACACTTTTCTATTATTATATTTAAGTACAACTTTTCAACATGTATCTTGCCTGTTTGTGTTGACTATGAGAATTTTTATCCCACAGGTGTTGGCATGGATTGGGTATTTGAAGTTTGATGTTACACCCTTAAGGCAGGGATATTCAATTGAACTGCATTGGAGGGCACATTGCCAGAAAGCTAAGGACCAAAGGGCCAGAATTCTCCCTTCATTGTGAATCTTATTTTGTATATTACGGATAACCAGCGTCCTCTACGGCAGTCATTTGATTTTGGTCTATCTATTTTGCCTGAGTTACAGACGTAGTCTGCTGTTTTTAAGGTCCAAAAATGTGAGTTTCTTACAATTTTTTTGAACAAAACTCGAAGGCCATCAGTTGATGCCAAATGATGAGAAAAGGGGACCTAAAATGGAACCTTGAGGAACACTACTAGTATAACTAAATAAGTTGAACAAATAATAACTGACTGCATCTGAAGTAAACAATCTACAGCAACACCTTGGTTACAAAAACCACATTACAAAAGAAAATGTAACTGCCAAAAATGAGAGGACCCAAAGGGGTGCCTCGATAAACCCCTAAGTTATGTAAGTTATAAGTTTGGACCCCAGTGTTATGTTTGCTGACAAAATTAAAATGTCAATGCAAGGATCTGCCAATGTGTTTACAGAGGTCCACATTTCTTTATACAACAGGAGCACACTACTGTTTTTACGAATTTGCTGCAAAATGTTTGTCTCGCAATATTTGAACTGAACTAAGGGGCCGGTCTGGTATCATTCCTCGGCCGGATTTGGTCTTGGGCCGCCAGTTGAATAGCAATGCCATAAAGGGTTAAGCATGTATTTGTTGCCATATTTCGACAGGTTGATTGTGTATGACATTTAAGGAATGTTGTCCATGGTCCATTTTCCAAGCCACTCCCTGACACAGTGAAGTTCCATGCCAGCCTGTAAGTATACTGCTTGATGAATATGAGAAAAGCATTGGCTAAGTCATTAAATATAGTAAACATAGCTGACCATAAATCCAATATACTTAAGGTATTTGTTTGTGCAAGGTAAATAATTTCTCCTCGCCTTACGCCTTGATTTATTTTACCGTGTGGACTAATGTGTGAGGTGGAATTTTACAATTAATCTAAGAATAACTTTGGGATCAGTAAATCAAGTAGAACAAAATTGGTCTAGACATGTGTGAAATAATTCGTCAGATTTGTTGCTTTTGGGGAGACTGGTTGGTTACATTTACCTGTTTTTTTTTTTTAGCCGTACAGGAATCTGTCAGGAGATAAAAAGTAATTGATTTACTGAGATTTGTATTGTACAGGAATAGAGCAGTACCAGTGTGATTGATAATTGTAAATAATGATCAAGTGTACAGGATTGTAAATTCAAGGTGAAATTAATTTTTTTTTAGAAAGCCTCAGAATAAACTATTTACTTTTAATGTTCTTTTTCTGTTTAGAATAGTAGAATAGAAGAAAGAGGAAAACATGTCGTGACTTGTGACATGTTTTCTCAATTTAATTCAAGCCTAAAACTCCACATTCCATCCGCATCCCATAATTCACATCTTATTTGTTTTAGTATCTTACAAAAGGATCCGTGTGAGTACAGTACTAGCTATTTGGAGCTTTGTATTTACAACTGGATATTTCAACTCAAGAAAACACATAAATACCAAACACATGTGTTGTAAATGAGCAAGCACTTTTGTAATGACAATTAACTCAAGTAAACCACTTACAGGAAGACAAGAATGGAAATTGTGAAATCATGACAGCAAAGTCGTGGCTTCGTGTTTGAGTCCTTATATAGATGTCTTTTGGCAGTAGTAGGATGATTGACAGAATTTGTACCACTTCTTACGGCCAGGTACGTGTGGCAGGAAATGTGTGTATGTCGGGAAGAAGAGGAGCCCAAGGGCACACATTTTACTGTTGATACATGATCACAATGAGTTGACAAATGCGAGTTATATAAGGTGTCCTCCACATTTTTTTTGTAATGATGCAGAGTACAAGAAAGTAACTTATGTGTATATCCTCACATTTTGACTTCTTCATCCTTCTTATTTCCTTTCTTATTTTTTATAAAATTTTACAATACATTACAGAAAGTGTGTCTTCATAGGCATCTAAAATAATGCATTTACCACTTTCACCTGCTAAACTATGTCCATAGTTGCCCTCCAATAACACTCATACTGTATGTCTCAATATGTGGTATCCAAAATGCGGCCTAAGGGCCATTTTCGGCTCGCAGCTTGTTTTTTTGTTTGCCCTGGACATCTTCTGAAAATCAAAACAACTATTTCCTTTGTTGCCTATAACACAAGCTAAGGTAATGTTTTTTTAAATTCAAATATTATTCTGATGGTATATTGAAATGGTTTTTGCATCTGTAATGTTCAAAATGTATCAAACTGGCCCTTCGAATTATAAATTTTTTTATTATGCGGCCTTCCCTAGAAAACATTTGGACACACCCCGGTTTAGATTACGGTAATGCTATCTGTGTGCAACCCAGATGTAGAAAGTAACAACATACTCATGTTACAGTTGTAAGTTCTGTACCTGTCCTTGTGCTTTTACAACTTTTGTACTTTTCTATATTTCAAATCTGTTTCTGGGTGAAACAAATATAAATAAAACATATTTAAAACAATAAAAAATGAAAACAACGGTGAATGATGGGGGGGACAAGCAGCATGATGGTACATTCCGTAACATGAAGATGGCTGTCTTATTTTTGCACTTTAATTCATACAGATGTTGAATTGATAAAGAACACCTGGTTTGAGACTTGGACCGTGTTTCCCTTTTCTGCATTACATTGGAGAACCCTCTCAAAAATAACTTGTAACTTATCAATCAATCAATGTTTATTTATATAGCTCTTAATCACAAGTGTCTCAAAGGGCTTTAAGTACTTTTGAAATATGTTTTACTTTAACTGTAGATTATTATAAAACCTGTACTTTCAATTTCAGCAAATTAACAATATGATTACCTGTGTACAATATTTTAGAATACATTGTCCACATCTGGTGCCTGTTGTGGAATCATCCATCCCATCCATTTTCTAACGCTTGTCCCGTTCGGGGTCGCGGGGGGTGCTGAAGCCTGTGGAATCCTTTTTTAAAAATGATTTATGCTATTGAAAAATGTCCAAAAAGGTATTTTTTAAGAACATAAATATGTCAATGTAAAGTGACATTTGTGCCAGCCTATCCTAGCTGCACTTGGGCGGAAGGCAGGGTACACCCTAAAGAAGTCACCACATCATTGCAGGGCCAACACAGATAGACAGATACTCATCAAAATAAATTAACATTTATTGTAAAATGGATTATGAACTAAATAATAAACATACAAATGTTGTGATCAAGGATGTACAGTATGCATGTTGATGACATTAAGTGCCAAAGTGGTTGTTTGCATTTGCAAAGGGGGCCCACGCCCATGTATGGCTTTGGTCGATTTGCACGCATGCGCACTGATGGCCCTTCTGTCAAAAATGGCTGTGCTCTGGAAGAAGGAAAAATGCTGAATAGTGTTGGGACAGTTCGGGAAAAGTGGCAGACATGGCTAGATTGGCTGACTACTTTATCGTCGTGGGATATGATCAGGAAAAATCCGGTAAGTGTGTTGGAGGAGCTTTGTGGCTAGGCTGCTTACTGTGACATGATGTTGTTGATGCTAATACAGTAGCTTGGCGACTAGCTTCGTGTTAGCCGCAATGCTAACAGGCGAAAGTGGGGACACTTTCCTTTTTCCTCATTAACCCGCTGAATGCCGAGTATACTCTTTGTTTTACTTATACGCTCCTATTATAACTATTGGGGTAATTTATTTAAGTCAACTGAAACTTCATGAATTCAAAATGAGTCACATCCTGTCTGCATTGTACTTGTTGGGTGTCAATCTAAAGTAGGGGATTTATTTCACCAACAACTGGTTGGTTGGATAAAAGCAATAGTTTGTCATAAATGCTTTGTTGATATGACCGAGGTCCTCATTCTATAATACTCAAGTTGTGCATGCGTGTTTTAAGTATTGGCTGCATCTTCTGCCCACTCTGCTGTGATCTATTTATGATTTGCTGTAAATACACTTGTGTGTGGTTTGTTGTCTTGTGTTTGTGTTTGTGTGTGGCGGAAGTGCTGAACTTTTTTTTTATTAAGATGGACGCATCATGCAGCTGTGAGGAAAGGCAATCCTCTTCCCTTCTTTTACACTCTGCACTGTGTATCTGTGCTGGGAAAGGAAGTTGCCCTTGTTTCCATTTGTTGTGCCTCTAACTCAGCTCCACCAGTTTCTGGCGGGTCATAGGAATGACACAATCACTTAAAAAAATCTGCAGTATTCATTCTGTCTTCTATGTTATTTTCTGTAAGACATTCACACAGTCATGACCTCTTGATTGCAAATGCAAACATACTTTTTGTTTTTGAACCATGGCAGAACTTGCATTTACTGTTGATAGATGTATTAGCCATTACAGCAAAGACAGGGGCTCTTCATCAAACTACATCTCTAACCCCTCCTCCCTAGATGCCATCTTATGCCTGTTGGGCTGTGCATCAGCATCAGTAGGTGCCTTTATTTTGGTGGTTTAGCACAGATTACATTTTTGGGTGGTCTGCCATTTGATGTTTGTGTCCCTTACCTTCAAGGACATTATAAGAAATGTAAAATCACTGTCTTAGGCTGATTCGCCCTTGGGGAGGTCCAGGCTTTTGCTGGATTTCAAAGGGATCATCCATCCATCCATCCATTTTCTACCGCTTGTCCTTTTCGGGATCGCGGGGGTAGCGGGAGCCTATCTCCGCTGCATTCGTGCGGAAGGCGGGGTACACCCTGGACAAGTTGCCACCTCATCACAGGGCCAACACAGATAGACAGACAAAATTCACACTCACATTTACACACTAGGGCCAATTTAGTGTTGTCAATCAACCTATCCCCAGGTGCATGTCTTTGGAGGTGGGAGGAAGCCGGAGTACCCGGAGGGAACCCACGCAGTCACGGGGAGAACATGCAAACTCCACACTGAAAGACCCCGAGCCCGGGGATCGAACCCAGGACCTTCGTATTGTGAGGCACATGCGAGCCAGTCTGACCCACAAGAGGATAGAGAAAATAGTTAATTTATAGACTACAACTTTTGACTACAACTGAATAAAAATGGTGGGGTCACACAAAGCTCTTTGGGTAAACCTCTACCGTATATGGAGATATCTGCTGCCATAACTAAGGCAAAATACATCCCTAAAGTCTCAAATTCCAAATGGCTCGTTTCAAGCAAGATTGTTTTATAAATATCTCTGCCACGCCACCATGGTTTGATATCGCATTTTAGGGACTTTTGGGGATCCCAAATAACACAAAAACAGGTAACAACAGATAAGAAAAATTGATTTTGTATAATAGGACCTCTTTACAAACATTTGCTATGGCCTGTCCTGCAGAAAGCTCTTAATCCATAAAACTAGATGAGGCAATTTTTGAAGGAATTGTGTGTGAATGCTCCAATGTTAAAGTTGAACTGAAATGCTGATTGAATGTAAGAATAGTTCGAATGTTGAAATGGTTTGAATGTTGAAAAGCTGACGCTGAACATCATGATATACTAATAAATTGGAAGAGTAGAATGAATGGAGAAATGGTTTGAACGTTAAAATGATTTGAATGTTGAAGAGCTGACGCTGAACTGAAAAACTAGTGGAATGTAAAAATGGTTTGAAAGTTGAAATAGATTAAAGGACAAGATGATTTGAGAGATTAAAAGCAAAAGCTGCACTGAAATGTAGTATGAATCTTGAAATACTAATGTTGGTATAGTTAGAAGAGTTAGTGTACTTCAAGAGGTTGCAAAGTAACCGAATCTATATATATTTTAGCAGAAAATGTATTACATCAGCTAAAATGCTGGCATAAAAACAGCATGCTAACAAAAGAACAGCTAGCATACTTGTAACATGGTGCCAAGTAACGAAATCCATGATTATTAAGTTGGTACACAATTAGCTAAAATGCGAGAAAAAAATGTTAGCTTGCTAACTTTACCATGCTAACAGGAAAATAACTAACATACTTCAAGTAACAAAATACATGTTTATTAGGTTAAAAAATACGAAACCAGCAAGCATAAAACATTAGCGTGGTAAAAGTGAAACAGCTAGCATACTTTTAAGATGGCACCAATTAACGGAATCCATGGTTATTAGGTTCCATCCATCCATCCATTTTCTACCGCTTATTCCCTTCGGGATCGCGGGGGGCGCTGGCGCCTATCTCAGCTACAATCGGGCGGAAGGCGGGGTACACCCTGGACAAGTCGCCATTAGGTTAAAAAGTAAAAAATTAACTAAAATGGTATCATAAAATGATAGCATGCTAATATTAGCATGGTAACAAGGGAACAGCTAACATCCTTTAAAGGTGGCACCAGGTAACGGAATCCATGATTATTAGGTTTAAAACGTATAAAATTTGCTAAAATATTAGCATAAAACGCTAGCGTGCTAATATTAGCACGTTAACATTAGCATGCTGACAGGTGGAAGGCTAGCATACTTTTGAGATGGCGCCAAGTAACAAAATCCACGACAATTTGGTTAAAAAGTACAAAATTAGATCAAATGCAAACATAAGTTGTGAGCATACTAACATTAGTATATCAGGGGAACAGCTAGCATACTACTAAGATGGCACCAAGTAACAAAATCCTTGATTATTAGGTTTAAAACGTAAAAAAATTGCTAAAATGCTAGTACAAAACTTTAGCGTGCTATTATTAGCATTTTAATATTAGCATGCTAAGAGGTAAAAAGCTAGCATACTTTTAAAATGGTGCCAAGTAACGGAATCCATGACTATTATGTTAAAAAGTAAGAAATAAGATCAAATGCTAGCATAAAACGATAGCATGCTGACATTAGCATACTAACAGGAAAATAGCTAGCATACTTCGAAGACGGCGCCATGTAATAAGATTCATGAGCTGAACATGTTGCTGTTTGAACTAATTGCATCGGTTGAGAAATGTAAGAATTGTGGAACTTGCAAAAATGTCCTATTCATTTAAATGGGAATTTCCAGGTAATTTGGGGATCTCGAAAAAGGCGGGAATTTTTCAAACGTGATAAAAAGCATGAATGTCCTAAATGACCTCAATTGGTTGGTGTTGGAATGGTTTGAATGGGTCAAGAAATGTTGACGTGGTAAAATATTTTAAATTGAGAAATGGTATGAGGGAATTCCTGGAATTTCGGGAAAACCGGGAATTTTTGTAGTTTCTAAACCAACTTGGTTTTTTGTCCTGACTAAGAGGAATGTTTTTACGGTGCAATGGTTGAAATGGGTTGAAAAATGTGAAAGGAGTAATCAAATGAAAAAAGGGTGGAAATAGGGTTCAGAAAAATGAGAATCCCTGGAATTCCTGGAAATTTGTTGAACGTGGAAAAATGGTAGTTGAATGTGTTGAAGGTGGAATGATTTGAATCAGTGGAAGTTAAGCTACATAGCTTAGCTACATGTAGCTTGTTAGCAGAGGTGGGTAGTAATGCGCTACATTTACTCCGTTACATCTACTTAAGTAACTTTTGGGATAAATTGTACTTCTAAGAGTAGTTTTAATGCAACATACTTTTACTTGAGTATATTTATAGAGAAGAAACGCTACTTTTACTGCGCTCTATTTAGTCAAGTCAAGTCAAGTCAACTTTATTTATATAGCACATTTTCAACAACTTTTTAGATTGCACCAAAGTGCTTTACAGGTGAAAAAAGCATGGAGCAAACAAAAAAAAAAAAAACAAAAAAAAAAAAAACAACTAAGCAAAACAAAAAAAACAAACAAAGAACATAAACAATGAGTGTGCTAAACAAGATAATGCAAATGCAATACGGTAAAAGGGGTCGAATAAAAAGTTTTAAAAAATTTGCAGAATAAAAAAAAAAAAAAATAATAAAAGTGCTACAAATTGAAAAATACAACTAAAGCGAAGGGGTGGGAGGGGGGGGGGGGACTAGAAATGGTGGCCTAGTGGGCGGACTCAGCTCGGGTCAAAGGCCAGCGAGAAGAGGTAGGTCTTAAGGAGGGTTTTATCTACATTCAGCTCGCTACTGATTTTTATCGATCTGTTAATGCACTCTTTGTTTGTTTTGGTTTGTCAGACAGACCTTCAAAGTAGGATTTATCGCATGCCTGCGTTTCACCAATCAAATACAGTCACTGGTGACGTTTGACTCCGTTTCACCAATCAAACAGAGCCAGGCGGTCTCTTGATTAACTGCACATAAAGTTTCAGCGGCAAACAACAACAAGCTTAAAGGCCTACTGAAATGAGATTTTCTTATTTAAATGGGGATAGCAGATCCTTTCTATGTGTCATACTTGATCATTTCGCGATATTGCCATATTTTTGCTGAAAGGATTTAGTAGAGAACATCGACGATAAAGTTCGCAACTTTTGGTCGCTGATAAAAAAAGCCTTGCCTGTACCGGAAGTAGTGTGACGTCACAGGTTGAAGAGCTCCTCACATCTGCACATTGTTTTCAATCATTGACGCCAGCAGCGTGAGCGATTCGGACCGAGAAAGCGACAATTACCCCATTAATTTGAGCGAGGATGAAAGATTTGTGGATGAGGAAAGTGAAAGTGAAGGATTAGAGGGCAGTGGAAGCGATTCAGATAGGGAAGATGCTGTGAGAGGCGGTTGGGACCTGATATTCAGCTGGGAATGACTAAAACAGTAAATAAACACCAGACATATATATACTCTATTAGCCACAACACAACCAGGCTTATATTTAGTATGCCACAAATTAATCGCGCATAACAAACACCTCCCCCCTCCCGTCCATATAACCCGCCAATACATTTCAAACACCCGCACAACACACTCAATCCCACATCCCAAAGTACCGTTTACTTCCGCAAAGTTCATACAGCACATATATTTCCCCAAAGTTACGTACGTGACATGCACATAGCGGCACGCACGGAGGGCAAGCGATCAAATGTTTGGAAGAAAGCTGCGTACTCACGGTAGCGCGTCTGCTATCCAACTCAAAGTCCTCCTGGTTGTGTTGCTGTAGCCAGCCGCTAATACACCGATCCCACCTACAGCTTTCTTCTTTGCTGTCTTCATTGTTCATTAAACAAATTGCAAAAGATTCACCAACACAGATGTCCAGAATACTGTGGAATTTTGCGATGAAAACAGAGCTGTTTGTATTGGGACACAATAGTGTCCCAATACTTCCGCTCAATCCGTGAAGTCACGCGCAAACGTCATCATACCGAGACGTTTTCAGCCAGATATTTCCCGGGAAATTTAAAATTGCACTTTATAAATTAACCCGGCCGTATTGGCATGTGTTGCAATGTTTAGATTTCATCATTGATATATAAACTATTAGACTGCGTGGTCGGTAGTAGTGGGTTTCAGTAGGCCTTTAAGCTTACATGAACTCTACGTCAAATTTGAGGAAGCACATCGCGGTAAGTAACGTTAGTAGATATTTTGGCTGTCACCGTAGGCTGATATTAGCTTCCCTGCCATGAATCACTGTCAAATGTACATCATGTGGGGACATTTATTAACGCACTGCAGCCTCATAGACAGACAGACAGAGACACACGCAGAGTCGCACCCACACACACGCATGCATAGAAACACCAATCAGAAGTGCACAGTGTGTTCCCAGGTGCAGCCCACACCTATCAGAGTTTATGGTTTGCGTAAAGGCTAGCTTGTTATTTTCCTTTGTACCTACTGAGCCTTTGGTGCTGTTAATTTATTGTGGCTCAAATAACCTTAATTTGTTTATGTTACTGTATTATTATTTAATATATATTATTTTTTTAGTTGCTTAAGAGATATTCCTGGCTCTGAATTTGCTCATTGCTATTTTATGTTTTTGTGCATTATTTGTTGCCGTCATCATTAAACGAACAGGTTACTCATCAGTTACTCAGTACTTGAGTAGTTTTTTCACAACATACTTTTTACTTTTACTCAAGTAAATATTTGGGTGACTACTCCTTACTTTTACTTGAATAATAAATCTCTGAAGTAACAGTACTCTTACTTAAGTACAATTTCTGGCTACTCTACCCACCTCTGCTTGTTAGTGCCCATCACTGATAGTACTGTACACAATAACTAAAAATGACCAAAAAACTACTAATCCTTTAATATCCTTAGGTTTTTGTCCTCTAAATCCTATTGTATCCAGTAACTTATTTCCTAAATTTGTAAACATGAGCAAAAACTGCAAAAATTTAATTATGTGAAAATAAGTGTCTATCTAATCATTCGAGTATCGATCATTTACTGTTCGTGCCCTTGGTATAGACACTACCAATACATAGATGGAGCCACCCTTCCCTTTCATGTACGCTCGGTAAGGGTGGGACGGTTCACAAAATCCATGGTTTGGATCTTATTACGGTTTTGTGACATGGTTTTCGGTTAATTTCCCAGTACATTATTGTTCTTTTTAAAGGGGAACTGCACTTTTTTTTTAAAATTTTGCCCATTGTTCACAATCATTATGAGAGACAAGAACACACATGACTTTTTTTTTTTTTTTTAGGATTTTTAAAGATGATAAAAAACGCTTGAAAGATGCGGCTGAAGGGAGTCTCCGTTGTAGCCTTCAAAGCCCTCTAAAACAACTTCAAAATCATCCAGCAATGCTTTATATAGACAATGCAAGTATATATATAATGTCATAATAGACACCTTCATAACAATATATAAAATATTCAATATTTACCGTATTTTGACCATTTTAATCATTTCCGGGACTGATTTCTTCCGCGCATTGATTTCTGTTTCCATAGCAGCACACATCTGACTTCTGGCAACCACTTGTGTCCCTACTTCCGGAATCAAACACGAGTGTGTGTTCTAATCATGGCAGACTTGATAACAGACAACGAAGACGACTATTTTTGGACGAATGAGAATTCACAACCTTATACTTTTGAAGCTAAATATACTGCTGCTCAGGGTGAGGTGAAAGTGATTTTGACGCTATAAATATGGAACTTTGAGCCAAGCTTTTTGACATAAATGGCGTGCTTACCCAAAATCAACAGAAAACATTCCCGGCCAGCTGGACCAAAAGAACAACTGTCCATTGAGTGAGTAACTTTAATATCGATCATGATACACGCAGCATGCCATGCGTGTTAGTACAACTACAGTACATAAGCTGTCTGGCTAGCTCAGCTATGTACAAACGAAACATGAAATGTGGGCTAATACTTCACAGATACTGTAATATGATTGTTCATGTTTTTCAGTCAGTACAGATTGGTGTCTAATCGCAGTGCTGTGCATTACAAAGTCAAACGAACCGAAACCCCCGTACCGAAACGGTTCAATAAAAATACACGTACCGTTACACCCTTATTGTGAAAATTCCCATAAAAGTACAGTTCCACCTTTAACACCCTTAAATGCAGTAGTTCCCATTGATCCACCATTTATATTTGTTAGCTGAGGTTCTCACAAAAATATCTTATGAAATAAAACTTAATAATGCCTTCAAAAGCACTGAACCTTGAACTAGTGTAAACTAAAAAAATAGTGCTGTCAAACGATTTGTTTCTAATTGCAGTTTTGAACAACCGCAAACAATCACAGTTAATTATTTGCTTGCAGAATTATAATACACTTTTAAAATATCCCATATTTTGACAGACATTTAGTTTATCTCAGTGTCATACACAAACATTTTAAAAATGTTTTACTTAACTGCAAGTCATTGATTAGCTCAAAGCATGGTGACTGTGTTTTAAGAGTTACTGCTCATATACAATAATATTGCAAACAACTAGGTACTGATGTACACTAATAGATAATGCAATAAACACCCTATACAAATCTTAACATAGTGCACCATTTGTCTGCATTTACTCTGCCTTCAACCAGTTGCTTAGGCCAGTGTTTTTCAACCACTGTGCCCGGCACACTAGGGAGATACAGTCTGGTGTGCCGTGGGAGAGTATGTAGTTTAACCTATTTGGGTTAAAAATATTTTTTGCAAGCCAGTAATTCTAATCCGCAAATAATGTACCGTTGTTGAGTGTCGGTGCTGTATGGAGCTCGGCAGAGTAACCATGTTATTCTATTCCATATCAGTAGGTGGCAGCCGGTAGCTAATTGCTTTGTAGATGTCGGAAACACGTCGTGTGAGACAACAATGGTTTGTTGTGATCACAGTGTGCAGGTAAAAAGGTATCTAATGCTTAAACCAAAAATAAAAAAAAGCGAGTGCCGCTAAGAAAATGCATTGAAGCTTCAGGATGGCTATGCAAAACGAAACTAAAACTGAACTGGCTGCAAAGTAAACAAAAACAGAATGCTGGACGACATCAAAGACTTACAGCGTGTGGAGCAGCAGACGGCATCCACAAAGTACATCCGTACATGACAATCAACAACAAAATAGGAGCGCAAGACAAGAACACAGGAAAACACCAAAAAACTCAAAATAAGTCAGGGCGTGATGTGACAGTACACCTACATTGAGACAATAGCTATAGTGATGCATGCTTAGTTATGGTTTGAATTTATATCCAACAAGAACGACTTTTTACTGTTGAGTTTCATTTTTTTATGTTTTCTGCGAGTGGTGTGCCTCTGGATTTTTTCTATAAAAAAATGTGCCTTGGCTCAAAAGAGGTTGAAAAACACTGGCTTAGGCAAACAGCCTATTTACATTTTAAGATGACAGTGCTGATCTAATGTTTTGTACAATGTGACCTGACAATGAAACAAGTATTTGTCAAGGTACAGTGGAAGAAGGGGCATCTAACTAGTTTTGTACAAAATGTGCCAGTTTACTATAAGCACCACTAGGTGCTGACCTTCTCTCCAAGGAAGATGTGTGTGCCTGTGTCAAGCATCGAGGGTTTTTAAAACGGTTGCTACCTTTTTAAACAGGCCAGGTTCAAGTTTTCTTTTCTTTTTTTGAGATCTGATGTAAATACAGCCTTGAAACACATTGTGTAAACTGGATCAACATCTGGCACAGAGCACAACATAACAGGACACATACTTTCCCCCACCAATGAGCTCTGGGATGTACCTAAAGTGCAAAAACAAAAACATACCACATGAATCAACATTTTAAATACTAAAAATTTGATTACTAAAAAAGACAGTAACACTTCACCTGCAAGGCTTCAACAACATATCTAGCTTGTCCAACTTGTCATGTTTTGCTGGTGTTAACAGAGCTAATTTGTGCTCCTGTTAGGCCAGTGTTGCTTTCAGTGTGGCTCCTTGTTGTGCTGGATTTGTTTGATCATTCCCAGAGTTGAATTCCAGCATGTAGGCACTTCATGGACTAGTGTCTCCTCCTCCATGCCATGGCTACTAGTTGTGCTTCAAACTCTGATGTATTAGCGGGGCTGTGCTTGAAATGTCTCACAATTTGTTTGTCATTTAGGTCAAGGCACGTTAAGTCCACCGTCACATGAATAGGCCACAACGGACAGATGTTAAAATGGTAAACCTCTTGTAGCAGCAACCATGTTGTGAGGGCTGTCTGTCCCTTATTTACTGGCATTCTCTGTAATATTCTAGTCCTCAGCAACTTAGAGAATCGGACATGGTAACTTATGATCGGAGTGAGCAGGAAGGTGTGTGAAAGTGCAGCAGCTCAGAGAGGTTGGGCGGAGCCAAGCCATTAAGGGATTTAAGAACAAGTACTATATTTTTACATTGATCCTAAAATGTACGCACAGCCAGTGGAGAGAAGCTAAAATGGGGGAAATGTGCTCATATTTTTGAGTGCCTGTTAAAGACGCGCAGCAGCACTTTTCGCAAGCTGAAGACGTTCCCCTGACCCCAACATAAAGTGCATTACAGTAATCCAGCCAAGAGGTGACAAAGGCATGGATTACTCTTTCAAAGTGCTTGTGTGCTTGTAAGGATTGGCTTCTTTTTGGCCAGCTGCCGCAATTGAAAAAAGGTTTATGACAGCCTTTATGAGGGACTATGTTTTCTTGTACTAATGGAAAAACCTTTCAAATTTGGCTAAACATGTTTGCGATCTCGTGAGGTGGTTTTTGAGACGTTATTGATATTGGAAGTTTTTTGCAAAATCATGATGGAAACACTTTTTTCGCATTTAGAGGGCACCCAAACACCAAAACCGGCGGGGCGCCAATGCAGGACAACTTGGGCAGACGGGTTGTATTGGTCTCGCCTGCGGCCGGTCAACCGGGGGCGACCGAGGCGGCACCGCCACACCGTGCCGTCTCATGGGTTGTTTTCCTTGCAGGCTCGGAGAGAACCACAAGTGTCACGGCAACAGCAATGGCTGCAATATCTTCCTTAAAGTGGAGTCTCACGAGATGAGATTTTATGAGAATTACGGCTCATGACGCAAAACACCCTTTAATGGAAACACCTACAAGTCGCAAATGTGCTTAATCTAAATTTTTTAAGCATCGCTACCATTTGGCGAAAAAACTGCAATGGAAACGCAGCTAATAACTCTGTATTCCGCACAACTGGCAAGCTTGTCCAGAGAAATAGCAACCCTCATCTGGAACCCTCATCTGGAACGGTATCGGCTGGGGCACGAATGGTCTTTTCCTTTGGATTTGAAACTTCATCAATCCACAGAGTCTGTTATGAATGAACTTTGAGACATTCCAACATTTTGTTTTCATGATTCTTCATCCGAAAATTCCCATTGAAACAACTCTCTCCTGCCAATCTTTCTTTGCTTCGGATCTGCATGTGTCATGTTTGTGGCACAATCCAACATAATTTCTTGATGTTTTCTGCTATGTAACATCATATTTCTTATTTGTGCAATTTTACATTAGACATCAGGTACAACAACCTTTAAGGAGCTGTAGATGTTTTGTTTTGGTGTGACGTCATAGATCAACAGGAAAAGCAATAGATTAATCCGCTGACTTCACATGTAGGTGTGAAAATACAAACAAACTAACTTATTTGAGAAATCGTACTAATTTAGTTCATGAAAATGTACTCACTGTCTAGCTTCAATCTGACTGCATTTTTATTCCCATGTTTATAATTGTTGGTTTTATATACTGGGTCAGAGGACCTTAGATCTACAAGAGGGTACCAGCGGCGCCACCAAAAACCGTCACTTCTGTCTTGTTCATTAATTTTCCTTTATTTAACCAGGTCAAAACTAATTTGAGAGTGACATGACAGAGAGGGCAGGAAAAAACAGGTTTCATCAATACATACAATATAACAACAAAAACAAACAGTAGTTGTCACACACTATAGTTAAAAGCACAACTTACAACATAAAAATGTACTGCCATACATCCATCCATTTTATACAGCTTGTCTCTCTCGAGGTTGCGGGGGTGTCTGGAGCCTATCCCAGCTGCATCCGGGCAGAAGGTGGGTCAGCCTGGACAAGTCTCATAACTGCGCCAAATGATTCAGTAAAAACAATTTAAAAACAAATAGAGTGCCCAATAGAAACAGCTTCTCGATCTTGTGAGGAGAGCTAGAAGTGACAGTAATTTAGAGAGGCACCTCTGTACTGTGAATGTACATGCAAAGTTAGCTGCTGATTGGTAGCCGATCACGAGCGGCTTCTTTTTTTCAGTGTGCGGCCAACTTTCCTCGCCAACTTGATGCAAAGCACATTAATTTATTTGCGCCATCAATAACGTCGAATAAGTCAAAGATTAGCCCCAGCTTTACTTTTGTGTGTGTTCATGTGAAGTTATGTTTTTATTTAAAGGAAAACTGCACTTTTTTGGAATTGTGCCCATCATCCACAATCAAGAAACAAGAACGCTCACATCTTTCGCTTTTCTTTGCATTCTAGATGGTAAAAAAAACAGCTAGCACAAGGAGGCTTACAATGCAAGTAATTTGGGATTCACCATTTACGCCTATAAAGCCTTCTAAAAACCATCTAACAATGTTTTTTATATGTCACGCACATTCATGATAAAATTTAATACCAAACTTTCAATAGTCAATACCGATACCTGTGAATTTCCATGATTTTTTAATACTTAATCAACACCATGATGAAAGTAAAAATTGGACCCAAACTGCGAAGTATTTAAGATCACTATGCTTTAACATCTTTTTTGCACGTAGTTTGAATTGCATTAGTGCCTCCCACGAGGTTACTATACATCAGTGGTTCTCAAACTTTTTTTGTCATCCCCCACTTTGGACAAGGGGGAGTTTTCAAGCCCCACCTGCCCCCATCGCCCCAACAGAACGCTAATGCCAAGCTTAACATTTTCAAATTTATTGAACATCAAGTAACATCAAGTTGTATACATTCAAACTCAATAACATAAAATAACATCAAGTTCAATAATAAATAAAATAACTGTGCAGCTGTGGTATAACTTGCATCAGGTTAAATAATAAATCAAATAACTTGCATCAAGTTCAATAATAAATCAAATAACTTGCATCAAGTTCAATAATAAATAAAACAAAAGTGTTATAACTTGCATCAAGTTCAATAATAAATCAAATAACTTGCATCAAGTTCAATAATAAATAAAACAAAAGTGTTATAACTTGCATCAAGTTCAATAATAAATCAAAAGTGTTATAACTTGCATCAAGTTCAATAATAAATAAAAAAAATTGTTATAACTTGCATCAAGTTCAATAATAAATTAAATAAAAGTGTTATAACTTTCATCGAGTTCAATAATAAATAAAATAAAAGTGTTATAACTTGCTTCAAGTTCAATAATAAATCAAATAACTTGATGCATAATAATAAATAAAATAAAAGTGCCACTTTGCAATCTTTGCAAAAAAATAGGAGGAGCTATGCATTTTGGCAAGACAGGGCGAGTGAACAGGGGCGCCGCTAGGGATTTTGGGCCCCATGAAAAGAATCTTTACAGGGCCCCCAACACAGCGGCAACATTTTTTGATGCTATTTTACATACAATTATGCATTTTAATGGTATTCTGAATACAATGGAATTAATTTTGAGTCATTTATTTGCTGCAACACTGATTCTTGAGACTGTGGTAAAATGTATTATATTTTGTATATTATTATTATTATTATTATTATTATTATTTCAACACACACAGCTGCTCACCTCCTTCCTCATGTGGGGGCACTGGGGCTGATTCAGGGGCAGGGGGACTTGGGGGCTGACAGACAGCTGCTGCTGCTGCTGGTGCACTTGACTCTGTTCAGAATGAGGCATCATTTTGACAGAGGGGAGATCAACTATTATTGAATAAGAACAGCTTGATAAATGTTTGACTGGATTGATTATTTAACTAATATAGCAGTAAAATATAAAAATCCAGAGTTTTCTTGAGCTAACATGGTGAGAAAAGTGAGCTAGCTTATTACCGCAGACAGGGACAAAGTTAATATGCATAACTTTCCACCACAACTAACAAACAAAAAAATATTGGGTGACATATCGTCGACCCTTCAACTCCTTCTCCTCTCTTATTTTATTTTCCTTTCTTTTTTGGCTGCCTGATTTTTGAGGCATACTGCTGTCTCCTCCGCTTTGCCCGCTGTGGCGCTGTCTGTCTGTGACAAATCGTCGGTGCTCTACCTGCAGCTGATCCAGTCGGACTGAACCATTTTACGTAAATAGAGGGGGGGGAGGGAGGGCCCTGCAGGTGTTGATGCTTCCAAAACAAATAAAGGTATTGTTACCAGGACATGGAAAATAAAACATGTGTGATTATATGTTAGTTAATAACTTAGTGTCATTATTTTTTCTGTATTATAATTTCATCATCATTAGGGGCCTCTCTGGGCCCCCCTCCATCATGGGCCCCTAGAATCCGTCTCCTTTACCCCCCCTTTTCGGCGCCCCTGCAAGTGAACATGAGTTTTACAGTACTCCAGCATTAGTGGCTGCAATGAGCCTGTTTTGCACTGCACAGCTTTTCAAATCGGGGTTGCAGGCTTGACACTGCCACTGTTAAAACCTCATTGAGTTCGGGGCTGAGCTGGCTTGACACGAGTGCTTCCCGGTGAATGACACACAGTGTGTCCAATGCGCATTTGGCGCAACCCTCTTAATTAGAGCCTGCAGCCCGTTTCTTTACCCTGCCATGGTCTGTGTGCCATCAGAGCAAAAGCCCACACAGTTTTCCCATTTAAGGTTGTGTTCTTTGAGGAAACTGTCCATTATCTCGAACAGCTCATCAGCAGTGGCTCTATTTTTTATGTATTTGCAAAACAGCAAATCCTCGCACAGTGACTCGCCATTCACAGAGCTTCCGCTTAGCCCCGCCCCCATTAGTTACTGTTGCTATCTCTGTCAAACTTGCGCTCCTACCTAGAAATTTAAAGTCTACAGGAAAAAGAAGTAATTTACATTTATTTATATAGCGGATTCCACAGACAGAATCACAAAGTGATTTACAGTGTGTATAGAAAATGAAAGCATAGTAAAAAAAAAAATCTAAGAATATAATTAAAAACAAAAAAAAAAAGTAAAGTGAAATTTCCTCCCGTTCCTCGCGCCCCACCTGTCATGTCTCTATTCCCCACCAGTGGGGCGCGCCCCACACTTTGAGAAACGCTGCTATACATTAAAAAAAGAACAGCAGTGTTCTATAACCTCCCTGTATATCAAAACAAACACTACTGTGCTTATACTGTAAATATGCTCATAAATACAAGTACTGTTTTTCATTAAAAAAAGAACAGCAGTAGCGAGGAGCCTTCAAGTTTATAAACAATATTAATCTTAATATTCTCTCAATATGGTCAAGACACAATTGCATCATGTATTTTTTTATGAAATAGGCTAATCTAAAGGCTAAACATATATTTAAAGTCAAATATTTGTGTTTTATTTCTTACTACTGGAATATTATTAATTTAGCTTTTTTCATTGCATTATGTCCTTTTGCTCTAACTTTTCCAATTTTACTGTTTTTTTGGTTCATGTTATTACTACGTGTGCCATAAAGAGGCCATATTTTTTTCCATTAAAAAAAGTAGCGTTCCACAAATGACAGTTTGAACACCACTGGTTTACTATTTTCACCATGAAGGCAAACTGGTGCCAAACACAGAAGACTGTCTCTCAGCTGTGTCTTCTTAGAACTTTTAGAGGTGATAAAGGTTTGGTGTCAACTTTGTGGAGGTTTTCTGCACACATACTTTGCCTTCCATGACCGCTTGTAATTGATTAGCAAATAAATGCATGACTGTTTCTTCCTTCTTTCATGTCACGTTTATTGCGTACTTCAATGAAGTGGCAACACGGATCTCTTCTGCTATGTGTTTCTATGGCATTCCAACAAATTCTGTATTAGATGTGTTGTGAAGTGTACAATGCAAAGTGCAGGCTGAGGCTGACACAAATAAAGTTTGCCACTCTGTTTTTTGTGCGTTGCCATAGTCCGGAAGTAGTCTATTGCATTAAGTTGAATGTGCCAGTCTTTTGTTTTGATTACCAAATTTGAAGATGTTAAACATGTCATGTAAATTTACTAATGTTAATCAGTAAAATTAGTTTCGAGCTAGCCCCAATTTCAAAAGTGAGCATTGTGAGCGCCTTCTATCTTGCTTTGTTGGCATGAAAAATTGCAACCTAGAGGAAGTCTGCTATGAATATGCCTTTTTTTCCCGCCAAGTGCTTGAGGCAGAGCCGAGTCTGCCACTGGACGTGATATCATGTGCAACAAAGGTATCGTGTTATAGTGCCTGGGGCTACAGCTATCGGTTATTTTAGTAATCGAGTAATTAATCAGTTTGTTTGACTAATCGAGTAATTAAATAAAACACACCTTCATAGCCTTCATTTTTTTCTATTAAATGCACATCAACATTAAAATTGCACTTTTAATATGTGTGCATTATTGAAATAAAATTAAAATTGTCAGCTGTTTGCCACCACACAGATTACAGCACCCACACACCACCGCTCTCGTGTCCTCTGCATTGCAGCGGCCATGCAGAAACTATGTTTGGGTGTTTAAAGTGCGGTCCGGATTTGATGTATTTTTGGTAGTTACACTCATTAAACAATCAATCCAAGCAACATAATACAAGTCAAAGCTTTTTTCTAATGGACTAATTGTCGAAGCCCAATTACTGTTTGCTTTTACGTGAATTGGTACCTAACAGTACTGAATTCGGTACCCATTTCTAGCGATTCTGTTTGTCATTTGGCCCTCAAAGAAAATATTAGATTTTTGAACATTTGCTGATTGATACTGATAGTCACGTGTCACATCTTGATGCATCGAAAAATCAATGTATTGGCACATGCCTACTTTGTTCAGTTTGTGTAATGTGATTAATGTAAGTGTGATGGGTACAAGCGGCGGAAATTAGTTTCCTCTGTCGGGTGGTGGGGCTCTCCCTTAGAGATAGGGTGAGAAGCTCTGTCATTCGTGAGGAGCTCAGAGTAAAGCCGCTGCTCCTCCACATCGAGAGGAGCCAGATAAGGTGATTTGGGCACCTGCTCAGGATGCCCCCCGGACTCGGGAGGTGTTTAGATTCACGTCCGGCCGGTTGGTGGCAACGGGGAAGACCCAGGACACATTGGGGAGACTATGTCTCCCAACTGGCCTGGGAACGCCTCTGGATCGCCATGCTGTGGTATTAGCCGTAAAAGCTAACTAGGGCAAGAGCTAAGCTAGCTTCTACGTTAACACAAAACACATTTGAGTTTGTAATGCACACCACTGCAATAGGACAATAACCCGTACTGAAAAACATGAACCATCGTTTTACAGTATCTGTAAAGTATTAGCCCACATTTCATGTTTTGTTTGTAAATCGCTGAGCTAGCCAGAGACCGTATGTACTGTAGTTGTACTAACACGCATGACGTGCTGCGTGTATCATGGTCGATATATAGTGACTCACTCGATAGACAGTTGTTCGTCTGGTCCAGCTGGCCGGGGACTTTTCCTGTTGATTATGGGTAAGCTATCCATTTATGTCGAAATAGCTAATTTCTTAGTTCCACATTCATAGCGTCGTCGCTTTCACCTCACTCTCCCACCTTCCGTCTGCTCCAACGTCTCACCCTCTCCCTTGTGCTCGCTTCTATAAGCAGTAGTTCATCCATAGTATATTTAACTTCAAAAACATAAGGTTGTGATCCTCATTTGTCCAGAAATAGTCATCTTCGTTGTCTGTTACCAAGTCTGCCATGATTAGAATTTAGAACACACATTGTGCGTAAGGTTGAACGATTATGACCAAAATATACATCAGGATTATTTTCATAAATATTGAAATCACGATTATTAATCACGATTATTTATTGTTAATTAAAACATTTTATTGCACTTTCTATGTTGAACCAACAGTATGTGAACGTAGCTTTAATTTCAAAATGGAACTATAAAAATAATTCATTAATGGTAAATTGTACAAAAGTCAAAGGGCTAAAAAAAAATCAAACATGCCATTGCAGAGTGCAACCGTAAAGTGCAAAAAAGTGACAAGATAAGATTATGCACGAAAGGCACATATAGTACAAAGGAACACATTCATTGCACTGCTCACAGAATACTGTATTTAGAACATATGTCTTTGGCCAAATAAAATGTTATTACGTCCGTTATTTTGGCGAGTCTTCTAGAGGTGGACGGATACGGGGTGCCTCGGTGCACGTTTGATCTTACAATGGTCGTCTGTGTTTTAGGCACCCCCGCTTTTGTTGCTGTTGGTTGGGGCTTTGCGCCGGTGGTGTGTGGCCCGCTCTGTTAGCAACCAACTTTACAGCGTAGGTAAACAATGGCGGTTGAGAAAAGAAGGGACATTTTGTCAATGCCTAACATCCCTACACAACTCGATGGTTTGTTCACAGCTTTGCTGTGCAACTGGCTGTGGCGGGAGCATTTCCAGGTTTCGAGAAACTAGCGAGAGCGCCTAGAAAACGGCGAGGCTTGCGGTCGTGTTCCAGGGTTAAATTGCGTGCCTGTTGATACCCAGTGGGTAACTCTGCGGGAGGGGAGGGCACTGATGTAATACTGCATTTATTTCTCCCAATTTTGTTTGGGAGCTACTGGTTGATCTACCCACAGACTGCTGTTGTCACTCCTATTTGCTCTCCATGAGTCCACTGTCTATCGGTTGTCCCCTGGTGGTTGGCTAACTGAACCTGCTTGGTTTAAAATGCAGCGGGAGCCTGTTTTTTAAAGGCCTACTGAAATGAATTTTTTTTATTTAAACGGGGATAGCAGATCTATTCTATGTGTCATACTTGATCATTTCGCGATATTGCCATATTTTTGCTGAAAGGATTTAGTATAGAACAACGACGATAAAGATTGCAACTTTTGGTATCTGATAAAAAAAAGGCTTGCACCTACCGGAAGTAGCGTGACGTAGTCAGTTGAACATATACGCAAAGTTCTGTATTGTTTACAATGATGGCCGCATGAAGTGAGAGAGATTCGGACCGAGAAAGCGACGATTACCCCATTAATTTGAGCGAGGATGAAAGATTTGTGGATGAGTAAAGTGCAAGTGAAGGACTAGTGGGGAGTTGAAGCTATTCAGATAGGGAAGATGCTGTGAGAGCCGGGGGTGACCTGATATTCAGCTGGGAATGACTACAACAGTAAATAAACACAAGACATATATATACTCTATTAGCCACAACACAACCAGGCTTATATTTAATATGCCACAAATTAATCCTGCATAAAAACACCTGCGTGTTTGTTATGCTAGCTCCTAGCTCCTCTGCTAGCTCCTAGCTCCATAGAACACGCCAATACAATTCAAACACCTGATCAACACACACAATCACTCAGCCCAAAAGACCGTTTACCTAACCCAAGGTTCATAAAGCTTATATATTTTTAAAAAGTTACGTACGTGACGCGCACATACGGTCAAGTTATCGAATGTTTAGCAGCCAAGGCTGCATACTCACGGTACCTGATATTCAGCTGGGAATGACTACAACAGTAAATAAACACAAGACATATATATACTCTATTAGCCACAACACAACCAGGCTTATATTTAATATGCCACAAATTAATCCTGCATAATAACACCTGCGTGTTTGTTATGCTAGCTCCTAGCTCCTCTGCTAGCTCCTAGCTCCATAGAACACGCCAATACAATTCAAACACCTGATCAACACACACAATCACTCAGCCCAAAAGACCGTTCACCTAACCCAAGGTTCATAAAGCTTATATATTTTTAAAAAGTTACGTACGTGACGCGCACGTACGGTACGGTACGTGTTATGCTAGCTCCTAGCTCCTCTGCTAGCTCCTAGCTCCATAGAACACGCCAATACAATTCAAACACATGATCAACACACACAATCACTCAGCCCAAAAGACCGTTCACCTAACCCAAGGTTCATAAAGCTTATATATTTTTAAAAAGTTACGTACATACGCAAAAAAAAGCCAAAGCTGCATACTCACAGTAGCACGTCTGCGTCTTTGTCATCCAAATCAAAGTAATCCTGGTAAGAGTCTGTGTTGTCCCAGTTCTCTACAGGCGTCTGTGTATCCAAGTCAAATGTCCTCCTGGTTAGAGTCTCTGTTATCCAAGTTCTTCCATCTTGACTGCATCTTTCGGGAATGTAAACAAAGAAGCGCCGGCTGTGTACTGTTGTGGCTGACTACGTTCGAAAAATACGTCCATTTCGCACCGACAACTTTCTTCTTTGCTTGCTCAGCTTCCTTCTTCATAATGCAATGAACATGATTGAAACAGATTCACGAACACAGATGTCCAGAATACTGTGGAATTATGAAATGAAAACAGAGCTTTTTCGTATTGGCTTCAATGTGGAAGGCATACCCGTGTTCGCCGGTTTACGTCACGCGCATACGTCATCCTCAGAGGTGTTTCGAACCGGAAGTTTAGCGGCAAATTTAAAATGTCACTTTATAAGTTAACCCGGCCGTATTGGCATGTGTTATAATGTTAAGATTTCATCATTGATATATAAACTATCAGACTGCGTGGTCGGTAGTAGTGGGTTTCAGTAGGCCTTTAAATGGTAATATCACGGATGATCACCCTCATTTAATCGTAGCTGCCAAAATCGTGATCAAAATCCAAAATTGTATTAATTGTGCAGCCCTACGTGTGTTCTTGTCTCTCATAATGATTGTGAACAATAGGCAAAATTCCAAAAAAAGTGCAGTTCCCCTTTCAGTTCGCTTCAGTGTTTTACGGCTAGTTAACCAGTGTATATAGCACTCAGATTATTTTTGTTGTAAGTAGTAATGTGTTGTTTATTCTTTAAAATTTAATAAATTAGCAGGTTACTGTCAAATTTTCGTTCATTTTGTTTATGAATGTTAGGTTTATATCCTCATGCTTGTGCACGGGATAGATGGAGCTTCTGCTTGCTCACTGCGGTGAAAGCTGCTGGCTTTTAGTTTCAAACGACTTTTCAGCCACCCAGCCGCTACACTGCATTACTTTAGTCTGCACAGGCTATGGGGAGAGGCACTTTTAATATACCGGTATTAACTATAGCACCCTTATGCGTAAGTGTGACATCATTATTCTTGTTAATCTAACAATAAAATACAGAGAATTTATATAGAAAAAAGCGCAGTATCCTTTCTTCTCTGTAAAAGGATGGTGGCGTACGTGAGCCGGCAGGTGCTTGTCGCTGGATAGAGACTCGCTAAGGGAATGCAATACATTTGCTAGCCCCATTCAGTGATGTTTATTCAGAGCCCTGTGTGTCAAAGCCTGGCCAGATCAGCTGAATCCGCTTAGCTACAATAGCTTGCTTGCTATGCACAATAGGTAAACAATGACTTTCATCATCTCTGTGCATCCCAGCTCCAACTGACAAATGATATATTTTTTGTTGTCAAGGGACAAAATGTTCCTGGCATCACCAGAGGAGTCTAAATATAGAGAAGAGAATTTAGACAGTCTTAACAAGACACATATTTTAATCTATCTTTATCTACTTGACTTGATCCATGTGATGTCAAGCAGATGCAGTTGTTTCCGAACAGGTGTGTTATAATTTAGCACCCCCTAAAATATGTATCCTTTACGGAATGCTAAAGTGTGCCTAGTTAACATGTTTTTTGTTACAGTTATGTTGGGTATGCGTGTGAAGTTTGCATGCTTTACTTCGGATGGTTAGCGATTTTGGTACTGTTATAGGTACCGACCAAATTCCGTTGGTACTACAGGTTATCAGTTCATGCAAAATCTAATTAAATTTCTAATACCTTTTTGTAGCACGTGACATCACGTCTGTTTGAATGCCCTAGCACTTGGCGGGAAAACGGGCGTATTTATAAAGGACTGCCTTTAGTTAAAGTTGCAATTTTCCATTCCAACAAAGCAAGCATGCCTAATAGAAAGTGCTCAAAAGTAAGGTTTTACTTGTCAACCTAGCTAATTGCTCATTTACATTGAATATGCCATATGCAAGCTACTGATTTGCACTGGTGATTTTACATAGCGATTTGAACACCTCCAGATTTAGCAACCAAGATTACAACAAAGATGCACTTTGGGATTTAACAGCTGGTGTGTAATAAGTACAGTACTTATAGGCAAACTCTTGTTTTAGTGTTCAACAAAAGACAAGACTGGGACATTCAGCTTAATGCAATGCAGACTACTTCCTGGTTATGACAACACACCTAGGACAAACTGAAATAAATCCATACTTGTAAATGAGACTCAAAAGTTATCATTATCAGCACAGGGTTAAATGTGGGAAAAAACAGTCAGGCAGTGAGTTTATTTTTAATGTAAAGTCACTGTTGTAGTGCAAAAATATGTCATGTCAACATGCTCTGAGTACAGACTGGTCCGTGGTGTAACATACCGTATTTTCCGGACTATGGAAGAAAATCTTTTTTCATTTATTAGCCACACCGGACTATAAGCCGCATGTATATACGTTGTTTAAATGAGTTATTTACACAAATATATTGTAAATGTTTATTTACATACCTTAATTGTTTCTAAACTGTGTCTGTCACACGGCAGTGAAAAAGATGATCAAGCAAAACCGACTGTTCTTGTTTCAGAACTGGTTCCCAGTGTATCAATTCCTTGGAATCGCTTGCCATTTATTCAAACAATTCTCTTATCGATCCTTCTGGGTGTGGATGACGTCGCGTAGTGACGTCAGATCTCAAAATGGCGGAGTCCGGGCGCAACAAATGCTTTACAGTTGACTACATTTTACAAGAAAAGATTGCAACAGCGTTACTTGTAATACTTATGTATAAGGCTGCTAGTTCATCAAAAGGAGGACATACGCTGAGACCGTCTCTACACAAGTCCCAGTATGTAATGTTATAAATGGCATAAAAGCGCCAGTGACACAAGATTTGAAGTCGTTTTCGTTATATAAATCCACCTCTCTGCAATTGGTGAGATATATACTCCTCATGAGGGTGATTTGGCTGAAGATAAGGTGCCTCGAACGCCGAGTGACCCATTGTTCCCCTGCAACCATGCCACAACGCGGATCCAAGTAATCTAAACGCGTCCGTGATCAATTGTCCTCTAGTGATTTGGACGAAAATGCAACGTTTACTCCAGACGATCGAAAAATGTTGCAAGCTATGGTTGAAAAACTTGGAAAACTGGACATTTTGGATGAACTAAAAACTGACGTCTCAGAGCTGAAAAAATCAGTCGAGTACAATCACGCTGAAATGGTGGAGATAAAAAAGGAACAGACAACGCTAAAAGTTGAGTTAACAAGCCTGAAACTTGAAACTACTAGACTGACAACGGGGACGGCGTGGCGAAGTTGGGAGAGTGGCCGTGCCAGCAATCTGAGGGTTACTGGTTCCATACCCACCTTCTACCATCCTAGTCATGTCCGTTGTGTCCTTGAGCAAGACACTTCACCCTTGCTCCTGATGGGCCTAGTTAGCGCCGTGCATGGCAGCTCCCGCCATCAGTGTGTGAATGTGTGTGAATGGGTGAATGTGGAAATAGTGTCAAAGCGCTTTGAGTTCCTTAAAAAAGGTAGAAAAGCGCTATACAAGTACAACCCATTTACCATTTACCATTTACAACGGAGAACGAGAAATTAAAGGCGGACTTGTTGGAACTCCGCTGCAGGAGCATGTGGGACAACCTGCTGATCATGGGGATTAGTGGAGATGGAGGAGAAACTTACAGCACCGCGGAGAACCTCGTCAGAGCCTTTCTGAAGGAGCAACTCGACATCCCGGAGAAGAAGTCAAGAGGATCCAGATGGAACGAGCACACAGGATTGGAAAACGCAAGGAGGATGATGCTTGTAAAGTTTACTAACTCCAAATGCAAAGACGGAGTGCTTGCTCTCTCCAGAAGACTGAAAGGTACTAAATTCTTCATGACCAGCCAATACCCAATCGAGGTGGTCGAGAAAGGACGTAAGTTAATTCCAATTATGAAGTCCTTTAGGCAGAAAGGACAACAAGCTCGTCTTGTTGTGGATAAACTGTACGTTAACGGTGAGCTGTACAGAAGCATGTGAGGAACAATAACAATGTCGCGCAGTGATTGCGTCATTGCGACATCGCCATGGTGACGACTTGACGGCTATGAATTAAAATGTTGTTTTTGGAGCTTTTTACTTTATTCTGGGACTGGACAATGTAGTTAGATGTTGGGAAACGGTCAGCGAATAATGTATTTTGGGGGGGTATGTGTTTGTTTGTCTCGTGTGCTGTGGTGTGAATGGTGTGTCTGTGGGTTTATTAGAGGGGATATTGGTTTCCTCGGAAATAGCAGGTGATACTGCAGTTTTTAGTTATAAGATTTTCATGTCTATGAAATTTATGGTATTAAGAGAATCAATAAAATATATAATGAATTTACTCAGATTATATGGTTTATAGGAACGATAATGAAGTTGGAATAATTAGTTATAATTGCAATGGTCTTGCAGACAACAGAAAAAGAAAACTTATATTTATGTGGCTGAAGGAAAAAAAACCAAGATATTTTCTGTCTTCAAGAAGCGCATTCAACACATTTAGATGAAGAAACATGGAGAAAAAAATGGGATGGTCCAATTTTCTTTTCACATGGTCACAGAAATTCAAAAGGTGTTATGATTTTGATTAAAAAAAACTTTTAATTTTCAATTTAACTTTATGGAAAAAGACTCACAAGGACGCTGGTTAATATTAAATATGGTTATTCAGGTCAAAAGATGTGTGTTTTGAATCTGTATGGGCCAAATGTTGATGAACCTTCCTTTTTTGAAGAAATAAGTGACATGTTGCAAGAACAACAAGGGGAAATTATTACTGTGGGGGACTTTAATGTTGCCTTTGATAAAGTTCTGGACCGAAAAGGGAATTTTTCAATGTATTGTCATCCTCAATCTTTACAAAAGATTCAAAATGTTATGGATGCATTCGATTTAATTGATATCTGGAGATTCAAAAATCCTAGGTTAGTACGATATACATGGAGAAGACAAAACCAGGCAAGTCGTATTGACCATTTTTTGATATCATTTTCATTGCTAAACAAAGTGACTGCAATATCAATTAATGATAAATTGGGTTCTGATCATAATTGTATAGGATTAAATAATGCAATTGAAGATAATACACGTGGGCCCGGATATTGGAAGTTTAATCAAATGCTTCTACAGGATGATGAATTTATTGAAAAAACAAAGCAATTTATTACTGACTTTTTTTTAAAATAATGTAGGATCATCAAATCCCCAAATAGTCTGGGAAGCCTTCAAAAGTTGCGTACGCTTCATGGGAAAAAAAACAACTTAAAATGGCAGAACAGGAATTAAAGAAAGAAATTGAGGATTTACAAAAAAAACATTGATAGTAATGATAATCTAACTAGTGAGCAACTGAATTCCTTTACAGCCAAACAAGAGGAGTTAGCAGACTTAGTTGAAAAACAATTATTGAAAAATTATGACTGTAACAGAGCAATCTGGATGAAAAAAGGTGAGAAGTGTTCAAAATTATTTTGAAATATCCAAACAAAAAATCGTTCTAAAAAGAACATTTCCAAGATTATTAAAACAAATGGAAAGGTATTGGATACACACACCACACTGTTGAAAGAAATGGAAAATTACTTTAAAAATATTTTTTCTAATCCAGTAATCCCTCCTGAAACTACAATTTTTTTTCCAGAAAATTATGAATTCAGAAGAAAGCCATTCATGTGGAGGCCTCATTAGAGAGGAAGAACTTGTGGAAGCTGTTAAAATCTTTTCATCCAGGGAAAACCCCAGGATTAGATGGAATACCTATTGAGGTTTATCAAGTATTTTATGAAGAGGTTAAGAAACCATTGCTTTCTAGTTTTAATTACTCATATAAAGCAGGTTTTTTGTCTAACACTCAAACAGAAGGTCTTATTTCTTTATTATTGAAACAGGAAATAAATGGTCAGTATAAAGACCCAGTTTATCTAAAAAATTGGAGACCAATAACATTTCAGTGTTATGATCCTAAGATCCTGGCAAAATGTTTGGTTACACGACTTAAGTCTGTTTTGCCAAATATTATTCACCAAGATCAATCAGGTTTCCTACAAGGATGAAACATAGGAAACAATATTAGACTGTTATTAGAAATTATAGAAAATTATAAAATGGAAAATAAAAGAGGATTAATTTTTGTGGCCGACCTAGAGAAGGCATTTGACAAAATTAGCTTAGATTTTATTTGTAAAAGCTTATTTTTTTAAAATTTTGGCAACTCCTTATTACACTGGATCAGGACGCTACATAATAAAACCAACTGTAGAATTATCAATAATGGATACATCTCTGGGACAATACCTCTATTAAGAGGTCTAAAACAAGGATGCCCTTTGTCTTCATACTTATTTATTATTGCTATGGAAATATTGGCGATTAAAGTTAGATTGAATAAGAATATTGAAGGGGTTCAGTAATAATAATATTGAAAGTAAAATAATGTATGCAGACGATACAAGCTTCTTTATAAGCCCCAATCCTCATTGTTTGCGAAACCTTCTTAATCTTTTGGACGTATTTTCACAGCAATCTTAAGCTTAATTATGATAAATGTAAAATATTAAGGATCGGAAATATAAAGGGAATATCCTTTCGAATGGAATGCAAAGTGCCTGTTTGGTGGACAGATGGACCAGTTAACATACTTGGTGTTGTTGTCCCAGAGAATCTGGAAGATCTAGGCTCAGTAAATTATGATAATCGACTTAGAAAGCTGGATAAAATTATGCAATTATGGAAAGGGAAATCCTTAACCTTGAATGGTAAAATATCTATTGTCAACTCGTTAATTATTCCTCAATTTATTTATTTGTTTTTGTCATTACCAGCTCAATCACAAAACTTTAAGGTTTATGAGCAGAGGGTCTTCGATTTTGTCTGGGACGGCAAACCAGAAAAGATTAAAAGAAAGGTTTTGTACAATGAATATGAATATGGGGGCCTGAAACTTCTTAACCTTGAAGCTATGTGTCTGTCTTTAAAAGCATCAATTGTTCCAAAGATGTATTTAAAAACTGAGAGGTACACAAGTGTCTTGTTGGACAAAAAACATGTACTGTATCAAAATAAATTGTATCCGTTTTTACATGTGATCCCCTCCCATTTTCCTTATGTAGAGAGTCTGCTGGGAAACTTGGCGGGGTTCATAAAGGAAACAATCCACTCATGGTGGTGTTTTCAATTTTATGTGCCAGAAAAAAGAGATTACATTTTGCAGCAGATAATATGGATGAACTCTAATACTGTAATAGATGGAAAACCTTTCTTTTGGAAAAATATGTTTGAAAGAGGAATCATTTTTGTCAATAACATTATCAATGAGAATGGTAAGTTTATGAACTATGATGAATTTAGAACTATGTATGGTGATGCTGGTTCAAGCTTTTCATTTAATCAACTAACTGGAGTAATTGGGAAAAGATGGAAACAAATAATTAATTATGGAACTACTAAATTATTAGTTTGTAAACCTCTAATAAGAAGTTCTGGTTGGCAAAAAGGAACTAAAATAAATAGAAAAATGTATAATTTTTATTTAATAAATAAATCTTTGAAGGCTGCCCCATATAACACATATTGAAAATGGGAGGACTTTTTTGACTGCCCGTTGCCGTGGGATGCCATATTCAAATTAATCTACAAAACTACCATCGATGTGCAAAATCGTTATTTTCAAATTAAAATTATTTATAACTTCTTACCCACGGGAAAAATGTTAAAACTATGGAATATGACAGAGTCAGATGATTGCCGATTTTGTTGTCAGGAGTCTGAATCCACCCTGCATTTGTTTTGGTATTGTCATATTGTGTCTTCGTTTTGGGTGGAAGTTGAAAAATGTGTTTAAAGATTGGTTTGTTTATGAAGCTTGATGTGGTTTCTGTTATTTTAGGAGAGTTCATTGACAGTCATGATTTGGTCAATTTGGTTATAGTGCTCAGTAAAAGGTTTATTTTCAAGGCCAAGAACAGATATTCACTTAGTATTTATTTCTTTAAAACATTTATTCAGTATTTTTTAACTTTAGAAAGTTATATGGTTGAAAACGATAATGATGCCAAAAAACATAAAAAAAGATGGGAAGTCCTCAAAGGCTTATTTTGAAAATGTAATTTTGTTTATTTATGATATGCAATCTGTTGTTGTGTTCCCTAATTTAAGTGTACATAAATGAAGGTGTGTGTTGCTGAGTCCGACTTGGACGTGATCTGGACTGTACATGGGTGCTTATTTTGAAAATGTAATTTTGTTTGTGGATTGTATGCAATCTGTTGTGTTCCCTGGTTTTCAGTGTACATGGGTGAAGGTGTGTGTTGCTGAGCCCGACCTGGACATGATCTGAACTGGACCTGGTTTTGAGAACCCTTTTAAATAATCTGATTTTGTTCACAACCTGGTCTGGTGAAGATAAGGTCCTTTTTAAAAAAAATAAAAATAAAAAGATAAATCATTAAAAAACATTTTCTTGAATAAAAAAGAAAGTAAAACAATACAAAAACAATTACATAAAAAATGTAATTAATTAAAATGTTAGTGGACCAGCAGCACACACAATCATGTGTGCTTCAACGACTGTATCCCTTGCAGACTGTATTGTTCTATATTGTAGGAACCAGAAGTTTAATAATGGAAAGAGACGGCCCCTTTTGTGTGAATGGGTGTGGATGAGTGTTGATGGGGGAAGGAGGTTTTTTGGGTTGGTGCTCTGGTTGTAAGTGTATCTTGTTTTTTTATGTACGCACTATTAAGGCAAGGACGCAAACTCAAAGGAGCAGATGTTTTCATCAATGAACACTTGACCAAAAAAATTGCTGACATCGCAAGGGTCGCACGACAACTTAAAAGGCAAAGCAAGATTCAACAAACCTGGGTAACGAACTGTAAGATCTTCATCAAACTAAATGGGACGCCGGAGAAAGCAAAAGTCTTGGTGATAAGGAAAATAGAAGATCTTGATAAGTATTGACATTGATGCAGTACTTGGTATCAATGTAGCTTGTGACTTTTACATCATCTCAATGCTACCCACACCAAGAACACAGACCACACCAAGTATTAATATGGACATGTTACAGAAGATCCTCCAACATCAACAAAAAGAACTGGACATGTGTGAGTATCAAGAGCACACCACAACAGAGACTGATATGGACATAGACCCTGATAATAATTTTTTCTCTACGATTGTTAAAAACTGTAATTATTTTACCCGCGAACAATATAAAAACAGTGTAAAATCAGAAGATAGTCTATCTATAATACATTTCAATAGTCGAAGCATGTACACTAACTTTGAGGCTATCAAGGATTACTTGAAAGAATTTAGTCATCCATTTACCATTGTTGCAATCACTGAAACCTGGTTCAACAGTGATAAAGGTATTGATTTTAGTCTGAATGACTATGAATTAACATACATAAACAGAATAAATAAAATAGGAGGAGGGGTCGCATTGTACATTCATAAATCTGTTACATTTAAAGTTTTAACAAACATGACCATAGCAGTCGATGGATTATTTGAATGTTTAAAAGTGGAAATCCTAAATGACAAAAAGACAAATATCTTCATGAGCTGTGTATACCGGGCACCTGGTTCAAGCATAGAAACTTTCAATGAGTGGATGGGTAAACTATTTTCCTCTGTGAACCAAAAAACCATATTTATCTGTGGTGATTTTAACATTGATTTGATAAACTCAACCAAGCAAAAACATGTTGATGACTTCATTGACACTATGTACAGCCTGTCTCTATATCCAACCATAACCAAACCAAGCAGAATAACAACACCTAGTGCCACAATCATTGACAACATTTTTACAAACATTATGGGAAATCAAGTCACCAGTGGCCTATTTATATGTGACATCACTGACCATTTACCTGTTTTTACTTTATATGACTGTCACATGTCCTCTTTCTGTCTTGCCACTGGTGAGGGCGGTCGCATCTCTCTCCGCTCCCTCCTTCCCTCCCTGCTTGCTCTCTTTGTTTTTGTCTTGTTTGAACTATTTTGAAGCCTCTTTTCTTGAGCTGTCCTCAAATCTAAACATCAAAATGAATTTGATCAACTGGACTCTCGACGCAATTGACACAGTCTTTTCGACAAGGAAAAGAGGTTCGGGGGAGCCTGGCTGCCCTGATGGAACCATTGCTGCGGGGTACGTGAGAGATTCCTGGAATACTTGGAGAATCATGTGCCTCTCAGTCCTTTCCATCGAGGACGTGGAAGACATCTACCTATTTGGAGCTGTGATCGCAGGGCATTTGCTGATTGGGCTGGGCATTGCTCTGGTGTATCGTCAAATTGGGAAGACGATGGCAGCCACTCAAGGGGCCAACAGGCTGTTCAACGCAATGGAAGGAATGGGTCGTGCTGTGGGATCACAGACTGGAGCGATTGCTGATTTGAATCGCAAGGTAGATTCGATCTTGATGATGTTACAGAAAGAATAAATTGGAATTGTCAGAGCCAGCATATAGAGCAGGAATGTCATTGTTTTGACTGCTCGAAGAAAAAAAACATCTTAATCTACGATTTGACTCCCTCGAATGGCCTTGAGGAACAGGCTGTTTGAAAACACTCCCCCGAGGACTCCTCAAAGATGGACGCTTTTGACCTTTCCCTTTTCTTCAAAAGCACCTGGGTCGGACTCTTGAACTCTTGAACTCTTGGGGCCGGCCTCGGCCCATAAAGACAATCCAACATCTCACCCAAGTTAATTGGGCATACATGCACGCATATACCCTTCCCCAATCAACGCCTTCACCACTGCTTTATTCCTCCGGGGTTGTGGGGGCTGAGCAGCGCTTAATCAGCAGCTGCTGGCCTCCAAGGTCCTGTTGGATGACTTTGTTGCGAGTTTGTTGTGATTAAATGTACCTTGTTTATGTGTGCCATGCTATGTGAGGTTTTTTTCCTCGGACTCAGTCTGGACCATTCCTGAGGGTCCAGCCTCAGACTGATATTTTTTTTTACTTCCACCCTCCCCCCAATGTCACCTTTTTCCCACCTTTTTGAGGAGCGCCTAAGTGAGGCTGATCCGTTGGCGGTCCCGTCTTGTCTCCCTGTAACGTATGTCTGCTCTTAGCGGGATTGTGCCGAAAATGTAATTTCAGTTCTTATGTGTCTTGTACATGTAAGAATGGACAATAAAGCTGATTGATTGATTGATTGATCTCAAGAAAACCAAAGACACTATGGCAAAAATCTCTAAACGAATAACAACTGAGGAAACAATCTGTGCCCTAAACAATAGTTTAGCAGTTCAGGATTGGACTTCAGTATACAAAGAACCTAATGTGGACAGTGCTTATTGTAATTTTTTAGACATCTTTACTTCCCTGCATAATAAACATTGCCCCGTAAAAGAATATTTTATAAAAGGAAAAAATAAAAATAGCCCTTTGATCACAAAAGGGATAATTAATGCCTGTAAAAAGAAAAACAATCTCCACAAACTTTTCATCAAAATAAAAACAAAAGAAGTCGAACAACAATACAAGAAGTACAAAAATAAATTAACTGATATTATAAGAACAAGCAAACGGTTATATTGTCAAAAAAAACTATATGAAAACAAAAATAATATAAAAGGAACTTGGGATGTTTTGAATAGTCTAATAAAACAAGGATATTCCAAGTTGACATATCCTGATTACTTTATTGATGAAAACGGTGAAGATTATAATATGAGTAATGTAGTAAACAAGTTCAATAGTTTTTTTTGTAAATGTTGGTCCTAAATTGGCTGTTGATATCCCAGACAATGGAGTTACAAGATCAACTATTGAACAGAATTCTTCGTCATTCTTCCTCTCAGCTACAAATGAGCAGGAAGTGACAAACATTGTGCGGAAGTGTAAAAGTAAGTGCTCCACTGACTGCCATGATATCAACATGATATTGGTTCAAAAGGTTATCCTGAATATTGTAAAACCATTAACTTATATATGTAATTTATCATTCCAGACTGGCTGCTTTCCAAGTCAAATGAAAATCGCTAAAGTAACTCCGCTCTTCAAAAGTGACAGCAAACACGCTTTCACCAATTACAGACCAATCTCTCTTTTGCCTCAGTTCTCAAAAATCTTAGAGAAACTATTTAGCTCTCGACTTGAATCTTTTCTTGAGAAGCATCATATAATCAATGACGGTCAGTATGGCTTTAGGTCCAAAAGAACAACTTCAATGGCAATAACTGAAGCTATTGAGGAAATTACTAATGCACTGGAGCATAAAAGATATGCAGTTGGTATTTTTATTGACCTAAAGAAAGCATTTCATACCATTAATCATTCAATTCTACTAGATAAAATGGGAAGATATGGAATTAGGGGGCTGGCTGGTGACTGGTTAAAAAGTGATTTAACAGGGAGGGTACAGTTTGTTAAAATGGGTAAATTTTTATCTGATACTCTTGGCATTGCTTGTGGTCTCCCCCAAGGGTCCGTGTTGGGGCCAAAACTGTTTAATGTATATATTAATGATATGTTTAATACATCCAAAATACTGAAATTTATACTTTTTGCAGACGACACAAATTTATTCTACAGTAGTGATGACTATAATGAGCTCATAAATACAGTAAACACAGAACTAAACATAGTAAAAAAATGGATGGACACAAATAAATTATCTTTGAATATAAATAAAACTAAGATAGTAATGTTTGGAAATCGCAACATAACGTCTGAACAGAAAATAAGTATTGATGGTACCCAAATTGAAATCGTAAATGAGAATACATTTTTGGGAGTAATAATTGATAGTAAACTATCATGGAAACCTCATGTCAGACACATTAAAACAAAAATCTCCAAAAGCCTCTCAATTATAAACAAAGCAAAACTATACCTCAATGAAAATGCACTCCGTACTCTATACTGCACCTTGGTACTGCCATACCTTACATACTGTGTTGAAGTATGGGGGAATACTTACCAAAACACAATTCATCCTCTGATCATATTACAGAAAAGAGCAGTACGGATCATTCACAACGTTGGTTATTTAGAACATACTCATAATCTGTTTATGCAATCAAAGTTGCTCAAATTTGATGACCTTGTTAAATATAATACATTAATAATCTTATATAAAGCTTTTAACAAATTATTGCCACCTAATCTACAACGTTTTTTTATAAGACGAGTGCAAGCTCATAACTTGAGAGGCTTTGGATATTTCTTATTGCTGAGAGCTCAAACCACTCGTAAACGTTTTTGTGTGTCTGTATGCGGAGTAAAACTATGGAACAAACTGGACTTACAACACAAGCAATGCCAAACTATTAATCGATTTAAACTATTATACAAACATGGGGTCTGGTTCAAATATAGAGATGAGGGTCTTTAATTTGACCTACTGCTATACTCTGTCTCAAAGTGTTAACATGTGCTCAATGTTTCCTTACCATTATTGCTATGTTGTCTATTACCATTATTGCTATGATGTCTATTACCATTGTTGGTATATTCATTATTCCTACATCGTTGATACAAATGATTGTTACAGTGTAATAATTATTGTTACCTGTGGTAATGCCACTATGATACAACATCTGTATTATAATCCTTGAACAAAGTGAGAGTGAAACTCATGTGAATAATCACTGAATGAAGAACTGGGGGTGGGATTAAATAAGTTATCTTCTTCCCACTCCCTTTCAGGCAAAACTGGACAATAATGCACTATATTAATTTATATTATTATGTTTTGTCAACTTGTACGTCTTTGTCATTGCCTGAAATAAATAAATAAATGAAATGAAAATGAAATGTTGATTTAATAAAAAAAAAAAAAAAAAAAAAGAGGACATATGAGCAATATGCTGAAACATTTGAACACACAGCATGCAATAATTATAAGTGAAAGTCGTGTTTTGAACCGCTCCTATTCAATCCTAGCAGCAGTAATGCCAGCACGTCATCTGAATACAACAGGTACTAACTAACACCTATCATTTTAGTGCTATTATTTGTTAAATTGAAATTAACGCCTTCTCATTTAGATGAGCATGACGAGAGACAGATTCTGACTGGCTCCGAGGCAGGCACCCCCAGTTCTCGTCTGCTGCTAGACAAATGTTATCAAGCAGCGACTAAGTTTGCAAACTAGCTTGGCTAACATTAGCAACACACGCGTCGCAGGCACCACACGTGACCTACGGTGGCCGAGGATGGACAAATAAGACATTTCTCACAACGGACCACAACTCTTTTATTCTCTCACATTCCCACAGTAAATTAATAAGAGTTCCTTCAGCTGCCTGACTTTATACATAACTTGCTATCTGATGTACCCATTTTAAACAACTGAGAGGGTGTAATGTACAATCATTCAATACCGGTATGTTTAATTGAGTCAGTTTATTTTTAATGCATCTAAGGGGCTTATTGGTATTTTTCCAAATATAATTCCATGACATGTCTTTTTCTCAAATGTTTAACCCTTGTGTGGTGTTCGGGTCTGTAGGACCCGTTTTCGATTTTTATTAAAAGAAAAATGATACAATTAATTTTTCAAACTGAGACTCACTGGCTTTGGCTCATTTTCTGTGAAGAACATATATCAGAATACATATTTAATGAACACACACCATACACCCCCCCCCTACACATTTCTATTACATATAAGATGTCCGGGTCCACTGGACCCGGGGCTAAGTGTGGAAATTGATGTTCTGTGTACCACACACACACACACACACACACACACACACACACACACACACACACACACACACACACACACACACACACACACACACACACACACACACACACACACACACACACACACACACACACACACACACACACACACACACAGCAGGCTAGACAGGGGGAGGACAGAGTGTAGGTACACAGAACATCAGAGGGTCAAATGTGCGAGAAAATGAAAGCAGACAGTGTTGACAAACAATGTTGCAACCTTGTGTGGGAACCGCAGGTGCAGAAACGCAAAAGAAGAATCCCTGTGGGATGCAGAAACTGGCAGAGAAAATTTCATGCAACGTTCGTATTGTTGTTACTCAGCCAGTGTTTGTGGGTCTTAGACTTAACCTTAGACTTACTTTTTATTGTCATTCAAATTTGAACTTTACAGTACAGATAAGAACGAAATTTTGTTGCATTAGCTCATGGTAGTGCAGGATAAAAAAGTAATAAGGTGCAGATATGAATAAATAGATTACTGTACATATAAATATATTGCACTTTTGCATAGGCATCCACGTTTATGTATGTATGTTATATTGTCTTTATATTCCAGCCAGTTAATCCAATTTTGGGGGGAATTGAGGGGATTATTATGATGCGTTCAAGAGTCTTACGGCCTGAGGGAAGAAGCTGTTACAGAACCTGGAGGTTCTGCTACGGAGGCTGCGGACCTCTTTCTAGAGTCCAGCAGTGAAAACAGTCCTTGGTGGGAGTCGGAGGAGTCTCTGCAGATTTTCTGAGCCCTGGTCAGGCAGCGGATTTTTGCCATCTCCTGGATAGAAGGAAGAGGAGTCCTGATGATCTTTTCCGCCGTCCTCACCACTCTCTGCAGAGACTTCCAGTCTGAGGCACTGCAGGCTCCAATCCAGACAGAGATGCTGTTGGTCAGTAGGCTCTCTATAGTGCCTCTGTAGAATGTGGTGAGAATGGGGGGAGGGAGCTGTGCTCTTTTCATCCGACGCAAAAAGTGCATGCGCTGCTGAGCTCTTTTTACAAGTGTGTAGGGACCAGGTTATATTGTCAGTTATCTGCACCCCCAGGAACTTGGTGCTGCTTACCATCTCCACCGCTGTGCCGTTGATGAAGAGTGGAGCGTTGCTGGACTGGTGCTTCCTGAAGTCGACAATGATCTCCTTGGTCTTGTCGACATTCAGGACCAGGTTGTTGGTTCTGCACCAGTCAAACAGATATTTCACCTTCTCCCTGTAGTCCATATCGTTGTTGTCACGGATGAGGCCCATTACTGTTGTGTCATCCGCATACTTCACAATGTGGTTAGTAGTGGACCTGGCGCAGTAGTCATGGGTCATCAATGTAAACAGCAGCGGACTCAGGACGCAGCCCTGGGGGGGGGGAGCCGGTGCTCAGGGAGATGGCACTGGAGGTGTTGTCGCCCACTCTCACAGTCTGGGGTATGTTTGTGAGGAAGTCAAGCAGCCAGTTGCACAGGGGGGTACTGAACCCCAGGTGGGCCAGTTTGCTCACCAAGTGCTCCGGGATGATGGTGTTGAATGCCGAGCTGAAATCCAGAAACAACATCCGCACGTGTGTCCTTTCCTTCGAGATGTTCTAAGCTCAGGTGGAGTGCAGAGGAGATGGCGTCCTCTGTGGAGCGGTTAGGGCGATAAGCAAACTGGTATGGGTCGAATGTGGGGGGAAGTCTGGAGACAATGTATTCCTTTACCATGCTCTCGAAGCACTTCATTACAGATGTTTTTTGGGATAAGGTAAACATCTGTTCAGTATTTTAACATAAAAGTATTTAATTGTGAGGCATTAAAAGCCACAAAATGCAACAAGTCACAAACACTGGCTGAGTAACAACAATATGAACACCACACAAGGGTTAAATCAATCATCTACAAACCCTGTTTCCATATGAGTTGGGAAATTGTGTTAGATGTAAATATAAAAGGAATACAATGATTTGCAAATCATTTTCAACCCATATTCAATTGAATGCACTGCAAAAACAAGATATTTGACTTAGCATTTCATGGCTGCAAGACGTGCCAAAGTAGTTGGGAAAGGGCATGTTCACCACTGTGTTACATGGCCTTTCCTTTTAACAACACTCAGTAAACGTTTGGGAACTGAGGAGACACATTTTTTAAGCTTCTCAGGTGGAATTCTTTCCCATTCTTGCCTGATGTACAGCTTAAGTTGTTCAGCAGTCCGGGGTTGTCCGTTGCGGTATTTTAGACTTCATAACACATAACACATTTTCAATGGGAGACAGGTCTGGACTACAGGCAGGCCAGTCTAGTACCTGCACTCTTTTACTATGAAGCCACCTTGATGTAACACGTGGCTTGGCATTGTCTTGCTGAAATAAACCGGGGCGTCCATGGTAACGTTGCTTGGATGGCAACATATGTTGCTCCAAAACCTGTATGTACCTTTCAGCATTAATGGCGCCTTCACAGATGTGTAAGTTACCCATGTCTTGGGCACTAATACACCCCCATACCATCACAGATGCTGGCTTTTCAACTTTGCGCCTATAACAATCCGGATGGTTCTTTTCTTCTTTGGTCTGGAGGACACAACGTCCACAGTTTCCAAAAACAATTTGAAATGTGGACTCGTCAGACCACAGAACACTTTCCCACTTTGTATCAGTCCATCTTAGATGAGCTCAGGCCCAGCGAAGCCGACGGCGTTTCTGGGTGTTGTTGATAAACGGTTTTCGCCTTGCATAGGAGAGTTTTAACTTGCACTTACAGATGTAGCGACCAACTGTAGTTACTGACAGTGGGTTTCTGAAGTGTTCCTGAGCCCATGTGGTGATATCCTTTACACACTGATGTCGCTTGTTGATGCAGTACAGCCTGAGGGGTCGAAGGTCACAGGCTTAGCTCCGTACATGCAGGGATTTATCCAGATTCTCTGAACCCTTTGATGATATTACGGACCGTAGATGGTGAAATCCCTAAATTCCTTGCAATAGCTAGTTGAGAAAGGTTTTTCTTAAACTGTTCAACAATTTGCTCACACATTTGTTGACAAAGTGGTGACCCTCGCCCCATCCTTGTTTGTGAATGACTGAGCATTTCATGGAATCTACTTTTATACCCAATCATGGCACCCACCTGTTCCCAATTTGCCTGTTCACCTGTGGGATGTTCCAAATAAGTGTTTGATGAGCATTCCTCAACTTTATCAGTATTTATTGCCACCTTTCCCAACTTGTTTGTCACTTGTTGCTGGCATCAAATTCTAAAGTTAATGATTATTTGCAAAAAAAAATAAATGTTTATCAGTTTGAACATCAAATATGTTGTGTTTGTAGCATATTCAACTGAATATGGGTTGAAAATGACTTGCAAATCATTGCATTCCGTTTATATTTACATCTAACACAATTTCCCAACTCATATGGAAACTGGGTTTGTATTTCCGAACACATGCATTGCTTGCATTCCTAGTATGATGATGATTGATATGATTATAATTACGTAAAACCTTTTAACTCTTTTAAAAAAATAATAATTATATCCTGATTAAAAAAACATATCCTCCAATTTGTGGCTATTGTAAGTCATACTTTCAGAGAATGTCAATTTTTACAGCATGTTTTAAAGAGATGCAATTAATAAAAATACTTCTGGTTTTGGGTATACTTTATTTTTATTATTATTATTATTATTATTTTCTTGATCAACTAATTCAGAATTTGATGTTTATTTAGAGGACTTAAGTGCAGTTCCCCTTTAAAAAATGTTATTGAAGGTACCGTGTGATGTTTGACAGGCAGAACCTTTTATTTGGCTATTGTCTATTGCCATGCACAAAGTCAGAACACAGAGGCTACTACAGAAAAGTAAATAAACAATAATTTCTCAGACAAAATTCAATTCACTAGATAGTAACAGTTAATGTAAACTTTTCAATTATTCAACATTACTATTGTCAAATGCTAACAATTGTGTGCATACAGACAATTGTAAGCTTTTGACTCTATATAACAGGGGTCACCAACCTTTTTGAAACCAAGAGCTACTTCTTGGGTACTGATTAATGCGAAGGGCTACCAGTTTGATACACACTTAAATAAATTGCCAAAAATAGCCAATTTGCTCAATTTACCTTTAACTCTATGTTATTATTAATAATTAATGATATTTACACTTAATTGAACGGTTTATAAGAGGAGAAAACACGAAAAAAATGACAATAAATTTTGAAACATAGTTTATCTTCAATTTCGACTCTTTAAAATTCAAAATTCAACCGAAAAAAAAGAAGAGAAAAACTAGCTAATTCGAATCTTTTTGAAAAAATTAAAAAAACAATTTATGGAACATCATTAGTCATTTTTCCTGATTAAGATTAATTTTAGAATTTTGATGACATGTTTTAAATAGGTTAAAATCCAATCTGCACTCTGTTAGAATATATAACAAATTGGACCAAGCTATATTTCTAACAAAGACAAATCATTATTTCTCCTAGATTTTCCAGAACAAAAATGTAAAAAAAAATTCTAAAGACTTTGAAATAAGATTTAAATTTGATTTTACAGATTTTCTAGATTTTCCAGAATATTTTTTTTGAATTTTAATCATAATAAGTTTGAAGAAATATTTCACAAATATTCTTCGTCGAAAAAACAGAAGCTAAAATGAAGAATTAAATTAAAATGTATTTATTATTCTTTACAATAAAAAAAATAAATGTACTTGAACATTGGTTTAAATTGTCAGGAAAGAAGAGGAAGGAATTTAAAAGGTAAAAAGGTATATGTGTTTAAAAATCCTAAAATAATTTTTAAGGTTGTATTTTTTCTCTAAAATTGTCTTTCTGAAAGTTATAAGAAGCAAAGTAAAACAATTAATGAATTTATTTAAACAAGTGAAGACCAAGTCTTTAAAATATTTTCTTGGATTTTCAAATTCTATTTGAGTTTTGTCTCTCTTAGAATTAAAAATGTCAGGCAAAGCGAGACGAGCTTGCTAGTAAATAAAAAAAATAGAGGCAGCTTACTGGTAAGTGCTGCTATTTAAGCTATTTTTAGAACAGGCCAGCGGGCTACTCATCTGGTCCTTACGGGCTACCTGGTGCCCGCGGGCACCGCGTTGGTGACCCCTGTTATATAATAACTATGGCATTAAACTTTTTTCTTTCTTTCTTTCTTACGTAGTTCTTTTTTATTGATTTTCACATTCACATTAACAACACATTCCAAACCCTCTTCATCCCATACCCCTGCTGTCACTCAAAACAAAACAAAAACAAAAGTAAGAGTACAAAAGTACCCATAATAAAAATAAAAAAAAGTTCAATACAAGGCACTTGAGACCAAGTAATTGAAAGCTGAAACACACTGTAGAAGCAGCATGACAAGGCCTGAAACGTCGGCAGTCATATTCAGGTACGTGTCTAGGGCTATTCCTGCACTTGTGTAAAGGATTGGTAAAAAAAAATCAAAAAAGGTCTTCACACTTGAAAAAACTTGTTTTCAGAGCCCCGTAATGTTTACCTTATTTTCTCCAGCTTCAGGTTTGATAGCACATCCCTTATCCAGTGGGAGACTGAGGTTGGGACAGCCTCCTTCCACTTCAACAGTATCAGGCGGCGTGCGAGGAGGGTGGTAAAGGCAACTACAGGTAGCTCCATCCCTTCAGGAATGATTCCAAATACAGACATTAAAGGGCTTGGATCAATTTGAACTGTGGAGAGTGCTTCGAAGATGGACTTTCAGTACTCCTTTAGCTTCGGACAAAGTCAAAACATGTGTATTAATGTTGCGTTATCTAGTTTACATCTATCACATAATGGGTTAATTTGGGGAAATATGTTAGCTAATTTTGCTTATGAAAAGTGCACCCGGTGTATAACTTTAAATTGGACCAGAGTGTCGTGCGTACATTGAAGACGAGTGAACCCTTTTCACAATTTTTGCCCAGGTTCCGTCATCTATTGATGTTTGGAGGTCTTGTTAAACTTTTTTTTTAAGCGGCATTAAAAGGCATTAAATTAGATTTGCTGATACCTGTAGAAACCCTGATTAAATTATACTGGTGAAACTCATACAATTAGAAAATGGTGTAAAAGTCCATCCATGTCAGCAATTAAATTCAAATGTTAAACTAATCTGTGGTATTAACTCATTACTTGCAAAGTCACTTTGCATGTAATAAATTAACGTATGTTACATTCTTGTGTAATTTGCACAAGTATAAATTCTACAGAAGAATAGTAATTTCTTATATTTATAACAATTATTTTTTTTCTTCTATGCTACCAATGTGCCTCACTGTAGGCTTTGTAAGGTCATGTTACATCAAAACTAAACGGAATTAATACTAATCCACCCTTTTTTTAATCTTTTTTTCCAAATAAGAATTGAAAAGAGAACCGTTAGAGAACTTCAATCGTTAAGCAGAATCAAAAGTGGAATCGGAACTAGAAAGATCTTAACAATTCCCATCCCTAGACGTCATCCTCATGGACCATCTAGCTTTTTAATCCATTAAACATACTCAATAACTCCACAGTGACATCTTGGTGAATTTATTGAGGAATTTACAAAACTGAATACAAAAAGAATGCCATTGTAAGTTAATAATACTAACACAGACACTCGTAAATGTGTTAGCATACCGTATTTCCTTGAACTGGCGCAGGGAATATAGTATTCGCACGTCTAGAATTACTGCCGGGTCAAAGTCGTTTCTCAAAATAATTAACGCATGCTTGGCCTTATCGCCGGTTTATTATTGAAGCTGGATCAAATTCGTTTCGCAAAATATTAATTTTATTATCGCATGTCTATAATTTTCGCCGAGTCAAAATATTTAGCATATGGCTAGAACTTCCACCGGGTCAAATTCGTTACGTCACGAGTGACGATTTACCTGTCCTCATTTTCAAAATGGAGGAAGCGGCTTTCAGTAGTTTACAATCGCACAAAGGAAAAAAGATAAAGAGCTTTTCAGTAGGATTTAAGGTCCAAGCTATTGAATACCGGTACAGTATGCTAAAGAGAACAGTAAGCAGCTATGTTTTATTAATATACCGTAGCTGCGTGTGTGAAATACTGTATAAGTCATTAAATGACTCCCGCCTCCTGGTGGTAGAGGGCGCTGCCGCGCTAGTGATCCTTCTTGCGACTTCCGGTACTGCAGAAGAAGTGAACACACGCAGCAAGAGATTTTTTTTCAGATGGAGGATTGCATACCAGTATCTAAAATAAAACAGTTTTCTAAACTGGACTTTCAATGGAAGCAGGAGGTAATAACTAAAGGAATATCTCCATAGAAACAGAGACTTTTAAAACTGAAGAAAGAAAATAAGGAAGACTTCTATAAACAAGTTATCGATGCTTTTGGTCAGAAGGAGCTGCAAATGGACTCCATTTATAAGTACAGGTAAGACCATAACAACGTTTTATTTAATTAAATGTGGTTTTCATGATGGTATGCTTACATCACACTCAAAGCGCACGCCTAAATTTTATGGATTCCTTTTGGTAAACGCCGGAGTGAGAAGAGGTTTTAAAATGATTACCGCATGCACGGCCATCCCGCCGGTTTCCGGTAAACGCAGGAGTGACAGGAGGTTTTAAATTAATTAACGCCCCTGCGGCCATTCAAGGAAATACGGTATTAGCTCATGCTAATGACGCTATCTTCATTAGATTACGATTTCCTGTACAAATATGCAGGAAAATACACAGCCATCACACACGGGACGGTTTAGTAATTAAGAATTGTTTTAGTTATATTGTAAAACTTACAAACGTAGCTATCGAATGATGATTAAAGAATCCATACAAGTAAAAACGCTATGGATGATTAGAAGACTGAACGGCACTTGTGATTCTGGTTCAAAGTTATAAACAGCAGGAAACACTGCAGCCATTCACTCAGCACCACCTGCAGTGACCAAACTCGTCCAAAAGATGGCACCATAGCACAAACAATAACACACAATTTCAATGTTTTATATGTGTTTTATGAAAACGATTTCTTTTATGGCCGTCAGCGAAGAAGAATATTCATAAATTAGCCGTACCGTTTTATAACCCGCAGGGTCCATAGCCTAGAAAAAAAGTAGCAGCTTATGGTCTGGAATTTACGGTATCTTTAACAGCTAATTTCAATTGTATGTTTGTATGATTAATGCTGAGCTGTTAATATTAATTTATTTTTATGTGTACACATTTTTGGACATATAGGACTATAATTGGAGGATGTAGAGTTAATATAGTTTATCCAAAAAATGTTGATTTCCCATGATCCTGCGAAAACTGAGGCAGGAAGTTGGTGTGAAAAAAAGGTGCAAATTTTGTTCATAATACATGGAAGTAGGGCTGGGCGATATGGCCTTTTATTAATATCTCGATATTTTTAGGCCATGTAACAATACACGATATATATCTCGATATTTTTCCTTAGCCTTGAATTAACACTTGATGCATATAATCACAGCAGTATGATGATTTTATGCGGTCTACATTAAAACATTCTTGTTCATACTGTATTAATATATGCTAATTTGAAACTTTCATGCAGAGAGGGAAATCACAACTAAGTCAATTTACCAAAACTGTATTTATTAAACAGTTATTAAGCAGTGGCACAAACATTCATGTCATTTCCAAAACAGAAAGTGCAAGATTGTCAGAGACATTTTAAAACAAGCTATTAGTGCACTTTTGTGCATGATGTCACTAAGATGACATATCAAAACAACACTAAATTAAAGTGCACTTTTTGTACTCAACGCCACTACAATAGTTTAAAACAAATAAAGTGCACTCTTGTGCATGATGTCACACAAGATATTTCAATAATTGTAAAATAAAATTTAGCTGCATAATAGGGGAATCAAATAGTGTACGTCCTTTGCTATGTGGTAGGTTATTGCGGACGTTATCTCCTTCTGTTGTTGACTATTTTTTGTTGATGTGGAAATGGAAGACGTAAGGCTGAATTGGTCAGTGCTGGTTGCTTCGGCATTTGGTTCGGTGTGGCACCGGCTGAGATGTTGACATGCAGAGTTTCAAGCACTCTTCACTCTCTAGCGGGTGACTTCTCAAATGATGCTACAAATTAGTAGTGCTGCTACTTTTTGTAGCAATGCTTTTGCCGCAAACTTGACATATTACGGTTTTCTGCTCAACATCTTCCCGCTTGAAGCCAAACCACCGCCAGACGATGGACCCTGTGCTGTTTTTCTTGGGAATTAATTCTTCTTCCTCCATTTGTTACCAGATTCGCATCTTCTCTCTCTCGTATTACCACTCGCAGGGCTCCGCTTGCACCACAGCTAACTTTACCCATTCTGCTACCTCTCTGCTCGGCGAGAGCGTATGACGTTGCACGTGCGACAGTATGTGACGTATGTAAGAAAGTGCGCTTGTTTTATGTCTCTGTGAGAAGGAGAGACAAGAAAGAGAGAGAAGAGCCTGAAGTGTAATGCCCGAAAAGCAACTGTGTGAGAACGTATACTCTAACACTCACGATATAGTAATTTTCTACATCGCACAGAGACAAACCCGCAATATATCGAGTATATTCGATATATCGCCCAGCCCTACATGGAAGCCGTTGTATGTTACAAGATCTTGTTCAACTATCCATCCATCCATTTCCTACCGCTTGTCCCTTTCGGGGTCGCGGGGGGTGCTGGAGCCTATCAACTAACAACTTTGAATTATAAAGAACTTGTTAACCGACATACTGTTTCCTCATTGAAGTTCATCTGAAGGGGCTGTTTGCAACCTTTGCACAGATGACACTAACTCTCCATTGTGTTATAAGCATTATTTCCCGCCCTCTTACAGATTCTAGGACATATTGACGTAGTTACCTACATGTGCACTCGCATTAGCTTTGGGTGGCGTTGGCTAATAATAATAATTTGAATAGTTAAAGGCCTACTGAAATGATTTTTTTTAATTTAAACGGGAATAGCAGATCCATTCTATGTGTCATACTTGATCATTTCGCGATATTGCCATATTTTTGCTGAAAGGATTTAGTAGAGAAAATCGACGATAAAGTTTGCAACTTTTGCTCGCTGATAAAAAAAAGCCTTGCCTGTACCGGAAGTAGCGTGACGTCACAGGAGCTAGGATTCCTCACAATTCCCCGTTGTTTACAATGGAGCGAGAGAGATTCGGACCGAGAAAGTGATGATTACCCCATTAATTTGAGCGAGGATGAAAGATTCGTAGATGAGGAACGTTACAGTGAATGACCTGAGAGGCAGCGATGGACGTATCTTTTTTCGCTCTGACCGTAACTTAGGTACAAGCTGGCTCATTGGATTCCACACTCTCCTTTTTCTATTGTAGATCACAGATTTGTATTTTAAACCACCTCGGATACTATATCCTCTTGAAAATGAGAGTCGAGAACGCGAAATGGACATTCAGTGCCTTTTATCTCCACGACAATACATCAGCGAAATGCTTTAGCTACGAGCTAACGTGATAGCATCTTGCTTTAACTGCATATAGAAACAAAAGAAATAAACCCCTGACTGGAAGTATAGATAGAAAATCAACAATACTATTAAACCGTGGACATGTAAATACACGGTTAATGCTTTCCAGGCTGGCGAAGGTTAACAATGCTGTGCTAATGACGCCATTGAAGCTAACTTAGCAACCGGACTGCACAGAGCTATGCTAAAAACATTAGCTCTCCACCTACGCCAGCCAGCCCTCATTTGCTCATCAACACCCGTGCTCACCTGCGTTCCAGCGATCGGCAGAAGGACGAAGGACTTCACCCGATGCGTTTGGCGGCCCGGAGACGTAGGAAGTCAAGGTGAAGTCGGCGGCTAGCGCGGCTAGCGCTCCAACAAAGTCCTCCTGGTTGTGTTGCTGTAGTCCGCTGCTAATACACTGATCCCACCTACAACTGTCTTCTTTGCAGCCTTCATTGTTCATTAAAAAAATTGCAAAAGATGTCCAGAATACTGTGGAATTATGAAAAGAAAACAGAGCTTTTTGTATAGGATTCTACGGGGTACCATAACTTCCGTTACTCGGACTTCGTCACGCGCATACGTCATCATACCGCGATGTTTCAGCCGGATATTTCCCGGGAATTTTAAAATGTCACTTTATAAGTTAACCCGGCCGTATTGGCATGTGTTGCAATGTTAAGATTTCATCATTGATATATAAACTATCAGACTGCGTGGTCGGTAGTAGTGGCTTTCAGTAGGCCTTTAACGTTAGCTATCATTGAATGTACAGTATATTCTATTATAACAACAACATGACTACAAATTGTTTGTCGCTTCTCTTGTTTTTCTATGGGTACACGCGCTCCTGCGCGTACGTGTTGACGAGACAGAGTGAGTTGAATGACTTCAAGTATTGAAGCAGGTAAAACATTTTAACCCTGAATTGTAAGCAAGTTGTAGAAGTGTAAAAATAAACAGCGTCCGATGTCAAAAGAGACTTTTACCTAGTTTCTGGTTGTTATCTTTGTAAATACAGGTTTCTTTCTGGTGACATGTTGCATCATCAGTGTAGTACTAATGCAAATACCAGCTCTGTTTGACAGTGCAAACATGTTATCTCATTGTCTGTCTTTTTCACTTTGAAATGATCACAATCCATTGCGCTCTTTTTCCCTTGTCTTGCTTCATCGCTACTGTGCTGTTCCCGACACACACACACACACACACACACACACACACACACACACACACACACACACACACACACACACACACACACACACACACACACACACCTCTATTGTAAATAGTTGTGTGGAAAAGATGGCCACGTATTTCAATTTAATTTATAAATCAGTTTTTTTTCTAAATTTGTATTAAACGAATTGTCAAAGCAAAAAATTATAATTATTTTTTCTAATGAAATGTATTATCATATATTTTTTCTATTTATTCCATTATATTTATAATATATTTATATTAATCTACACAAGGCAAGGAACGTTTATTTATTGAGCACAATTGGTACACAAGGCAATTCAAACTGCTTTACATAAAATTACAAGAGGACGTAGTTAAAAATTTAATGATCATATAAATAATCCTTTCAAATTAAAATCATAAAATACAATCATCATGAAAACAATCATAATTCAAATTACTACCAAAGAGTGTAAATAAAATACTTTTAGTTGTCATATGCATGATTAAATAAAATTGTTTTCAGATTTTAGATGCATAAAACTGAAACTGAAAGTCTCTCTTTGTTTTGTTTTGACTTTGGGCAACAGAAGGAGACCAGCTGTTGTAAAGTCTGTTCTCTAAGCAAAGGGAATTGACCTGAGCACTAGATCAATATGGTTATGTGTTCTTGTTCTAGTCAGGACTCAACCATAGGGTTGAGCCGATAAAACAATATCAACATTTTATCGTGATAGACATATAATCGATATCAATATAAAATGTGTTCGATAAATTATTCGATATATATTTATATTTTTTGGTCGGAAGATACCAGGAACTATGAAGCAAGATTTGTTTCATGATATCACTCGCTCATTGGGAACCCAGCAAACAGGAAGTGTCACTGAACAATGGGAGGGACACGCTAACAGCCAATCAGTTAACAGTATTCACTGAGTAATGGGAGAGACACACTAACAGCCAATCATCTTACTGTCTTGCTGTGGATGGCGTGAGAAGAGTAACTATAATATCTTGATATATCAACTCAATAACAGAAACTTGTCTTTAGCTTTGTTTGTTTTAATGCAGACGGTGCGGCAACATTCTGGCACTTCCAATGTGCTGGTTTAATGAGCAGTTTCCAGAACTACTCTGTAGTGTTTAATAGCTTATACATTACTACCATTACTGCCATCTTGTGTCTCAAATTTTCAACTACCTTCAAATCTACTTTAATTACTTTATTTCCATAGCCGCTCATTTTACATGGCTACCAGACACCCTCTCCACTGATAAATAGCACCTTTGGTAAGTTGGAAATTGTTTTACTGTATTTATTGGAAGGCTTATATAAGTCATAAAAAGTATCAATAATTATCAATGCCGATCAATATAAAAAACTTATATCATGATATAGTTTTCAGCCATATCACCCAGCCCTACTCGAACAGCAGAATTCTGGATGTACTGCAGATGTTTACAGAGCCCAGTGAGAAGACCATTACAGTCTAACCTGCTGGCAACAAAGGTGTGGATTAGTTTTTCTAAATCTACTCTGGACATTATTTCTCAGATTTTGGCAATTTTTTAGGTGGTAAAAAGCTGCTGATGTTATTGACTTCATGTGGCTGTTAAAGTTCATGTCTGAGTCCATTATTAACTTGAGATTTCTAACCTGATTATCATTGTATTTGTAACACACTCTCTTTATGTCTTATTGTTCTGTTTACATTATTATGTGCATAATCTTTTTGGGCTAAATCTGGAACCTACATTTTGTGCCATCTCATGTGTTTCATGTGTACTAGTATGACAGTAAAGTTCCTTGAATCCTTGAAGTATTGATACTTTTGACAACTCTACTTGTTTACGCCTCTCTAATTTTACATCTCTTAAAATATAAAAGTGTATGCTCAACTGTGACCCAAATGAAGACAAGCAATATAGAGGATGGATGAATGGCATTACATTTAAAAAACTTGTATTCATAAATGATATATTAATAAGACATTAATTAAAAGATGTGTGAGCAATGGTCACGGAAGCGTGACCATTATGGAAACAATAGTACTGTAATTAAAAAGTTATGTAACTTGTTCATTCATGATGACTGAGATTTGTATTACAAATGCAGAATGCTACTGTAACTATGTCCACATACTTAGAGTTCCAGGCACTCCATGCAATCCAGATTTTTAGAAATCTTTGTTAGTAGTTATACTCCCCGAAGCACCAGAATATAAATCCAAGTTTTAAGAGAATACAGGATTTCCCCTCAATTGACAAGATACTGTACCTGTGGTGGTGGGGGGCGTGGTGGGGCGTGTTCACTATGATGTCATCATATAATTTGCTATGATGATAACATTTTCTTTATAAAGGCTCAAAAAATGTATACATACATTTTAAAGCAAATCTGTGTTATTATTAATTAGTATTAATATTTTTATATTATATTGATTTTCAAAATTTTCAATTGTTGCTGCTTGTACAATGTATTTTGTTGAAAATTTTTTAAGTGACTATCGACTTTTTGTGATTTTTAACTTTTTTTTCATCAAAAACGACTACCAACAAATCTAGCATCTTTTTCTGTCGTTTTTATAGAATGTACACGTGTTTAAAGACTTAAAGCCAGATGCAACTAGCATGACATTACATTTAGGGATGATGTTCGAAAACCGGTTATCTCCATTGTTCGATAAGAAAACAACCGATTGCATGGATTCAAATCCTTTTTTGAGAAACGGTTCCTGTTATCAAAGCCACTACAGTAAAGAAAAAGTTTTGGCTCTTTATTCGAATCCCTGGGAACAAATCCCATGTCACAGGAAATGTCCTGTGGCATGTCACAGGAAATGACGTAGCTCAGTCATTCGGCGGCAGATACAGAAGCTGCAACAACAATGGACCGGAAAAATCGCTCTTGTAGCCTACACCACTCCAGAGTTTGCAAGTCTGTCTAATAAACTAGTGCTTGCAAGATAAACTAGTGCTTGCAAGATGTGAATTAAAGGCCTACTGAAACCCACTACTACCGACCACCCAGTCTGATAGTTTATATATCCATGATGAAATCTTAACAATGCAACACATGCCAATACGGCAGGGTTAACTTATAAAGTGCCATTTTAAATTTCCCGGGAAACTTCCGGCTGAAAACGTCTAGGTATGATGACGTTTGCGCGTGACGTCAAGGGTTGAAGCGGAAGTATTGGGACACATTGTATCCCAATACAAACAGCGTCTGTTTTCATCGCAAAATTCCACAGTATTCTGGACATCTGTGTTGGTGAATCTTTTGCAATTTATTCAATTAACAATGGAGACTGCAAAGAAGAAAGCTGTAGGTGGCATCGGTGTATTAGCGGATGGCTACAGCAACACAACCAGGAGGACTTTGAGTTGGATAGCAGACACGGTACCGTGAGTACGCTGCTTTCTTCCAAACATTTGATCGCTTGCCCGTCCGTGCGTGGCGCTTTGTGCGTGTCACGTACGTAACTTTGGGAAAATATATGTTTCTTGCCGACTGATGGCGGCCAGGGTGTCGTCGAAAGCTACAACGCCCGCCGCCGCGCTGCTGTCCTCACCTTGACTTCCTCCGTCTCCGGGCCGCCGACCGCATCGATGATCGGGTGAAGTCCTTCGTCGCGCCGTCGATCGCTGGAACGCAGGTGAGCACGGGTCGTGATGAGCAGATGAGAGCTGGCGTAGGTGGAGAGCTAAAGTTTTTAGCATAGCTCTGTCGAGGTCCCGTAGCTAAGTTAGCTTCAATGGCGTCGTTAGCAACAGCATTGCTATGCTTCGCCAGGCGGTACAGCATTAACCGTGTGGTTACAGGTCCAGAGTTTGGTAGTATTGTTGATCTTCTGTCTATCCTTCCAGTCAGGGGCTTATTTCGTCTGTTTCTATATGCAGTTAAGCACTATGCTATCACGTTAGCTCCGTAGCTAAAGTGCTTCACCGATGTATTGTCGTGGAGATAAAAGTCACTGTGAATGTCCATTTCGCGTTCTCGACACTCATTTTCAAGAGGATATAGTATCCGAGGTGGTTTAAAATACAAATCCGTGACCCACAATAGAAAAAGGAGAGAGTGTGGAATCTAATGAGCCCTTGTACCTAAGTTACGGTCAGAGCGAAAAAAGATACGTCCTGCACTGCACTCTAATCCTTCACTCTCACGTTTCTCATCCACAAATCTTTCATCCTGGCTCAAATTAATGGGGTAATCGTCGCTTTCTCGGTCCGAATCGCTCTCGCTGCTTGTGTAAACAATGGGGAAATGTGAGGAGCCTTTCAACCTGTGACTTCACGCTACTTCCGGTACAGGCAAGGCTTTTTTTATCAGCGACCAAAAGTTGCGAACTTTATCGTCGATGTTCTCTATTAAATCCTTTCAGCAAAAATATGGCAATATCGCGAAATGATCAAGTATGACACATAGAATGGTTCTGCTATCCCCGTTTAAATAAAAACATTTAATTTCAGTAGGCCTTTAATGTTGAGAAACTCAGGGAATAATTTCCTGGGCGCAGGAGGACTTTGACGGTGTCATGATCCGTGGTCTGGATCATGTTTAGTTTAGTTATGTTCTGTTAGTTTTGGACTTCTTTAGTTCCTGGTTGCACTTCCTTGTTTGTTATGTCACTATGGTTACTTATGATTTTCACCTGCCTCTGTTGTTGGGGACACACCTGTGTCTAATCAAGAGACACTATTTAAACCTGCCTTTCTGATCACTCGTCCTGGCTTCCTTGTTTGCGGTATGCAACAAGTTACGTTTGTTTATTCCTGTTCTTGATTCCTGATTCCTGTGCTAAGTAAGTTTTTGCTTTAGCTTCTCGTGCGAACGGCATGCTTTCCTTTTGTTTTGTTTTTGTCTGTTTGTATCCATTTATTATTTATGATAAATAAATCATCTCCTACCTGCACGCTTTCGTCCGGAGTGTCCGTGTTGCATCTGGAGGAATGATCCCGCATAAAGATGCGACCCCCACGTGACAGAAGGAAGCCAGCAGACAGTTCCTTCGCCACGGACTCCGAGGAGGTGGAGAAAGGTACGTGGCGGTTGTTAAAGGCAAGGGAGGACATCGCTACACTCCAGTACCGGACTCGTCAGCTAGGACGGAAGTTCGAGTTTGAGTTTGAGTTTGAGTTTATTTCGAACATGCAAGCTTACAACATGATACATCACAATTTCCAGTTTCTCTTTTCAACATGTTCGAAAAGGAGTAGGAAGAAGCAGAGCTTATTTAATCCTACCCCTTTTCTTTACATAACAGTTGCAAAACTTTTTGTTCACTTCCTGTTCACAATTTTTTCACAATAAACTCCATAAGTAATCACAATAAAAATAAATAAATAAATAATAGTAAGAATTTAATATTAATAATTGGCTTCGCTACCGGGACGCGCCGCTCCCTCAGACTCCTCCTCCGGCACACAGAACGCCTCAAGCAGCCCACTCTTCCCCTCAGTTGTTTGGTAATCCTGTTACACATTTTGCCAAACAATTTTTAGATTGGGCTGCAAGCCAAATGAACTCTAACAACTTCACTCCATCCACTTTGGATGACGTCACTCCGCCCACTTTAGTTGACGTCACTAAACCGGCGCGCGGAGATGACATCACTCCGTCGGCGTCTTCTAAGGAAGTCACTGATTACCTTCTGTCTCCCATTGTCAGCCACCTCCTAAAGACTTTATGCCAAAAATAAAGCATTATCAGAATTTTTTTTTGAACATAAGGTCTAGTCAATCCCAGTCACCTGATTTTCGGACTCCGCCCCGGTCACTGTTGCTCCGCCCACTGCACCGACGTTTTCCTCCTGTCCTCCCACACAATCTCAGGTGGGGGGGGGGGGGAGACATTTTGGACAATTTAAAGGGGAGGATTCTACCCCCCTCCTGACCTCCCGCCACCCACCCCTAAAGACTGTTCCAGACCGCAAGGAGCGCGTCTGGTACCCGCTTTTTGAGGGGGGGGGCTGGTGCCAGGAGCTGTGCTGGTGGGGTGGCTCAGCTGCGCCCAGCCAGGCAGCAACCTCCGGCCCGTCCACCACCACCAGTCCATCGGCATGCCAAGCCGCAACCCCCAGCTAGGCCACCTCCGTTAAGCTCATGGTTAACCTCAGCCCGGGTGGGCCTGCAGACGCCACCATCATCTCCGGTGGGCTTGCAGACGCCATCCTCTTCAGCACCTGAAGTTCCTGCTCCTTGGCTAGCTCCTGTTCCTGCTCCTCGGCTAGCATCTGCTCCAGTTCCAGCTCCTCGGCTAGCATCTGAGCCAGTTCCTGCTCCTCGGCTAGCATCTGCTCCAGTTCCTGCTCCTCGGCTAGCATCTGCTCCAGTTCCTGCTCCTCGGCTAGCTCCTGTTCCTGCACCTCGGCTGACACCATTCCCTGCACCTCGGCTGACACCATTCCCTGCACCTCGGCTGACACCAGTCCCTGTACCTCTGCTGACACCAGTCCCTGTGTAAATGTTCTGTTTTTTGTATTGCGCATTTTTATGGTACACTCTTTTAGTGTATTTACGGTACCTCCCAGCATGCATTGCGCTATGCGCGGGCTCCGGTTGTTAGTCGGTTATGTGAACGGCAGTGGCCGGTTTGTTATTGTGTTCCCTGAACTTAAACTCAGTAAAGTATACATACACAAAGAAGAAGGTTGTCGTCATTGAATTATCAATGGTAGCAGAGGATGTCTAACAACGCTAACTACAGAGTCCCTCCTGCGTTTGAAGAAAAGAAGTCATATGAGAGCTGGAAAAATGAAGTTGAAATGTGGATACGTGTTACCGACCTCGATAAAGAGAAACAAGCATTAGCTGTTGCTCTATCACTGAGGGGGAGAGCTAGAAATACAGCTTTGGAAATACCTGTGGATGATTTGAACAAAGATGATGGGATGAAGACCCTTGTAAAGGCATTGGGTAATGTATTCTTAAAAGAAGAAAAGGACAGAGCTTATGATGCATACACGGACTTTGACAAGATCCGGAGAGAAAACGGAGTTTCCATGGTGAATTACATCGTTCAGTTCGAGCAGAGGTACAACAAAATGCGCTGCTTTAGCATTCAAGTTGTTAGATACAGCCAGTCTCGATGTTAAAGATAAACAGCTTGCGCTTACAGCTTGTTCAACACTTACATTTGCAAGCATAAAGTCAGCTTTAAAAAGGATTTTTGGAGACAATATGCAGCCGTCCACATGCAGCGGGGGAATTCACATGCGTGAAGATGTTGCTTTTTATTTGGATCAAAGAAAAAGAGATGGAAGGAAATTTCGTTCCCAACCCAACCAAAAGAGGGCGCCATTGACTGGCTCAATCCCACTAGATAGGTACGGCAGGAGGTCAAAGTGTGCAATTTGCCAGAGTACATTTCACTGGGCTAAGGACTGCCCAAATAAGGCTGAACATGTAACAATGACAGAGGAAAATGCAGAGACAGAAGCAATTGAAGAGTGCAATGTTACATTGTTTTCTAAAGAGTCAGTATCTGATGCTGAAAAATTCATGGTAGAAGCCTTAGGTTCAGCTGTAATTGACACTGCATGCACCAGAACAGTCTGTGGTGAAAAATGGCTGGGCAATTACATTCATACACTGAAGGAGAGTGAAATGGAAAATACACAGAGTAGAAGAGCTTTTAAGTTTGGTGATGGACAAGTTGTTCATTCCATAAAAAAAAGTAAAAGTCCCAGCTAAAATAGGCCAAACCAGGTGCCACATAGAGACTGAGGTGGTCTCAGTGAACATTCATTTACTACTAAGTAAAACGTCACTTAAGAGGGCAAAAGCAGTGCTTGACATTGAGAATGATAAAGCCACAATGTTTCAGAAACTAGTGCCTCTAGAGATTACATCCTCAGGACACTACTGTGTAAACATAGTGAACAGAGATTGCACAGCCACCCGTGAGAATGAACCCCAAACTGATGGGGTTCTGGCCATAAGAGATGGCATGAGTAAAGATGAAAAACACAAAGTATTGGTGAAACTTCACAAGCAGTTTGGACATGCCTCAGTTGATAAACTCAAAAAATTACTAATTAGTGCTGGAAGTAATGATGATGAGAGTGTTACTATTCTGAAGGACATCATAAGCAGCTGTGAAACATGTCTCAAGTACAACAAGCCCAAACCAAAGCCATCAGTTGGTCTACCAATGGCTTCAACATACAATGAAACTGTGGCATTAGATCTACACGAGCTAGAACCAAATGTGTGGTACTTCCACATGATTGATCACTTCACCAGGTTCAGTGCTGGTAGCATTGTTACCACAAAAAAATCCAGTGAAATTGTGAGGCACTTTATTCATTCCTGGGTGAGTGTTCATGAAGCCCCATCTAAGATTTTTTGTGACAATGGAGGTGAATTCAATAATGAGGAAATGAGAGACATGGCTGAGAACTTTAATATTGAAGTGAAAACCACTGCTGCCTACAGTCCATGGAGTAATGGATTGATGGAAAGACATAACCAGACCCTTACAGAGATCCTGTTAAAAGTGAAGAAAAGCAGTGTTTGTGACTGGAAAGCAGCCCTAGACTGGGCTTTGATGGCAAAGAATACAATGCACAATGTGCATGGATTTAGTCCATACCAGATGGTGTTTGGACAAAACCCGAACCTACCTTCTGTGCTGGTTGATAAACCGCCTGCCCTGGAGGGCACTACTATGAGTAAATGGGTAGGACAGCACATTTCAGCATTACATGAAGCAAGGACAGCATTTACTGAGGCAGAGTGCTCTGAGAGAATCAGGAGAGCTCTGCGCACACAGCTTCGCAGCACAGATGAATACTACGAAACTGGAGATAAAGTGTACTACAAAAGAATGGACTGCAATGAATGGAAAGGCCCTTGGGTAGTAATTGGACGAGACGGGGTGATAATATTTGTTAGACATGGAGGCTCCTATGTCTGGGTGCATCGCTGTAGACTGCGCAAGGCCACAGATCACTACACTGACACGTCTTGTGACAGCCAAGAAAGCCAGACAGAACTTAATGCAGCAGAATGTGGCATTGAACATGTTGAGGATCTACCCGATACTGTATCTAGTGATGTATACAGTGTGCCTGACACAGAGAATGCGGCAGGGAGCTCTAATAATGACAGAGACAGCATTGAGCATGATAATGATCCATCCGACAGACAACCTCCTATCATAAGAAGAGACCGTAGTATGAATCTAAAGGCAGGACAATTCATTAAGTATGTGGAAAGAGACACTGGAATTTCACACACAGCAGAAGTGCTAGGTCGAGCGGGAAAGGCAACTGGAAAACACAAGGACTGGTACAATCTGGAGTACACTGAGCCAGTTAACCTCACTGGCACAACAAGGTCAGCTGACCTTTTACAGGTTGACACACTGCAGATTCAGTCATTGGACAGGGTGGAACAGCCATCTGATCACGAGGATGTACTTGTTACAAAGGATGTGTCATTTGAATCAGCGAAACTTACTGAAATCAGTAACTGGGAGAAACACGGTGTGTTTGATGAAGTAAAAAACATGGGACAAAAATGCATTTCCACAAGATGGGTGTGTACACTCAAAGACACACCAGACGGCATAGTTCCAAAAGCAAGGCTAATGGCGAGAGGATTTGAAGAGCTAAACACAAAAGATCTCCCAAAAGACTCGCCAACATGTGCCTCAGAGTCTCTTAGACTGCTCATGTCTGTGACATGTCAAAACCAATGAACACCCCACTCTATGGACATTAAGTCAGCATTCCTTCAAAGAAATGAGCTATCCCGAGACATCTACGTTCGTCCACCACCTGAAGCTAAGAGTGAGGCAACTCTATGGAAGCTAAACAAATGTGTTTATGGACTAAATGATGTATCTCTGTACTGGTACAATAGGGTTAAAGAAACAATGTTGCAAACTGGAGGAAATATGTCACAAATTGATCCTGCTATATTTTATTGGTTGGATAAAGATTGTAATGTGTCTGGGGTGCTTGCTTGTCATGTTGATGATTTCATCTGGGGTGGTTCACAGATTTTCGCAACAACCGTAATCCCTCACCTGCAATATGCCTTTCAAGTGGGCAGAGCAGAACATGACAGCTTTCGCTATGTAGGCATGGAGTATGTCACTGCAAATGGAGTAACATGTATGCATCAAGACAATTACATACAGAATCTCCAGCCAATTCACATAGACATCTCCAGAGCCATGAGACGGGATGCTCTTTTGACTGAAAGTGAAATTGATGACCTGAGATCAAAAATAGGTCAACTTCTGTGGGTTGCCAGACAAAGTAGACCGGATATTATGTTTGATACATGTGTCCTTGCAGCTAACATAAAACATGCTACTGTGAGACTTTACATGACACAAACAAGGTGGTGAAATCAGAACAAGTGACACTGAAGTTTCAGAACCTGGGAAAAGACAGTTCTCTAAAGCTAGTAGTGTTCTGCGACGCCTCGCTGTGAAACCTTACAGATGGAGGCACTCAAAGGGTACATCCCATTCTGCTGATGGGTGAGGAAGGAAGATTCTCACCTGTGAATTGGCAGTCAAAAAAGATGAGGAGAGTCGTACGGAGCACTATTGCTGGAGAAACTCTTGCCCGTGCAGATGGTGTTGACAGTGCCATTTCTTTATCTGACCTTCATGCAGAACTTACCACAGGGAATGTATCACAACATGTCTTACCAATAGTGTGTGTCACTGATAACCACTCCCTTGCAGACGCCATCAAGTCTACTAAGTCAGTGACAGAGAAAAGGCTCCGCCTTGAAATAAGTGGCATCAAAGAACTTCTTCAGAGTAAAAGAATCCAACAGAATCTCTGGGCACCTACAGGAGAGCAGCTAGTCGACTGTTTGACAAAACGAGGTGCATCCGCACTTCAGCTCCTAAAGGCACTCAGTGTTGGAGAGTGGAAACTGGAATAGAGACTATTCTTTTGTGGACAGTTTTTTTTGTATACGTTTTTTTGTTGGTCAACATGTTCTTACATTTTCATACTTATGGACTTTATAGACTGTGATTTTTTTTGTGTTTTGAAAAAAAAAAAAAAAGGAAAGAAAGAAAGAAAAAGAAAAGTGGGAGATTGTAAATGTTCTGTTTTTTGTATTACGCATTTTTATGGTACACTCTTTTAGAGTATTTACGGTACCTCCCAGCATGCATTGCGCTATGCGTGGGCTCCGGTTGTTAGTCGGTTATGTGAACGGCAGTGGCCGGTTTGTTATTGTGTTCCCTTAACTTAAACTCAGTAAAGTATACTTACACAAAGAAGAAGGTTGTCGTCATTGAATTATCACCTGCACCTCGGCTGACAGCAGTCCCTGCACCTCGGCTGACAGCAGTCCCTGCACCTCGGCTGACACCAGTCCCTGCACCTCGGCTGACACCAGTCCCTGCACCTCGGCTGACACCAGTCCCTGCACCTCGGCTGACACAAGTTCCTGCACCTCGGCTGACACAAGTTCCTGCACCTCGGCTGACACCAGTTCCAGCACCTCGGCTGACACCAGTTCCTGTTGCTGCTACCACGCCTGACTCGTCTGCTGCTACCACGCCTGACTCGTCTGCTGCTACCACGCCTGACTCGTCTGCTGCTACCACGCCTGACTCGTCTGCTGCTACCACGCCTGACTCGTCGTCTGCTTCCACGCCTGACTCGTCGTCTGCTTCCACGCCTGACTTGGATGATGACGTATGCGCGTGACGTAGCCAGTGAAACAGAAGAATCGGTACCCCATTGAATCCAATACAAAATAGCTCTGTTTTCATCTCATAATTCCACAGTATTCTGGACATCTGTATGGGTGAATCTTTTGCAATTTGTTTAATGAACAATGGAGACTGCAAAGAAGAAAGTTGTAGGTGGGATCGGTGTATTAGCGGCGGACTACAGCAACACAACCAGGAAGACAGAGATGGATAGCAGACGCGTTAGCCGGCATTTTGATATATTTACATTTTCACAACCAAATATATATATATATATATATATATATATATATATATATATATATATATATATATATATATATATATATATATATATTTATATATATATATATATATATATATATATATATATATATATATATATATATATATATATATATACAGTGTTTCCCCCAGAAAATGTGTTAGTTAAGTTGGTGTCTCTCCACGGGGAAGGGGCTGGGTGGGTGTCTCATCGCTGCCACCACAGCCTGGGGGGTGGGGGGCAATAGACTACAGACTGTGGTGAAGAAGCCTACAATTTTTGGCTGTTTTTCGCTCTGTATGCTGAATGGCAATATACGATATATATCTCAATATTTTTTCCGTAAAGTAAAAACAAAACACAAAACAGTCCTAGTTACCTGAGATACTAAGTAGTTTGTCTTAGTAACTCAATATTTACTAAGTCAAAATAATGACATACTTAGTATCTCAGGTAACTAGGACTGTTTTGTGTTTTGTTTTTACTTTACGGAAAAAATATTGAGATATGTCATTATTTTGAGATATGTCATTATTTTGTCTTAGTAAGTAAATATTTACTAAGTCAAAAATAATGAAATACTTATTATCTCAGGTAACTAGGACTGTTTTGTGTTTTGTTTTTACTTTACGGAAAAAATATTGAGATATATATAGTATATTGCCATTCAGCATACGGAGCGGAAAACACAACCAAAAATTGTAGGCTTCTTCACGCGACGAAGCCGGACTACTTAGTCATTATTTTGACTTAGTAAATATTGACTTACTATGTCATTATTTTGACTCAGTAAATATTGACTTACTAAGACAAAATAATGACCTAGTCAAATTAATGACTTACTGTAAATAAGCATTTGCAATAAGCGTTTGAAAAAAGTGAGGCCACATGCTGACATATGCTCAACTCATCATGCTTAATTTATTACAGCATTTGGGAAGCCTGTAGTTGATTTTTATTATGTAAATGTTATATTTTTTATCAACATGTTATAGCAGGGACCCTGCCATTCAAAACTAGGCTACATTACTAAGGATTAATGTAAATATTGCTGAAAAAATATTACTATAGCAATAGGATAGACTATTCATCCCTGAACACATGGAGTTCATGTAGGCTTTATGATGCAGTTACATTATTATATCAACTATCAGAGACAGAAACTCTTCATTTAACATAATGTCCTTTTTTGCTGCTTCAACACAGAAAAAGGTCAAGTGAAATAACTTAGTTGTTAACTGTAGGTCAATAATGCTTGTCTTTCTCTCAGACAGACAGGGCTTTGCTGTCCGTAGCACACGCACACACACCGCAAAATGAGCTAACGTTACACTAAAAGCTAATTAGCCTTCACCTAAGGACTGCGAGCGAGCTGAGCTGCCGCTTATATTTCTAGAACGTCAACGGGCTCATAGTGATGTTACTAGTAGTTGACTGGGAGGTGTTTATTATAATTTGGGGAGAGTCCGCTGCATTATGCTCACCTAAACACTGCATTATGCTCACCTAAACACCTTTCTGCTTACCCGCACCGTCTCTCCTCTCTGCCTGCCTGTGCCGTGAGCACTGACTCCATGCCTCTGAATACTCACTGCTGATTGGCTGTTACCGCTCTGAATACGCACTGCTGATTGGCTGTTACATGCGCTCTGAATATGCACTGCTGATTGGCTCTTACCGCTCTGCGTGTAATCAATCAGATGGTTGTGTGGGTGGGACAATGCTGGGTGCTGCAGAGACGTACTGACAGATCTAGAGGCAGTACGAAGCGTAGCAGCTTGTTAAGACTTTAGTTTAGCACCAAAGGATAATATAAATAAAATCAAATCAAATACAAATAAGGCAACAAGAGAAGTATCCTACACTTCTCTTTTGTAAAGTAAATCTGAACAGCCGATATGGGCATCTACATCTACTACACGATTTGCCTGAGAAGCTGGACAGGACCAAAAAAAAAGACTTTAGTTTAGGCGATGGCTCTTTGTTGTTAAGGCGGCGGCCTTAACAACAAAGCGCTGCGGGAAACCCTGATATATATATACATTAGGGGTGTAACGGTACACAAAAATTTCGGTTCGGTACGTACCTCGGTTTAGAGGTCACGGTTCGGTTCATTTTTGGTACAGTAAGAAAACAACAAAATATACCTTTTTTGGTTATTTATTTACCAAATTTTCAAAATCTTCCACCAAAAATATTTTTCTTAGTGGAATATTTGATGTGAAGTAATAGGAACCTTGGATAGGTCAATAATTCATAAGAACATTGCTTTTGATTCAACATTATGTTTTGCGCAATGACAGTTTGAAAGAAAAAAAAACAGCTTAAGCTTTTTTATTTCACTTTTGTTATGTTTTTGTTTATTTTAATAGTATTTTTAGAATGTGCCATGGGCCTTTAAAACATTAGCTGTGGGCAGTAAATGGCCTCCGGGGCACACTTTTGACACCCTTGCTATAGATAATAAAAAATGAAATCTGATAAATCTATGGATAAAAAGCAGAGCCTGGCGACGCACGCGCGTTTATCATAACTCTCTCGCTCTCTCTGTCTCTGCCCCTCCCTCACGAATGCTGCTACGCGCATAATTTGTTTTGTTTTTAACCCCTTCTTAACCCTGAACGTACATTGAAATACACGCAACCCTAACTCAAAATGCCGGACATTTGAAGCATTTAAGAAATTCCACCCGGACAGCCCCACAAAAGAGGACATGTCGGGTGAAAAGAGGACGTATGGTCAGTCTATTGTAGCCCGGTCGTTGCTAGCATGCCGTGTGTTGTGCCTCGGTGTGCATTGCAATACACAACGTGCGGTACACTACTTAATATGTCCATGTGGTAACTTGTTCGGTACACCTCCGAACCGAACCGAAACCCCCGTACCGAAACGGTTCAATACAAATACACGTACCGTTACACCCCTAATATATATACATACATACATCCCTCAAATTTTTACTTTTTAAGGTCAAGGGCTCATACCAAGGCAAGTTGGAAGGGCACCAAGGCAAACAGTATTTTCTTTCGAGGCAGGGGCTCCAAAGCATGTGTATATATATATACATATATATACACACACAAGTATATGATATACAAATAATCAAATGTCAATACATTGAAATAGACTGTATCATATAGTGTATGACCGAACTTGTAGTAAACTTTAGTAAAGTTGTGTATAAACTAGGGATGTCCCGATCCGATATTTGGATCGGATCGGCCGCCGATATTTGCCAAAAAATGCGTATTGGCAAGGCATGGGAAAATGCCGATCCAGCTCCAGTTTTAAAAAAAACTCCGGTCCGTGTTTTCCAACGCACCGATTTAAATAATACATTCCACTTTTCTGCTGCTCCCTAATTTCCGTTCCGCATTTTCCAGCACACCTTCAACACATCCACAGGTCTGTGGATTCTCACGCAGTTGCTTTTAGCTGCTGGCATTACACGACAGGCTCTTCTCACTCTTTTCTGTGTCTCCCTCTCACAGACAGCACCTTACACACGTCACATACTGTCACGTCATACGTCACATACGTATACGCCCTCCCCGAGCAGAGAGGTAGCAGCATGGCTAACGTTAGCTGTGATGCTAGCGCAGCCGTGCGAGCAACGTTCCCTCTAAGGTGCGCGCCTGTGCAATTGCGCACTGCTCAAGCGTCCTCTGCACATAGCAATTATATGCCACGCACAAAATCAAATAAAAAAATAAGCGCATAACAATTTTCGACACACGGACACGACAGAGAAAACCGTTTTCGTCATCATTGTTCAAATATTGTAACGTCTGTCAGGACGCTTATGTCCATTTGGTGCCACACGCCCACACCATCAAAATGCAGAGGCAAAAATTTCCACATCAACACCGTATGAAAAAATTAGTGATTTTTTTTAGTTGTGATTTCCTTCTCTGCATGTAAGTTTAAAAGTAGCATATAGTAATGCAGTATGAAGAAGAATGTTTTAATGTAGACATGCAAGCCTTGAAAGAAAATTTTGAAAATCAAGACTACATTTCCTGCAAATGGGTGCATTTCTACCCTATATTTTAACTTTAGATTTATTCTCATATCAAACTCTTTTGGCTGTCTTTTTGACACTTACATCCGGCGCCCCCCTCCACACCCCGGATTATAAATAATGTAAATAATTCAATGTAATTATCTTGTGTGATGATTGTATTATGATGATAGTATATATCTGATAGTATATATCTGTATCATGAATCAATTTAAGTAGACCCCGACTTAAACAAGTTGAAAAACTTATTCGGGTGTTACCATTTAGTGGTCAATTGTACGGAATATGTACTTCACTGTGCAACCTACTAATAAAAGTCTCAATCAATCAATCAAAACACATAGAATCATCATACTGCTGTGATTATATGCATCAAGTGTTCATTCAAAGCTAAGGCAAAATATCGAGATATATATCGTGTATCGCAATATGGCCTTAAAATATCGCAATATTAAAAAAAGGCCATATCGCCCAGCCCTAGTTCAATGATGCCATTTCTGTTTGTCATGTATAATTTTGTCTATTTTGTGTTTATCCTTGAATAAACAGGTCAGTTTCTTGTTACCAACCATTGTGTATTATTCAAACTCCCCTAATTCAGCTGGCTAGTTGTTATCAAGAGTACTAAAACCCTTTTCAACATGATTCTGACAAATAAGTAGGCTAAATAACTTTAATACCTGCTCGGATAGGCCAGTATCGGTCAGTATCGGTATCGGATCGGAAGTGCAAAAACAATATCGGTATCGGATCGGAAGTGCAAAAACCTGGATCGGGACATCCCTAGTATAAACAAATATATAAAACGCCATGCAATTTTCATACCAATATTGTTTACATCAGCGACTTATGTTCATCGTTTACAAAAAACGTAAACAAATCCATGCGTGTTACACACGTGGTCGTTGACAGCCAGGAATCAAAATAAACATTCACTACACAGCACAAACAACATTGACGGGTCTAGAACTGCTGAGTTTCGAGGGCAAACGATCGACTAATTTAGCTTTCCATTTAAACTATGAAATTAACCGACCTAAAAAAGTTGTGTAGCTTGCTACATTTTTTCCCAACAGCCTGTAATTGTTTGTGTTTTCTTTTTTTGATGTGCTCCTTACTCCGCATTTTGAGAGCTGCCTGACCTAAATTCACCGAACACCTGAAGTCCTTCCAGACCCTGATGCAACTAGTGTATTCCTCGGAAAATCTCGTAACAACACTGCTCTTCTCGTTGTCGGTTAACCTTTGACACACGCTTTCAAAATGGCTGCGCCCTTGTTGTTTATACCGATTAACGTTAATTATGCGATTTCTTAAACAGTTGAAAATGTAAGTAAAAAAAATCATGTCGGATGTTTTAATCAATTTCTTTGACAAAACAATTATGTTACGATTGTCCATTATAGGGATGTCACGATATGGAAATTTCTTATCGTAGTTATTGTGACCAAAATTATCACGGTTATCATTATTATCGCGGTATTTTTAAATGTGTTGAAAAAGTACTTATACTGAAATCTTTGAACTAAGTTTTATTTAAAAAACAAATGAAACATTTAAAATGATACACTTTGTAGAAGAAACATTATTGTAGATAACTGTTACATGTACCTGAAGTAGAAAATAAATGTGCATATGAAAGCAACATAGGCATTATTAACAGAGTAATATGGCAGAAACTAAATGACATAAATAAATAAAAATAAATGTAAAAATGTGAAAGATGGCCATGAGATGTAACTGCATTTTTTGTCCTAGTATACAACAAGCGTGTTGATATATGAGAGATCTAGTCTTATAACTTATATCAGAGAACAACTCTCAACTATTTGAAAGTTTGGCAATGAAATATGACAGCGCTGCAGTGAGGTATTTTGCCATTTTTGTCGAGGGAGCATAAGCAGCTGCTTCTGGAAGGCATCAGGTATTGTATGTGTGATGCTGGTAGATGAAGGCGTACTGTAACTGTGGCATCGATATTGCCCGCTGCACGCCCATTCTGCAAATAAGGGAAAAGCAAATGTATTATTATACTTATTAGATGCTAATTATTATTCGAATCATCTGACTGACACACACACACAGTGACACACAAACCCGAATGCTACAGTTGTAAAAACAAAACATGTTGCAGCTTTTCTGCTAGGATTTGTTTTAACACTAAGTTTTAAAAGTAACGTAAAGTAGCAGCAGTCATTAACAGCACAAAACACATAAACAGAAGTACATTTTGTTCTGCTACAGTATGCATCCTGTGCACACACTACGCTCTCACCTATAGCGCCCAATAACAAATAGCTTTATGTAACAATTAAGTGTAACTATAAGAACGTTTGACTGACAAACGATGACATGTTCATTTTCAAACACTTTCCATCATGCATTCAGCTACAAGTTGGCGTACCTTGTACTGGTTCTGGAGTTGGCGCAACATGTTTGAAGCGTTGCCTTCTTTAGCCGCAACTTTTTTCCTGCATTTTATGGTGACCTTCAGCATGCTTTACCAATCCAAAGTATGTCCAGACTTCAGATTTTGTCCGTTTACTACAAGGGCAAAATCTTTTTCACCATTGCAAACAGCGCTAGTGTGCATGCGCCATCTTCAGAGGCGCGGCTACTGGTGCGTTTCCAGGAAGTGAGCAATTCCCCCTAGAATGCATTAATAAATGACGGTTTTTCAATAATAAAAAAATTAAACAGTGTTACTAATCGTCTGGAATTTTACCGCGGTTTATCATTATATCGTTTATCGTTAGATCCCTAGTCCATTAACAAGTAAAAATTCAAGGGCGGTCACGGCATTTTTTTGCCGTAGATGCTTGTAAATTTTTTAGGGCATTGCGGCAAGTTTTGAATGATACCACAAATTTAGGTATCGATACGATTAGAAATGTCTGATAATGCCTTTTTTGCCGATATCCGATATTCCGATATTGTCCAACTCTTAATTACAGATTCCGATATCAACCGATACCAATATATACAGTCGTGGAATTAACACATTATTATGCCTAATTTTGTTGTGATGCCCCGCTGGATGCATTAAACAATGTTTGATTAATTGATTGAGACTTTTAGTAGTAGATTGCACAGTACAGTACATATTCCGTACAATTGACTACTAAATGGTAACACCCGAATAAGTTTTTCAACTTGTTTAAGTCGGGGTCCACGTTAATCAATTCATGGTATAAATATATACTGTCAGCATAATACAGTCATCACACAAGTTAATCATCAGAGTATATACATGGAATTATTTAGAATGTATAATATTTCAATGTAACATGGTTTTCCAAAATAAATCAACTCAAGTTATGGAAAAAAATACCAACATGGCACTGCCATATTTATTATTGAAGTCACAAAGTGCATTATTTTTTTTATCATGCCTCAAAACAGCAGCTTGGAATTTGGGACATGCTCTCCCTGAGAGAGCATGAGGAGGTTGAGGTGGGCGGGGTTGGGGGGGTTAGGGGGTATATTGTAGTGTCCCGGAAGAGTTAGTGCTGCAAGGGGTTCTGAGTATTTGTTCTTTTGTGTTTATGTTTGTTACGGTGCGGATGTTCTCCCGAAATGTGTTTGTCATTCTTGTTTGGTGTGGGTTCACAGTGTGGCGCATATTTGTAACAGTGTTAAAGTTGTTTATACGGTCACCCTCAGTGTGACCTGTATGGCTGTTGACCAAGTATGCTGGCATTCACTTGTGTGTGTGAAAAGCCGTAGATATTATGTGACTGGGCCGGCACGCAAAGGAAGTGCCTTTAAGGTTTATTGGCGCTCTGTACTTCTCCCTACGTCCGTGTACACAGCGGCGTTTTAAGAAGTCATAAATTTTACTTTTTGACACTGATACCGATAATTTGGAAACAGATACCGATAATTTCCGATATTACATTTTAAAGCATTTATCGGCCGATAATATCGGCAGTCCGATATTATCGGACATCTCTAGATATGATACCAAGTAGTTACAGGATCATACATTGGTCACTTTCAAAGTCCTCATGTGTCCTGAGTTTATAAACATGATATGAATTTTAAAAAAAGGAAAAAAGATTTTGTGACAATACAAAGCGTGTGGGTTCTCTCCGGGTACTCCGGCTTCCTCCCACTTCCTAAGACATGCTTTGATTGATTGGGGCTTTTGCACCTGGGGATAGGCTGATTGGCAACATTAAATTGGACCTAGTGTGTTTATGTGAGTGTGAGTGTTGTCTGTCTATCTGTGTTGGCCCTGCGATGAGGTGGCAACTTGTCCAGGGTGTCCGCCCGAATGCAGCTGAGATAGGCTCCAGCACCCCGCGCGACCCAGAAAATATATATATAAATATATATATATGTGTGTGTGTGTGTATATATATATATATATATATATATATATATATATATATATATATATATATATATATATATATATATTTATTTATATATTTATATATATATACATATATATGTGTATATATATATATGTATGTATGTATGTATGTATGTATGTATGTATGTATGTATGTATGTATATATATATGACTGTCTCAGAAAATTTGAGTATTGTGATAAAGTCCTTTATTTTCTGTAATGCAACTAAAAACATGAAAATGTCATACATTCTGGATCCATTACACATCAACTGAAATATTGCAAGACTTTTATTATTTTAATATTGCTGATTATGGCATACAGCTTAAGAAAACTCAAAAATCCTATCTCAAAAAATTAGAACATTTCCTCAGACCAAGTAAAAAAAAAAAGATTTATAACAGCAAAACAAAATCAAACATTTGAAAATGTCAATTAATGCACTCAGTACTTGGTTGGGAATCCTTTTGCATGGATTACTGCATCAATGCGGCGTGGCATGGAGGCAATCAGCCTGTGGCATTGCTGAGGTGTTATACAATACCCCACAAATTCTCTTATGGGGTTCAGGTCAAGGGAGTTGGCAGGCCAATCGAGGACAGTAATGCCATGGTCAGTACACCGGTTACTGGTGGTTTTGGCACTGTGGGCAGGTGCCAGATCATGCTGGAAAATGAAATCATCATCTCCATAGAGCTTTTCAACAGATACAGCTACAATAGCCGTATTCCCATGGTCAAGCCACTCCTGAACTCAAGACAACGGAAGAAGCGTCTGACTTGGGCTATGAAAAAGAAGCACTGGACAGTTGCAGAGTGGTCCAGAGTCCTGTTTTCAGGCGAAAGCAAGTTTTGTATTTCATTTGGAAGTCACGGCGCTAGAGTCCGGAGGAAGGCTGGAGAGGAGCAAAATCCAAGTTGCTTGAAATCCAGTGTGAAGTTCCCACAGTCAGCAATGGTTTGGGGAGCCATGTCAGCTGCTGGTGTTGGTCCACTGTGTTTCATCAAGTCCAGAGTCAATGCAGCTGTGTACCAAGAGATTTTAGAGCACTACATGCTTCCATCTGTTGAAAATCTCTATGGAGATGATGATTTCATTTTCCAGCATGATCTGGCACCTGCCCACAGTGCCAAAACTACCAGTAACTGGTGTACTAACCATGGCATTACTGTCCTCGATTGGCCTGCCAACTCCCCTGACCTGAACCCCATAGAGAATTTGTGGGGTATTGTGAAGAAGAAGCTGAAAGACACCAGACCCAATAATGCAAATGAGCTAAAGGCCGCTATTGAAGCATCCTGGGCATCCATAACACCTCAGCAATGCCACAGGCTGATTGCCTCCATGCCACGCCGCATTGATGCAGTAATCCATGCAAAAGGATTCCCAACCAAGTACTGAGTGCATTAATTGACATTTTCAAATGTTTGATTTTGTTTTGCTGTTATAAATCTTTATTTTTACTTGGTCTGAGGAAATATTCTAATTTTTTGAGATAGGATTTTTGAGTTTTCTTAAGCTGTATGCCATAATCAGCAATATTAAAATAATAAAAGGCTTGCAATATTTCAGTTGATGTGTAATGAATCCAGAATGTATGACATTTGCATGTTTTTAGTTGCATTACAGAAAATAAAGGACTTAATCACAATATTCTAATTTTCTGAGACAGTCCTGTATATATACTTACTGTATGTGTGTGTGTGTGTGTATATATATATATATATATATATATATATATATATATATATATATATATATATATATATATATATATATATATATATATATATATATATATATATATATATATATATATATATATATTACATTAGGCGTGGTAGACACATGTATTTTAGTAAAAGTAAAAGAAAAAAAAAAAGGATTTGGAAAAAAAGCATTTTAATTCCACTACTATTTATCTTGCTTTTTTCTTTTTTCTCACATTTCTGTATTCATGGCAGTTACTAAATGTATGATAGTGTTCTTACATAGTGGGTACATTATAGTTGAGCTTCTTTATTTCTTTTTTTTAATTTTAAGTCTACATTTGGAGGCCTCTGTTCAAAATCAAACATGAGTGCCGAGTGGTATCCTGACCACAATCGAGGAGTTCCTTCCTTTTGAATTGTAAGGTTCTTAAATGTTACTGAGGGGAAACTATTTTGGCTACTGTTGCAAATATGCACTGCATTCAACCTGTTGATAAGTTTGAACACAATTAGTTTTTTCTTTGACTATGAAAATTAGGCTGAAGGCCATGGCAGGAAATATTTAGTTACATCATATTAATTTAAATATGACATTCAGTTGGTTGATTATATAGTAAGATATGAGGTCAGCTAACATTGAAGCATCATATGAGACTGGGGATGTAACGATATGAAAATTTCATATCAAGGTTATTGTGACCAAAATGATCACGGTTGTCAATATTATCACAAAATTGTTGAATGCGGTCAAAAAGTACCGGTATGTATTCTAAATACTTTAACCAAGTTGTATTTAAGAATAAAAAATACAATATATTTTCCTTGGCAGAAGAAACATTATTTTCCTGAATCAGGTATGCCCATGCGCAGTAACATTGAATTGTCCTTTGTTTGAGAAGGGAATGGGGAAAGGTCAAAACAGTCATGATTGATGAAGCATTTTGATGCATTTTTGAGCACAGGAATTAAAACAAAAAATATGTTTTAAATAGAATACAATTGTGTTAATTGTTTTCTTTAGATGTTTGGAGGCCCCTATCAATCTCAATCTCAGCACCCCAGGCCACGTGTATGAAATCTGTTTTATTTTATTTCCCAAATTCCGTATACATTTTTTAGAATTTAGTTTTTTACTTTTTACACCTTTTTTTTAACACATTTATGTGTGATAAATACAATTTAATGAATACAATCTCAGTTAATTAAATGTAAAATAATTTTATTTATTGGTGCAATACATCATTGAACAATTTTGACCAGTACTTTAAGTGAAAGCATAATAATTTTGTCACATAAATGTACCAATGAGTGCTTTAACTACAACGTGCCTATGTAAGCTACTTTTCTGAAACCGTTTTTTAGCGCAGCCAGACCCAATGTTGCGCACACAACTGTTATTTGGAAAGTTGAAAGTATTCTGCAGTTCTTAAAAGCTATTAACGGCAGGTATGTTTTTGAGTGGAAGACAACTTAAGGCTTTATTGAAATTAAGAACGGTACTTCTTGAAAATCTATTTGGCAACACTAAATTGGCCCTAGAGTGTGATTGTTGTCTGTCTATGTTGGCCCTGGGACGAGATGGCGACTTGTGCTGGGTGTAGACCTGCCTTCCGCCCAAGTGCAGCTAGGATAGGCTCCAGCATCCACCACGACCCCGAAAGGGACAAAAAGGATGGATGGATGGATATTTTGGGTTAATTCTCTTAGTCTCTGTAGGTCGAGGCGGGGCCACTGGCATCAGCTTCAAATCAATTAATTTGCCAAATTTGTTCAAAAGAAACAAAACAAAAAAACATAACCACCCGGCCCAGTTTTCCCAACTGGGGAAAAACATTGCACTTTATTTATATATTTATTTATTTTTTTTCATTTTATTTTTATTGACATCCAGCATCCGGCATTCCTATTCATTACATCATATTCACATACATCATATATCTGTTGTCTGCCCTAAATGTCCAAATGTTTTTTGTTTATATCCCAACCATACCACCCACCCACCCCCCAAAAGAAAGTAACAGCAAAAAAACAACAACAACAAAGTAATATCTACAAATACATCAATTAAATAAACAAAAAATAAATGATAATACATTAATAATAATATTAATCAGAAATAAAATAATAAAAGTATAATATATATAATAATACATTGCACTTTAAGATTTGCACTATACATTAAAGTGCAATTTTGTTTGTCAAGCTTTGCTAAACCATTTTATTTCATGTTTGTGCTGTGTATGGTTTTATATTTTGATCATTTCTTTCTAAACAGAAAAAGGGTCTCTTTTATTGTTTTTGGTTTTATTCAAGTGCAATTTTTGCTAACATAGATTGAGAGCCCATTTTATTTGTAGTTGTGATATTTTTTCAATCCAATTTTGCTAACAGAGATTGTAAATCCATTTTATTTTTTTGATTGGTTATTCAGGATATTTAAAAGTTCTTCGCATTCCAATTATAATGGTGAAAATAACTAATGAGAAATAGTTTATTGCATTTGATAAGGTATACTTGCATTAATTACTCTGATATATTATCATTACATTATTGCTTAATTCGTTCTCAAGACAATGTTGATAATTACATCGTTTATCGGCAATAATTTGTGAGACAATATATTGTCCAGCAAAATGTTTTATCGGCCTAGCCCTAAAAAGCACACGATGGTTTGACAGTGCATGGAGAGAGAGAGGGAAAGACATGAGAGAGACACCAAGAAAGAGTATAAGCAGTATAATAATGAAACAAGATAAAAGAAAAACAACATAGATATCAAAATATAAAACAGTGGAGAAAAAAATGCCGACACAAACTTATATGACATTGTATATTTGAGAGGACACCCGATAGTAACTAGCACACGTGTGTGCAAGGCCTTTTTCAAGATTTGTTTTTGTTCAGATAACTCCTGTCAAAGAATATAAATAGCCTTCCATTTGACTTCAGCCTTGCATCCTGCGGGTGTTGTTAAAATTAGCAAATTTTTTTCCAGGCCTGAGTTTCATTATTTTGTGTTCTTTGATATGAGGGAGGTAGCACTGGCAAGCACAGCTTGTTTTAATACGAGAGAGTACCCTCTTGGAATGTGAGGAATTCTGTAATTTATTTTCATTCTCTGTTGAAAATTTTAACTTGGAGCATTCCATTTCAATTAGAGGAGCTGTAAAAACCAGAAGATACTTCTGTTCTACTAGCATACTATTCCAGGCACATTCACAGGTATAACCATGCCGCAGCTCACATGTGTTAAACATGCTGTACTCAATGTAGCAATGAACCAAGCAGACCACAGACAATAAAGCTGAATGGTGAATAATAAGTCACCCTCTTTGACAAGAGACCGAGATCTTAGCCAGTTGTTGACAGCCAGACTGATGCTCTTAGAGTGGAAGCAGCCAGCAATATGTCATTTTGATGATGTGTCGTGCCTTGTCCACACTATTGTGAAGCTTGATGTCTGACCTCTCACCAAACATGAGGGCAGCATCGCTGAGCATATTGCACAGGTTGCAGGCACGTCTCCTGTCTGTATTAAGAGGGCATTCCTGGAAGGATACATTGTTATTTTATTTTTAGTGCATGAAGCTGGCAACTTAGAGATTAACACATTAATTATTTAATTGATTGGTAAGAATTTGGTTGATTATGCGGAGGTGGTTGATTTGTTGATAAATCTTCTCTTAAAGCAACTGAGATATAGTGGGGTGTTATACTCGACTAAAGCCAGCAGAGGCGCTGCTATTTCTCTACCCACTCGAATATTCAATATTGCACACAAGCTCTGGGCATCACTTCTCAATATGACACTGGCATTAACAAAATCATTGAAATACTTGCATTCCATTATTTGTTAATTTTTCACATTGTCAATAAAGTCATCGGTCATATTAGGACATAATTAGAATTTACATAGTTACTGTGACTGTCATATGTAACCTATACAATTGATTTAAATTGACATTCTGCTGGATGATATGCTGTCCTAAAAATGATTGTGGATAAATGATATTGTTGCCAGCATTATTTTGAGACCAAATCAAGCACTAATGTAATTATAATGTATAGTACTAATCCACTCTTTCAAACACAATAAACATTATTTGCATTAGTATTTTTACTATTGTAATTGGAAGATTAAGAACTTTATTTATCCTAAATAAGTAAACAATATAAAATAAAATAAACTCTTGGAAACATTCAGGGAATGAGTTCGATTCTGCATGTTTTGTGACTGACAAAACAAAAAGTCATCTGTGTGGGGATGCGTTTTTGTGTTGCAAGTGATGACACATTTACGAGCCAGTTGTGCTTTATTAATGCTGCCCTTATTGTTAAAGCTATAATAAAGCAACACTCGGGCTTCTTATTGATTGAAGTTTAGTGGCACTATGGTTTAATTAGTTGAATGTGTGTCGTTCTTTGTAAATACATTCCATTGCTGTTCTAAATCAGGCATTAAAGTGCCAAAATGATAACTATAAGTAGTGTCATCCTGAAATTAGGGCTGGGCGATATGGCCTTTTTTTAATATCTCGATAGGCCATGTCACGATACACGATATATATCTCGATATTTTGCCTTAGCCTTGAATGAACACTTAATGCATATAATCACAGCAGTATGATGATTCTATGTGTCTACATTAAAACATTCTTGTTCATACTGCATTAGTATATGCTCATTTTAAACTTTCATGCAGAGAGGGAAATCACAACTAAGTCTATTTACCAAAACTGGATTTATTAAACAGTTATTAAGCAGTGGCACAAATATTCATGTCATTTCCAAAACAGAAAGTGCAAGATTATCAGAGACATTTTAAAACAAGCTATGAGTGCACTTTTGGGCATGATGTCACTAAGATGACATATCAAAACAACACTAAATTACAGTGAACTTTTTGTACAGAACGCCACTGCAATAGTTTAAAACAAATAAAGTGCACATTTGTGCATGATGTCACACAAGATATTTCAATAACTGTCAAATAAAAATTAGCTGCATAATAGGAAATCAAATAGTCTATGTCCTTCGCTATGTGGTAGGTTCCTGCGGACGGTATCTCCTTCTGTTGTTGACAATTTTTTTCATACGGTGTTGATGTGGAAATGGTTGCCTGACCATTTTGTGGGTGTGGCACCGAACGGAGATGTTGACATGCGGCGTTTCAAACACTCATTCTCTAGTGCAGGGGTGCCCATTACGTCGACCGCGAGCTACCGGTCGATCGCGGAGGGTGTGTCAGTCGATCGCAAGCCAGGCATTAAAAAAATAGTCCTAAAAATGAGCGATCATAAATCTTCACTATGACGTCACTTTCGTCACTTGATTGACATTCACGGCACCCGAGGGTCTTCTGAGATGACATTGGCTGCTGCCAGGTCATTATTAAGAAAAAATTACCGACAGGAAGGCGAGAAACACTTTTTATTTCAACAGACTCTGGCGCCGTACCTGTCGTCAAAACTCCAAAGACCGACTGCACAGTTGCACAATAAAAGCTCTGCTTCATCCTGCCTGCGCTAACAAAATAAGTCTCAGAAAGCTGGCGTGCACAAGCGAGCAAGCTAAGGAGTTTGGCGACAATGTATTTCTTGTAAAGTGTATACAAAGGAGTACGGAAGCTGGACAAATAAGATGCCAAAACCAACCACTTTCATGTGGTATTGGACAGAAAGGAGGACTTTTTTTCTCCTCCATTTGAAAATGCGGACGTTATCAGCACTACTGTCTGATTCCTATCAATGCAAGTCATCAGAATCAGGTAATACACCAACTTATATTCTTGTCTTCATGAAATAAAGGAATCTATATGTGTTAAACATGCTTGTATTATCATTAAACACCTTTAACTTATTAACTATGTGTGTTAAACATGCTTGCATTATCTTTAAACACCTTTAACTTGTTAACAATACTAACTATATGTGTAAAACATGCTTGTATTATCTTTAAACACCTTTAACTTAACAATATTAACTATATGTGTTAAACATGCTTCTATTATCTTTAAACACCTTTAACTTGTTAACAATATTGAATATGTGTGTTAAACATGCTTTTATTATCTTTAAACACCTTTAACTTGTTAACAATATTAATTATATGTGTTAAACATGCTTGTATTATCATTTAACACCTTTAACTTGTTAACAATATTAACTATATGTGTTAAACATGCTTGTATTATCTTTAAACACCTTTAACTTATTAACAATATTAACTATATGTGTTAAACATGCTTGTATTATCTTTAAACACCTTTAACTTGTTAACAATATTAACTATATGTGTCGAACATGGTTGTATTATCTTTAAACACCTTTAACTTGTTAACAATATTAACTATGTGTTAAACATGCTTGTATTATCATTAAACACCTTTAACTTATTAACAATATTAACTATATGTGTTAAACATGCTTGTATTATCATTAAACACCTTTAACTTGTTAACAATATTAACTATGTGTGTTAAGGCAAGGCAAGGCAAGGCAACTTTATTTGTATAGCACTTTTCATACACAAGGCAGACTCAAAGTGCTTCACAGACAACAAAGTGAAATGAAAGAAAATAAAAGCAAAATTAAAATGCAGACAATAAAAATAAAAACAGTGCAGACGTTACAAGTTAAAAGATTAAAAGATTTAGCTGAAAGCTAAGGTGAACATAAAAGTTTTCAGTCTCGTTTTAAAAGTAGTCAGAGTTGGGGAAAGTCTGACATCTTCAGGAAGTTTATTCCAGCTATTTGTTGCATAGTGACTGAATGGTGCTCTCCCTTGATTTGAGTTTACTCTGGGAACCGCTAACAGATTGGTCTCAGAAGATCTTAGTGATCTAGAGGGCTTATATAGTGGGAGCATATCAGTGATATACTTCGGCCCTAGACCATGCAGTGATTTATATGTGAGCAGGAGGATTTTGAAATCAATTCTCTGATGTACAGGGAGCCAATGTAAGGATTTAAGAATTGGTGTAATGTGCTCACATTTTTTGGTCTTTGTTAGAACTATAGCAGCAGCGTTCTGAACAAGCTGTAGCTGCCTGACAGTTTTTTTGGGAAGACCTGCAAGGAGACCATTACAATAGTCTAGCCTACTGGTAATAAAGGCATGTACAAGTTTTTCTAAGTCTTGAGCTGACATGAGCCCTCTAAGTCTTGTTACATTTTTGAGGTGATAGTAGGCCGATTTTGTTACTGATTTGATGTGACTGTCGAAATGTAAATCAGAATCTAAAATAACCTCAAGATTTCTGGCTTTATTTGAGGTTTTCAGGGACAGTGATTGAAGGTGTTGGATGACTTTAAACCTTTCTTTTTTAGCACCAAAAACAATTATCTCAGTTTTATCTTCATTTAGTTGTAGGAAATTTTGGCACATCCAGTGTTTGACTTGCTCAATGCACTGGCACAGAAGATCTACGGGGCGATAGTCATTTGGTGATAGCGCTACATAGATTTGGGTGTCATCGGCATAGCAATGATGGTCAATGTTATTATTTTGCATGATTTGTCCTAGTGGGAGCATATAGATGTTAAATAAAGTCGGCCCCAAGATTGAACCTTGGGGGACTCCACACGTTACGTTGGTTGGTTCTGATACAAAGTCACCAATGGAAACAAAATAGTTCCTATCGTAGATATGACTTGAACCAGCTTAAAACTGTGCCTGAGATCCCCACCCAGTTTTCCAACCTGTCCAAAAGTATTGAGTGGTCGACAGTGTCAAATGCAGCACTGAGGTCCAATAGCATTAATACTGAAGTTTTGCCAGAGTCTGTGTTTAGACGGATGTCATTTATAACTTTAAGAAGGGTCGTCTCTGTGCTATGAAGAGGTCGAAATCCTCACTGGAAGTTGTTGTGGCAGCCAGTAGAAGCCAAGAAGTGATTTAGTTGTTGGAGGACAACTTTCTCAATTATTTGACTTATGAATGGTAGATTTGAAATTGGTCTGTAGTTGTTGATAACAGAGGCATCTAGGCTACGCTTTTTTAGAAGAGGTTTAATGACTGCAGTTTTGAAAGCCTTTGGGAAATTGCACGATTGAATAGAATTATTAACTATTTGCGATACGTCTGTTGATAAGCAGTCAAAAACATTCTTAAAGAAGTTGGTAGGTAAAACATCAAGGCAGCAGGTGGATGACTTTAGAGCTGTCATCGTTTCCACTAGAGTTTTAGAGTCTATGGCATTAAAGCTTGCCATCATTGTTGTGTTACTTTTGCCTAAATGGGGTGGTGATCCAACTTTTTTACTTGTGATATTGATGGCGCGTCTGATGCCTTCAATTTTATCAGTATAAAAGAATGCAAACTCATTGCATTTCATTAAACATGTTTGCATTATCTTTAAACACCTTTAACTTGTTAACAATATTAACTATATGTGTTAAACATGCTTTCATTATCATTAAACACCTTTAACTTGTTAACAAAAACATATCTTTCATAAATAAGTAAATATAAATTATATATACAAACCCCGTTTCCATATGAGTTGGGAAATTGTGTTAGATGTAAATATAAACGGAATACAATGATTTGCAAATCATTTTCAACCCATATTCAGTTGAATATGCTACAAAGACAACATATTTGAGGTTCAAACTGATAAACTTTTTTTTTTTTTCAAATAATCATTAACTTTAGAATTTGATGCCACCAACACGTGACAAAGAAGTTGGGAAGGGTGGCCATAAATACTGATAAAGTTGAGGAATGCTCATCAAACATTTATTTGGAACATCCCACAGGTGAACAGGCAAATTGGGAACAGGTGGGTGCCATGATTGGGTATAAAAGTAGATTCCATGAAATGCTCAGTCATTCACAAACAAGGATGGGGCGAGGGTCACCATTTTGTCAACAAATGCGTGAGCAAATTGTTGAACAGTTTAAGAAAAACCTTTCTCAACCAGCTATTGCAAGGAATTTAGGGATTTCACCATCTACGGTCCGTAATATCATCAAAGGGTTCAGAGAATCTGGAGAAATCACTGCACGTAAGCAGCTAAGCCCGTGACCTTCGATCCCTCAGGCTGTACTGCATCAACAAGCAACATCAGTGTGTAAAGGATATCACCACATGGGCTCAGGAACACTTCAGAAACCCACTGTCAGTAACTACAGTTGGTCGCTACATCTGTAAGTGAAAGTTAAAACTCTCCTATGCAAGGCGAAAACCGTTTATCAACAACACCCAGAAATGCTGTCGGCTTCGCTGGTTCTGAGCTCATCTAAAATGGACTGATACAAAGTGCAAAAGTGTTCTGTGGTCTGACGAGTCCACATTTCAAATTGTCTTTGGAAACTGTGGACGTCGTGTCCTCCGGACCAAAGAGGAAAAGAACCATCCGCATTGTTATAGGCGCAAAGTTGAAAAGCCAGCATCTGTGATGGTATGGGGGTGTATTAGTGCCCAAGACATGCGTAACTTACACATCTGTTAAGGCGCCATTAATGCTAAAAGGTACATACAGGTTTTGGAGCAACATATGTTGCCATCCAAGCAACGTTACCATGGACGCCCCTGCTTATTTCAGCAAGACAATGCCAAGCCACGTGTTACATCAACGTGGCTTCATAGTAAAAGAGTGCGGGTACTAGACTGGCCTGCCTGTAGTCCAGACCTGTCTCCCATTGAAAATGTGTGGCGCATTATGAAGCCTAAAATACCACAACGGAGACCCCCGGACTGTTGAACAACTTAAGCTGTACATCAAGCAAGAATGGGAAAGAATTCCACCTTAGAAGCTTAAAAAATGTGTCTCCTCAGTTCCCAAACGTTTACTGAGTGTTGTTAAAAGGAAAGGCCATGTAACACAGTGGTGAACATGCCCTTTCCCAACTACTTTGGCACGTGTTGCAGCCATGAAATTCTAAGTTAATTATTATGTGAAAAAAATAAAAAAAGTTTGAGTTTGAACATCAAATATCTTGTCTTTGTAGTGCATTCAATTGAATATGGGTTGAAAAGGATTTGCAAATCATTGTATTCCGTTTATATTTACATCTAACACAATTTCCCCAACTCATATGGAAACGGGGTTTGTATATGAATGAGGTAGATCCCCACGACTTGATCAATTGAAAAGTAGCTCGCTGCAGAAAAAGTGTGGGCACCCCTGCTCTAGCGGGTGACTTTTAAAATGATGCTACATATTAGCAGTGGTGCTACTTTTTGCCACACACTTGACATATTACGGTTGTCTGTTCGACATATTCCCGCTTGAAGCCACACCAGCGCCAGACGATAGACCCTGTGCAGTTTTTCTTGGGAATTAATTCTTCCCTCATTTGTTACCAGATTCGCACCTTCTTTCTCTCGTATTACCACTCGCACCACAGCTAACGTTACCCATGCCGCTACCTCTCTGCTCCGCGAGGGCGTATACGTATGTGATGTATGTAAGAAGGTGCGCTTGTTTTACGTCTCTGTGAGAAGGAGAGACAACAAAGAGTGAGAAACGCCTGCAGTGTAATGCCCGCAGCTAAAAGCAACTGCGTGAGAACGTATACTCGAATATCACGATATAGTCATTTTCTATATCGCACAGAGACAAACTCGCCATACCTGAAATGTAGAGAGACAATCTTAATTTGGTAGAGCACACCTGCAGCAAAGGCTGGGGCGTTTACTTTTTGTCTGGCTGTATGACTTATGGGGGTGATTATCATGCAACTTTGTAAAGACATGCAGCATTGGGCCAAAGAGGAAGCCAATGAAGTTTAGGGCAATACTATTTAACCTAGAAACAATTTAAAAAAGGGAAATTACATCTTAATGTTGGGAAAGTTTCCAATTAAGGCAATTCCTAAATAGTAATAAAAAAGTAACATTAGTCCTCTGTACTTGTGTACATGGTAGTGCCACTGGGAAATGTCTAGTTTATTTCAAACATGCACACAGTTTCTGTACATTGAAGCACATCGAATTGTTACGGACAGCTCATTAATTAGGCGGACACAAAAAATGTTTGTTGTGTAATGCGTTTACTCGGCAATAAAACACAAACTGTGACTAAATGTGACACATTTCCTGCTGGAGCTAAATACAAGGCATGCATGACATGTGCCATAAAAAGATGACTAACGGAAGCGTACAGAGTACATCCTCCAGCATGCAGACCAGTGTTTGACAAGCAGGAGTCATGGCTAGCAATAGAGTTTAACAGAGCATGCAGACAGCTTCCGTCGTTTATTACCACTTTGTCTTTCTCGTAAAATATGTAAACCGGTGTTGTCCAATGTGCGGCTTGGGGGCCATTTGCGTCAAATGGCTTGTCTTTAATTGGCCCCAGGCACATTGAACAAATTAAAAAAATTATTAAAGAAACATCAAAACAAAAATACCTAATCTAACAAGAAAATTATGATATGTTCATACTAATTACTAATAAGAACGCAAAGATGTTCTGATCGCTGAACTTGGCCTCAACTTCAAATTATTGCACACAACACCAATGTGATGTTTGTGTATGCTATTAGGCTAATTTGATTATTTTGAAATCAAGAAACTATGTTGCATTATTTAACACACTCACTGTTATTTCTGTCTGCAGGTTCAGGAGAGGGATGTGGGAAGATCATTCAGCGATTCCCCAAGAAGGACTGGGAGCGAACAGCTTTCCCACAAGGGGTGGAGATGGTGAGTGATACCAATTTAATGAACTCAAAAATAACTAAAAAATAACAATACGTTTTTATATTTAGCTTTGAAATTTACATAAAAGGCAAAAAACACACCTTTTCAATCAGGCTTTTTACTGCTCTAAACTCTTTGTTTTTTTTACAATTTTATTGGTTTGTTTTCTATCTTAATTTTTAATATTACTAGTAGTATTATTTCAATGTTAAGTTTTTATTATCGTAAAATGTGTTGTATGTGTATGTATTGTAAGTGTGTTCATGTTTGAAATAAACTAAGCTAAACTAAATGTAATATTTTATTTTTACATATATTTTAGTATATGGTTTATACTATTTTTTAGATGGCGTTAAGTTTTGTTATTCTCCAGTGTGGATGCCTCAAAAGTTGTGTTTTTCTTCGAATCCTCAGTGCCAAGCCATGTTTTGCGTGTGTAGGGCTGGGCGATATACCGATATTACTATAGTTAATACTGGTATATTTTAGAAATATATTTGAGACAATACTGCCACACTGGTATCTTTTAATGTGCCTTTGTTACGGCCATTTGCTCTTCTGTGCGCCTGACGGGGGCGAAGCACAGAGCATCCTCTTTGGCTCACCCTTGCCCATTGCATGTTTATGGAGGCTTCTCTGACGCACTGTGACGCAGCGCTATATGCGCTGCGCATCAAACTTAAAACATTTTTAAAATGGCGCGCGGTACTGACTTCTCGACTCCCGAATTTTAGCGGTATTACGGAGATGAAAGAAGGCTGTTTTAGTAACACTCTTAATGTGTGTCTGAAATGAGAGAGTTGGGTCGAAGATAATACCTAGATTCTTTACCGAGTCGCCTTGTGTAATTGTTTGGTTGTCAAATGTTAAGGTGGTGTTATTAAATAAGTGCCGGTGTCTAACAGGACCGATAATCAGCATTTCTGTTTTGTTAGCGTTGAGTTGCAAAAAGTTATTGGACATCCATTTTTTAATTTCATTCAGACACGCCTCCAGGTGACTACAATCTGGCGTGTTGGTCAGCTTTAGGGGCATGTAGAGTTGGGTGTCATCAGCATAACAGTGAAAGCTAACACCGTATTTGCGTATGATGTCACCTAGTGGCAGCCTGTAGATCAGACCTGGGCATTCTGCGGCCCGCGGGCCGCATCCGGCCCTTTGTACGTCCCTGTCCGGCCCGCGTGAGGCCAATCATAAATTTTAAAAAGTATCTATTTCGAGTGTGCAATACAACGGTGCTGCTTTTGTTTTGAAAAGCGTTATTTGTATTACTTTCGTGTGGACGTATGCTCGTGCGCGATTGTGAGTGAATGTGAACAGCGGCAATCACAAATTACAAAATAAATTAAAAAAAACATCTATGTCGTGCGTGCAATACAACTGTGCTGCTTTTATTTTGAAAAGTGTTATTTATGGGCATATGTCCGTGTGTAACCTGTGAGTGAAGGTGCACAGTGTGATGCCCGGTTATCCCCGAGACGCTAAAAAAAGAAAAGTTGATGACGAATGGCGTGTTTTCAACAAGACATGGACTGCACAGGTTGCTGTGTTTAAAGAATATAGTGTAACGACCTGCTCAAGTTGATGTTGTGTTCTTGAGTTGCGGAAGGAGTGAGGATAGACGTGCGCGTGGAAGGAACGAGATAAGATGAGCTGTGTTAGTATAGGTTGCTCAATAAAAGTTTAAAAAGAGCATCAGACTTGGTGTGCACTTCTTCTGGACGCTACATTTGGTATCATAAGTAAAACTTTGTGCAAACTGCCGCTGCTTGTGTGCGCATACTGCACTGCTTGTGTGCTCAGCTTGCTACGTCATCGGGAGGTACGTGCCACGATGTTTCCGGGCGACTTTGTCAAGATGGAACAGGAGGGGAAGTACATTGAGTGGGGACTTAAGGTGCCGTGTGAATCCCGGACATGAGGAGCTCGCCGCAAAGAGAGAGAGAGAGGGAGGAAGGAGAGAGGCAGCGTCACAGGAGAGAGAGAGAGAGAGAGGGAGGAAGGAGAGAGGAAGCGTCTACAGGTGCAGCGCACGCTGCTTGGCATGGGGGAATTCCGCCCTCAATGAAGACTCCCAGGTTTGATGGCAAGGCGAACTGGGAAGCATTTCATCCCACTTCTGACACCAATTGTAGCGTCCAGAAGAAGTGCACACCAAGTCTGACGCTCTTTTTAAACTTTTATTGAGCAACCTATACTAACACAGCTCAACAGCTCGTTCTTTCCACACGCACGTCTCTCCTCACTCCTCATTTCCGCAACAACAACGCTTCCTCCTTCTTCGCCAATCACCTTACAGGCGTGCTACGTTCACAACAAAGAGGATGCAGGATTAAGTGACAGAAATTGAAATTTTTGCATTGTATTATACATCAGGAAGTGTTGTGTAAGAAAGTGTTAAAAAAAAACCCATCAAAAGCAATCTGCTTTTGTATAAAGATAAGTTAGGTTAAATGAAAATATTATTATTATTATTATTTATCTTACGGTATATCAAAAATAATTTGAGCAAAATTTAATTGAAATATTGTCGGTGTGGCCCTCCAGCAGTGCTCGGGTTGCTCATGCAGCCCCCGGTAAAAATGAATTGCCCACCCCTGATGTAGATGCTGAAGAGTGCAGGGCCAAGAACCGAACCCTGTGGAACTCTGCACGTTACCTTAACATACTCTGAGGTCACATTGTTATGGGAGACTCACTGCACCATGTCAGTAAGATAGGAGTTAAACCAAGAAAAGGCTAAGTCTGACATACCAATATGTGTTTTGATACGTTCTAATAAAATATTATGATCGACGGTATCGAAAACAGCGCTAAGATCAAGTAGCAGCAACATGAATGACGCATCAACATCCATAGTTAGCAATAGATCATTAGTCATTTTTGCGAGGACTGTCTCCGTAGAGTGATTTGCCCTGAAACCGGAGTGAAAGGGTTCACAGAGATTGTTAGACGCTAGGCGTTCATTTAGCTGCTGTGCAACAATTTTTTTGAGGATTTTCGAGATAAAGAAAGGTGGGACACCGGCCGGTAGTTTACCATGAGGTCAGGATCGAGGTCAGGTCTTTTGAGCAGAGGATGAATAACCGCTTTTTTGAATGATAGGGGAACAGTGCCAGAGGAAAGTGATAATTTTATAATATTTAGCACTGATGGTCCTAGTATTACAAACAGCTCCTTGATAAGATTCCCAGGAAGTGGGTCAAGTAAACGTTGTTTATTTTGTCCCATTTACACGCCGCAGGAGTTCCTCTAATGTTATTTTATCAAAAAGAGAGAGACTATTTTGGAGGGCAATGTCCGTCGTATATACTGTACATTCGTATCTGTGTTGATAGAACCCAGTTGTAGCTGGGACGGGTTGTCTTTAATCTCCTTTCTAATGTGTTCAATTTTCTTAATAAAGAAATTCATAAAGTCATCTGCCAAGTGGGTGGGTCTACTGGGAGGAGTCCCTTGTTGGGTTGGCGATGCTATTGTACTGAACAAATATTTAGGATCGTTTTTATTGAGGCGGATGAGATTGGAGTAGTAATTAGCTTTAGCTAAGGTAAGCATGCGTTTATATGTTATTAAACTATCACTCCATGCTTGATGGAAAACTTCAAGTTTAGTCGCACGCCATTTGCGTTCCAGCTTTCTACATGATAGTTTAAGAGCTCTAGTTACTTCTGTAAACCAGGGGGTTCGCCTTTTAGGGGCCTTTTTTAGCTTTAGCGGTGCTATACTATCAACGCGCAGGGCATCGTTAAAGTTGTTAGTGAGGTTATCGATACAGCCCACATAATTTGGGAATGGCGCCATTACCGAAGGCAGTAGGCCAGCAAGAGTCATAGTTATGATAGCATTAATGTTGCAGCTCCTAAAGCAGTGGTTATTAGTAGCTTGTTGACAATGAGTCAGAACTTCGAATTTTATAAGGAAATGATCGGGCATTACTTTAGTGTACGGGAGTATCATAACTTTGGAGGTGGTGACACCCCAGACAAGCACTATATCTATCGTATTACTGTTGCGATGCGTGGGTTCATTTATTATTTGTGTAAGACCACAGCTATCAATTTTAGTCTGGAGCGCCACACACGGAGGGTCTGATGGGGTATTCATATGGATATTAAAATCCCCCATGTCACTAGATCAGCGACAAACTCTGAGAATTCACTGATAAAGTCCGAATAGGGCCCAGGGGGGCGATAGATAACAGCCAGGTCAGACCTCATAGTAAGCACCTCAGATGATTTATATTTATTACTTAGGTTAGGGGTAAGGTTACGTTTTCATTGTATATTAGTGTGACCCCCCCCCCCCCCCCCCCCCCCCAACCCCTTTTAAGAGGACGGGCAATATGTGCATTCGTATAGTTAGGAGGAGAAGCGTCATTAAGCGGGAAAAATTTGTCTAGTTTGAGCCAGGTTTCGCTGAGACCAATGATGTTAAGATTGTTGCCTCTAATGACCTCATTAAGTAATAACATTTTGGGAGACAATGATCTTATGTTTAAAAAGCCCATATTATAGGTAGTGGGCTGTTTTGAGGAATTATTGTTAATGTTATCCATAGTAGTGATATTAATAACGTTACGTTTATTTTGTGTAGTGCTCCTTAAATGATTTCGACCATATCTAGGAATTGATATGATGGGAATCTTCAGATTGTTTGCTTGGTGCTGCGTTAAACTGCACGCGTCATAATTTGCCACCTCAGTAAAAATGCATGTTCACTTCTGGCACAGTCACTACAGAAAAAACATGTGAATTGTGTATTATTCTAGAAGAAATGCTGTTTGTGCAGGAATTTTCTAGCCTGGCGCTGATTAGTTCTATCTTAACTGACTCCTCACCCGGACTAACAGACACTGTAATTGCCTGTGACTAGAGCAGGGATCCCAAACTTTTTGACTCGTGGGGCCTCATTGGGTTTAAAGAATTTGGCCGGGGGCCACGCTATCTATTTGCGCACATACATACATACATACATACATACATACATACTATTAATGTCTCTTGCCAGCAACTCCAAAACTATTTAACTGATTACCCCAAAACATAGTTAAGTGTTGTGCCACTGACTAAGAAAGAAAACATGACATTTATTCTGCAGGTCAGGATATGTATTGACACAATTTTCTTATCATTTTTAATTAGTCCTTTCCACGTTGGTGACAACACCCAGCCCAAGTGAATTCCAATGGCATGGATAGTGACATTTCCTGATACGGATCCATTCATCATGAAATGTTTACTTAAATACTTTTCCTGTGCTCACTAATTGGGGACGTTTTCTCATTTATGCAATATATTCACCCTCTCTGTCTTGGCCTTGTTAATAATAAGCTTTTCTTAGTTGTGCTTTCCTCACTGAAAGGCCACTGGGGGTCTTTGACAGGAGGTCTGCTACCCCTATCGGGACACAGTGGAAGGACAAATATTTGCTTATCTTTAGGGCAACATGAGCAAGTAAACTGTATCTTACTGCAAATAATATCAGTGTCTGTATTATATCAATTGTGTTCATTTGTCTTGGCTGCAGCACATAAGCGCTGTGGTCTTGGCAGTGAAGGAGTGGAAACCACATAATAATTCCAGATCCCAGTGCAGCTCTTGAAAGTAGCGGTCATGATATACTACTGTAGCATTTTATTTGGTAGTTCTTTATATTATAGCTCACATTGTGGTTATGGTAAATTTACACTCTGGATGTCATTTAGACACTGTGGTATGTATTGCATGCTTGTAGTTAGAAAACAAGTAGGTAACAGTTTATAAGACCGTAAATGTCGAGGCAAACACTGATAGTTTGGTTAGATGAGTGAATTAACTGTTTGACAGCTTGCCTCTGTTTAGGGCTTCAGAGACAACTCTCAAACTTTTTTTTCGCAACCCAGTCATCATCTGTGAGTATGTTTAGAAGCAACCCTAATCTTTTTATATGTAAAGCCTTGTTTAGTTTTTTTTCATTGCTTATTATGCTCATCAACCTCTGAAGCTTGATTGTAATCTCAATAAGTCTAATTTCAATTGAATTGGTGGACGTTTTCACAACATGCAACAATAACTACTGTACTTAAATAGAAACATACCGGTAATCCAGAGTACAACAGTGAAATGCATGCCTTCTAAGGTCATTAAATTCTGGAGAATTTCACACACTTTGACATAAATTAGAAATTGGGCATCTGGTCACACTATGACTACACTCTTCCGGGTACTTTGTAAAATGTCTACCACTGCAGTGATGGTGTTTCAAATAGATTGTCATGAAGTTTGCTTGGTACATAAGACAGACCTCTGCCACTACTCCCCACCTTCTCTGTCTCATAAGCCGTGTGTTTTCAGTTTGGGGAATGTCACGTAGGGGTCATAGATCACAACCTGAGGTATTATCTTCATGAGCTGAGTGATATAGTGAAGAACAGCAGGTGTGCAGGCCAACAGGTTGCATAATTTGGGTCAGCCTTCTATGCCAGGAGTGAAAACCATCCGGCATTCTTTAGAATCTCACTAGATGAGGCTAATTTTATTTCTGCACAAATGTTTTGACTGAATAGCGCTTTCAATCATTGATGAAAGATTACTCACTATTACTGCCGCTGAACTGCCGCGTCTTGTTTATGGAACATAACTTACAAGGCAATTGAGGTCAAGTGAGGCTGTTTTTTCTACAAATACATACAAGTTGTGCATAGAAGTCACGTTTACAATTAGGATTTTTTTTTTAATACTTTAGAAGATGTAAGGGTGTCTGTAAAATAATGTGCAGTATTATTAAAATAAATATTTATTGGTGGATTGATTAATATTTAATCAGTATATCTCTATTTTGATGGACATCTTTCATTCACACTCAAATTACAATTCCTATAGGCTAGCCAGGCACCTTATTATTTAGGCCCTTTTTTATGACCATTTTAAACATCTTGTTGCATATTAGTGATAGGTGTGTAGAGTTGAGTGTTTTATTTTGGACGAAAGTAAGAGCTTCTTTTCCTTGACCGAGGTAGGGTTTCATGTAACTAGAGTTGCGTGGATTTCCTACTTAAAATGGATGTATATTAAAATTCAGAAAGCTACGTACCAAAGTTAAAATGTTTATCTATTTAAGTATTCGCACGCACAAATCCAAACAAATGTATTTTCTAAATTGCAATCAACTTAGAAACGGACTGTGACTGGCTTGACACACCCAGACCACGCCCAGGCCACGCCCCCTATTAATTACGTGCGTACTTGCGTGCGTGTGTATGTGATAATGGGGGATCTGGGGCATCGGGGTATTGTTTGTAGGTTTGTCAAGCACTTTGTGTGCATTACTTTTATGTTTAAAAAGCGCTTCAGAAATAAAGTTTTATTGATAAAGTTTGATTGATGATGGCGTATCTGACGTGTACATTGTCCGCCAAAAGTCATGTGTCCAAATAGTGCTGTGTAATATGGAAAAAATAAAAATGCTGATGCAGGTAACTTTATATCCTGATAACTACATAATCACAATGTAGTATTTTTCTTAAAATGATATACAAACACACATGAAGCTAATGCCAATTTTGTGTATTTACTATATATTTTTCTTATTTTATTTGTAAAGCATATATATATATATATATATATATATATATATATATATATATATATATATATATATATATATATATATATATATATATATATAAAGGACAAGACAATAAATAAAACAATAAAAAGTATTGTTAGTGTCAGCCTTTTTTTGACAGTACATACTAGGGCCAAGTCAACACATGAATCTAGAGATGGCATCAGTAATTTCTCGGTGTCTGCGGTACCGCTTGTCATATACGATGCCTTTGGACAACTCTGTCAGGCTCTTTTTTTTTCTTTTTCATCATGTTGTGGTTTTGAGGTATTGTTAGTACTTTTTGGGGATGTAACGATATGAACATTTCATATAACGGTTATCATGACCAAAATGATCACGGTTATCATTATCATCGCGGTATTGTTGAATGTACTCAAAAAGCACTTATACACACTGTGAAATCTTTTGACAAAGTTATTTCTTTTAAATAACTTAATAAGGACACTTAGATCCCCCACTATTTTGAATGTTTTGTGGTTCTTATACTTCACTGATAGTTATTTAGTCTTAGTATTGTATTTGTTTTAATGGCTAAAAGTTCATTTTATTGTTTTTTACTGTAGCACTTTAAAGTACCAGTAGAGTGGAAAAAAAGTTGACTTTATATGCTTAATTGTGTTTCATTGTATCCATTAAAACCATGTCCAATTGTATTCACAAGCCCCAAAGTATGTGAAAATACCATCTAAACATCACAAAATGCCACAAATTCAGTCAGCCATTTTGAATATTCCGCTCCAAATACCTTCGGCTTTTTCCTGAGATTGACGTCACTGGAGGAACGCTGCTGCACTCGGATCATGTAATTAGATCAGTATTACTGTAAATACGAAAACATTTGAAATACTTAAAGAAATAGACATGCTGTCTATCATTCAAAATCTCTATATAAGACATGAACACATATGTTTTTCTGTTTTTTATGCATTCTAAGTCATAAATAAATAAATAAAAAGTCTGCCAACATAACAATGGACTCAATGGAGACTCTCTAATTTGCCCACAAAACCTTTTAAATAGCCATCCAAAGCCCGCAAACAATACACCATTTACATATCGTGACCTGAATATTAACCAAATATTATTAATGTTGTTGTTATAAGCGTTAACGCAGACGAAGTATTTTTAGCATTGATAACTGAGAGCTAACTACAGTTTATGCTGCACTGGACTTAAGTAGAGATGTTAATGTCATTATAAACTGAAACTGAAGATGGCAGTAATGCAATATACATGGATGCAAACTGTTGTAAAACTGTAAAGAAGAAGAAGTTTGCCGCTGTTTGCTGTCATTTGTGCTACTGCTGGATCGCATCTCGGCTCGTCAAAGTTATGCTGGACTATAGAGCATGCCTCTCATCTGGATAATAGGAGGATTTCGCCATTAATCTAGAAGTATTTCATCTGTGACATTCAATTTATACCCGGAGATGGAGACAAACACACTGAAACAGGATGCAGTGTCAGCAGCAACCTTTTTAACCCTTCATCGTGTGGTTTAAAATTAATTATTTATCTGAACGGGAAGCTATGGACATCCTATCAGTCGTCATCACAATGAGAGCAGAAATTGTACAGTAAGCGATTGTTTTATTATGTTTTTAGTTTGTATTTCTTTTTAAGCACTTAGCAGTGTTTCACTAAAGTTGGATCTGTTTAGCAGAGTTTCTAAAACTTGTAGCTCATCCTCCTTATGTTCATGCTCAAAAATATAAGGTTCTGGACAAAGCACTTGTCCCAGAGTAGTTGTCGTTGGCCCCCACAAAGTCGGCATGATTTGTATCGTTGTTGATGTGGAAAGGATCTGCGATTCCTACCTCTACGTCACGTGACTGGCTAGCTCATTATCTCTCAAAATGGCTTGGGAATCTCCATGAGATTGATATTATTTTGATCATATCTATTTACTCACAAACTTTGGAAGTCTTTGGTGTCAGACATCAGATATATATGATAATAGCTACAATATAGAGGCAACTTATTTTTCCACTCTAGTGGTAAGATTTATTTAAATGAAAAGTTCTTGACAAAATATATTAATACTTCTGGCTGGCGTTGTGGCGTTCTACTCTGTTTAGTGGTGCCTGAACACATGCACCGTAATAACATCGTATTCCTCTGAGTATAGAATGATCACTTTGGTCTAAGAGAGCACAGCTTGTTGGTTCAGTGTGCACAATTGAATAGCTTGGATGGATAGATGGATGGCTGGGTTGCTCAACAGCAATGTATTTATTTAAGTTCAGATTGTTTTTTATGTTCAGGGAAAGATGTGAATGCCTCTTGTTTGTTAGCATTTAACCTAGGAAGCTAGCGTCAGTCAGTTTGTGAGTTTATCAAAGTGCAGTTATCAATTATGTTTTTTTTATAATTTTGATTTAAAACAGTAAAACTAACTGTCGGGAGTTTTACCGCGGTTATCATTAATACTGTTTATCATTACGTTCCTAGTACTTTTTCGCAATTTAACACAGTCTCTGTACTGTTTTTTCATGTTAGTCTTCAAGTGATAGAAATTAAATAACGTGTGCAAGTTGCTAGTAACGACTCGTTGGCAGCCTGTTTTGCAGATTAGCCTACTGTTGTTTGGTCGGTCTCTAGTTTTTTTTCATTCAAACAAAGAGTTTTTCTTTCCTCTTTTTGGGGCCAATTCCTCTTTTGGGTTTTTATAGCTTTCAATGTACTCCTGCCAGCTCTCACGGTAAACTTATTTCAAGTGATGTAAAAATGATACCACAAAGTAGCATTGTTGCTGCAATTACATTCGCTGCAGCCCAGACGTAAATCTACAATATAAACAACAGAATCATGTTTTATAATAGACATTTTAATGTCGTATTCTAATTTCCAATATATATCGTAAATTTGCGCAGCACTATGTCCAAAACATTGTCTACTGGGTTACACGATTATGGGACTTTTTTCTGTGGTGGAAATTTTACGAGCAGACATTTCATTATGATATATAATGAAAAGGACATGAATTGCATTAAGATGCCAAAAAGGTTCTGCAATGAGACGCCGTTTCTGACATCTTCACCAAACTGCAATTATTAACACGACCCATTTGTTTAAAAACCCAAGATGGCATGCTTTTGCTGTGATTTGATGATGACATATTTGATTTTATATTATGATGCTTGGTGTGGTCTGCACTCTGCATTAACACTTGCCTCACTCCATTTGCAAGCAGACTGAATCTCATCCCTAAGGTGGTCTTAGTCTACATGTTTGGTGCAGGCCTGGAATAAGTAGACTGCATTCATACTTGACCAAACACTCTGTAGTGACCTAGGAAATGGTCTAGATTGTTGCAAAAGGACCCAAAACTACAAAACTAAACTAGGGATGCACAATATGTTTTTTTAAGATGATACTTTCCGATGTTATTTCTTTTATCTGAGCTATTTATCAGTATCTCGTCATAATGCCTCATATCGACTCAATAATTATGTCTCCGGTATTTATTATGCGCCCTTAGAATGCACCCTTATGTTGGCTTTTCACATTAACTAATGTACTTACTTTTACATGACAAGTATTCTTTACTTGACAGTTAACATAAGAACTAAGAACATTGTTTTTAATGAGTGGCTTGCAGTTGGCAAATGTGTCTGGAAGATGGGTAAACCTTTTGGGACATTAAAATAAAAGGTGATTAATTAAATTTGAGGTTGAATTTATTTTGTCTCAGATCAAACTCCTTGTTTGGTATATTTAGTGACTCTGGGTGATAAAGCAGATTGGCTACCCTGTCTGAGCATCCTCTCAAGTGTTGTGCGAGGTTTCATCACGTTTAAATATAGAAACACAACCACGTGTTAAGCTAAATTTATTAGTTTAGTGTATCCAGATGTCATTAAGGACCTGCACATTGTTTTTGTATTCTTGTGAGTGTGTTTTCATCCGCAGTGCTTTTTCATTATACAGTGTGTCAGCCTCCACTGCAAATTGCAATGCTCAGAGAGTGTAGTTGAGATTTTTTCAAAGTTTCTTGCTTTTTCCTTCAACTACTGTACTGTCATCTGTTAAAGTTTTTGATAAGAAGAAAGTATATGCACATACCCACTTTTTGAAATAAAATGACATGTATGACTAGTTGGATAATAAGCTGAGGGGAATTTGTGTGGTTTCATCATAATTTCCCAGTACGAGGATCAAGGACAGAAAAGTTTTTTCCAGAAAATCTGCCATCCTACTATTTTGTCATGTGTGACAATGTTCGGTCGAGCGCCAAATGACAGGAATGCCATCGTTGCAGCTTTGTGAAGATACATCATAGCGCTTAACCCACTCCGCAAGTTGCATTTTGGCTCTGCTTCGTGCTGGTATGTAGACCATTATTAGTTGCAGATTTTCTCTGCCCTATGAAAAAAAGAAAATGAGTCATTTACAAACAAGGAGCACATCTGGTGAAAACAGCGCATTGAGTTGAGCACAAAAAGCATTTTGTGGTCACAACCGGCCCCCAGCAAACTAAATAACCACAGATGAGGAATGCAACAAAAAAAGCGTTTACAACTCGTGCACACAAAAATGTGTTTCTAATCTTTTCAGGCGAGTGATGATAGGAACCAGCTCAAATTCTCATCTGTTTATAGACAAGCCAGGTTTGTAGATGGAGGTCAGTACATTTCCACCACACCATCCTGTGATATAAAAATCCAAATCTTGTTGTGCTATAAAAATAGGTTTGAAATGCTGTCAGAGGCACCTATTAAAAATCATGCAAATAATGAACCACAAAAAAAAAATGGTGGGTATTTTTTTAATGACATACGATTTTAATTTGCTTTCATTAAAAAAATAGAGCAGCCAATTAAATAGGGATATATATTGTACACATGCCATAAATTATGCAATGGAAATGGGTTGCTGTTTATGCTTGGTCTGTCCTTCAAATGGTGTGTTTGTGTGTATATGTTGAGGGTTCCCCTGGAAACAACACCTGCAAGATCAGAGTGTGACAGAGGTCAGTGTTAAGCATTAGGGTAAGACTATTTTATGTGTAGCCTGCAGACAATGTTCTATCAACAGACTCATTCCTGCTGTCTCCGAGGGTCATAATTCCCTGCAGAAAACCAAAATAAATACACACATTGAACATTCAAGAAAAAACGGATAAATAAATTGCGGCAGTTGATGGGTGGATTTTTTTTTCCGCCATCAAGCCTTTCTGAGTTCCAGGTAACGTTTAATTGGTGCATTTGACAATGTGATTTTACAGATGACGAATGGTAGTTTGCAATTTGACATTGACCTTTCACAACTACAACTCAAGATACTTGCTGATTCAAAAACCTTGACCTTCCATTTGTTGTGCACTATTCCGCCATGACTCATTCTCAAGTTTGTTTTCAGTATTTGACGGTGACCTCTCACCTTTTTAAAAGTGTGCAGCCTGTTTGAAACGGAAAGTTTCAGCCTCGCATTGTCAAGCCCTCATTTTGCGCCTGTGGGCGAGATGCTGCAGCCCTGAACAATAGCTAACTTGTAACAGCCTAATCAAACATGCTTTATGTAGTGCCATTTGTCTATTTCACCCGATTGTTTCTCCAATTACATACCAAAACAGTATACTTCTTGTTTGTCTCACAGCCTGGTCAGATATACGCTTGTTGCCTTATTAACTATTACTGAACAGAAGACCAATTTTGTAGTCGTCTACCACAGTGATTTATAACAAATATCGGCATATAATGTAGCAGCAACAAACACTCTTTAACGGCCTTTAAAACCAATGGAGCTTGTTATCACAAAGTGCAAAAGAAAGTGTGTCTTTGAGCTAATTTAATTGTAGGAGGTATTGTTTTCTTGATCATTTATTGGTCGATTTGTCAGTTAAAAAAAGGCAAAACATAAAATCTGCATAATTACTTCTGCATAATTACTTCTGCACGGCGCTAACCAGGCCCATCAGGAGCAAGGGTGAAGCGTCTTGCTCAAGGACACAACGGACGTGACTAGGTTGGTAGAAGGTGGGGATTGAACCAGTAACCCTCAGATTGCTGGCACGGCCACTCTCCCAACTTCGCCACGCCGTGCTAAAGGAAAACTACAAGACCCAGAAAACTCACAGAGAAAGGTCAAGCGTTTCATGAGTAAGCTTCAAGCTCGCTTCAACGCCATTTATGAAAAATGGAAATGTACTGCCAAACAAGCAAAAAGAGCGCTTGACGCATCTGATATAGCAAACTTGCACAATCACATTGCTCGAATACAAGAAACTTCTGGTAAAGTCATGCAAGCGTATGAAGAACTACGTAGTCATGAAACTCCTGACGGAGACACTCGCCGCAGAGTTGACACATGTGATGCAGTTTCTCAGAAGGTTTTCCAACAAGCACAAGAGAATCTTGCAGCAGAAGAATATGAGCGAGATCAAGACAAGAGGTAATTTCACTGGAGTGAAGCTCGTTCAGTGTTTATTTTAGCAGCCTCGCAAAGATCCAAAAACTCAAGTAGTCGACGTTCAAGTCAGCTGTCTGCGAAAAGGCAAGACGCAGCAGCAGAAATAGCTGCAGTTGAAGCCACTCTGTTGGTCTTGGAAGAAATGGAACGTGAAGTGAAGTGAAGTGAATTACATTTATATAGCGCTTTTTCTCAAGTGACTCAAAGCGCTTTACATTGTGAAACCCAATATCTAAGTTACATTTAAACCAGTGTGGGTGGCACTGGGAGCAGGTGGGTAAAGTGTCTTGCCCAAGGACACAACGGCAGTGACTAGGATGGCGGAAGCGGGAATTGAACCTGCAACCCTCAAGTTGCTGGCACGGCCACTCTACCAACCGAGCTATACCGCCCCAACGTGGCCAAAATGAACTCGAAATGCTTGAGAAAGAAATTAAACGAAAGAAGAGGGAGCTTCAACGCTTGGAAACAGTGAAGCATATGAATCCTGCAAAAGCATGACTGGAAGTGAATGAACAAGAAGGCAACTCGGATGAGGAATTGTCAGATCTTCTGCATGGAAGGAGCACACCAAGAAAGCGACCATCCAAGCCAGTAAGACGGTCTGAAGTGAAAAATTAATCTTCAGGTTTCAATCCATATGCACAACCGTTCATGCCAAAAGACACCACTTTTTTATTTTTTATTTAGCCTTTATTTAACCAGGTAAAATCCCATTGAGATCTTTGATCTCTTTTCCAAGGGAGACCTGGCCAAAAGGGCAGCAGCAAGGTTACATTAAAAACAGCAAACAACACATAAAACATCAAATTTACAACATTAAAACTTGCTCACATAACTTGTGCATACAGACAAGGTAGACTGCAATCCTTTCACAGAAGCTTTAAACTCATTTAATGTAACAAGGGTTTGAAGTTGAAGATTCGATTGTAGGTTATTCCAAGCCTTCGGTGCTGAAAACCTAAATGCTTTCTTGCCAATTGAGGCGTCGAGCACATAAAGACGGCAACCTACTAACAATGAAACTCCAGAAGATAGCAGAGTCCTTGGCAGAGTCCATTAACATTAGCTGTCTTCCAGTTCCAGAGCCCGCAGTTTTCAATTGCGATCCCATTTAGTACACGGACTGGAAAATGTATTTTCAATTGCTGATTGAGAGAAAGGACATCCCAGTAGCTGAAAATATCTACTACCTCCGAAAGTATGTTGGTGGTCCTGCGAGAAAGGCAGTTGTAAGCTACTTTCTGCTCGGAACAGAAATGGCATACCGTACAGCTTGGAACACTCTGGAAGAAAGATATGGTAGTCCTTTTTGTAATCGCCAAAGCTTTCAGAGATAAGCTCTCAGCCTGGCCAAGGATTGGAACCAAGAATAATGTGGAGCTAAGAGAGTTCTCAGACTTTCTCAAAAGTTGCAAAACGGCAATGCTACAGATAAAGAGTCTTCAAATTCTAAATGACTGCTATGAGATCCAGAGAATGCTCAGCAAGCTTCCTGATTGGCTTACAGCAAGATGGAATCGTAAAGTAGTTGAGATTGAAGATAAGTGTGGTTCATTTCCTACATTCAGCCATTTTGTCAACTTTGTAGAAAAGGAAGCCAGGATTGCGTGCAACCCAGTGAAGTCTCTAAGTTCTCTCAAGGCAAATGACTCAGAGAAAGAGAATGCGAAAACTCCAAAGACTCTGAATGTTGGGGCAAGGACGTTGACAAGTGGTACGGAAGAGAAAACCGATACAGTGAAGTGTGAATTCTGTGAAAGGTCAAATCACAACATTTTGACATGTCGAAAGTTCATAGAGAAGGAGAACGCTGAAAGAGTGAAATTTGTAAAAGACAAGGGATTGTGTTTTGGTTGTCTTAACTCTGGACAGATCTCAAAGAAATGCGAAAAGAGAAGTATCTGCAACACATGCAAGGGGAAACACCCAACATGTTTACATGAAGAACGAGACACAGAGTCAAGAAAGAATAGGGACAGCCAAAGGGAAACAAAAGTGACAAGTGAGTCAAACCAAACGAACTAAGGAACCAAGTCCAGAAACACCAAATGAGGCTATCTCAAACTGTTATCCAAAGTGACAATACTGACCTCACATCCACAATTGTTCCAGTGTGGTTGTCCACAACAAGTAATCCAGAACAAGAAATACTGGTTTAAGCTCTTTTGGACAGTCAGAGTGACACAACGTTTGTTCTGCAAGAAAAGGCAGATGTTCTGGACACAGACAAGAAAGATGTGCAGTTAAAGCTCTCCACATTGTCATCCAAAGACACAGTCATTCCTAGTCAAAAGCTGACAGGTCTACAAGTCAGAGGCTTCTACTTGTCAAAGAGAATCCCTCTTCCCATGACATATACAAGAGAGTTAATCCCTGCCAATCTATGTCACATTCCCACTCCGAACGCAGCAAGAGCATGGCCTCACTTAGAGCACCTCGCTGATGAGATTGCCCCTCTAATTGAATGCGATGTTGGTCTGCTAATAGGTTACAACTGTTCACAAGTTCTTGTACCCAGAGAAGTCATGTTAGGAAGAGACAATGAGCCCTTTGCTCAGAAAACAGATCTTGGCTGGACCATAGTTGGAGGACTTGATCCATGTGTTGACTACGGAGATGTAATTGGATGCAGCCAGAGGATTGTTGTCAAAGAAGTGACACCCAACTCACCATCTGATCAGTTGTTGAAGGAAGTGCACTACATTTTTCGTACCCAAGTCAAAGAAGTAATCACACCGTTGGATGTGATTAAAGTGCTTAAGTCCTTTTTCAACTAAAGAAAAGTGGAAGACTCTCATTTCTCCCAACAAGACTTGCGGTTCATTTCAATAATGGAAAGGGGAGTAAAAATGCAAAAAGATTGTGATTGTGAACTACCTTTGCCGTTCAAACAAGACACGCCAAACTTACCGAACAATAAGAAATGTGCAGAACATTGACTCGTGTCTGAAGAAAATATTTGAAAAAAACAAACAATATCACAAGGACTACACAAGGTTCATGAATGAAACAATAGAGTGCAGAGATGCAGAAAAGGTGCCTCCTGAAGAACTGGACAAGGGTGCTGCCTGGTACATTCCACATCATGGGGTGTACCACCGCCAAAAGCCTGGAAAAATAAGAGTGGTCTTCGATTGTTCGGCGAAGTATGAAGGAGTCTAGTTGAATGATTACCTTTTGACCGGACCAGAGTTGACCAACACGCTGGTGGGAGTCTTGTGCAGATTTTAGAAGGGCCCAGTAGCAGCGTCGAAGATCAAGACTATTTCCGCTTTCTCTGGTGGGCTGATGGAGATTACCAGTCTACTTCATCCATCTACCGCACGTGTGTTCCTCTGTTCGCAGCTGCTTCGTCATTCCAGCCTGCGCAAACTTTGGCCTCAAGTACATCGCTGCACAGGGTCAAGGACAGTTCAGTGAATAGACCCTCAGGTTCATCGAGAGAAACTTTTACGTGGATGATGGCCTGATCAGTTTCCATTCAGAAGAAGAGGCAATCCACATAGTGAACGAAGCAAAGCAACTATGCAGCACTGGAGGTTTGCGACTCCACAAATGAATCTCCAATAGCCCAAAGGTGCTTGACAGTCTTCCCAAAGAAGATTGTGCAGAGACAGTACGAAACAAAGACCTCGCACTTGGTTGAGCAACAGCTTGAGAGAGCTCTAGGTGTCAAGTGGTCTATCGCCTCAGACCTTTTTCAGTTTTGTGTAGAGGTCAATGAGCGTCCTTTCCAGAAGAGGAGTGTTGTTGACCGTAGCCTCCATCTACAACCCACTCGGATTCGTGGCACCATTCGTCCTACGGGGCAAGACAATATTACAGCAGCTGTGCCGTGAAAAAATGGACTGGAACGAACCGCTCTCAAGTGAACTCAAGTCTCAGTGGCAGTCCTGGCTGATCGATTTGAAGAATCTAGCAGATGTCAAGATTGATCGCTGTTACATTCCAAAACATTTTCAAGCAGTTGAGAAGTATGAACTCCTATCATTTCTCAGATGCAAGTGTTACAGGATATGGCGTGTGTACCTACCTAAGAGCCATCAATGAATCAGGAGCAATACATTGCTCTCTTGTATTTGCCAAGTCCAGAGTAGCTCCTACCAAAGTCAGTCCAGTACCAAAGTTGAAGCTGTCTGCAGCAGTCGTTGCAGTGCGTACAAGTGACATGCTCAATGCAGAGTTGGAGCTGAATGTCAAAAAATTCTTCTGGATAGATTCACAAGTCGTCTTGAGATATGTCAACAATGAAGCAAGACGCTTTCATGTGTTTGTAGCGAACCGCATCCAACATATCAGAGAGAGTACCAACCCCACACAATAGAAGTACGTTGCATCAGAGAACAATCCTGCAGACCATGCGTCGCATGGACTCAAGGCCAAAGATCTCATCGCCTCAAACTGGTTCAGTGGGCCAAGTCTTCTCTGGCAAGAAGAGCTACCCAGTGGAGAGTACAAGGTGGACGCAGGAGACCCAGAAGTACGTAAAGCTGTCGTACACCACACACTCAAGGTGGTTTCTCTGGAAGAACGTTTTGAGAAGTTCTCCAGCTGGTCGAGATTAGTCAAAGTTATTGCAAGGCTCACCAAATTCGTAAAGGATTTCAAGAAGATGCAAGAGAGAACCAACGAAGCCACAAATCTTGAAGAAAGACAGGAAGCTGAGCTTGCAATCATAGCCATTGTACAACAATCAGTTTTCTTCAAAGAAATTAAGGAGCTTCAGTCTCGAAGTGAGTTGACTAAGGACAAAACAAGCAGGCTCTATCGACTCAATCCCTTCCTGGACCACATGGGCATCCTCAGAGTGGGAGGCAGATTAGAGCAGGCTTCGTTGCATCCACACATTAAACACCCAGCTATCTTACCAAAGACTAGCCACATCACAAGGCTACTGATTGATCACTACCATCAGCAGGTGCAACATTCAGGGCGTGCCTCGACGACAAATGAACTCAGGGCAAACGGCATTTGGATACTTTGCTGCAGTCAGGCAGTATCATCCTTTATCCACAACTGTGTCAAATGCAGGCAATACAGACGTGTAACAGAGGAGCAGAAGTTGTCAAACTTGCAGAGGGAGAGAATGAAAACAACTCCCCCGTTCACGTATTGCGGAAAGGATTGTTTTGGCTCGTTTTATGTTAAAGAGGGAACAAAAGAGCTGAAACGCTATGGACTGCTGTTCACATGCTTGTGTTCACGCGCAGTACATATAGAGCTACTCAACGATCTGTCAACTGACGCCTTCCTCAACTCACTCCGTGCTTTCATCGCCCTGCGCGGAAATGTGCGTCAGCTTCAGTCAGACCAGGGCACCAACTTTGTTGGAGCAAGACGAGAGTTCCAAGAAGCTATCAAAGAGATGGATCAGGTAGGTCTGAAGCAACTTGACTGGGAGTTTGTCATGAACCCTCCCTCTGCCAGCCATATGGGTGGAGTTTGGGAGAGACAAATCCGTACGATCAGAAGCCTCTTAACCTCCATTCTAGACCAGTCTGCTTGAACACTAGACACTTCCTCACTAAGGACCTACCTTTACGAAGTAATGGCCATAGTTAACAGTAGACCCATTACCACACAACTTCTTAACGAACCTACTGGACCTCAGCCACTCACGCCCAACCTCCTCTTGACCATGAAGTCATCAATAATAGCACCACCACCAGGAGACTTTGTGAAGGAAGATCTATACCTACGCAAGAGATGGCGTGGAGTGCAATATCTCGCCAATGAGTTCTGGCGGAGATGGAGAAAGGAATACTTGTTGAGCCTACAGCAAAGACAGAAATGGCAGAAGACAAGAAGGAATGCCAAAGTCAATGATATAGTGCTCATACAAGATGACACAGCACCCGGGACCGATTGGAAACTTGCTAAGGTCACTGCAGTGTATCCAAGTGAAGATGGATGTAGGGATGATGTTTGATAAGAAATTATCGAGTTCGAGCCTATTATCGAATCCTCTTATCGAACCGATTCCTTATCGATTCTCTTATCGAGTCCAGATAGGTTGTTGTATATGGAAAAAAACACAATCAGGTGACAGAGCTTTTTGTACAGGGCTGCTCGAGCTGGCCTGAAGAAAGGAATTAAAAAAGCTAAGGCGGACCACAGGATGAGTATAGAGTCCCACCTGTACAGCACATTAAGGACTATCTCCCCCAAGATTTCGACCCCTACCAGTTCCCATATCGGGCGAACAGATACACTGACCACTGCTTTACACCACTGCATCTGACGCTTTGCATTGGACTTGGTGATGTATGGCTTAGATGCAGCTGCTCGACCATGGAAACCCATTACAAGAAGCTCTCTGCGTACTGTACGTGAGCTAATTGCAAGGTCACATGAAGTTTGGAGCTCTGTAGCAACTGACTGTGCAGAAAGTCTCTTTGCACTATGCGCTTCAGCATCCGCTGACCCCTCTCTGTCAGTTTACGTGGCTTACCACTTTGTGGCTGAGTTCAATCAATCAATCAATCAATGTTTATTTATATAGCCCTAAATCACAAAAGTCTCAAAGGGCTGCACTAGCCACAACGACATCCTCGGTACAGAGCCCACATAAGGGACGTCGATGTGAATGACTATGAGAAACCTTGGAGAGGACCGCATATGTGGGTAACCCCCCCTCTAAGTACCGTCCTTAGTGGATCTAACATAATAGTGAGAGTCCAGTCCATAGTGGGGCCAGCAGGAGACCATCCCGAGCGAATACAGGTCAGCAGTGCAGAGATGTCCCCAACCGATGCACAGGCGAGCGGTCCACCCCGGGTCCCAACTCTGGACAGCCAGCACTTCATCCATGGTCACCTGAACCGGAATAACTCGCCGAGGGGGCAGAGGAGAAAAGAAAACTTTTGTTTTGTTTTGTTTTGAGTTGCTGTTGTTCCCAAACTCTCATTTTCTTGTAATAAAGCCGACAGTTGACTTTGGAATATTTAGGAGCGAGGAAATTTCACGACCAAAACAGCAAGTGCGGTGTCCAGGGAATAAGGGACCACCGGCCCCACGCAGCCAGGCCAGCGACAGGAACACCAGAGCTCGGTCCATTGTGCTCCCCGGCAGGGCCAAAGGCAGGCCATTGACAGACGCGCCCAGCAGAGGACAAGACACGGGAGAAGCAAGGGACAGCCAGCCCCCAAGCCAGCAAGAGACCACACCCCACGCGGGCAGAAAGACGGGACACCCCGCCCTGAGGGGCCCAGAGACTCCCCGGGAAGACTGTCCCCGCCGCACCAACAACCGGGCCCCCACAAGCCCAACAGAAAGCAAAACCAGCGTGACGCCACACAAACCGTACGTAAAGACAACTGATCACCCAATCCACCGCCATTAAAAAAATAATAATTTAATAAAAATTTCAAAACCTCGCACCCTCAGCGAGGTCTCTGCACGGGAATGGCAAGCCACCAGACTGCCGGCCGAGGAGGCAGTAAGGGGCGCGCTGCACCCCCAAGCCCCAACCCACCCGTGCATGTGATGTGGGAGTGTATAAATCCCCCAGAGTGTCTACTGTGTAGTTAAAATTAGGAGGTCAGCCATTACACATCACAGCAGTAGCGTGAGTGAGATATGTATGCGGGTGGGGACTAATAATGCGATTAAAATTGTGGGACATCAAGGCTATGGTGGGTCCCTACCATGCCGATTCCCCCAAACCTTAAGTGTCTAACATGCAGTTAAAATTTAGGGTTGGACGAGCAGGGGACAATTAAGGACGACTGGAGCCCCATAGAGGCATCCTCATCCCCCCCGCCATGCCTCCTTGCAGGACAATCCCTCAAAGTCCTGTATGTGGGTGTGTGCTTTAAGTAAGAGGAGCAGAGGGCCCAGACACACCCCTCAAAGCCCCTCATAGTCTATGCAGGAGGCAACCAAGAACTACGGCCAGGAGGCCGGAACCCCCCCCCCCCCCCCCTCCACTGCCCATGACCCCGCAGGCACTCCACATCAGGCTATCACGACTCCACGCAAGTCCGCCCCCTGCCAAACAAAGCCAGTGCCCGCCCACCCTGCGAAGTCCACACCAGCCACCCCACGCAAAAAAACTGCACATCCTCCATGCCCAACGCAAACACTGCATCCCAGCTATCCACACAGCAACAGGGAAAGAGCTCAACGCATCCCGCCCACATGTCAGCGCCCAGGCAAGCCAGCAAGCCAACACCAGCCAGTCCCCACAATTCCATCAGCGCACGGCCACCAATCACTGTTTTATGCACCTTATAGTTAGAATAGAGCAGCAGACTTTTGCCCGCATTTGTTTACTAGTTAAAATGCATAAAAATAAGAAAAGCATGTGTTTATGTCTTACAAAAGGATTGTGAATGATGGGCAAAATTACCCCCCAAAAAGTGCAGTCCCCCTATAGGAGCGATATTTTTGATTCTTTAAATGTCACTTTTTTTTTCATTTTAATTTGTAAACGTTTTAGAATGTTTTTTATTCATAAGGGCAACTTGCTTCACGTCCGGTTTATGTGAAATCACACAAGTTAATTTTCTGTTATAGAAAGCTGTTTGAAAAAAAATAAAAAAAACTTTTGAATATCTTAAGTTTAGCTTGTGGTATGTTGTTTCTAATGTATTGGCATTTAAGCCCGCTAGCATGAGTCGGTCTGTGATGTTCATAAAAGTGCGGCTATCGATCACAGTTTTTCGATAACTTTGATTCAAAACGATTATAGTAACCATCAAAAGTTTTAACGTGGTTATCTTTAATACTGTTTATCGTTACATCGATAGTTGGTATCGACTTAGTATCAAAGTAGCTATACTTTTGACAACCCTGTTGCTAAGTAACAATATGCTACTTTTTTGTACTTGCAAAAATAAATACACCAAAGAAATAAAGATTGGGGTGAGCAATATTGGGAAGGCTGTGTACACCTTGGACAAGTCGCCACCTCATAAGCCATCACACAGTGGAGGTTTACATTGTCACATCAACTCTTAAGTTTTTTTTATTTTTATATTCGCTTGAAACAGATGTTTTTGCACAATTATTTGCACTTAAAAATACAATTGCGTGGTAATAAATGGGATCAGAACATTTGAGCATTATAATTATGTTCAATTACAGTAAGTGTGTTTATCCTACACATTCCTGCCACTTCATTTTACACATCATGGCATCTTTTTTTGGGGGGGGACATATACCACAATAATATCAAACGGTGACCTTAATACTATAATGTCGTACCATGATATTTTGATATGTTACCTCTCTACTAAATAATGTTGTGAATGTGCCTCTAGTGTATTATAACACCGAAAAAATATTTTATGCAAATAAAAATAATTCTATAGCTAAGTGCAACAATGAATATTTGTAAAATTACTTTATAGATAATTTTGTTTGTATTACACACAACTATTTAAGGAAAATGTCACTAATGCAAAATTACAAAAAAAATTACTAAAAAGCAACAATGTATGAATATAAAAATGTCAATAGCTGTTTGCACTGACAGACTAGAAGAGATGATGTAGTCGCATAAACTTTTGAGGAAAATCAAGTGATTTGCTGAACGTATAAAAGAGAAACTGCAACAAATGTATCAGTCCTAATATGCAAGTATTGATCCGATAAAAAAACAACACAAAACTTAGCATGTTTTAATGTCATGAAAATGTAGAGAGATGAAATGTTAAGCATTCCTCTGGAAGGCCAGCTAGCTTTGTATGACAAAATAATTTGACCTCACTTGACCAGACTGTAAACATTTTTGTCTTTTCTGTTGTTTAAAACTGTGGCTCTTCCCCCAAATCCTATCTGTCATGAGAATTATTGCTCGCATTTCCTGGAAGGTTACCGAAGATGTTCTAAAAACTTGTTAGTGTAATGCAGTCATGCAGAAAACAAACTTTTCACATTTGGTCATAGTTATGCGAGTAAGTTATAGTTTAAAATTTGGCTCCAAAGGCTTGTCTAAAGTCAGGGTCAGTTCAGTGGGGAAGGAATCTCCTTTAGTGCAACATGTATTTGGCCTTGTTCCTCATGACAAAGCTTACTGGCATTATACATCTGCAAATGCTTGTTAGTCACTCATAGCTTTGCACAAGGCTAGTAACTGAAGAAAAAATGTCATAATTTTATCACTTGGTGCGTTGAGTCAAGTCACCATAGTTTGACATGTCCCACGGCACGTCTGTCTCATGATGTTTGTAAAACATTCCGAGAAAATCTAAACAGTGCATTCCACATAGCAGGATGCTGTCCTGGCCAGTTGGGGGAACGGGATAATGTGTTTGTCAGGAAGACCAACACATTAGTAATCAATGCCTTCATGTGCCCCACTGACGCTAAATACACCAGGAAACAAAGCTGAAGCTGTTGAGCAAGCAGGACTTTCCATGCTGAAAGCGCTGTGAGCTCATCCGGAAAAAAGACAGGATAAATTGAAGCCACAAGACGCTGAAAAGCGCACTTAGAGGATACTGAAGAAATGTTATTGCTGTAAGAGAAAGCACAGCAAAACACATCTATTAAATGGGCTGTTTCCAACCTGCTCCCAGTTACATTTTTCAATCAGGCAAAGTTATAGCATTACGTGCTGAAAGCCGTAAGAGGGCGGGATATACAGATAATGCTTTAAAACATATTGAAAAGTCGGCGCCCTCAATGTCAATGTTGGAAACAATAACAATCAATAATTTTCATATGGACAGTCATGTAGGACAGCCTGAGAAATTGTATAATGATCAATTCTGTGCACAAAATTAGGGCACTATCATTTCTGTGTTAACGGAATCACGCAATTAACCAATAAACGTAATCTATTGTTAATTGCGGAATATCACGGAAATTGACATTGTGACTGAAATGCTGTCATCGTGAGAATAAGGAATGTAAAATCACAAACTGGTAAAATCATCCGTCTCCGAGACACTCAGCCAACCTCTCCCGAACTAAACAATGTCAAGACAACCACTTGAAACACCAGCTAAGTCTGCAAACAAACTACAAAGACAGTGATTTTCTAACTAGCTTGGGTACGTGGGCTACAACTATTGGTACGCCAAAGAATCACTTAACTAAATTTGCAAACAAGGGGTTACTGTTCAAACTGTGATGTTACAGTGACCAAAAATATTAAACTCACTTGGTAAATATAAACTCTGCCTTGTATTTAATGAATACAATGCCAGGAATTGAAGTGTCTTAAACATCGTCATTGGTAAGCTTAACCATTCCAATAAAGTAGTACCTCAACTTACGTGCTCAATTGGTTCTATGACCGAGCTCGTAACTCAAAATTTGTGTATCTCAAATCACCGCCACCCTTTGAAATGAATTGAAATCAATGCTTGCCCTCCTCCAACAGAACACATTTTTAACATGTGACATGCCTAAAAAACTTTTAGATAAGAAATATGGTTTGAAAAACAGTACAATATAATGTACTACCAACCACATTAGTTTTTATTAATTAATGTAATAATAATTTATGGCATTTTCCTCTTCCAGCAGACTGAAGAGTAGTGTTTAGAAAATTACTTTTAAAAAGGAATGAATTATAGTTACTCGATACTTTACCAAAATATTAGTTTATTTACTTATGGAATTACTCTTTATAAATGTAGTTAATTAGTAGAAAAAGTAGTTCCTGTGTACATTTTTTAAAAACCTTCACATTTCTGGCATATGCAATTGAGAGACATTTCATAAGAGCAGCTGTGTTTGATAGCTCAGCAGCGGCAATTTTCACTGAATTGGGTGTAGCCCGCCTTCTGTCCGAGTGCAGCTGGGGTAGGCTCCAGCACCCCCCGTGACTCCGAAAGGGACAAGCGGTAGAAGATGGATGGATGTGTTAGCACTACTTAATAAAGAGATTAAATGTGCTTTGATGACTGTCTTGTCTCCTTATCCACATACGGGGTATGGTAGAATTACAAGCTTGTCACTTCAATCATTGATTTGTTGTTCATTATTACATTGTTGTAGTAATAGTAGGAGTGTGTGTATGTGTGTGTGTACTTAGCCTACATGTTGTTTGCTGTGTGATGTTCCCTCTTCCTATTTAATATCAATATTTTTAGTGTGATGCTGGATGTTGCTCTCATTAGTCAAAAGTTACTTCCTGCATTGAACTTGCTTTGCTTCTGGCTCTATCTTGTTGACATACAAGCACATCAAAAGTGTGTTACGTTTCATCAAACGCATCGGTAACGGCTTGGTCCATCCATCCCTTTTCTACTGCTGGTTCCTCTCGGGGTCGCGGTAACGTACATAAAAGTAATTTAATAGATTACTCTTTACTAGTAAAAGTAACTGCGTTAGTGAAGCCGTTTATCCTAACACGACTGAAGAGGACTTTGAAATTTAAATTGTCTTAGGCGACTGCAGCCAGGTTGCGTGTCTGAGGACCCTTTGTCCCGCTGTCCACCTCTTCCTGCTGCCCGTTTTGGTTGGGGCCTGCTGGTTCTAGTCCCCCGGTAAATCGTAACACCTCGGTGGGTTGCATGGTATTTTGTAGTGTTGCATGGCGGCCAGCTGCTGAGGTAGGGACCTTGTGTGTTGGCGGGTTATCTCTTCCTTTTTTTTTCTATCTTCCACTTTCCTCAGGGGGAGGATCCGCCAGTTAGTGGCAGGGAAGCTCGTAACTCAAATGTATCCTTGCAACTTGATGCATAACAAAAAAGAATACTTATATGTTGGGATACTTCTAAATCGAGGTACCACTGTACTAGCTAATACTTAAGTGTGTGAGCTCATTTTCCAAAGAGGACTATAGCCATGTTTAATATCAACACAGCCTCAAGTCATCCTCCACTCAAAAACATCGCAACCGTCAGGAGCCCTTAAGAACAGCAGCATACTTTCGACCTTCAAAACAACAGTTGTGTGTGCAACATTGGGTCTGATTGCACTAAAAAAAGTTTCAGAAAATTAGCTTATATAGACACGTATTTAAATCGCTCATTGGTACATTTAGGTTCCAAAATTATGAAGCTTTAACTTATAATAACAGTCAAATTTGTCCAATTATTATTCACCAATAAATATTAGGATGTTTGCATTTAACAGAAATGTAATTACTTGTTATTAATTTTACAGAAATAACACATTCTAAGGTGGTAAAATAAGTGTAAATGGGTAAAAAACGGAATTCCAAAAAATGTGTACAGAAAAACGTAATTTGGAAAAAAAGATTGATTTCATAGTCGTTCCAGACATCAACTTGCTAACAATAACTGCTGACTACAGTATATAGCAGGGCCTTGCTCAAGTGTCTTTATTTGGATTCTACACTTATGTACTTGCTGTATGTCTCTGACAATTCAGGCTTCTATGCATGAAAGTTAGTATCTGTTGTACACCCTGTAAAACATCCTAACACAATTCTGATGTGCTTTTATTGATATGCTTTATAAAGAATCTGTGTTCTCATACAGTACATGCCTTGTATTTTAGTGACCGTCAAACAATGTTGGCGCAGTCTATTATTGTAGACCTACTTACAAAGTCTCAAACTTACTTGTCACCTTTTAAGATTGTTCAATAAGGTAATATTTTGACGTTCTAAATGGCATTGATTGTTGAAATGTTGTCCTAACTTTGCATTCCATTCAAGAAGAGTGTTATTGACCTGGGTGAGATGTTTGAGATTCTTTTTGGAAAAATATCTGGAGCCCTTTGGACTAATTGTAACATCTGACAGCCTAATAACATACTTGTGCAATATATCCACGGTTGACATTTTTAGATCTCCTGGTGAATGGCAGTGTTATGTGACTGTCAAACCTTTTGAGAAACAGCAAAGCTGATGAAGCCCGTGAGAGGATTTTAAAATATTGTATTTGCTTTTGTTAGGCTCTATCTTTGTCTGTGTTATTACTATTATCATTATTATCAACTCACTCTATTTTTTATTTTCCTATTTTAATGATGTTGGATCTGTGTTGTTGTTGTTGTTGTTGTTGTTGTTGGGGACAAGTGTTGTAAATTAGCTTTGGCTACAAACACTGTGATGCATGCATCGGATAACTGTTTCAGATGTCTATGTTTTTGTATCTGTCCCTATTTCAAATAAACATCTATAATATAATAATAATAATAGTAAAATGTGTTTTTATATTTGCCTTGTGCTGCCATTGTGCTAACAGTTTGTCCCCTTTTGAATATTTGAACGAAGGTCATTGTCATAAATTACAATTCAACCAACTGTATCATAGAAAGAGATCATACAGTAGTATGAAATCAAATCTGTTGTACTTCTTGGCATATGGGGACATGGCTTTGGTCTCACTTCCATTGAAAACCTTGAGGTGTTTATTTTGGAGTGAGAAGCTATAAACACACTCAAATGAACTAAAGAACCTGTGATACAGGCCACAGCACATGACTTAAACCTATTTCCTTAGACATAGAAGTTATGTTTTACATTCCTTTTTTTTTTTAACATAGTTAAAAACAAAACATTGACTGATTTCTATGAACTTGTATGATGTTGGGCTACATAATGATTGGTAAAAAAAAATTAAACAAACTTTTTTTTTTCCTGCAAAAAATGTTACCATGTCGTCCAAACAAGTTTGGCCCAATACACATCACAATATTGATTGATCATTTGTTTATATTTTAAACCATTAATATGTTCAGCCACTGCCCGTTTTGGAAATTCTCCCATAATGTGTTGGCACTGGAGATGGAAGCTGAGATTGGACATCATGTGTTTGGTACATCACAAGTGATGTTCTTTGTTATTGTTTCTCTCCTGTGGCCACGTGCTGAGGCTCTTTCACAAGTATTAGTGTGCACATTGTATTTATTTTCCTCTTAGAGGAAAAGCTCCTCCTGTCCAGACTAGTCATTAAATATTTTTGGGAAAACAGTTGATCGGCTTAAAAAGTTGATTAAAATGTCACAATTTACTGTGAGGTTACTGCAATACAATTGTGGTAACCAACACATTTACAGTGTTCCCTTGCCACTTCACTTTACAATTTTAGTGCATTGCAGATTACCATTGAGTACTATTGAGTGCACATAGAGCTTGGCACCAATTTAAGTTTTTCATGTAGCGTGTATGAGACATTTTAGAGTACAGTATAATGTATATTAGGAAAACAAGTTGACGTTTTATGCTGAATTGTTTCATTGTACCTGTTAAACCATATCCAATTGTATTTACAATCCACAAAGTATGTGAAAATACCGTCTAAACATTGGAAAATGCCACACATTTTGAATATTTCGCTCTGAATGTCTTCAGCAATTTCCATAGATTCGGGTTCCGATGACGTCAGGGTGGGAACTCGTCTGCACTCTGTCCATATCAGCAGATCAGTCATACTAGAAATACACAAACATTGGAAAGAGATTTGCTGTCTATCATTCACAATCCTATGTAAGACAAGAACACATACATTTACATTTTTTTATGCATTAAAAATAGTAAATCTTTTTTTTTTTTTAAGTCAGCGAACAAGTCAATAGAGGCTCTGCCCACAAATCCCTCTAAATACTCATCCAAAACCCGATAACAATACCATATTTACATATTGTGAATATTACCGATATTGTTATTATAAGCGTTAACGCAGCTAAACTATGTTTTAGTGGTGCATTGATTACAGCAGCGGATCCGGCCCGCAAGCGTCCAAAATCAGGCCCGTGTGAAGTCCCAAGTATAAAAAAAAAAAACTTTGTACCGCTTGCTACTCACGGTGTCTCCTAGCCGCTCAGGCAAATCATATTGTCTAAAAATGCATTTTCTCATCGATGACGTGACATAATTGCGCACGTGGAAAGTGTGCTATATATATCTAATATATATATATATATATATGTATTAGGGGTGTGGGGAAAAATCGATTCGAATTCGAATCGCGATTCTCACGTTGTGCGATTCAGAATCGATTCTCATTTTTCAAAAATCGATTTTATTTTTTTATTTTTTTTAAACTAACCATTCCAACAAAACAATACACAGCAATACCATTACAATGCAATCCAATTCCAAAACCAAACCCGACCCAGCAACACTCAGAACTGCAATAAACAGCAATTGAGAGGAGACACAAACACGACACAGAACAAACCAAAAGTAGTGAAACAAAAATGAATATTATCAACAACAGTATCAATATTAGTTACAATTTCAACATAGCAGTGATTAAAAATCCCTCATTGACATTATCATTAGACATTTATAAAAAAAAGAACAATAGTGTCACAGTGGCTTACACTTGCATCACATCTCATAAGCTTGACAACACACTGTGTCCAATATTTTCACAAAGATAAAATAAGTCATATTTTTGGTTCATTTAATAGTTAAAAACAAATTTACATTATTGCAATCAGTTGATAAAACATTGTCCTTTACAATTATAAAAGCTTTTTACAAAAATATACTATTCTGCTTGCATGTCAGCAAACTGGGGTAGATCCTGCTGAAATCCTATGTATTGAATGAATAGAGAATCGTTTTGAATTGAAAAAAAAATCGATTTTAAATCTAATAGTGACCCCAAGAATCGATATTGAATCGAATCGTGGGACACCCAAAGATTCACAGTCCTAATATATATATACATACATACATCCATCCATTTTCTACCGCTTATTCCCTTCGGGGTCGCGGCGGGCGCTGGAGCTTATCTCAGCTACAATCGGGCAGAAGGCGGGGTACACCCTGGACAAGTCGCCAGATAGACAGACAACATTCACACTCACATTCACACACTAGGGCCAATTTACTGTTGCCAATCAACCTATCCCCAGGTGCATGTCTTTGGAGGTGGGAGGAAGCCGGAGTACCTGGAGGGAACCCACGCAGTCACGGGGAGGACATGCAAACTCCACACAGAAAGAACCCGAGCCCGGGATTGAACCCAGGACTACTCAGGACCTTCGTATTGTGAGGCAGACGCACTAACCCCTCTGCCACCGTGCTGCTGATATATATATATATACATCTAATATATATCTAATATATATATATATATATATATATATATATACATATATATATATATATATATATATATATATATATATATATATATATATATATATATATATATATATATATATATATATATATATATATATATATATATATATATACAGTATATATATATATATATATGTATGTATATATATATACGTATGTATATATATATATATATATATATATATATATATATATATATACAGTATATATATATATATGTATGTATATATATATATATATGTATGTATATATATATATATATATATATATATATATATATATATATATATATATATATATATATATATATATATATATATATATACAGCCCGGCCCCCGGCCAAATTGTTTTAACCCAATGCGGCCCCCGAGTCAAAAAGTTTGGGGACCCCTGGATTAACCCCTCTCCCACCGTGCTGCCGATATATATATATACATCTAATATATATATATATATATATATATATATATATATATATATATATATATATATATATATATATATATATATATATGTATATATATATATATATATATGTATATGTATATATATATATATATATATATATATATATATATATATATATATATGTATATATATATATATATATGTATATATATATATATAGCCCGGCCCCCGGCCAAATTGTTTTAACCCAATGCGGCCCCCGAGTCAAAAAGTTTGGGGACCCCTGGATTAACCCCTCTGCCACCGTGCTGCCGATATATATATACATCTAATATATATATATATATATATATATATATATATATATATATATATATATATATATATATATATATATAGCCCGGCCCCCGGCCAAATTGTTTTAACCCAATGCGGCCCCCGAGTCAAAAAGTTTGGGGACCCCTGGATTACAGAGAGGTTACTAGCTTATGCTGCTGTATTGACATACTATGAGCTGACTGGTGTCCTGCTACTGCTGGTGCTGCATTGCGTCTCAGAAGGCGGAAGATAATTCTAGATCATAAATCATGCCTTTCACCTGGATAATAGGAGGATTTAGCCGTAAATTGAGAAGCTGTTCACCTGTGACATAAAATGTATACCCACTGATCCAGAGAAAGAAACGACAATCGGATACTATGTCTGCAGGCGGCAACATTTCCTTTCAACCCTTTGTGTTGATTATGAAATAAGCGCATACTATCAGTCGGGGCATCCCTGTGAGAACAGACGTTGTACGGTAAGTAATCGTTTCAATATGTTTGTATTTCTTGTTTAACACTTAACACTATAGTGAAACCTCGACTTACGAGCTAAATTGGTTCTTGAACAGGGTTCGTAAATCAAAAAGTTTGTATAGTGAAGCAGAGTTCACCATAAAAAACAAAATAATTATGATTTTCTTTCACTAATCGAAAAAGCTTCATTAGGTCATCCTCCGACGTGACAACCTCTGAGAAAGGCAACACTTGTAGCCGAAACCGTCAGGTACGGAAATAAACACACAACAAATAAACACATAACAAATTGCAACGTAAATACGAATAATGGGTTGCAGCCTCGACAAATGTACCCATTTTAGTGAAGCTTCGTACACTTTAAACACAATATAAAGTGCTGAACAGTACTATTAATCAAACAAACATAAAAGGAGGTGATGGATCAACTTTTTATTTAGTAACAGAACTGTGTTATATGCGCTGCCCTGTCAACACGCGCACACACAGAGAAGCCGATCAAAAATTACAAATGCCTTTAACAACCATATTGCTACCATAATAAACATTTAAAAAAATAAAATTCACTAACATTAACATTAACGAGGAGCTGAGGGGGGAAAAAAGCCGTGTGTGTGCCCCAGGAGAGGAGAAGAAATGTTACCTATTTGTGCAATAAATCTGCTTTGGCATAATTTTCCAGAAATGTACAGTCTTTTCACAATAAAACTTGCTGTAGTACGAAGCCTGTCTTCACATTCTTCCATACTTACGTGCGCCATTGATGTACACTACTCCCCGCAAAAAGTATTTTTTTTAATCCACAGGGATTCCCTCATTTTTGGCATGCTTGGCTGGTGGCTTTTTGGGACTCTTATTGAGTAGCAAAATGGACAAAACCTGTCAGTAGGGGGGGGAAAAAACACACAAAAGGCCCACATACTGAAGCGTTGAGAAATGACTAGGAAGGCAGAACGTGAGTGGAAGGCTCCGCTTCTGCTACAATGAAGCGCCCAAAGTTTTACTGGTCGCCAATGTAAAATGAATGACTGAATGGAGCGTTTGTTAGAGACATGGTTGGCACCCTTAGGCATACTTTGCTCGATCTGAAAGCTCGTAAATAGAAAAGTTTGTAAATAGAGGGGTTCGTAAATCAAAGTTCCACTGTACTGCTACATGATGCTCATGATTTACTAAAGCCAGATCTATTTCGCACACAGCTTCCAAAACTTGTAGCTCACCCTCTTTATACTCGGGCTCAAAAATAAGGTTATGAATCATAATTTTTCCCAAAGTAGTCTGTGTTGGCCTTCACAACAGCCACACTTTCTCAAAGCAGTTTTATGTGGTACAGGGTGTAATGATAAGTGTGACCAATAGATGGCAGTCATACATAAGAGATACGCGTGGACTGCAGGTTGAAGCCTGTTCAATAAATGACGCTAGCAGGTACCCGCAACCAAGCAACACCAAAGCTTTAATGTTTCACTGAGAATATAGAACATCACAAACGGCGCTCAAAAATTTGTCAAAATGTTTTAGTACGACTTTGGTAAGCTACGAAGCCGCACCTCTTGATGGAACGTTGAGTATTACAGCAACCATAGTCACACGCACTGTGCTTCAACATACATTTTACTATGGTGTGTTTATAAGGACCCCAGAATGGAACCTTTTAGAAGACATATTATTGAATGTTTTGTTTCACTATATTATGCAAAACCAACTTTTCTTACCTATTGGTACCTGTTGATGTGTATTTGGGAACTGCATACGTCCCGAAAATTTGCACACATCCGCCATTGTAGTCAATAAGCTCCTTTTGTTTCTCTATCCTCTTGTTGTGGGGCATCCATCCTCCACTGTTGCCATTTCTGATACAAAGTATAACATATATATGTCAGTAAACTCGCTATGGAAGAGCTAAAAACTACTGGTACAACAAAGATGACGGGTAGAAGACGCTGTTGAAGTGGAGCCACATTAATAAGACCACCCACAAAACGCCGCATCCTGAAGGGACGGTCAGAAAGCGACTTGAAGATGGTCTGTAACACATAATCTATTAGGGGTGTAAAAAAATAAAAATAAAAGATTTTCTAATAAATCGCGATTCTTATTTGTCACAATTCTTAATCGATTCAAAAAAATCAAAAATCGATTTTAAAATGTTTTTTTTCCCCCAACCTGTCCCGTCCAGCCACTTAGGCAAATCATATTGGTCCCCCTGCTGGGCCTGTGTAGATGCCCATATCTGCTGTACAGATTTACTTTAGAAAAGAGAAGTGTGCGATTATTCTCTTATTGCCTTATTTTTATTTGACTTTATTAAATGTTTGGGGATATTTTTATTAAACAAAACCAGTTTTCTTTTAAGTACAAACCCCGTTTCCATATGAGTTGGGAAATTGTGTTAGATGTAAATATAAAGGAAATACAATTATTTGCAAATCTTTTTCAACCCATATTCAGTTGAATATGCTACAAAGACAACATATTTGATGTTCAAACTGATAAACTTTTTTTTTTTGCAAATAATCATTCACTTTAGAATTTGATGCCAGCCACATGTGACAAAGAAGTTGGGAAAGGAGGCAATAAATACTGATAAAGTTGAGGAATGCTCATCAAACACTTATTTGGAACATCCCACAGGTGAACAGGCAAATTGGGAACAGGTGGGTGCCATGATTGGGTATAAAAGTAGATTCCATGTAATGCTCAGTCATTCACAAACAAGGATGGGGCGAGGGTCACCACTTTGTCAACAAATGCGTGAGCAAATTGTTGAACAGTTTAAGAAAAACCTTTCTCAACCAGCTATTGCAAGGAATTTAGAGATTGTACTATCTACGGTCCGTAATATCATCAAAGGGTTCAGAGAATCTGGAGAAATCACTGCACATAAGCAGCTAAGCCCGTGACCTTCGATCCCTCAGGCTGTACTGCATCAACAAGTGACATCAGTGTGTAAAGGATATCACCACATGGGCTCAGGAACACTTCAGAAACCCACTGTCAGTAACTACAGTTGGTCGCTACATCTGTAAGTGCAAGTTAAAACTCTCCTGTGCAAGGCGAAAACCGTTTATCAACAACACCCAGAAACGCTGTCGGCTTCGCTGGGCCTGAGCTCATCTAAGATGAACTGATACAAAGTGGAAAAGTGTTCTGTGGTTTGACGAGTCCACATTTCAAATTGTTTTTGGAAACTGTGGACGTCGTGTCCTCCGGACCAAAGAGGAAAAGAACCATCCGGATTGTTATAGGCGCAAAAATTGAAAAGCCAGCATCTGTGATTGTGCCAGCATCTGTGATTGTATGGGGGTGTATTAGTGCCCAAGACATGGGTAACTTACACATCTGTGAAGGCGCCATTAATGCTGAAAGGTACATACAGGTTTTGGAGCAACATATGTTGCCATCCAAGCAACGTTACCATGGACGCCCCTGCTTATTTCAGCAAGACAATGCCAAGCCACGTGTTACATCAACGTGGCTTCATAGTAAAAGAGTGCGGATACTAGACTGGCCTGCCTGTTGTCCAGACCTGTCTCCCATTGAAAATGTGTGGTGCATTATGAAGCCTAAAATACCACAACGGAGACCCCCGGACTGTTGAACAACTTACAAGCAAGAATGGGAAAGAATTCCACCTGAGAAGCTTAAAAAATGTGTCTCCTCAATTCCCAAACGTTTACTGAGTATTGTTAAAAGGAAAGGCCATGTAACACAGTGGTGAACATGCCTTTTTCCAACTACTTTGGCACGTGTTGCAGCCATGAAATTCTAAGTAAATTATTATTTGCAAAAAAAAAAAAAAGTTTATGAGTTTGAACATCAAATATCTTGTCTTTGTAGTGCATTCAATTGAATATGGGTTGAAAAGGATTGGCAAACCATTGTATTCCGTTTATATTTACATCTAACACAATTTCCCAACTCATATGGAAACGGGGTTTGTAATATAGAAATGTATCACAGTCTTTGTCTGTTTTATGGAGGAATGCATTTAACCATAGAACTGGCACACAATGTTAGTAAAAAGTATTGATTTTGAATCAAGAATCGTTTTGACTCGAGAATGGATTCCGAATCGAATCGTTACCCCCAAAAATTGAATCGAATTGTTTCTTGCCCAAAGATTCAAAGCCCTATACCGCTTTAATCTGCGGTGAAGATTATAGTAATTGTCCCAGGACGCTGCATGGACTTTAGTTTGCTCCTGGTAAGGAATGTTGGCGCTCTTAACCATGTTTCTAATGCATACCTGAACTATGAATCAACTCAGTGTCATAGTTCAGGTGAGTTTGTATAAGGGTAAAAGCAAGCAAGGAAATTATTTTAAGTCAGTGGATTCCTTTAGTGAGATTTTAAAGTTTTTGGAAAAATATGTTTTTTGTTAACCTGTTTTTGACACACACTAAGTCCAAATAAAGTCATGTTTTTATTTATGAAAATCACGCCAAAAGAAGAGAATTTTGGGTTTGAGCTCAAACATTTCTTTCGGGATCAATAAAATATCCAACTTAACCTTAGAAAGGATAAATTCTCCTGACAGGGAACTGACTGTAGAGAATTGTTTCTGCTTTCAAGTTGCTATGTGGTGACCTCAATGCACATTTTCAATCAATGCATAGTTTGTAATGGAGCCACATATTGAGCCTGTTTCTGGACAATACTTGGCTGCAACAGCTCAACATTTACAATACAATACATATTTTTTCTGACATTGCATTTCCTACACATATGGCAGTTATCAAGCTACAATTAGATGCAGAAGAGTTCAATTTTCTAAGACTCTTCCTTTTCTGATGACTAAACTTTTTTTTTTATTTCTGCGGTTCAGACCACAAAGACCATCTAAAAATATCTAACCTTAAAACGAACCATATGGGCTCAGCATTGCATAACAGATTATCCAAGTGCAACCCGGTTTGTTGGTAACAGCAGGAAGCTAAAATGAGAAAAGTGCAAGGGAAATGCCAGTTTTTGGAAATAGTTATTAATGGAAATGGAAATAAACCGAACAGTTAACAAACATTGTTGCAGTGACTTTCCAATTGTAATTTGTGAGCAGAGTGGGGGACAAGATGTTTCTCAAGCCTATTGGCCCCATCCTCTTTCGAGTTGTTTTGACTCGTGCTGCAGACCTGAGAATATGGCACTTTGGGGCAGGCAGCACGCCACTAACCTTCTCACCCTCTCTTTGGCACCTGACACCTTACACTCCACTTTCCGTCATTGTGTTTGTCTTCCTGCAATGCGACTCTTCCAAATGAATAGGGAAAGTTGAAGGAAGAGGATGATGGAAGTACATAGTAGAGCACATCTTCCTGAGTGCATTGTCTTCGATGTCACTTCACTTTCAGCTGCTGCTTCTGCATGCTGTTTTAGGATGATGTGATATCTCATTTTGGAAAACAACACCTTCCAACTTTCTATGCAGTGAGGTGCCATACAGATATGCGCTGTGTGAAGATGATATAGTGCTATTACATCTTGTGATCAGTTTGTTACACAATTGAATGAGAATGAGCTAAGATTCATCACAGTAACAATGAATCCTCCAACGGCGAACGCAATCTGTTCCTTGACGCTGGTTGACATCCAAGTTGTTCTAATTTTGAACATAACATGATCATGTGCCATGAAATATAGAGCAAAACATTTTCCTGTCTCGTTTAATCACTATTGAGAGTTACAAAAGCCTTGTGACACTTTTCCCTGGTCCTGAGTCATCCTCACCCCAGTTATATTTGGGGTAGCTAAGCCCTCACCAGTGAGAAGTCTCGTCACAGACCACCAATGTAGATGGTGTTTTTATTTTAAATCGGTGATGCCCCTCGTGTACCCCTCTGTGACGATACTTAGCAGGTCAGACTGCAGATCTTGTGTCACAGGCTGAGGTGGTGAATATTGCAGCGTGTTGGGAGTCAGACATGCCTGGCTGCAGCACATGATGTGACGCAGCAAGTTTAGCTGTAGGGCAGCAGTTTTGTCGACGTTGACATCAATACACCAAGCGTGTCCCGGAGTTCCATTGTCACTTGACTGCAGTCTAATTTGAGAACAGTAGATGCCCTGTCTTGTTGCCTTATGCGTGTTTAGGCGGCGGAGAACGCTTGTGTGCTCCCTGTACAAAGGCTATGTTCTCCAAGATAACTTTTGCACCTGTTTCTCTGAGCTCATGTACTACAGCTTGTGCCTGATGTGTCATTCCCTCACTTGTAGTTTTCCTGGTTTCACTGAGTCCTGTGATTTAAAAAAGAAGATAGCCCTGACAATATTGATGTTGATCTCTAGGTATGAATGGTTGATGTGACTTTCAGGTGAGAGGAGCTAGCTTGTGATCAAGGATTCAGTACTCTCTGACAGGGAGGATAAGACTGGATAGAGCTGTAATTGAGCTTGCCTCTCTCAGCATCATATAGTGTACCCCTAAGCAAAGCCCTTAAGCTTTTCTTCTCTGAATAGTTAGCCAAGAAGTCTGTGCTTATACTGGTCAACTTCCAGGTGTAATTTTGTTTTACTGCATCAGGAATAGGGATGTGTACCGAATTTGGTACTTTTATTGGTACCAACTAGGCCTGGGCCGATAGCAAATTTTGCTCGACGATATATTGACCTACAAATTGCCGATAAACAATATTATTGCCAATGTTTATTTGAGACCAAATTAACCACTGATGTAATGACAATACATAATAATAATGGACGTATACTATATTTCAAATGCAATCAACTTGAGTTTCTCGTATATTTTGACTTTGTAATTGAAATGCAAACTAAAAAATAAAATATACTCTTGTCTGTAAGCAAAATTTTGCACTTGCACAGGCCAAATAACCACTCACTTGAAGCAGCTAAACTCATCTTCTCGCCATCACTCCACCGTACGGCTAAGTGTGTCCATTTTACATGTCCATACGCTCTGCACTTCAACAGTCACACACAGGATGTTGTATCAACTGTGATCTTCCGAGGTATGCGGTCTCAGGAGTGTTTATCTCTCCTTTTTGACAACAATGAATGGCATAGTTGGAATAGTTTAAGACAGGATCACAGCTATCGTCGTTTTTGGCTTGATTGTGTGCGTACCCTGACACACTCCCTCACAGCACCACAATGCAGGTTTAACAGATTTCCTGTAAGCTATTGTATCTGTTTGAATATGGTGGCATCCTGGTCAAAACCTTCAGGTTGAACAAGCCCTCTTTCTCTCCAGCCGTTTCCGCTCCTAATCTCTATTCCTTCCTTTTTCAATATTTTGCCTCTCTTCTGCTCTGTACTTCTTTGTCTCTTACGCCACAGCTTTCTCTGCTGTGGAGATGTCATTCTATTAATATGCACTATATGGGCAAAAGTATCGGGACACTTAGCCCTTACCCCAAGAAAATATATAATTGGTCGTAGGGTTGGGCGATGTGGCTGAAAATTATATCACGATATCTGTTTTTTGTATTGATCGATATTGATAATTATTGATACGTTTTATGACTTATTTAAGACTGCCAATAAATACAGTAAACCAATTTACCATTTACCAAGGGTGCTATTTATCAGTGGACAAGGTGTCTGGTTGTCAGGTAGGATGAGCTTGGCTAAGGTAATAAAATAATTGTACTGGATTTAAAGGTAGTTGCAGTTTTGAGACACTAGATGGCAGTAGTGTATAAACTATTGAACACTACACTGTAGTTCGGGAAGTTACTCATTAAACCGACACATTGGAAGTGTCAGGATGTTGCCGCACGGTCTGCATTAAAACCAACAAAACTAAAGACAAGTTTCTGTTATTGAGTTGATATATTAAGATATCACAGTTTCTCTTGTCACTCCATGCAGTGAATCCACAGCGAGACAGAAAGATGGCACAACCAACCTTGGTGATTGGTTGTTGGCATGTTTCTCTAATCGCTCAGTGAATATTATTACCTGATTGGCTGTTAGCGTGTTCCCCATTGCTCAGAGACACTTTCTGTCTTCTGTTTTACTGGCTTCCCAGAGCGCGAGTGGCTTCATGAAATGAATCTTGCTTCATCATTCCTGGTTTCTTCCGACTAAAAAATATAAATATGTATTGAAGGTTTTATCGAACACATTTTATATTGATATCGAATATGTGTCTATCGCGATATATATTGATATTGTTTTATCGGCCCAGCTCTAATTGGTTCCCTCTTTGCACCTTTATTGGCTTCCACTTGTATGTGAAGCATTACTAAACATTTTGGAGTGTATCATCTAGAACAGTGAGCCCATATGCAGTCTTGTCTTGTCAAACCTCTTTAGTATGTGTCAAAGAAATTAGTTGGAAAATATACTGCAGACCTCATATTAATCAAATGCTATTGTCATGTACTGATTTAAAAAAAACTGTGTAAAACAAAGCCCATTTGTGAGGTCCGGGGTCACTTATTGTTGAGCTGGCACAGAAAGAGGTTTTCCCAACATGTTTATACAAAGCTGGATCCAGACTTATCCACAATATCTTGATAGGTTGTCTCTACCTGTTTCCTGTCTTGCGGTAATGCTGTTGTATGTACTGAATGTGCTTTTTGTAGAACTAAGATATTTTTCTGAATTATTGACCTCGATTTTGGATTACGGACACTCTTGATTGCTTTCTGGAATACGACCCCTGCATGATTATTGGCCCTTCTTGGAGCACGTATTGGACTTGTTTGCTCTTGAGACAGAGCTGCGCCACCAAGCTCGCAGAGCGAAGCCGAGTCCAGCTATCTCCTGTCGGTCAAGACCCACGACCTGAGTGGTCAGTGCCAGCATGCCCCCCAAGAGGAATTCACCATCGAAAGAAGTCGAGGAAAAAAAACAAAAAAACACTTGACTTCTTGGCCGAAGAAGTGACGGCGGTCCGACCAAAAATCACTACATATTTTTTACTACTTGCTAGTGTTACTGTCTCTGATGAGTTATTGGGTAGAAATATGGGGAAATAATTACAAAAGTACTCTACATTCACTAACCATGATAAAGAAAAGATCAATTATAATAATACATAATGTTGGACATACAAACACTTTATTTATGAAATCAAAAATATTGAAATTTATCGATATTGTGAATTTGCAAACCGCTAAAAATATGTACAAAGAAAACTATAACCTGCTACCAGTGGGGCGGCGTGCCTCTGTTGGTAGGGCGGCCGTGCCATGTTGGATCCCTGCTTCAACCATCCTAGTCACTGCCCTTGTGTCCTTGGGTAAGATACTTTACCCACCTGCTCTCAGTGCCACCCACACTGGTTTAAATATAACTTAGATAATGGGTTTCACTATGTAAAGTGATTTGAGTCCCTAAAAAAAAGTGCTATATTAGTATAATATTAAAAAAATAATAAACAATACCCAAGAATGTACAACAATTCTTCTCAACAAAAGAGAAGAAATATAACCTCCTATAAAAATGTAATTTAAAACTGCGACCCCGAAGGGAATAAGCGGTAGAAAATGGATGGATGGATGGATGTATGCACGTGCAACACTTAAGACCTTTAGCATATCAGTATGTGGAATTAAATTATCGAATGGATTAAGCAAAGAAGTAAAAAAATTTACTAACTTGACGCAGTTTAAGAAACTATTCAAACACAAAAGTGTTTGCAATGTTTAAGGAAGAAGAACAATGATATTTATTGAAAATAAGATATCATACATCTCTATGTGAATCATAACTGACTTAACTATTTATGAAGAGAACTGTTGTAGTTAGATAACATTAATATAATTGCTATAAATTGAAAACAGGAAGTGAGCATATATGTGTAAGAAACTATGAAGTTGAAAAGGGGTAGGATTAAATAAGATCTGCTTCTTCCTACTCCTTTTCAAGCATTTGTAAAGAGAAATGGGAAAACATGTGATGTATTATGTTGAAACTAGCATGTTTAAAATAAACTTCAACCAACCAAATATATTGATAACATGAATAATTGGCATTCAGCATAGATTGTGATGTATCGTCCAATTCCTGTATAAATTATTAGGAAGTTTATACTGGTCTTTTCCAGGGGAAAAGTCATTGTAAAGACAATAAGTTAGTTTACATTTTTCTGAACAATTGCTTCACTGTCTAGCTGTATTCTTTAGTAGTCTGTTGTTTGCCTGTCTACATCTGATCCCTGCATTTTTTGTGGTTGTCTCACATGTTTGCACTGGAATACAACTGTTTCTTTAGAAAGTTGTTTAATGATGCTCGCTTCCTTTATGACTAGACACCCAATTAGCTTAGGCATTTCTTCTTGGTGGTTTTGAAAGACAATAAATGTTAACATGCCACTTGCAGCTCGATAAGTAAATAGTAGTGATGGGCAGGGCCGGCTCGAGATCATTTGACGCCCCAGGTGAGAGTGAATACCCCTATAATATACATCTATATCTATAATATAATGATAGATTGCAACCCATAATATATGTGCATTATTATCTCTTACTTCCTATTCCAGTAATAGTTATAATCTCTATACATATCTATTGCTAAAAATGCCAAACATCACTGAAAGCTACATTAGGATGAGCTGAAAGCTAATATTCATTATTTTCTCTTGCAGAATGATGTTGTTAGTAATAAAATACATTTAAGCACTCATTTACTATTTTAGATTAATGTCTTGAGAGTATTTAAAAAGAATTTTGGCAAAAGTTGGTCTGATATTCATTTAGATGTGTTACCATTGAGCATATAGTATATGTTGTATACTTTTTATCTAAAAAAGGATTGTTACTGCAGTCTGTTACAAATAAAAAATACTCACCTGGATCTACATGTTGAGTCTCTCTCACCAGCAAATATGCTGCTCCTGCTTGCTGTCTGAATAGATGCTATAGTGTAAAACACCAAATGGCATAAATATCATTTCTGCATGCATTGTAACTCTAAAGTATGTTTTCTGATATGATAAAAAATATTACATTCACTTTGTATTTGTTGATAAATAAAACAAAGATAATGGGAAGAAATTGCCCTGCAATCATATTCCATCCATCCATTTTCTATGGCTTGTCCCTCTCAGGCATGAAAATCAATCAATCAATCAATCAATGTTTATTTATACAGCCCTAAATCACAAGTAAATACATTGTAATAACATTTTTCTTTACGGCAACGCTCAGGTGAACACAGTATCACCTCTTCTGTAAATATTTTTTGATTACATCACATCGCAAATAGCATCCATTATTTCATTTTATTAATAGCTTACATTGCAGCCAAATGAGCCAATAACAATAAATACAGTTTAAGTTTGGGTTACCGACTTTTTACTCCTGTTTACTTAAGAAGTTCACCCAATTGAGCTTACAGTTACCGTATGCGTATGCGAACTACTCTCGCTGGTCCCTGAATAGGACAGGCAACAACAACCTGTTGCTACTGTAGTTAGCCCATATAAGAAAATTCAAGATCCTAACGCTAAAAAGGAATTAGCTAAATGTACAGTACATACATACATCTGCTTACAGCCCGTATTTCCCCATTCCTCCGCTTTATAGGCTGCACTGGATAACTTTGATGTTCCCATTTTCATCGTAAAAGATTATTAATCTGATAAAGTTGCTCCACTAGCCTTCGACTGTGATGCGACGTTGCGTCGCACTGAGTCCACAAGCAATAGCAGCATTAAATCAGTGCCGAAGGAGGCAGCGCGTCACGTCAGATCATAGGTTTGATTTTTTTTTTTAAAGAAAACGTTTCAATTAGGTGTACAGAGTGTGCATTATACATACATTTGTATTTAAGTATTTTTATTGTTATTCAAATTGTTGAATTTACATGGACACATTGCATGTCCTGCAAAATAAAGGATATAAAAAATTTTAATGTTCCATTTTGCGGGTCTATACTTTTTATTTAGTGGAAGATGCGGCAAAATGTCTCTTTTAATAGTAACGGTTGCAGACACCTTAAACAACACTGAAGCACAGATGCATCACGAAACCCAAGGAATGACACTGAGACCTCCGATACCTTGACCTATGTGTGGAAAAAAAGTGTTCTAAAAAACCCATGTGACCGTTACAGCGGCTGTGTCATTTGACTGTGAAGCACCAAAACTGTGTTAATCAATAAGCCCTTATTTTGCCTCAAAATTGGCAGCTCGTATTACATGGAGGAGGAGAAATGGCGTGCAATTTTTTTTTTAAAAGGAAAATTCGAAGTGTGTGGTCATTTTAATTTATAGCGCCAAATACGGTAAAGAAATATTCTTCTTTTCCTGTTTACAATTCGGCTCAGTGACCAGTGTTGCACATTATATATTCCTTTCTGCGCAGCTATTCGCTTGGAAAAAAAGAAAAACTAAACAAGGTAAATTTCAATATTACGTGGTTCGATTTATAGCGATCTTCTATAAAACGCGGTCGTGCAATGGACCGTGGTTTTTCGCCCGTTTTTTTTCCACCAGAGTCATCCGCATTGTTTTTCACCAAATAATGGACTATCAAAACTGTATGGACCTACTGGTTGATAGTGCCCACTCCATTTTGTGACATGGGAGCACAATCCACCATTCATGTCACGTCATGTGGGGGGCTATCCACCAAACAGCATCTTTGTCTTCGTCAACCCTCGCCGTTTGCCATCAGATGTGACAAATGTTTGTTTACTTTCAAGATGCCGTCAATGTTCGACTTTGCCGGGGTCTTTTTTTCTTTTGCCTGTCTACAACAGGACGAAAACTGAGCTTTTTGTTGTCGTTTCTGAAGCGGAACATTGACAAGTGTCCCCTTTGAAAAAAATGCATCCGTACAACTGTGACGAGACAGGATTACTCATCTCAACACTCAAGCAAGAACAAAGCACAACGCAGAGAAGTATTCAAACAATTTAAAGACACATAGTCACGCTACAGTTCACTGTCAGCAAGACAGGAATTCACAAACTTAAACCACTATGCCTTGGTAAATCTGCAAAGTTCCACTGTTTTCACTACATAAATTGGGATTATTTTATTATATTTTGAAACAAAGGGGTAATAAAAAAAAACGTATATATATTGCGCTCTTGGGAATAACGCAATCAGGATTAAATGGACCCCAACGACCGAACTTTGAGTGTAATAATTGTATTTGCAGGTCAAATGTAAAGCCTTTTTCTAATCCAGCAGATGGCAACCATTATGAAACACTGACACAGTGTCAGTGCAGTGGAACAATGTCCCTTGTGAATCAATAAAGTTTGTCTAAGTTTAAGTGTCAATACAGCTAGTGAGTGTGCCATATACTTACTGAGGCGCCATTTACCCGACACTAGTAAAAAGCTATGCAATCCAGAAACAGGGACATACTATTTGGTTTTTCCATGGAAGAATTCAAAATAACTGTTAAATCTGACTAGACCAATTAAGAATTTGGGTCACCGCCAGCAAACAGTATGAGCTCCAGTTAAAACTAAAAAGTGAATTTAACAAGTTTTAAGCAACAGATACAATCACACAGGTGTATTGGTGCTATTAAATCACATAATTTGTACACCATTCTGATGCTGTAGTATTGTATTATGTTTGCAGTTCTGCCAGCCAGGAGGTTGGAAGCTGTCCAGGGAGAGGAAAGCACCCACTTTCTTTACTGTTGTGTTGACGGATATCGAATCAGACCGACACTACTGTTCCTGCCTCACATTCTATGAGGCTGAGGTCAATTTGCAGGTAGGCTTGCATGCATGCAACTACACACACGCACACACATGCACAGACACTTTTCTTGATTTAAGGGTACATTGGTCATGTGACGTACACTCAAGAAGCTTCTATGTAACTGCAAATGCACCCTGCCTTACCCCTAAACTGCTGCACGTGCCACATTAATCCGGATCTACTGAAACCTCAAGTCTGCGTTATAGATCGCCACAATAGTAAAATTAATTTTGAGAACACTCCGTCTGATGTGTTTCCTTTATAATTCTTAAAAGCCTTTAGGGATATCTTGGTTGAGCAATATGATGTTTGTCATTTCTGTTTTCCATTTTGGGATTATCATTCTGTTTTTTATTGTTCTTTAGCACTGTGTTTTTACATGAATGAATGCATATGCGTGACATCTTCCTGAATTAGTTGAAAATAAAGTCCTGGTTGGACACAGCCTAATAAAAGGCATGCTGGATGCTGATAGAAAAGATCCAATGAACCTGTGCTCACCCTTTGCTTTGTGGTTCACTCATGGATACAAGTTTACATCCCCATCTATCATTAAACGCAACAGATGAAACTGGACTACATTAGTTTATGATCGTGAATTACCTTGTTCGAGTATCTCCCTGCCAAAAGCCTAGAAAATACCAAACTAATAGTTTCATTGTGTTTGCTGTTGTGAGAGGCCTTAACTGTTTCCTGTCACTCTGCCCACTGTGATGACACATCCGTTCACATCTGCAAGGCAGTCGTCAATCATATTCCAGTTAAATCAAAAATGATTGCTCAGTTGAATTTGAGATGGGACCTCGTATCACTAATTCACTATTTACAGAGTGGACAAGTCACTACAGAGGAATCTTTAGTATCAACACTTGTTAGCATTATTTCTTTTTTACTTAACAATTAAATTGTATGTGTGAATCACACCATTCTTCCTGTTCTACAACCAACCACAAATTTACCTGATTTAAAAGCACCAGTGACGCAGGCTATGGGGCAAATTACCACATCAAAGATGAATATTACATTTTTAGGGAGCCAAATTACATCCGTTGCTTTTTGTACAGGGTGTTAGGTTACTTAGCTGATTATCTTTATTTAGTTTGTTGTCGCTTATCCCTACACTTATGGTTAGCAGTCATCAGACTGCACTGTTGCCAGAAAAGAGAAGTGAGGGAAGCCTCCTGCCCGAGCACACTAGTTGAAGCTACACCTCTGGGCTGAAGCAGCAAGGCCCACCGCGTGCTGTGTCCAATTTTTGACAAAATTCCACCAGGGGGCTACTGCCCTCGACGCAGGGTTGCATGGCATTCTCCGTTTTTGACAGCTTGTTCCATTTTGGTGGTAAATGGTAAATGTGTTATACTTGTATAGCGCTTTTCTACCTTCAAGGTACTCAAAGCGCTTTGACACTACTTCCACATTCACCCATTCACACACTGATGGCAGGAGCTGCCATGCAAGGCCCTAACCACAACCCATCAGGAGCAAGGTTGGTAGAAGGTGGGGATCGAACCAGGAACCCTCAGGTTGCTGGCACGGCCACTCTCCCAACTGCACCACGCCAGTGGTAGCGCGTTCCGATTCCCTTTTCCCATCTCAGAACATTCTCCTAACAGCTGTATGTGAGCCCCCGGGGTCATTGCGTAGTCAACTCGCCTCTCTCCCATGGAAGGAAGAAGGGGGTTTATTGTCTGTCGATCCAACGACAAGATTGATAGTCAAATCAGACTTCTCTGAATCAAATCGTTGAATAGTCGACTATTCCAAAACTCCCCTAGATTCGGCAGATAAATTGATTATGCAAATTTATCACAAGTTGAAATCAATATTCCTACTTCTGGGCTTCAGAGGACAAAATAAAATCAAATAGAAACAATGTTTCCACGACCATTAATTTATTATGCCTCCTCAAATTTGTAAAATTGTAAAGTAGAAACTGTGATAATTGTATCATAGTTAATGTACAAACATTTTTCTTAATTAACTAGACTTGCTTCCTTTTTATTGTTGCTGTATATAACGAATTACACTGGGTTTTTTTAAAGCCCCACTTTAATTATTTCTTCTGTTTTAAGGTATTGTCGTCTAATCTACCAAAATTGTCAAACAGGCAGTAAAAATCTTTTTAATAGCATATTTTAATTATAGACAAACTTTCTCAACATTAACAGGAAGCTCTTTATAATAAACACAGCAACAAAAAGTCAAAGACTTCGCTAAGTTTTTTTCATTTTCCATGAGCACATTGTTGTTTAGTGAAAATGTGCCAACTACATTTTTATTACCTCCTTGAATTGTTCTCATACCCTGACAGTTGTTTATGAATTGATCGACACATACGTATATTGTATGTTTCATATTCTTTAACTAATGTAAAACAGTCAAAGAGTTACAGTATTGGTATTTATCATAAAGCACAATAGCACCTTTTTCTTTTAGTCCACAACCTGATAAGGAGTCCGGGCTATATTTGGCCTTGTCCAGACATCGTTTTCCAACAAAACAAAGACACATTCCTCAATTCTACTTAAAGCACTGAAGATCCTCTCAAAACATGATGTTTTTGAGCATTTTAATCCTTTCTGCCTACTTTATTTCCAGAGAGAGCCCAGACAGGCGGTGAGGTAATGTTTAGGGTCTAATATGAACCAAATCCTAAGAATAATGATGGAATATAACCCCCATCTAAAATAGATATTTGGGAGGTGGTTGTTATACTTGATAGACCTGAGATACGTCTGGCATGTTGTGATTGTCTTAAAGAAATATACCGGATTGTGATGCAGGCTTTAGTCAGGAATGAACATCGCAAGGTTGGCGCATGACTGTCCTAATTGGAAGATTCACAAAAGATTACTTGTATAATGATTTTACAGCAATGTTGTGCGCAAGTGGTTTGATCATGGCCTTCATTACTTTTGCTTTTCTGATTTCATAAATCATGATATGATTTTGCTTAACACTAGAGAATAAAAACATAGAACATTGTGCAGCTGTTCTGGTCTCCGGTCTATTAGCATTGATGTTTTGCATTTTTCTGTAATCGTCTGGGACTCAACATTAATCTACTGGATTATTCTCCCAGGGTTAGGTGTTCAATATGGAAATACTTGGATCAAATATGATAAAAATAATTATCTTTAATAAATCAAAGAGACAAATATTATCTTAGCCAGCCAAACGCTGTAGCTTGTCTAATGCAAGTTTTGTTACTTCCGACAGGGATGTTGGGTTTGATTTTAGTCATCTCTAAAAGTAAAAACTACATTGCTTCAAATGTAATAAATGTATGTGTTAAATGCAGGTGAATAAACACGACGTCTATTTTGGTTCACAACTTTTAATCCACTGACGCACAGAGGTAAAACCGGAAACACTCTATCCCCTCTTCCCGCCCACAAACACTGCGCATGCGTTAACCCAGTATATGGAGAAACATGTTAACAGTATGCTATCACCAATGACACTATGGCACTTACAACCAAATTACAACTTTACCTTTTTTATAATCTATATAGAAACAGACCATCATCATCATATTTGCTATCAAAAATATAAACGAAATACAATGATTTGCAAATAATTTTCTACCCATATTCAGTTGAATATGCTACAAAGACAACATATTTGATGTTCAAACTGATAAACTTTTTTTTTTTTTTCAAATAATCATTAACTTTAGAATTTGATGCCAGCAACACGTGACAAAGAAGTTGGGAAAGGTGGCAATAAATACTGATAAAGTTGAGGAATGCTCATCAAACACTTATTTGGAACATCCCACAGGTGAACAGGCAAATTGGGAACAGGTGGGTGCCATGATTGGGTATAAAAGTAGATTCCATGAAATGCTCAGTCATTCACAAACAAGGATGGGGCGAGGGTCACCACTTTGTCAACAAATGCGTGAGCAAATTGTTGAACAGTTTAAGAAAAACCTTTCTCAACCAACTATTGCAAGGAATTTAGGGATTTCACCATCTACGGTCCGTAATGTCATCAAAGGGTTCAGAGAATCTGGAGAATTCACTGCACGTAAGCAGCTAAGCCCATGACCTTCGACCCCTCAGGCTGTACTGCATCAACAAGCGACATCAGTGTGTAAAGGATATCACCACATGGGCTCAGGAACACTTCAGAAACCCACTGTCAGTAACTACAGTTGGTCGCTATATCTGTAAGTGCAAGTTAAAACTCTCCTATGCAAGGCGAAAACCGTTTATCAACAACACCCAGAAACGCCGTCAGCTTCGCTGGGCCTGAGCTCATCTAAGATTGACTGATACAAAGTGGAAAAGTGTTCTGTGGTCTGACGAGTCCACATTTCAAATTGTTTTTGGAAACTGTGGACGTCGTGTCCTCCGGACCAAAGAGGAAAAGAACCATCCGGATTGTTATAGGTCGCAAAGTTGAAAAGACAGCATCTGTGATGGTATGGGGGTGTATTAGTGCCCAAGACATGTGTAACTTACACATCTGTGAAGGCGCCATTAATGCTGAAAAGTACATACAGGTTTTGGAGCAACATATGTTGCCATCCAAGCAACGTTACCATGGACGCCTCTGCTTATTTCAGCAAGACAATGCCAAGCCACGTGTTACATCAACGTGGCTTCATAGTAAAAGAGTGCGGGTACCAGACTGACCTGCCTGTAGTCCAGACCTGTCTCCCATTGAAAATGTGTGGCACATTATGAAGCCTAAAATACCACAACGGAGACCCCCGGACTGTTGAACAACTTAAGCTGTACATCAAGCAAGAATGGGAAAGAATTCCACCTGAGAAGCTTAAAAAATGTGTCTCCTCAGTTCCCAAACGTTTACTGAGTGTTGTTAAAAGGAAAGGCCATGTAACACAGTGGTGAACATGCCCTTTCCCAACTACTTTGGCACGTGTTACAGCCATGAAATTCTAAGTTAATTATTATTTGCAAAAAATAAATAAAGTTTATGAGTTTGAACATCAAATATCTTGTCTTTGTAGTGCATTCAATTGAATATGGGTTGAAAAGGATTTTCAAATCATTGTATTCCGTTTATATTTACATCTAACACAATTTCCCAATTCATATGGAAATTGAGTTTGTAATTGTTAGGTGACTATGCACACAAAAAAGCAATTGTAATCGCCCAGTGGCTAAACGGGGGGAAAAACTAGTATCTTGCTGGATGCGCTGGCTTGCTAAAAAATTATCGCTTAAATTATAACAGTATTTGTATTTTAAATATTTATTCGGTTTTAAGAAATAATGAAATAACTTCCCAATCTAAACGTGTTATAAGTGTGATTTATCAATGAGTTCAGCAAAGTAAATGCGGTCAGCAAAGTAGGACATTTCTTGTCACCCTCTTACTTCCTCCATGAGAATGGCAGGTGAACAGCTGATATTACTACTGCTGACGTACCACACCCCACGTGACTCGCATGTCCACCAATCAACAAATGACAAGCTAATCAGAGGTACAAGGCTGAACTTCTCTGTTTGTGTATTAAAGTTAAAGTTAAAGTACCACTGATAGTCACACACACACTAGGTGTGATGAAATGTGTGCTCTGCTTTTGACCCATCACCTTGTTCCACCCCCTGGGAGGTGAGGGAAGAAAGCAGTGAGCAGCAGCCTGCGCCGCGCTCGGGAATCATTTTGGTGATTTAACCCCCGATTCCAACCCTTGATGCTGAGTGCCAAGCAGGGAGGTAATGGGTCCCATTTTTATAGTCTTTGGTGTGACTCAGCAGGGGTTTGAATGCACGACCTACTGATCTCAGGACACTCTAACCACAAGGCCACTGAGCAGGCTTGTATGTATGCTAGCGGCCCGACGTGACGTCATCACATCACATGTGCTGCAGTGTTTACAGAAATAAACATGGCAATGTTAAGGATTTTGTGTAAACAAAGTCAACATTTTCTGAATCAAATGAATGTGCGCAGAAGATAAAGAAGGAAGATGGCAAGCATTTTTGCTTTCGCAGTTTGTGACACATTTGCTTTGATGACTGCCCTGAAGAGCGTGAGAGGTGTGGCGTGCTTGACGGGAGTTCCTAAAACATATTATTTTTGCCTTTTTTATGCTCATTTGCCAACTATTTATTTTGCATCCCGTCTATTTTGGCGAATAATTATGACACTCTTTGATGACGTATTGAACACGACTCGATTGTTCAAACTGCAGTCGCATGGGATACATATCTGATTTATATTCACATACGAAAGAGGACTGGATCGAATCAAAAAAACTAATTACACTGTTCAAATTGACATGAAAAAATCTGATACAGGTCACAAAAAAATTGGAATTGACCTGGAGTGTGAACAAGGCCAAAATAAATAAAATCTATATTATTTTGTATATTTTTAAAGGCCTACTGAAATGATTTTTTTTTATTTAAACGGGGATAGCAGATCCATTCTATGTGTCACACTTGATCATTTCGCGATATTACCATATTTTTGCTGAAAGGGTTTAGTAGAGAACATCGACGATAAAGTTTTGGTCGCTGATAAAAAAGCCTTGCCTGTACCGGAAGTAGCGTGACATCACAGGTTGAAGGGCTCCTCACATTTCCCCATTGTTTACACCAGCAGCGAGGGCGATTCGGACCGAGAAAGCGACGATTACCCCATTAATTTGAGCGAGGATGAAAGATTTGTGAATGAGGAACGTGAGAGTGAAGGACTAGAGTACAGTGCAGGACGTATCTTTTTTCGCTCTGACCGTAACATAGGTACAAGGGTTCATTGGATTCCACACTTTCTCTTTTTTCTATTGTGGATCACGGATTTGTATTTTAAACCACCTTGGATACTATATCCTCTTGAAAATGAGAGTCGAGAACGCGAAATGAACATTCACAGTGACTTTTATCTCCACGACAATACATCGGCGAAGCTCTTTAGTTACGGAGATAACTAAAGTATATATAATAATATATATAACGTGATAGCATCGAGCTTAAATGCAGATAGAAACAAAATAAATAAACCCCTGACTGGAAGGATAGACAGAAAATCAACAATACTATTAAACCATGGACATGTAACTACACGGTTAATGCTTTCCAGCCTGGCGAAGCTTAACAATGCTGTTGCTAACAACGCCATTGAAGGTAACTTAGCTACGGGACCTCACGGAGCTAACGTGATAGCATCGGGCTTAAATGCAGATAGAAACAAAAGAAATAAACCCCTGACTGGAAGGATAGACAGAAAATCAACAATACTATTAAACCATGGACATGTAACTACGCGGTTAATGCTTTCCAGCCTGGCGAAGCTTAACAATGCTGTTGCTAACAACGCCATTGAAGCTAACTTAGCTACGGGACCTCGTCAGAGCTATGATAAAAACATTAGCACTCCACCTACACCAGCCCTCATCTGCTCATCAACACCCGTGCTCACCTGCGCTTCAGCGATCGACGGAGCGACGAAGGACTTCACCCGATCATAGATGCGGTCGGCGGCTAGCATCGGATAGCGCGTCTGCTATCCATCTCAAAGTCCTCCTGGTTGTGTTGCTGTAGTCCTTCGCTAATACACCGATCCCACCTACAGCTTTCTTCTTTGCAGTCTTCATTGTTCATTAAACAAATTGCAAAAGATTCACCAACACAGATGTCCAGAATACTGGGGAATTTTGCAATGAAATCAAAGCTTTTTGTATTGGATCCAATGGGGTCCGAATACTTCCGTTTTAACCATTGACATCACGCGCATACGTCATCATACATAGACGTTTTCAACCGGAAGTTTCGCGGGAAATTTAAAATTGCACTTTATAAGTTAACCCGGCCGTATTGGCATGTGTTGCAATGTTAAGATTTCATCATTGATGTATAAACTATCAGATTGCGTGGTCGGTAGTAGTGGGTTTCAGTAGGCCTTTAAATCCATGGGCCGTTAAACTGTTTCATTAAGATAGCTTCTTCTTTTGTATTCTAGGGTTCAAAAAGTATCGAAGTTGATGGGGATGACGATGAAGAAGTGGAAGATGATGGCTTGATCCAACCAGCTCAAGTGTTTGCACCAAAAAGCCTCATACTCGTCTCCAGATTGGATTATCCAGAAATATTCAGGGTAAATAGGTACTATTTGCTGGCATCTTGCTCTAGAAGATGTTTTTATTAGAAATTCCTGTTTCTGTCTGTTTGCTAAAGAATAAGCGCACACTTTAATAAAATAAGATCAAAGCATGTGTTTTTTTTGGGAATGTGGTTTCAGGCTATTATACCATTTAATCTTAGACACAACACAGTTCACTTTTTTTTTTCAAAGTGTGTTTTAGGAACCACTTCTGATTAAATGCAGTTAATTAGTTTAAATATTGTTTACTGTATGTCAAAACTCACAACAATGAGTACACTTATCACATTTTTGTAACTATTTTATTATAACTTCCATGGTACAATAGTAATACTATATAACTGGAACTTGGTAATGACTTAGAATAACTGGGTTACAGCAGTATAGTCATTATTAAAAATTTGAGTTGAGAAAAAAAAAAGTTAATTTAAAATTCCAAAAATTGCATATTGAGCTTGCAGTGCATCAACACTTTGCGGGATGGGGGTGCAAAAGTCGTCCCTGAGTTACAGTCAGCTCAAAACATGACTTTAAAAAAGACCGATGAGGAATTGTGTCTTTTCTGACTTATACATCTTTAAAGTTCATGCATTTTGGTGAGAGCTTGCACCAGTTTTAGATCCTTCTGTTCACTGGGTTTTGCAGTGTTGTGACTTCACCGCAAGGTGGACGTACTTATTTGGACATATACAGTAAGTAAAGCTCTCAGCCATTGGGAGAGGAGATCCTTTAGGCTTAAGGAAAACACAAAAAAAGGTAGGAAACATGCAGTGACATAAAGGCTGGTCAAAGTGACTGTTTTTTATGCAGGTCTGTATCGCTTTGTCAGTGGGTAGGTGTACCTAATAGTGTGATTGGCTGCAGCTATATAAATGTTTATGAAATTTATTTGACCGTGTGTGGGGGAAAAAATAGCAACGACGACGACATCAACATATATATTTAAACATCGTACATTTTCAAAAGATGAATTCTAGTGTGTGAATGTGAGTGTGAATGTTGTCTGTCTATCTGTGTTGGCCCTGCGATGAGGTGGCGACTTGTCCAGGGTGTACCCCGCCTTCCGCCCGATTGTAGCTGAGATAGGCTCCAGCGCCCCCCGCGACCCTAAAGGGAATAAGCGGTAGAAAATGGATGGATGGAATTCAGATATACTTTTGGAGAGGGTGGGGCATGGTTTCATATGCAATTAGACTCAAAGAAGGGGTTATGAATGTGGCTGTGGACCAAAGTTCAGGCAAAATTTACATCAACGCATATACAATACATAATATATAGACCACAAGGAAGTGTTTTAAATTTAGAGTAAAATTATCATAGATCCCCTTTAATTTTTTTTTTTTTTTAACCAATATCATAGCATTAAACATTGTTCAATTAAGTATTGTGATATATTGCCATATCAATATTTTTCCCAACCTTTGTAGCCATCTATTTAGACAATGGCTTTGGGGTGAGTCAATTTCTGTAGCTAGTACATCAATGCTGCAATACAAACTGAACACTACTTCATACTTTCTATAGTGTTGTCCCCTGAAGATCTACTGTACTGGCATTAAAGATTGCTGAAATATGAGGGGTGTATTCACTTGTGCAAGATAATACTGTATTTCATTACAATTCCAGAACATTTAGCAATCCAGAACATTTAGCAATATGTTGAATTCACCCTGTCTCCTGTTGTTCTTTCAGGGTTGTTTGGGACTGATCTACACTGTATACATTGATAGTTTGAGTTTTCCTTTGGAGGGTTTGGTGGCCAATCTCTTTATATTCCATGTTCCAATGGCTGGCGGATCCCAGGTATGTCTTGCTTAAAAAACTGAACATGTTTTTTATGGTTTATTTGTGGTGACTCTCAGGAATTATTGTATCCTACAGGGGGAAAGCTAAGGGATACTATGACTAACTATATCATTCTAACAATATTATTGTAGGTTCATCAAACATATTAGATATACAAATAAATGTGTAAGTGTTCCTTTTTATTTGTCTTACAATTGCATTTATTTTGAACATTAGCGTAATAATTTATTTGGAATCAAGATGTGTAACTCGTGAACAATATTTCATTTGTCAATATTAACTATTTAATTGTGTAACAAGTTGAATGCTCGCCTATTTTTGCATGCGTGATTATGATAATAACGAGTATTTTTTTTACCCAGAAAAAAGTAAGGTTGTACAAGTCTTTGATTCAAATAATAGGATAAAGGATACAATATTAGGGCTATATAAATAAACATTGATTGATTGATTGATTGAATATACTACTTGCTTACTTTAAGCTGTCAATTATGGTGTTTTTAGAAGAACCCATAGCAGAAAAGTGTAGAATGTTTACCGCCACAAGATACTTGACTTTGACATGTCATCATTATGTTAAAGTAACATTTAGAATTATGACATTAACTTGTACATTGTGCTTCCATCTATTGGAAACATACAAATTCTCCTCCCAAGTTTTGTGTTCAGCTCCTGTTCAAACTGTTGTTTTATATGCTGTAAGAGGAAAGAATTTGGAATGTCCCCAGCATGACGCCACTTCAATTCGGCACTCCTGTGAGCCTTTAGGTAGGGGAAGAAACATTAGTCAAACTAGCACATAGTAAAACTTACAGGTATGTAAAGACTTGGATGAATGAAGAATGCAGTTTTCTCTTAGCCTGTAAACTTAACTTTGTCAGTGCATCTTTGAAGGCACTACCCACCATTGTTATGCAACCTGTGATTACTATTGCATCAGCAATTTGATCCATCAAGCATCAGTGTTGCACACTTTGTAGAACAAAAACATGTGTATCATTGAACTATGCTGTTTATGCAGCATGTCATGTTGTGTTTAACATGTGCAGTATCTGTGTGTTGATGCAACACTGACTTAAGTTCATTATGCTTTTTTCCAGATATAAAGTCAATGAAGAGACAATGGCCGCATTTATTCTATCCCAGTTTTCTGACTTTTGTTGTGTATGTTTTTATGTACAGAAATTGTTTAGCTTGGGAGCAGGCGACCGGCAGCTCATCCAGACACCTCTGAATGACACACTACCTGTCACATGCAAGAGCGTTGCTCTGCTCTTCCAGCAGCTAGGTGCGTCCTGACACTTCAGCGACAAATAAGTAATTAGAATAGAATAGAAAGTACTTTATTGATCCCTGGGGGAAATTCAGCACCACAGTTCGCTCACAATAGACAATAATAATGATAAATAATAATATAATATATAAAATATATTGTATATATAATGTATAGTATATAAATGATATAAATATATTTTACATATACTCTACATTTAAGTGCAGTCAAGGAACATATGCATTATACAGTCTGATGGCTGTCGGTATGAAGGACCTCCTGTGTCGTTCCGTGTTGCATTTTGGGAGTCTGAGCCTTCCACTGGACGTGCTCATTCTCTCCGCAAGGTCCGAGTGTAGTGGGTGGGAGGTGTTGTCCATAATGGCTTGGAGCTTTGCTAGACTTCTCCTCTCTGACACCACCGCCAGAGAGTCTAGCTCCACTCCCACCACGCTAATGGCCTTCTCTACCAACTTGTCCAGTCTGTTTGCATCCCTCGCTCTCAGCCCGCTGCCCCAGCAGGCCACGGCGTACAAGAAGGCGCCCGCCACCATCGACTCGTAGAACATCTTCATCATCTTTGTACAGACGTTGAAGGATCCTAGCCTCCTGAGAAAGGCTAGGATCTCTGTCACTTCTTGTAGAGTGCCTCAGCGTGTTTTGACCCATTCAGCTTGTTGTCGATGTGTACTCCGAGGTATTTATAATCCTCAACCATGTCCACAATGATCCCCCTGATGGATCACCTCCTTCCCAGGTCCACAACCAGCTCCTTGGTCTTCGTCACATTGAGCTGTAGGTGGTTCTTTCCACACCATGTGACAAAGTCCTCCACCAGTGCTATGTATTCCTCATCATCACCATCCTCAATACACCCCACTATCGCAGAGTCATCAGAAAACTTCTGAAGGTGGCAGGACTCTGAGTGATAGTGGAAATCGGTGGTGTAGATGGTGAAGAGGAAGGGGGAGAGGACTGTGCCCTGTGGGGTCCCGGTGTTGCTGACCAGCCTGTCAGACACACAGTCCTGCAGTCGCACGTACTGTGGTCTGTCAGTCAGGTAATCAACAACCCAGGACACCAAGGGGGCCTCCACCTGCATCGTCTCCAACTTCACACCCAGTAGCCCTCTTATTATCCAATTATTTGACAGGAATACTATGAAACAGGTTCGGCTCTGGTTTGCTTTTTGCATTGTGTGATTGCTTGCCAATACCAAGCTCAGGATGCTGCAGCAATCACTCACTATGTTTCCATGCACTAAATTAGTCTGATTTCTCAAATAGTTTGGTTTTCTGTATTTTCCAACATTCCATGTGAAGTCCCAGTCACTATGTTTCCATGCACCAAATTAGTATGATTTCTCAAAAAGTTATTTGTTTTTGTATTTTCACACCTACATGTGAAGTCCCCAAGTCCATGCACACGCTATAATGTGACTATTGGTCATACGCCGTGTGCCTCCCGTACACTGGGGGCACTTATTTCCTTTTAGAGCGGATTGATGTATTGCTTTTGGGGTTGACCTATGATGTCACACTAGGCATCTGCGGCACTTTACAAGTCAACCTGGCAAATGCAGCATGAAAATATTTGTGTGTGCCTTCTACCTTGCCTCGTAATATTCCTGCTTCATTATCTTACGTCATACTTGCCAACCCTCCCGGTTTTACCGGGAGACTCCCGGTATTCAGCGCCTCTTCCGATAACCTCCCGGCAGAAATTTTCTCCCTACAAACTCCCGGTCTTCAGCCGGAGCTGGAGGCCACGCCCCCTCCAGCTCAATGCGGACCTGAGTGGGGACAGCTTGTTCTCACGTCCGCTTTCCCACAATATAAACAGCTTGCCTGCCCAATGACGTCATAACATCTACGTCTTTTAGAGAGTAGAGTGCACAACTGCGCACACAACAAGGAGACGAAGCAGAAGAACGAGGTTACAGACATGGCGACACCGTCGACGAGCAAGATGGAAAAATACGCTTGCAAGTTCCAAAACGAATGGAAACAAGAATTTCAGTTCATCCAGGACAGTTCGAAGGGGAAGGGGTATGTTGCCTCTACATTTTGTAGAACAGACTTCTCCATTGAACACGGTGGCCGAAATGATATACTCAGTCATGAACGGAGAAGTTAAACAGGACAATACTGCCATCTACTGGATAGCCTCCGGACCACTGAAATTCAAGTATTTATTTATATGTATAATAAAATAAATATATATATATACAGCTAGAATTCACTGAAAGTCAAGTATTTCATACATATATATATATATATATATATGTATATATATATATATATATATATATATATATATATATATATATATATATATATATGTATATGTATATATATATATGTATATATGTATATATATATATATATATATATATATATATATATATATATATATATATATATATATATATATATATATGTGTGTATGAAATACTTGAGTTGGTGAATTCTAGCTGTAAATATACTCCCCTATTAACCACACCCTTAACCACACCCCCGACCACGCCCCCTCCCCCCACCTCCCGGTATCGGAGGTCTCAAGGTTGGCAAGTATGTCTTACGTCTCACTTGTCAGTAGTCCTAATGAAGCCGCAGTGTCGTACATTGCCTTCGCTACTTTTTCAAATAAATGGGTTTATTTTTTTCTCCCATCAATGCACTTCAAAATGTTAGCAAATAAACAGTCTCCTCGTTATTCCAATTGCTGCCTTTGTTTTTATTAAATGGAATCTGCTACTGGGTTATATTCCGCGTGATACGAAGGGTCCTCTGTAGCGGCACACACCCACTCGAGAGATCTGGTTTGAAACCGTTTAATCTTGGTGTGTTAGTCCGACTTTTCGAAAACTGAAAGATCAGATGCCATGAGTTGGAGGCTGCTTATTTAAAACTATTGGAGAAATCGGAAAAATTTAGTGCCTAGACACATACTGACTGCATATACTAAAACTGTTCTTTATTTAACTTGTGCTAATAGTTTGAACTGTATAGCTCTTCTCCTAAAGTAATATCAAATAGTATCTTGAAATATTATATTTAAATCATATTCCTAAAATCCCCATTTGGGTTTATTTAATTTTGCATTGTTGTTTTGACATAATGTGGTGTAAAGGAATTCTGTCTTATCGGCTTTTTGAGCCCCAATTCTTCTGGCTCAATTGCAATTGCAGATCTTATAGTCAGATGACTTTTGGATTAATTCTATTGTAGACGTGTTTGAGGCAAGATTATATGTTTTTGTTCTCCCTCATTGATTCTATAATTTGGTCTAAGCTGCAACAAGCACATGATTAAGATTTGATAAAGTTTGTTGAGCTCACGGTGCTCAGTTTGCACAACATGTTAATCTTTTGTACCTTAAAGGCCTACTGAAATGAATTTTTTTTATTTAAACGGGGATAGCAGATCTATTCTATGTGTCATACTTGATCATTTCGCGATATTGCCATATTTTTGCTGAAAGGATTTAGTATAGAACAACGACGATAAAGATTGCAACTTTTGGTATCTGATAAAAAAAAGGCTTGCACCTACCGGAAGTAGCGTGACGTAGTCAGTTGAACATATACGCAAAGTTCCCTATTGTTTACAATGATGGCCGCATGAAGTGAGAGAGATTCGGACCGAGAAAGCGACAATTTCCCCATTAATTTGAGCGAGGATGAAAGATTTGTGGATGAGTAAAGTGCAAGTGAAGGACTAGTGGGGAGTTGAAGCTATTCAGATAGGGAAGATGCTGTGAGAGCCGGGGGTGACCTGATATTCAGCTGGGAATGACTACAACAGTAAATAAACACAAGACATATATATACTCTATTAGCCACAACACAACCAGGCTTATATTTAATATGCCACAAATTAATCCTGCATAAAAACACCTGCGTGTTTGTTATGCTAGCTCCTAGCTCCTCTGCTAGCTCCTAGCTCCATAGAACACGCCAATACAATTCAAACACCTGATCAACACACACAATCACTCAGCCCAAAAGACCGTTTACCTAACCCAAGGTTCATAAAGCTTATATATTTTTAAAAAGTTACGTACGTGACGCGCACATACGGTCAAGTTATCGAATGTTTAGCAGCCAAGGCTGCATACTCACAGTACCTGATATTCAGCTGGGAATGACTACAACAGTAAATAAACACAAGACATATATATACTCTATTAGCCACAACACAACCAGGCTTATATTTAATATGCCACAAATTAATCCTGCATAATAACACCTGCGTGTTTGTTATGCTAGCTCCTAGCTCCTCTGCTAGCTCCTAGCTCCATAGAACACGCCAATACAATTCAAACACCTGATCAACACACACAATCACTCAGCCCAAAAGACCGTTCACCTAACCCAAGGTTCATAAAGCTTATATATTTTTAAAAAGTTACGTACGTGACGCGCACGTACGGTACGGTACGTGTTATGCTAGCTCCTAGCTCCTCTGCTAGCTCCTAGCTCCATAGAACACGCCAATACAATTCAAACACATGATCAACACACACAATCACTCAGCCCAAAAGACCGTTCACCTAACCCAAGGTTCATAAAGCTTATATATTTTAAAAAAGTTACGTACATACGCAAAAAAAAGCCAAAGCTGCATACTCACAGTAGCACGTCTGCGTCTTTGTCATCCAAATCAAAGTAATCCTGGTAAGAGTCTGTGTTGTCCCAGTTCTCTACAGGCGTCTGTGTATCCAAATCAAAAGTCCTCCTGGTTAGAGTCTCTGTTATCCGAGTTCTTCCATCTTGACTGCATCTTTCGGGAATGTAAACAAAGAAGCGCCGGCTGTGTACTGTTGTGGCTGACTACGTTCGAAAAATACGTCCATTTCGCACCGACAACTTTCTTCTTTGCTTGCTTGGCTTCCTTCTCCATAATGCAATGAACATGATTGAAACAGATTCACGAACACAGATGTCCAGAATACTGTGGAATTATGAAATGAAAACAGAGCTTTTTCGTATCGGCTTCAATGTGGAAGGCATACCCGTGTTCGCCGGGCTACGTCACACGCATACGTCATCCTCAGAGGCGTTTCGAACCGGAAGTTTAGCGGCAAATTTAAAATGTCACTTTATAAGTTAACCCGGCCGTATTGGCATGTGTTATAATGTTAAGATTTCATCATTGATATATAAACTATCAGACTGCGTGGTCGGTAGTAGTGGGTTTCAGTAGGCCTTTAAGCCATTTGTGCGGCCAGTACATTATGTGTCCGCTTCACCGTGACTCATACTTGCAACCATTCATCTGTGTCGAGAATGTTTATCTGTCACTACAAATTACAATTATGCAGAGTTCATAATTAAATCTGAATTTGACATCATTTTTGAACCAAGCAGACTTACATCTGATCTTGAGGTCAAATTATTTATGAAATCTGATTTGCAATGGAAAATTGGCGCGGGTCTAGCGTCATTTAGGAAAAAGAATGTGCTTGAAAGGAGAGTTGATTTTGTTTCTTGAGTGCACATGGGGGGTTACTTACATACAGGGTACTTCCACTTAGGAAGGTCATGTGGAAGTCATAAGTTTGTAACAATCTGTCTACACCAAACATCTTGACCCAACTACAGCCCTTCAGTCTTTGCGCGTCTGTTTTTATTCGGTGGCAAAATGTTGTTTGTCCTCAAGGAAGCTTTAGAAAATCCATGTGTTGGAAAGATGCATATTTAATGCTCCTAAATGTAAAAAACAAAACTATTTTGTGTTGTTTTGATAAAGATTGATTTGCTTCAGGTCGTCTGAAGTCAGAATTAAGGCTTCGCGTTTGCTCACAGTGCTGTGTGCTTCTGTGCGATCACCCTTCCCTCCCATGGTCCCTATTTATTTACTTGCTTTACTCATCCGCACTTCAGCATGGTGCACATTTGCCATTAATCCATAGTACACACTGCATTACTGCAGTTTTACTTTATTTGAGTTGTTTTTTTGGGCAAGAGGCAATTATCATTGATGAATTGCTTTGATTTGCCATGAAACCATCAATGGCTATTGATAAAAAGCCAAAATCTGATTGCTTAAACAATCCAAACCGAAGGATTTAGTAGGGCAGACTTCGGACAGAGACAAAACTATCTGGTCTATTATTTTCATTTAACTCTTAATAATGAAGAAAAAAGTATTCAAAGTCAGAATAATACAGGCAAAATCCAGTACATTTATTTTTGCTTGTGATTGTGTTTTCTTTGCGGCTCTCTAACATGTAATTTTGTCATCTTGTGATTACTTTGGACTCCCCATCAGTACAAACAAAACTCATGTGCCAACCAGTCGCTGGATAGCCAACATTCAGAACAGCTCCACTTCCTTGTGGTCAGTGTAGGGGCACCATGAGAGAAAAATAAAAACATATCGCTAAAATTGTGGGCAATTTAGTATTTCACGTAAATTTCACAGGTAACTACAATGCTGCAAAAATCTGCGATGCACAGAGACTGTCGTGAAGTAGCGAGGGAACCTTGTAAATATAATTTAAAAATTATAGTTATTTAATGTGAGCAACTGTATATAGTACAGTATTAGAAACAATGTCTTTCTGGTCTGTCTTGTAAGTCCGTCTGTTGTTAAAGTAACTGTTAATAGCTGTCTCTAAAATAACTGTCAATAACTGGCTGCGGTGCCTAATCCCTCTTTAATGGGCTGCTCACATACAATATTTATTTTTTATTCTTCATCCTCATAGCAAGACTGCATGAATGTTAATCATTTCTCAAACTCTTCCTGACTGATGCTGTCAGTCATTTATTGTCATCTGATCGGCAAGGAGAGCAAAAATGACATTTCCACTTATTTGGCGGTCCTTCTGACCATATAAGGTCAGAGGAAAACACACACAGAACAGACAGTCGGTACATCTTTTTGCGTGCACAGGTCACAGGAGTCATTGGATAGGAATGTGTGTTAAACATGTCACACTACACAGGAAGTTCACCCCCCGGGAGTGAGATAAAACCAGCCATGAAGAGTGCTGCTGTTTGTTTGTTTGTTGCCTTTGTCTGCTGTTATCGGGTGCTGCTGATGTCTCTTTATTTAAAGCTCGGAAATATGTCGCTGTTTTCATAAGATGAGTAGACAGCTGGCCATTACATTAAGCTGGAGACTAGTCGCTGTGTTGGGAAATCTTTGCAACATATCATTTTGTGATTTGTAGTAGTTTTATTAGACCAGTCTACTCAGTGACATATCGTTTTGGTCATCTTCAACATTAATATATTTTTTAGTTTCCTGTTTTATCAGTGTAGAGCTGCACTCAGAGAGCCAAACATTCATACTCCAAGCACCCAGTGGTGCAAATATGTCTGGTCGTCTTCCTCTCTCTTGTCATCCCAGTGTGTGATGAATCGATCTGTCAGCTGCTTGATAGGAAACAATAGCAGGATATGGAACCTTAGAATCCTTCCTGGTTGTCATGAAATGGTACTTTACTGTGTTTAAAATTGTATTTACTGTATAACGTATGAGTGTTTGTTTTTTTTAAATTACCTTAGTTAATGTTTACATGCGTTAATGTTAACCGCATTGAAACATGAAATGTTTACACATGCGCTTGTGTTCATTCACAAATGTAACAAAAGTCAGTGGCTGTAACACATACAGTAGCCTAGTCTTCGTGCTCCTGCAATGCCGTCTTCTTCAGCAAGCAGCAGGCCCGTTAGTGGTGGTAGATTTCCGTTACGTGCAGCGTGTTTTTTGTTTTTCAATGGTTCGGTGATCTTTCGTCTTATCTTCATCCTTGATGAGATTAAGTCCACAACGCGCCAAATAGCTGACTGAATGATTGTGAGAGCGCGTTTGATTTAATGTAAACAATGTCATTGTTTCACCCTGACCCGTTTTGCCATTTCTTTGTCTAATGTCCATCCATCCATCCATCTTCTTCCGCTTATCCGAGGTCGGGTCGTGGGGGCAGCAGCCTAAGCAGGGAAGCCCAGACTTCCCTCTCCCCAGCCACTTCGTCCAGCTCCTCCCGGGGGATCCCGAGGCGTTCCCAGGCCCAACGTGTCCTGGGTCTTCCCTGTGGCCTCCTACCGGCCGGACGTCCCCTAAACTTGTCTAATGTCATGAGGCTTAATTTATTAGCGGCATGTGAAGCTTGTGAAAAAATGGATCTACAAAAAAAATCTCATTTAACAAACCCAGAAGTGATGCCGTGGTTTGGCTAGTGGGTAGAAAACATACGACAAGGAAAATGTGGGGACATTTAACTTGTGTTTAACAGAGGGGGAAAAGGTGGTCTTGTGAAAAATGGTGTTCCTAATATAATGTACTTGACAGCAAGGAAGGCGTGCAGGGAATGAAAGTTGTGTGTGTGTGTGTGTGTGTGTAAGTGCGCGCGCTGCAGCTTTACAATGTCAGACAAACACGCTCCGTCACACTGAAAAAGTCCATAAATTAGGCACAGCATTGTGTAAAGCGCAGAGTTCAAAGTGTGGGGAAAAAATTAGCAGCATATAGACCGGAAGTTATAGTACAGTAGTTTTGTGAGGTAATGTAATAGTGGAAAACATTTACCGCTACCTTGGAGAGAGACCGCGGTCTGCGGTGATGTAGGTTTCACGTTGATCATAGGATATTGGCCTCTCAAGCTACAGCGGCAGTTCACCTTAAACACACACACACACACACACACACAGACAAACTTGCACATACCCACACTTGACTTTCATTCCTTAGCATGCATTTCTTGCTGTCAAGGCCATTATATTAGGACCAGCTCAGTGGCCTTGTGGTTAGAGTGTCCGCCCTGAGACTGGGAAGTTGTGAGTTTAAACCCTGGCCGAGTCACACCAAAGACTGCAAAAAATGGGACCCATTGCCTCCCTGCTTGGCACTCAGTATCAAGAGTTGGAATTGGGGGTTAAATCACCAAATGATTCCCGAGCGCGGCGCCCGCTGCTGCTCACTGCTCCTCACTGCTCCCAGGGGGTGAACATGGGGATGGGTCAAATGCAGAGGACACATTTCACCACACCCAGTGTGTGTGTGAAAATCGTTGGACCTTTAACTGCCCCAACTGCTCTGTCATGGTGCGGTGAGCTTGCATGTGAAGTGCCCTACTTGGGAGAGCCGACTTCTGCAGTATCTCCTTTTGAGCTGTGTCTTTGTCGGGCACACTATCAGCAGCTTTTCCATATTTTCATGATTAAATGTCTGCCGTTTAGATCATTAAACATCCTTGCTGGCAGAAAAGCTGCCTCAGTATTGTGCCGAGTCTGCCGACTAGCATTGCTACGCTGGAACTGCCTCAACAATTTGGCCACTTGGTCGGTCGGTCATGATATTTATTACATCTTTAATTCAATTACTATCATCCACTTTTTCTTCTTAGCACATGTCCTTCACACTCACTTTCTCTATTGCAAAATAAACATGTATTGACCTCTAGCTATAAGCTTTTGCTAGTGAGGAAGACCAGATGGCGGACCTCACAAGAATAATTCTGACTACTAATACACCCACTAGAAACAGGGATGATTGTAACTCAAATTTATGCTAGCATCTTCAAGCACAAAGCCAAAAGTCAGCTTGTATCTTAAAACAGTACCACTATACAGTAGAACTGTGATTTAGACATCTGAGTTCTGTGTTTACTGCTCAATTCTAGAATTGACACAGCTCACCTTAGTTAGCAAACCCTTAGTACAGTGAATCATGCAGTATTTTTCAACGGTCTGACCCACTGTCCTAAAAAATAACATAACAGAGTACATATGTTCCATTCAACGTTGTCCATCAGCGACACACTCCATTATAGTCTCAACGATTTTGCAGCATATCTTCATCATCATAACGACAACATTTTGCACATTTCAGTCTTAATGTAATTAGTCTGAAGCTGTTTACAAATAGCCATGTACTGTAACTTAGTTAGATGACTAATTTGGAACAATGTGGCTGTTAACTTCAACATCCCTTTCAACAAATACCTCAATAATTACACTTTGTTTTCTTTTATTGGTTTCCTTGTTCCAGGTATTCAAAATGTTCTAAGCTTGTTTTGTGCGGTTCTGACGGAGCACAAGGTTTTGTTCCATTCCACCAGTTACCAGCGGCTAGGGGAAGCGAGTCGCGCCTTGGAGGCCCTCATGTTTCCTCTCAAATACAGGTGAGTGTTGTTTCACAATCAGCACTACCTAATGGAAAATATATTGTACATGTTTTTACCATTTCATTGTTCAATAGCAATATATTTCTTTTTCGGACAGATCTACAGTACTACGGGAATTAGATGTAGTTTGCTAGGTCCTGATCTACCTCTTATTGTCTGTAGTATAACACAAATGGAAACGGCTTAAATGTGATCCATTAAGTGTTGTCTTTACTTTTTAAAGCAGGAAATGCCTACTTTTTGTGATCTGGTGTAATATTCAAATGACATGTTTTGTTGTTTGTTGAATTGCATACATTAAAGTAGTGCACAGTGATTAGCTGATTGAATTATATGCCTGTTTGCTCATATTATTTTATTAATGGGTAATGCTGATTTACAAATTTTTTGAAGGATGATTTCATTACTCACTAGAAATATACAGTAAAATGTTTTATTTTCTCACCCGTGGAAAATGTAATGACTAAGAAAGTGACTTTTCGCCAACCTGAAGCAATAAATGGGGAAAAACACCTGTGTTGCAAACCCATGCAACATAACACCTGGTTATTAGCAAAATGTTTGTTGATATGAAAGTTTACACAATGGTGCTCGTCAGTTCCCAGTAATTGATGATGATCCAGCAGTAACTGTAAATAAGTTATTACAAACTATTTGGACACCGTGTGCTTTATGTAGTTTCTTATCATAGAATGAGTGTACTCATTTTGACTTCTTGTAAAGTAGTTTTAAAAATAAACAAATTTTTCTCAGTCATCCAGTTTTGTTTTATCTGCATTCTTGGTCCAGCTGGATGTATTACATGTATAATTTAAAACAATTTTTTTTAGCTATCCCTACATCCCGATCCTGCCTTCACGCTTGCTGGAGGTGCTGAGCTCCCCCACCCCTTTTATCATCGGAGTGCACTCCATGTTTCAAAGTGAAATCCAGGATCTGGTGGGTACATATTTGAATTTCCCAACCTGTAAATTATTTTTAAAAGACGATGATATACGATAATTTGGTTGGTCCACACATAATGTAATGGGCATTTTTATGGTTGATTTGGCTGCTTACTTGAAAGCCTCGTCAGAAATTCGTGTTTATCCCTGCAGTCATCCCTCCTGGCTGTAATAAAACCACCTGACATGTTAGCGTTTCATGTGTCACCAGTTGGATGTCATCATTGCGGACCTGGATGGAGGAACAATAAAAATCCCAGAGTGCATTCACTTGTCTCTACTCCCTGAACCTCTGCTAAGCCAAACACAGGACGCCCTGTCACTGGTAAGTAAGCACATGCTTGTTGACTACCTTCATGCATTTGTTTTTAATCCATAACCATAACATTCAGACTACAACAAAATATATAACTCAAGTCGTTTTGTAAAGTCAAACATAAATTTGACCATGAGTCTTTACTTTCACTTAGTTTTTTTCTCATAACGGTCTAAATTGTCCTTCATTCCTCTACTCAGAATGTTGTTAAATGTCTGCCACTGGCTGTAGTACAAGTAAACACACGCCCTTAGTAAACTATTACTGAAGCTTTGAATTTAAATTCAATTATTAACTCAAATACACTTCCTCTATTAGATTGTTCGGACAATGTCATCATCTGCACAGAATGCTCAGTTTTATTAGGTTATTTTTCTATTTTTTTAACACAAGAGTCTGTGCTTCCTGACCACGAAAGAATAAACTCATTCTAGGTTTTGCATCCTGATTTGGAGATTGCCGACAGTGCCTTCCCACCGCCTCGCACTGCACCCTCCAACCTCAAGTTGTTGGTAAGTCAGCATCGCTTATACGTACACTTTACCCATAGCTTTACATCCTTATCTACCATAAGGAGGACATTATTGGTTTCAACTAGGGATGTAACGATTACCAGTATTAATGATAAATAGCGGTAAAACAACCTTTGGTTAGTATTACGGTTTCAAATTATCGTAAAATCCAGTGGAGGGCCGTGCGTTTCCCACCTAGGCCTTCAGTGATGTCCGAGTTCAATGATTACCTCTTAAAATATCATCATTGATGTCACCACATGACCATTGCTGGAGAAATACTATACAAAAACACATTTACGCACAACTGTGCATTGTACAAAATGGGTTATTTTCTGGCGCATTTAAAAATCAATAAACCCGCATCAGCAATTAAAACGTATCTTATGTGGTACTGTCAAAATTAAAATTGTAAAACAATAAAGAAATAAAATATCTGAACTCACATTTCATCGACAGCTGAGCTAGCTTCCGGAGTTGGCCGAGATGGTCTCATAAGATGTAGTTTCTCTTTAAATATCCTTCTTGAAAATGGCCTTGCAAATATATGTGTTGTCTTGTCTAATCATAAAAGATGCAGACGAGGCGTGTTGGCTGAGTTCTTAAAGTTTACTCCACAAGTGCTCATCCAAAACATCCCGGCCGGCATGTCTACATCAAACAACCTAAACGGGGCTACTGCGCATGCTCTTTACTACTGTGGCATGCTGGGTAATGGAGTTATTATGTTACCTGGCTCATAACATCACTATATATATCTGCCTTAGGCCATCTAGTAGGCCTTACTGACAACAACGCGTGATCTAATTGGCTATTGCAACTCTCTATCACTGTATGTCCCCGTTCGTTTACAGCGTACGGACGCCCACATTGCTGAATCTGAAGGCCTGTGGCAGATTTGGTAGAGCATGGCAACATAAGCTAGCTGAATTCTGATTGGATAAAAACTCTATAAACTATAAAACAACAGCACTGGAAGGAGCATAATATGACATGAAGAGAATATGAATACTTTTATATATTTAGGGAAAGTAAATAAAAAAAATACTTTTATCTTTAATTATGATTATGATTTCTGGTTATGTTATGCCAGCAGAGAAGGCCTTGCTGGCCCTGACGGCACACCACTGGTAAAATCTTGATTCATAATCACACTTTGATAAACTCACAGACTGGTGATACTGCTCATTTTATTGAGAAACAAGCTAGCTATCTTAAATACTAACATGAATACACAAACTGCACTTTTTGGGGGAATTTGGCCTATCATTCACATTGACCTGAATAAATAAACGAAAAAAAAATGGACTTTCATGTATGAAAGCAAAAATGTAACTTAAATGAATATCAATAGCAACAACAACTTAAAGTGCATTTTTTCCCAGTTAGAGAAACTAGGTGCCCTCACATGATCACGGCATTCCCGCTTGTTTGTCTGCGCTGATGGGCTCCTATTTCCCATTCGATTTGAAGCTGAAATATTACCACAACGGGATATTTTTCTTTGTAATCATATTTGTTTCCTCCTTATTTTTCTTACTTTGCGGAACTTTTCACTGGCGAGTCGCAAGGCTCTCTGTCTGTTCTTCCTGTGTGTGCAAAGCTAGCGCCCTGCTCTCCGCCCACCGAGACAAAGATTGTAGATGACTGAAAAGATATGCACAAAGTGAAACATCTTTTCCCCTGTTTTAGGCGATAGACTCACAAACACGAGGCTCAACAATTCTGATAGGCAAACATGTCTGTCACTCAGCCTCTTGCAGTTACGTTATCTCACTATTTTAAATCTCAATGTTAATTCGATGTTGATTAATCAAGCAGCCCAAGCGCTAACGCTGGGGAACTACTTTTAGTGGCACCGTGATCACAGTGAGCTAATTAGCTTATGTAGCTGTTGACATACTGAGCCGGTAAGTAGCTGCATCGCTTCTGTGTTGGTAAAAGTTAATGATATATTATGAATCAGCGCTCTTTTGCGGCCATTTTTTTTTTTTTTTACTTGCGTGACGATTATGATTATTCTTCATTTAAACGGGAAGATATTAAAATCCCATCAGTCGGCATCCCACTGAGAGCAGATATTGTACAGTGATTGATTGTTTTATTATTTACGTACTTTGTATTTCTTGTTTAGCTTTCGGCTGCAATGCTACTTGCAGGATATGCTTATCACTCAGCTTTTAAAACTGGTAGCTCAGCCTCCTTATATTCAGGTTAAAAAATATATGGTTCTGCATCATCCTTTGTCTCAAAGTAGTCGTGTGCAGTGATTAGTGGTAGTTGTAGAAAATACCGAACTTTGTGATGTGTTAACTTTTGTCAATGCGCCACTGTATGCCTCAAATGACCAAAATACATAAATATTAGATGCTGTTATTATTAATGTGCCTGTTACTGAATTACATGCATACTTACAGCATGCATATAAAACGTTTTTGTATGTTTTTGAGAGCACTTTATTAGCGGAATTGAGAAAATCCCTTTACATCCATTTTAGCTAACTTTTGTTAGTGTTTATTCACGAGTTAGAATGAGTATAAAGAAGAAAAATGGGTTCTTGTCTCAGATAAGGATTGTGAATGTCCGACAAAATGAAAAAAATAAAAAAGGTTTAGTTCCCCTTTAATGTTATTCCCCATTACAAACATCAGACCCCAGGGAGACCGACTAGCAACTAAGCTATTCATTTCTGAACATTGAACTTATAAGCTGCGCTCTTTTAGCATAGTGTGATAGCCTATGCCAGCGCTATTTAACTGGTGGCCCTGGAATGTCAGCAATCAATCAATCAAAGTTTATTTATATAGCCCTTAATCAAAAGTGTCTCAAAGGGCTGCACAAGCCACAACGACATCCTCGGCTCAAATCCCACATCGGGGCAAGAGAAACCTTGGAAGGGACCGCAGATGTGGGAACCCTCCACCCCCGGGTGACCGGTGCAATGGATGTCGAGTGGATCTAGTTAATATAGTGAGAGTCCAGTCCATAGTGGGGCCAGAACAGGATCATCTTGAATGGAGACAAGTCAGCAGCGCAGAGACGTCCCCAACTGATGCACAGAGGAGTGGTCCACCCCGGGTCCCGACTTTGAACAGCTAGCGCTACATCTGTGGTCACCTGATAATGGAGCTAGACTGTTTAGTATTTTATATGTAAGTAGTAAAACCTTAATGTCGCATCTTAAGTGCATAGGAAGCCAGTGCAGGTGAGCCAGTATTGGCCTAATGATCAAACTTTCTTGTTCTTGTCAAAAGTCTAGCAGCCGCATTTTCTACCAACTGTAATCTTTTAATGCTGGAAATAGGGAGGCCCGTAAATAATACGTTACAGTAATCGAGACGAGACGTAGCGAACGCATGAATAATGATCTCAGCGTCGGTGGTGGACAAAATGGAACAAATTTTAGCGATATTACGGAGATGAAGGAAGGCTGTTTTAGTAACACTCTTAATGTGTGACTCAAACAAGAGAGTTGGGTCGAAGATAATATCCAGATTCTTTACAGAGTCGCTTTGTGTAATTGTTTGGTTGTCAAATGTTAAGGTGGTATTATTAAATAGGTGTCGGTGTCTAGCAGGACCAATAATCAGCATTTCCGTTTTCTTTGCGTTGAGTTGCAAAAAGTTAGCGGACATCCATTGTTTAATTTCATTCAGACACGCCTCCAGGTGATTACAATCTGGCATGTTGGTCAGTTTTAGGGATATGTAGAGTTGAGTGTCATCAGCATAACATGAAAGCTAACACCGTATTTGCGTATGATGTCACCTAGCGGCAGCATGTAGATGCTGAAGAGTGCAGGGCCAAGAACCAAACCCTGTGAAACACCGCACGTTACCTCAACATACTCCGAGCTCACATTGTTATGGGAAACGCACAGCATCCTGTCAGTAAGATAGGAGTTAAACCAAGAAATATCATATTTAGAACTGATGGTCTTAATATTACAAACAGCTCCGTGATAGGTTTCCCAGGAATTGGGTCAAGTAAACATGTTTGTTTGTTTTGTCCCATTTGCACGCCGCAGGAGTTCCTCTAATGTCATTTCATCAAAAAGAGAAAGACTATTTTGGAGGGCAATATCCGTTGTATATACTGTACATTCGTATCTGTGTTAATGGAACCCAGTTGTAGCTAGGGATGATGTTTGATAACAAATTATCGAGTTCGAGCCTATTATCGAATCCTCTTATCGAACCGATTCCTTATCGATTCTCTTATCGAGTCCAGATAGGTTGTTGTATATGGAAAAAAACACACAATATTTGGTTTAACAAAAGCTCACTTTTATTATATAAGAAAAAAATAACATATAATAAATAAATAAATATTGACTGTTACCCCCCTAAAAAAATAAAATAAAATAAATAAATATTGACTGTTGTTACCCAAAGTATATTAAGTGGGATTTTTCAGAAAAACAAATATATACAGTAACACAAAAACAACCTGTCTCTGTGATCACTATAGGTGCATAAATAATAATATAGTGTTAAATAAAATCAGTCCCTTGCGCACAAAACTGAAAATAATACAGCTCTCCAAAAAGTGCACTTCTGCTGCTATTTGACATAACTGTTTGTTATGATGCTTTGACATTTTTGCACTTTATTTCTTTATTGAAAGAAAATTCTATGAAGAGAAAAGTTGTTTGCAAATGTGGTTACAATGCTAAAAAATGAAAAGTTAAAGCTAAAAAAAGAAATACACTTTATTGAGTTAAAATATTTCTTTATAGGGGGAAAGATGTGATGTTATGAGCTAGGGAAAATAACAACTACACAACCCAGCATGCAACGGGAGTGACGAGCATGCGCAATAGCCCCGAAAAGTGTTGTTGCATGTTGCCCACCGGCAGCTAAGAATGAGGTTATGAGCACGCTGTGAAAGTAAACGTCAAGAACTCAGCCAACACGCCTCGTCTGCCTTATTTATAATTAGACAGACAACACATATACAGTGTGATTTTGTTTTGTTTACAAGGGAAAAAAAAGAAAAGTTAAAAAAGGGAGATGTATGTATGTATGTGCTGCGGTTGCTTTAAGAACGTTGCGACAGCTGCCGTAAAGGAGGTGCGTTGCTAGCCTGGTTGCTATGTTTCCGGTTGGTGGTAAAAGTGTTCGTCATGTGTTTGTACCCTGCTCAAATCTCTCAGTAAAGTTATTCATTGGATTATACCTTTTGTTTTGAACTTTATTACACCTTGGAACGCTTTTTCCGGTCCATTGTTTTCCTGCTTTCGCTATCTGCGCCTAATGACTGAGCTACGTACGTCATTTCTTGTGATGTCACACGAAGCATTTCTGGTCGGGACGGGATTCCAGGGATTCGAATAAAGAACTCTTTTTCTTTACTATAGTGGTCTCTATAACGGGTACCGGTTCTCAAAAAGGGATTCGAGTCTGTGGACTCGGTTCTTTTCTTATCGAACAACCGGGAAAACCAGTTTCGAGTATCATCCCTAGTTGTAGCTGGGACGCGTTGTCTTTAATCTCCTTTCTAATGAGTTACATTTTATTATTAAAGAAATTGATAAAGTCATCTGCCGAGTGGGTGGAGCTACTGGGAGGAGTCCCTTGTTGGGTTAACAATGCTACTGTACTGAACAAATATTTAGGATTGTTTTTATTGAGGCGAATGAGATTGGAGTAGTAATTAGCTTTAGCTAAGGTAAGCATGCGTTTATAAGTTATTAAACTATTACTCCATGCTTGATGGAAAATCTCAAGTTTAGTCGCACGCCATTTGCGTTCCAGCTGTCTACATGATAGTTTAAGAGCTCTAGTTTCTTCTGTAAACCAGGGCTTTTTAGGGGCCTTTTTCAGCTTTAGCGGTGCTATACTATCAATGGTGTCGCGCAGGACATCGCTAAAGTTGTTAGTGAGGTTATCGATAGAGCCCACATAATTTGGAAATGGCACCATCACCGAGTTAGCTCACTAATATTAGCTTCAATGTCAGGTGCTCGCTCTGGCCCCGGGGGTACACTTAATTATGGCTGGTTTGCAAAGCTGTATGTTTCGGGTGATGGAGTCCCCTATGACTAAGGTGTGGTGTCCGGTAGATTGGGGTGTAGGACTAGCTAAAGGGCTAAATCTATTATGCGTCTCAACCGGTTCACCGTTGCTTGTAGGCCGCTTAGGGCTGCTACAAGCTGGGATAGTCAGTTCGCTACAGTTAACGCTTGATGTGTCCGCAACGTCTAAAGTTACGAAATTACTCTGCTCTAGTTGGCGGACACGGTCCTCTAGTAGGGCCAACGTATCCATGAGAACGGTGCGCGAAGAGCAACTGCTTGCTGTAAAACAAATAGAAGCACACAGATAGAAAAATAATACTTAGCTTTTTTCGCAACAGCAAGCAGTCACTCACGGCAAACAGGAAATCGGAAACCGGAAGTGTCCCAGGCCGGCCTGTGAGTTCAGTACAAAAAGCTTGCAAGAGACAAACCTCTTGGCAGCAGATTTCTAAATATACTAGCGCACTTTCCTATAAAGGATCTTTGACAAGCTTTTTGGCAGTTGGCCCTTAAAAACAGCTGAGTGCTATTATTGTAAATATTTTTTTCCCAAATTAGTAATGCCTAAAAAAATAAACAAAAATCGTATGTCATCTGCAGAGGAGGTTGGTTTTCAGGAATGTAGAAAAAAAAAAATAGTGAAGGGACAAGTCCGGCACCCTTAAATTACCGGAAATGTGGCCCATAGAGCAATTTAGTTGAATGCCCTGGCTTATGGTGATAACTGTAAAGGGGCTGTGACGTCACATAAACCGGACGTGCAGCAAGAAACACTCTAAAACTGAGTCTTCAAAAGTTTATTACAATGTCAGTGTGTTGAATCAACGTTATTGTGTATTTAAAGAGACTTAAAGTTGTAAAAAAACTGTGGGGGTAATATACAAGAGATTCACTTAAAAAAGGCTGCTCACATATTCAGGTCAAATAGCTCACACGGGAAGAGTTCTTCTCTACGAGTCAGTTAAAACAAACAAATAATAAAAGTAAAATATACCTTGTTGGCAAAATTAGCAAAATTTTACACTTGAATATCACAGCCAAAAGCAATAAAATAGGTTCTGCTAAGAAGGATGTAGGGGGCCCTCCAATGTCTACAACCAAAATAATAAATTAAATGGCTAAATAAATTATTGACAAACAAAGTTGCACTTCAATATTGAACATGTAGGCAGAGGTACAGTTGTACAATACTTAACTGACAATCTATTTAAGACCTTTTTAAACAAAAGCGCAGAGTAACAGTATAAACATTACAGTATAAACATATGTATTAACAGGTCATATGCTAAAAAACTTAACTCTGGCAGATTCGGCGCAAGGAATACCACCATGACATGACAAATGTCTGTCAAACGTTTGCAGTATGTTTGGAAAAGCTAGCTTTTCAACAGTAATAAATGGCAGCATGTGTTTAGCAATACAGTGATTTAAACCACACTTTCTGTGAGCGCACACCATTTTGTGCTGTCTTGTTTGCACTGAACGTGTCCACCAAACGCCTCTGAGTAAGGACTGTAGGGTGTAGGGCTGGACAATTGATCAAGTTTAAACAAAATAAAATGATTAATGGGACACGCAAAGTAATAATGTACACTTATTAATACATTTACAAAAGAATTATGCTTTGACCTAAAATTCAGGTCAAAATTCTCCAAAGGTGTATTGCACCAATAAATGTTTTCATTTAATTAACAATCCTTTTATTACATTTTATATTTTCTTTTAAAAGGTAAATTAATTGATAACAAAACAGGAAAAACTGATTTTTGTTTTTTTATATTTCTATTGTTATTTAGATGTATTGGCTTTGCTATTGTTATTATTTTACTTGTGGTTTATTTAATACTGATTTTTAACTATATTTAAAGCTTAGTTTTAAAGGTACAATAAACACTCATGTTTTCAAATGAAAAAATAAGCGTGTAATTAATCGTGACTACACTATCAAATAAAATAATCGTGAAAATTATTTTTGCCATAATTGTCCAGCCCTAAAAGGGTGGTTGTGTTTCAAGTCGGTGTGCAGGTTTGTCATATTCCAGCACATTCCGCAAACGTTCTCCTCATTGTTGATAGGCTCATCTTGTTCCAAAGGTTTAAACTGAAATATTCCCACACTGGTGCGGTGGAATTTGGTTTTGTGATCATTTTGTCTGTTTGCTACCATATGTGTTTGTCACGGGCTAATTTGTTGCACTTTGTGATGCTGGCAGGCCAGCGGACACGAGTCAAAGACACTTAATGAAGGACAAGAGGATTCACCCCCTTCTTTTCATTTCACAAACGCGTGCAGCTGCTGAAACCGTAGAAAAGCGTAAATGCTCTTGAAGCCTGTAAACATTTATGAACATGGCGATTATCGACGCTGGAAAACTTACTGACTTAATTTTCATTCATAATTCGGTTAATCGACTTATGAAATATTGGCCCGTGCCTAGGGCACGAGCTTCATGCTCCTGTGTTTCCTCCTTTGTGTTTTTGATGTTGGCACTCTACGTTGATTTGTTGGGTCTGTTCTTATCTCTGGCCTTGCTGCCTTCTTTTTTATTATATTGAACAAAGACAGCACAGTCTACCATATTACATTTCTTTGTGTGTTAAACATACTGGGCCAATAAAGCTGATTATGATTCCGAAAGTGAGCTTAGTCTCGGCTTTCCTGGACGCTGAGCTTGCGCATGATGATTGGATGAACTGAGTTGATTAGGAGAAAATTTCCATCCTGGAAGTAATGTTTTCTTTGTAAAATCTAGCATCGTTATATCTTTTATCTGTTCTTGGAAATTGTACTCGTGTTCAGAGAGTAGCTGGAAATGATCATCCCTTACTTAAAAGACCAGGAGCCGCCACTGGACAGCACAGGGGATAAAAAGCACTGTAAAACTTTGTATAACACTTCTGCGCGGACGGATTGAAATGTTTGCTTTAATAGGCTTTCAATTTTTGCATCCATACACGTGTGCATTACTGCAACTTGTGCTCACCAAAAGGAGATTTATTCGCTATGAAGGTATTAAAAATGGATGCAATGGTCACTGTACAGTTTGAACAGGTGAACGAAACCATAAAATCACTTCATCCGTTGCGTCTTAGCATTCTTTTTCTTTGTGCATGTTCATATCCTAAAGGTTTTGAGGGCGTGTCACAATGGTCAAACGTGATCACCCTCTAAGCATCTACTGAACCGTAACATACAACAGCTTTAGGACAATACAGGACAGTATTTTGTTTTTCTTCCGAGGAAAATATATTGTCTGTTTACCGTGCATCTGGAAAGTAATCACAATGCTTCACTTTTCCCACATTTTGTTATGTCACAGCTTTTTTCCAAAACGGAATAAATCATAATGACAATGTGAAAAGGTTTAAGTTTTTTTTACAAATAAAAAAAAAAAAAAGTACAAAAAATTTAATTTCACATGTACACACTATTATTCACAGTATTTACTCAATACTTTGTTGATGCACCTTTGGCACCAATTACAGCCCCAAGTCTTTTTGAATACGATGCCGCAAGCTTGACACACCTATCTTTGGACAGTTTCGCCCATTTCTCTTAGCACACCTCTCCAGCTTCATTAGGGTGGATTGGAAGTGTTGGTTTTCATCCAGGACGTCTCTGTAAATTGCCACATTCATCTTTCCCTCTGTCTTGACTAGTCTCCCAGTTCCTGTCACTGAAAAACATCCCCACAGCATGATTCTGCCACCACCATGCTTCAATGAGGGATGGTATTGGCCTGGTGATGAACGGTGCCTGGTTTCCTCCAAACATGATCCCTGGCATTCACGCCAAGGAGTTCAATCTGTGGCTCATCAGACAAGAGAATTTTCTTTCTCATGGTCTGAAAGTTTTTTAGGTGTATTTTGGCAAACTTTTTACTAAGAAATGGCTTCCGTCTGGCCTCTATACCAGTGGTCCCCAACCTTTTTGTGACTGCGGACCGGTCAACGCTTGAAAATGTGTCCCACAAACCGGGGGGGTTTATTTTGTTTTTTTTGTTTTTGTTTTGTTATAAAAAAAATACAATCATGTGTGCTTACGGACTGTATCCCTGCAGACTGTATTGATCTATATTGATTTATAATGTAGGAACCAGAAATATTAATAACAGAAAGTAACAACCCTTTTGTGCGAATGAGTGTGAATGAGTATAAATGGGGGAGGGAGGTTTTTTGTGTTGGTGCACTAATTGTAAGTGTATCTTGTGTTTTTTATGTTGATTTAATTAAAATGTTGTTTTTTTTTTATATATAGTTTTATTTTATTTATTTTTTAATTCTTGTGCGGCCCGGTACCAATCGATCCACGGACCGGTGGTTGGGGACCACTGCTCTATACCATACATGCCTGATTGGTGGATTTCTGCAGAGATGGTTGTCCTTCTGGAATGTTCTCTTGTTGCATCGTATTAAAAAAGGCTGTAATTTCTGCCAGTGGTGCATCAACAAAGTATTGAGCAAAGGCTGTGAATACTTACAGTATGTACATGTGTGGAATTTATTCCATTTTGGAATAAGGCTGTAACATAACAAACTGTGGAAAACGTGAAGCGCTGTGAATACTTTCCGGATGCACTGTATACTTTTTTTTTTTTTTTAACTTAAAAAGCTTTTAGAGTTAAAGGTTTAAATATAATGAGTGTAGTACGTATTGAGCACATTCAACAATACAATGATATAATATTAATAATAACAATGATCATTTTGGTCACAATACCATGATATAAATGTTCATATTGTTACATCCCTACTTCAAAGAATTTGCCTTTTATCCTGAAAAGGATTGAATAAGCAATTCAACATCAATTGAATATATCATGTATTATTTACCTTAAGACCACCCAGATGATTAATTAAGTTATCACCTGCTGTTACGGAATAGCTTTTTAATGATGTGTGCTTGCGTGTGTGTATGTGTGTGTGTCAGGACAAGGAAGTGAGGGCTGTCTTGCTCAGGCTGTTTGCACAACTGTTCCAGGGCTACAGGTCATGCCTGCAGCTCATTCGCATCCATTCCGAACCTGTTATACACTTTCACAAGGTAAGATAACAAGTCTAAATTATGGATTTAAGTTTTCTAAAACATAGTTGGCGACCACTTGATTAAACTTTTTTTGTAAGCAAATGCTTCTCGGAAAGAACGCTGGTCCTGTAATCTTCCTGGAATGTTGAGACAAGACGTGAGATGGAATTACATGTAAACAGATAAACCTTTGAGAGTGTGTTAGCGTGTCCCTCAGATTTGACCGTTCCATTGTTATTTTTTTGCAAGTCTCCAAGACGGACGGGCCTCTAAACTTGGACAAAATGTGCCATATGAGATGTATTACATCTTAAATATTTTTGATAGGAATTTATTTTGTTCATTCTGTAGATGTGTCCATGGTAACCCCCGAGAACATCATCCTCAAAGTACCCCACATGGATTGTATTATAAACATGCTCAGTTTATTTGGCTGGAATTGCAAAGTGGGGAAGGCCTGAGTAAACCCACAGAATAATGATGCCTCAATTGAATGTATTTTCAGGAAGAATTAATTATGTTATGAAAAATGGTATACTTAACTTAATAACTGCAGCGCTGTCTTGAAATATAATCAAATAATATTTGCACACAATTTTACAGTATATCAATGTGAGCAGTTTAACATTGTTCGTATGTGCATCATTGTAACTCTTCTAATTCTGACATTATCCAGACAGCCTTTGTAGGCCAGCGAGGCCTCATTGAGAATGATTTCCTCACCAAGGTCTTGGATGGGATGGCTTTTGCTGGCTTTGTCTCAGAGCGTGGTCCGCCTTACAGAGCTTGCGATCTCTTTGATGAGGTACGACGGCATGAAAACCAGTCAACTATCAACAACTACCAATGAATATTTATCATCCTGTTTTTTCTCTCTTTTTGAAGCTGGTGGCCTTAGACATTGAGCAGTTTCGAGAAGAACAGCTCAACCCTGCAAAGCTGCAGAAGCGAATAAGGGAACTCTCAGAACAGCTACACAGAAATGTAAGGCATACTTGAGTTAATATGATGAACTGTTTTACCTGCTAACCAATATTTGTATTTACTTATCCTGCAATTCTGTAAGTACAGTGCTTGGGACAACTGTAAAATAATTCATAATCATTGTTATTAACAAAGAGAGTTCCAAATTTTCCAAATGTACCTGAAATGAATGTTTTTGTTTATCACTCTTATCAAGATTCAAACGGACTGAGTGAAATGTTGCACGATCAAGCACTTTTAAAAGGAAATAAATATCTGACTTTTGATACGCTTGTCTTGTTAGAAGAAAGGCAGATTATTCGTCCATCCTAATACATAGTCTTTGTGTGTGTTTTGTAGGAGAACCCGAACCCCCACATGGCATTTCAGAAAGTGCCTAGACCATCGGAGGGATCACACTTGCGCGTGCACCAGGTCCCCTTCCCTGTATTATATGATGACAAAGTGGAGAAGATGCTGCAGGAAGGTGTGGCTAAACACATCAACATCCATCCATCCACAAGAACTGAGAAGAAATGTGTTGTACCTGCAGGTCCCCCTGTCGGTATGGCCATCTTCTGACATTCATGATATCAAAACATAGCCTCAAAATTCTGTTTTTCCAAGTGTGTTTGAAAGTGTCACTCACCTAATCATGTCTGTTTTTCAGTGTCCATTATGGGAAAGACTGGCTCTGTGTTTAACAGCGCTCGCAGGCTTGAGGTCGTCAAAAACTGCATTTCCTTCATCTTTGAAAACAAGACCCTGGAGACAGAAAAGGTGATGTCCAGTGCCATGTGTACATCATTTACTGTAAATAGCTAGAAACTGTATTTCTCACTCTAACATCTCTTAGATGAAAATTTGTATGTTATTTGTTGCCTAATTACCTACTTCACCTACCCTGAACAGCAGGTTATTTCACTCTAAGGTAAATTAGTTGTGTGTTGCCAGTAGTGTTGCACCTAACGACTATTTTAATTGTCAACTAGTCATCGATAATCTTAATGATTAGTCTACTAATCCGATTATTAAGCAGAAACCTATTATTGGCTCTAATTTGGCCATCTGCATTGATTCTGCTTTGTTTTTATTCTCAAGATTGGGGCGGCGTAGCTCGGTTGGTAGAGCGGCCGTGCCAGCACCTCGAGGGTTCCAGGTTCGATACCCGCTTCCTCCCATCATAGTCACCACCATTGTGTCCTTGGGCAAGACAATTGACCCACCTGCTCCCAGTGGTTTATATTTAGCTTAAAATATGTAGATAATGGGTTTCACTATGTAATTGCTTTGAGTCCCTAAAAAAAGTGCTATATAAATATAATACACTTCACAAGATATTTTTAGGCATGTGCTAACGAACAAAGATGACAAATTGATTCAGGAATATTTATTTATACGGTAACTGTGCGGCTCATTAGTCTGTTTGAAAAATCAAAATAACTATTAAACTTTTGTTTACTCAAAGGCCCAGTGCTGACAGAAAAACAAAGAATAGTAAAAATAGCAGCAATATAAACAAACACCAAAGCTATCTAACTTCCTATAAAAGAAACAAGCATTTTGTGAAGTGTTTAAAAGGCAACACACAGGTATATTATTAATTATTGATTAACTCCTGGCATTTTTAGCAATCTAATAGACAGAATTTTTTCTGACAATTTTAGCTATCTAACAGACTTTATATTTATTATTTTATAATATCGGCACCAGGGTGCCTAATGTTCGTGTATGCATGCGTGCGTGGGTGTGCTTGATGTTCATTATTGTGACCGTCTTCTTTGCACTCCAAATTGATGCTGCTTCACAAGTTCCTGACAACATAAAGTATTTGATATAGACCAAAAAATGTATATACACAAAGTTTAGCTGGCTTAATTTGGCTAAAATGATAGTAAATCTATTTCCACACAACTTTGCATTCTTAGATGTCTATTATTTATCTGTTTTAAATGCTCTCGTTTCACAGCTGTACTGCCATAAAAAACACGGTCCACTTTGCAAAGTGAGGAAGGTAGTCATGTCTTTTAGGATTAGGGTGAAATGTTCCCACAATCTACATGTTTTCACCGGCACTGTTGCTGCGAGTGGCCGTGCTGACTCGCTTCCGTCCGGAAAAACACATGTGATGACGTTACCGACTATTGTTGACAAATGAATTTGTCGGCGACCAATACTATTGTCTATATTTGTCGACAATGTTGACAAATCGTGAGATTCCACCTTTAAATATTACTCTTTCACACATAAATTATAGAAAATTGGTGTGCCAGAGCTGTAAGTAATTGATTTACTTGTCTTTCACACAAAACCCAGTGAAGCTGGATGTTGTGTGTTTTTGTGTGTTCACACAGCAGTAAGAGATAACAAAATGTGTCTGGTTATGTGATATATTCAATAAATGCTGCTTAGCGTCAGTTACATTTAACACAACACGGCGGTAGAATTAGATTTTATTTCTCTTCTCATACTACTTCCAAGTCAACTTTGATCCCCACCCCCTGCCTATATTTCCATTTATCCATCCATCCATCCATCCATCCATCCATCTTCTTCCACTTATCCGAAGTCGGGTCGCGGGGGCAGCAGCCTAAGCAGAGAAGCCCAGACTTCCCTCTCCCCAGCTACTTCTTCCAGCTCTTCCTGAGAGATTCTGAGGCGTTCCCAGGCCAGCTGGGAGACATAGTCTTTCCTACGTGTCCTAAGTCTTCCCCGTGGCCTCCTACCGGACGTGACCTAAACACCTCCCCAGGGAGACGTTCGGGGGGCATTTTAACCAGATGCCCGAACCACTTCATCTGGCTCTTTTCGATGTTGAGGAGCAGTGGCTTTACTCTGAGCTCCTATGGAATTACAGAGCTTCTCATCCTATCTGTAAAGGAGAGCCCCGCCACTAGACAGAGGAAACTCATTTTGACCGCTTGTACCAATGATCTTGTCCTTTTGGTCATAACTCAAAAGCTCATGACCATAGGTGAGGATAGGAATGTAGATTGACTGGTAAATTGAGCGCTTTGCCTTCCGGCTCAGCTCCTTTTTCACCACGACAGATCTCACGATCCACTCTTCCCTCACTCATGAACAAGACCCCAAGGTACTTGAACTCCTCCACTTGGGGCAGGATCTTGTCCACAACCTGCAGATGGCCCTCCACCCTTTTCCGGGAAGAGAGAACCATGGACTCAGACTTTTCATCCCAGTCGCTTCACACTACTGGCCAGACGAAGCCAGCAGTTCTCCATAATCCGCAAAAAGAAGATACAAACTAGATCCCCTCAACGCCTTGAGTGCGCCTAGAAATTCTGTCCATAAATTTTGTAAACAGAATCTGTGACAAAGGGCAGCCCTGGCGCAGTCCGACCCTCACTGGAAAACGGGTCCGACTTACTGCAGAGAGAGACCTGACACTGATCATACAAGGGTGTCTTTTACGCTTTTTAGGGAGGTTTTTTAATGCTTTTTTTTTGAGTGTATAGTCATCAGCAAGCCGCACTCATCCCCGCGATTGTGCTAACAGTAGCTCTGGCATTAGCCAGGGCCCAGACAAAGCAAAAACCATTCAGCTCTTGGATGTATCTTGTCATCAAACGAAAGCCTACATGTTGACTTCCATCTTTTTTCATGTTGTGGATCATCGTGGCTGGTCTGACTATCATCCATCGCTATTGGTGGGAAATATCCGGGCTAACGTTAGCATCATTTAACACCTGCAGCTCATGCACCGGCATGTTATACAGCGTCACCACACTGGAAAAGATCCACGCGGACACTTTGACCTTCCTCGTCAGCCCAGTTACATCTACTGGGGTCAGGTCATCAGAGCACGACAACTACGAGCACAGATATAAGCTAGCAAACTGCAAAATCTCGAGTGGATCACAGTGTCCTCTTGCCTATGAACAAACAGGACTCTACAAATCATATCCTCTTTGAACAATTAAAATGTACAGTCTTTGTCTGATAAATCTGGATTTATTCACAAACACATTAAGGACAAGGGGCTGGGCATTTTCTGCCTCACAGGGATGTGGTAGCAGCCGGAAGTTTCTTCAGCTCTAAATAAGGCTTGCCCTCCTGTGTATAACTATCTGAGTAAGTAAGTAAGTAAATTATTTTTAGAAAGCGCTGTTCACAGATAAAAGCGCTGTACAAAACATGGGTGAAGTAAAACAATTCAATTAAAACAACAGGGGCAACATCATAAAAAGGATACAAAGTGGATTAAAAATTATAGTTAAAAGGTGCATGAACTAAAAGCTTTACTGAAAAGAGAAGTTTTCAAATATTTCTTAAAAGTTTCAACACAGTCAAAATCACGGAGGGACTGGTGCAAATTGTTCCAGAGTCTGGGAGCTATAGCCTGGAATGCCAGGTCTCCACAGGTTTTAAAACAAGTTTTTGGGATCTTTAGAAGACCCTGGCCTGAAGACCGGAGGCTATGCCCTGAGGAGTAGGGGCATAGCAATTAAGTGATGTACTGAGGGGCCCCACCATGCAACGCACGGAATGTCAGGACTAAAATCTTAAACTCAATGCGGAATTTAACTGGAAGCCAATGAAGACTGGATATAACGGGGGTGATATGGGCTGTTCTGGGTGCACCGGTCAAAAGTCTGGCAGCTGCATTTTGTACAGTCTGAAGTCTCTTTAGCATTGACTTGTTGAAGAAAGTGAAAAGAGAATTGCAATAGTCAATGCGAGATGAAATGAACGTGTGAATGATAATTTCGAGATCCAATTTTGACAACAAATTTCTCACTTTAGAAATATTTCTGAGATGATAAAAACAGTTTTTGGTCAGTTGACGACAGTGACCCTCCAAAGACATTTACTGATCAAACCAAGGTTTTTGAGGCTGCTTTTAACAGATGCACCCAGAACACCAAGGGAGTTACAGTATTGATCAGGGGGATCTTTTTATCGGGAGCAATTATCAGAGTTTCCGATTTGTTTGAATTTATCTGGAGGAAATTTGAGGACAACCAGTTTATAATAGAGGATACGTACTCCAAGAACTCAGATAAAAAAATAAACTCTGAATCATTGAAGGAGCATAACAGTTGAATATCATCTGCATAGAAATGATAAGAAACATTTTTAAAGCGGCATCAGATACAACAAAAATAAAACAGGCCCCAGAACAGAACCCTGGGCCACACCACATGACAGGTTGGACACATTGGACATTACATCATTACATCTAAGCAAAGCCCTTACAACTGGTCGTGGTGGTGGCCTTGCCGTTTTACCCCACAGTGACATTGAATTGAACTCTCTGTCAGCCACAGATTTATGTTCCTTTGAAAATCTGATACTCAAATGCAAACACCCTCTTAATGTAACAATAGCTCTTATTTACCATTCTCCAAAACCCCAACCAACATGTATTACAGATATACACAATTTCCTAATTTTAAGCATTTTGGTTATTGGTTTATCTTAATATTCACTTGGACTCTCCGTCCAATCAACTAGCCACAGAATTTAAACAAGTACTGGACTGTCTTAACCTCCCCAAGCCTGTCAATGTCTCCACCCACAATATAGGCCATACCCTGGATCTAGTTATCACCGACTCCCTCACAATCACTGAGCTCCATGCATATGACACTGGTGTGTCTGACCATCAGGCAGTTAACATTAAACTCCTCCTACTATCTCTCTACATATAGGCCAAAAGGTGAACCAGGAAAAAGTGTCTAGAAAGTGATTTTCGTTCCCACGTCTGGGCACTACTCTTTTTTTGCATTTTTGCATAGACAATGCCATTGTGGACATTAGGTTAAAAGTTCTCTGCAAAATATCCTGGCGGTTTTTTTTTAAAGCCATAAATGTATAAAAATAGGAATGACAAAAAAACGAAAATCTTATGCAGCTGTTTTTTCTTGTAAATGTATTTACATTCATTCTGGAAACAAAATCTCTCTCACAAATTGACATTAACACATATACCTAACATTTGAGACAAGTATTTTAGCATTGGTATACTTTAATTTGAATTTAAACCATGAAACATACAAAAAATATGAAAAAAACGCTTCAAAATAAGTGAATAGCAACCTGTACAATTGAACATACACATGGTACATTTTGCTAAACAATAATGTTTTATACATTAAAAATTTCAGTAGATACTTTGTTATAAGAGGAAGTAAAAAATAAAATAAAATAAAAAACACTTTGGCCCAAAATGGCTGACATAAATCAAAATATCGAATAATGCCGAAAAATGGACATACAAAAAAAACTGCATTACAGTTTAGAATCTGTACACAATATGGTACAAAACAATATTTACATGAACAAAACAATGTCTTGATGTCACAGCAGGTCTTGAGTATTTTTTTAAATACATGTTTTTATTATTTTGTCTTAACTTCGCACATTGTTAAAGCCATATCTCAAGAATTATTTGATAGATTTTCCTCAAATTTGGGACAAACTCAAACTATGATTATTATAATTTGTTTTAAGGTCAAGTGCACTGTAACCTCACATCCATCCATCCATCTTCAACCGCTTATCCGGAATCGGGTCGCGGGGACAGCAGCTCCAGCAAAGACCCCCAGACTTCCCTCTCCAGAGCAACATTTGCGACTTCCTCCTGGGGAATCCCGAAGCGTTCCCAGGCCAGAGAGGAGATGTAATCCCCCCATCTGGTCCTTGGTCTGCCGCGGGGCCTCCTCCCAGTGGGACGTGCAACGAGGACCTCCCTAGGGAGACGCTCGTGAGGCATCCGCACGAGATGCCCGAACCACCTAAGCTGGCTCCTTTCCAAGCGAAGGAGCAGCGGCTCTACTCCGAGTCTCTCTCGGGTGACTGCACTTCTCACCCTATCTCTAAGGGAGATGCCAGCCACCCTTCTGAGGAAACTCATTTCGGCCGCTTGTATCCGCTTGTATCCGCGATCTTATTCTTTTCGGTCATTACCCACACTTCATGACCATAGGTGAGAGTAACCTCACATAATATTTTTAAAGTATTTCACTTAAGTAACTAAAAAAAAAGAAATAGTAAAATACTATGAAGGATTTTTCTCAAATGGGGCAAAAACTCAAATTTTTATTAGAGAACTAACTGATTAAGTGTGACTTTGCGTATTCTGAAGGAGTGAGACATTGTTCATCTCTTAGCTATCACTATCATCAGAGCCTTCTTCCCATGTGCTTTTATCCTCTATTTCCATGGAAATATTGGCACAATTTTGGCACCGACACAAATCAGTACAGGACAGTCTTGCAGACATACAGGAAAATCTTCCTGTCTCACATTTGCTCTGCTTGCAGCTGCAGTGGACTACCTTTAACACACTATCAGGGGCAGGATTTGTAGTCATCCATGTCACTTTTAACTCCCCATCCGCAATGTGCCATCCATTGCCATTGGGGGAAAGGGCAGACATTATACCTTTGAGAGAATGTCTCATGAAGCACAATGTCCTAGTCCACTCAGCAGTGACACAACTTGTGAGGAACCTGTTAAATGCCCAATACTTAGACCAAGACATAATGATTTGGGTGTCTGCCTCTGACCTTTAGATGCAAGATACATAATGTCTTGACAAACAGATATCACTTTTAGGTTCACATCTTCTGGTATATCAACATAACAGGCTAATGTTGGTTCCTCTGTTGCACCTACAATCCAAGCAATAACATTGTACCGTTCAAGTGGCACAACAGATTTTGCATGGGACACATTTAAGTCATCTGATGTGTGTGGCCAGGGGCACGTCATACCGGGAGAGTCACATAGTAGCTGCTTCAATATCAGCCCTGCACTATAAAGTGTTCTCAGTAGTTTGCGGACCAGCTGTTGTTCTTGCCATGTGTTCAGTGTCACTTTCACCTAGGCTTACTGCAGTTGACTCAGTTGTGTCTGTACCTGATGGATGAGGTAGTCTGTCTATCACTTATCTGCAGACAATGTCTTAACAAAAACCAGTTTGCAGATGTTGCGCTTGAAACACCAGTTGCGGAAAGTCCAGAGTCAGCCTTCTCTTTAATGTATCCTGCCTGCAACATAAGAACACAGGGAAAGATGAGCACACGGGTGTAAATAAAGATATATTCATAAGTATTAGTAGTTTAAATATACTATCAAAGCCTTTTTTTAAATTATTATTCTTTTGATATTTTCCAGCATAAAAGTGTTTTACATCGCTGCCAAAAAAAGCTTCTGTTGTTACCTGTAGTTTGAAGCATCACAATCTTCATGGTTTTGCACCGTATTTAAAAACATACGTCGTAGCTGCTTCATTCTCAGCACCTCCTGATTAACAATTCTCTTTTGGCGGATGATCCTCTCGCAGAATATGTTGTAGCTGGCATCAAAGGTTGCTTCACTTCTGTAAAGAAACACACACACACACACACATTTAATATGTGCCAAAAGGTATGCATCAAGATTGTAGCTACATACAAACAGCCTTTACAAGTGCATCTAAAGCAAATGTAATATCATGGAAAAGTCAATTCAAAAAGTGAAACTTTTATTTATTCTATATTCATTTCATAATTATTGACACTGTGTCTGTCATGCATCTATAATTTGAATTGTAATTTATAGTTTGTATATAATTGATAATGCAATTTAATAACTTAGAGATAGGGTGAGAAGCTCTGCCATCTGGGAGGAGCTCAAAGTAAAGCCGCTGCTCCTCCACATGGAGAGGAGCCAGATGAGGTGGTTCGGGCATCTGGTCAGGATGCCACCCGAACGCCTCCCTAGGGAGGTGTTTCAGGCACGTCCGACCGGTAGGAGGCCACGGGGAAGACCCAGGACATGTTGGGAAGACTATGTCTCCCGGCTGGCCTGGGAACACCTCGGGATCCCCCGGGAAGAGCTGGACCAAGTGGATGGGGAGAGGAATGTCTGGGCTTCCCTGCTTAGGCTGCTGCCCCCGCAACCCGACCTCGGATAAGCGGAAGAAGATGGATGGATGGATGGAATTTAATAACTCACTTCTTCATCTGCGGTTCCAATAACTGTTACATAGTCTCTGTCTTCAATATGCAAGAGAATGCTACTGTCTTGCTTTATCCTGGTAGCGTTCATCAACTGGCCTAAAAATAAAAGATGATTCAATGGTTTGTAAGTGTGTAAGTGCTACGTGTAGTGTGTGTGTGTGTTTACCTGCTGAAAGCGTTTGTGCCTGTGAGAGATGGTCCTTCTGCCGTTTGCCTCCCACAGTAGTTCTCTTGTCCGTTTTCTTGCAAATGATCCAAATGGCAGGGAGCACAGGGCCAGCAGAACCGATAGGCAGGCCCGTCTTCGATCTTAGATTTTTTCTTTGGAATGCCACTTGTCGAGTCTGAAGTGTTGTCCGATGCCACAAACTCATCTTGACCCACATCCAGCCGATTGGCCAGTTTTTCGGCAGAGTCCAAACGCTTCTTATCAATGAACCGCCGGTAACAAGTCGGGTGAAGCCCAGCGTCATCAGGAATAACTTTAAATTCAACATCGATACAGGATGTGAATGGCTCGGCTACTTTATGAGACTCTCCATCACAGCAAAGCCACCGTTTTAAACAATTCCTGTAAGTATCCCACCTTCTGATAGTGAAATCGATCACCTCTTCATTCCTAAAAGACGTAACATGCATGTAGCATATTTTGTTGTTCTTTTTTCAAACTTTTTTAAGGTGTTTTAGAGTATTTTCCTCTTCATCGCTAGACGTTGTTGACATCGCCATCTTGGATCTGCGTGGCTACCCGATTGGTCGAATGTGAAGCGCGTGACAAAAACGTCACCTCTTGAGACGAAAATATTGTTACGCCAAGCAAGAAATAGTCCCGACTTTAAACACTAATTTAAAAAAATTGCCTGGATGTCCAGTGGAGAACTTTTTTTTTCTCATTGAAAACCAAAATATATTTTTTAAGAACCAAAAATTATTTAGTGCCCAGACATGGGAACGAGATGAAACGAAAAACGGTCTCACCTTATGGCCTAATAAAACCAAAACAAACAATAACTTTCTGGAACCTAAATAACATTGATTCCCACTCTTTCAGTTATCATCTCCAGCTTCTTCTCCTACCTACTTCCTCCTCATTCTCGTACCTCATGGATTTTTACAATCACAGTCTATCCTCTATCCTGGACTTTAATACACCATTGAAAAAACAGAAAGTCTCCTTTTTACTGGTCTGCCCGGTGGTACACAAAGGAGCTGAGGCAAATGAAAAGGTCAGGTCATGTCCTGGAGCGAGCCAGCGTAAGATCCGGCCTGACGGTGCATAAATAGGCCTACCGGGAACATCAAATATCTTACGTTAAATCCCCTTCCGTGTCCAGGACAGAACACTATTCCACAATCATCAACTATAACCCAGGTAATTCCAAGCAAATCTTCTCTACAGTTAGTCACATTCTCAAACCACAAATCACCCCATACCACACTCATACAGGCAGTAACTGCAACAAATTCCTTGAATTTTTCACCTCCAAAGTTAACAATATCCACTCATTTTTCATACAAACGCATAGTCCCATTTGACATTCCAGCAACTTTCAGCGCACAACATTTCTCACATTTCATCCCTACAACGCAGCATGAGGTCGAGAAGATCATCCGCAGATCCACACCATAGACATGCTCCCTTGATCTTCTCCTTTCCTCTCCTCAAAACACACACCCATTGCATTACCCCTCTCATAACAAAAATCAATAATCTTTCTCACCAAACAGCCAACATTTCTTCCTCTCTCAAAACAGCTTTGATAAAACCTCTATTCAAAAAAACAACCTTACACCCGATCCCTCTGTCAAATCACCGGCCCATTTCAAATATCCCATTAATTTCCAAAATCCTAGTAAAAGTTGTTTTCTATCCAGCTTCACAGCAATCTCAAATCAAGTGACCTCTATGAAAAATTCCAATCCGGTTTCCGCCCCTCCCACAGCACAGAATCATCTCTCATCAGAGTCACCAGTGATCTGCTGATGGGAAATCCCTCCTCATTCTTCTCGACCTATCTGCTGCGTTGGACACTATTGACCACAACATCCTCCTCCACCTCTGCCCTTCACTGGTTTCGCTCCCATTTCACTGACAGGACCTGGGGGATACTAAAACTCGCCCCCACACTGTCACCTATGGGGTCCCCCAGGGCAACGGGCTCAGTCCAACCCTCTTCACCATCAACATGCTTCTCATCGGGTGTGTCGTCAACAGACATGGAATTATTTTCCACTGCTATGTTGACAACACACCTTAAAGTCTCACCCACTGTGTCTCCCACTGCCACCTTTGCTCGTCTCAGCTCCTGCCTGGAGGAAATAAACGCATGCATGAGTCAAAACTTCCTGCAGCTGAATGGCTCAAAAACAGGCGCCATTCAAACCGGTACTCCTCAAAAACTCCGTTCTTCCCACATAACCTCAGTTTCAATTTTTGACCGCTACTTTCCCTTCTCTCCCTCCGTTACCAATCCCATCGGGATCCCTGGCAGGAGCCTCTGGAAGCTACAATATGCTAATTATATGTTAATTATATGTGAATTATATTATAATTGTATATGTATATAAATATATGTATGTATGTGTTGAAGATTGCAATCATTTTCTGTTACTGATTGGGATTTTTTTGTGTGAAAAATTTCAGATAAAAATCTTGTCACATTTTGTAATTAATTCCTAATAAAATGTTTATTTTTCAGACTCTTCCTGCTGCATTGCGTGCCCTCAAAAGCAAAGCAGCTCGCCAGTGTCTGACTGATGAGCTGAGTCGTCATGTTCAGCAAAATCGGGCCATACTGGACCACCAACAATTTGACTACATTATTCGGATGATGAATTGTGCCCTCCAGGTAATTCACAGAATCAGAAAAAAATGAAAAAATGTTTTTCACAACCTGACCTAATACCTGTTCATCCTTTCCTAAACACTTAGTGATCATGAGTACATACTGTAGATTCTTAATGTTTTTTAATTTAGCACATAGAAAATTAAATTCCTAGGAATTTTGTTCTCCAGAAATCGGGATCACTTTTACTTTCTTTCAGCATCTAATACACCAGATCAGTTAATGTAAAACAAAATAGTTAAATCGTTATAAAAAAATAACTTTCTGCAAGACAGACAACTGAATGATTATCAGCTTTTTGTTCTATGTTTACTTTACTGGTAGAAACCTGCAACTACCCCAGATTTGTTTCCAACTTTTTATGTAAAACACATCTGGGGTAAAAAAAATAATCCCACTGTACAGTTGCAAATCTCTTCATGACTGACAAACAAAACAGAAAAATACTAACAATATCTCTAACTTTTAGAGAAGCACAATTGCACATCAGATGTACTGGCCACAGTTGCCCTTCATCCTTGTTTTCTTTTTACTGTATTCTCTCATTTGGGTCTGTTTATAACATTTTGTGAGAGTGAGACTCTGCAATGCTGCTCATTGTTTATCAGACAGCTTGTTTGTCACCTCCTGGTGTCCTCATGTTTGGAATACTTGCTAAAGTTGGTAATCCATGTGCTGCTTCGAAAGAGTCAGTGAAGCTTCACTCACCCAGAACAGCCTAGGCTTTATTGGTAATATTAAATTTTTATTGCCTAGAATTGGCCCTTTCTTTAGGTTTTAATTATTGTAAGATGTCCCCTGTATGCAGCTTTCACGAATTGCCTTTGAATTTCAGTCATTTTAAATACAAAGCCATTTAATCCAAACAGATGTTCAGGGCATGAGCACAATGTCATTTTCATGGGTTCAATTAATCATTTATTATAGAATAGTTTGAAAGTAAAGCCAATCACAAAAAACTGCTAACACAATGAAACAAATTATGATCTGCAATTTCTCACTGGCTAACTGGATTTGCTTCACTTTCTATTTATTTTTGTTCATAGTTTAGTTTTACCGACCAACCTTCTCTCTGACCTGCTACCTTATCATGGTAGAGGAGTTTACATGTTTTAATTACCTAGGAGCTCCCCTGGTAGGGTCTCCCAAGACAAACAGGTCCTTGGTGAGGGACCACACAAAGAGCAGCTCGAAGACCTCAATGAAAAATTATTAACAAGGACTCAGATTTCCCTCGCATGGACGCGGGTCACCGGGGACCCCCTCTGGAGCCAGGGTAGGTGGTGGGGCTCGATGGCGAGCAGCTGGTCCGGGCTTGTCCCCATGGGGCCCGGCCGGGAGTAGTACGAAGAGGCAATGTGGGTCCCCCCCTCCAATAGACTTACCACTCATAGGAGGGGGCATAGAAGTCGGGTGGAGTATGAGCTTGGCGGCAGCCGAAGGTAGGGCTCTTGGCGGAATAATCCTTGGCTACAGAAGCTCGCTCTTGGGACGTGGAACGTCATCTCGGTGAGGGGGAAGGAGCCTGAGCAGTTGCGCGAATTAGAGAAGTTCCGGCTGAATTTAGTTGGACTCACTTCGACACACAGCAAGGGCTCTTGAACCAGTCCTCTCAAGAGAGGCTGGACCCTCCTTCACTCTGGCGTTGCAAGCAGTGAGAGACGACAGGGTGGTATGGTAATTCTTAATGCCCCCCTGGCTCAGAGCCTGTACGTTGGAGTTTCACCCAGTAGATGAGAGGGTAGCTTCCCTCCGCCTTCGGGTGGGGAGACAGGTCCTGACTGTTGTTCATGCTTACGTACCAAATAGCAGCTCACAGTACCCGCTCTTTTTGGATTTTTTCATGGGATAACTTGAAAATGCTCCCCCAGATGATTCCCTTGTTCTGCTTGGTAACATCAACGTTCACATTGGCAATGACAGTGAAACCTGGAGAGGGGAGATTGGGAGGCACAGCCGCCCGGATTTAAACCCAAGTGGTGCTTGTTTTTGGACTTTTGTGCTCATCACAGTTTGTCCTTAATGATCACCATGTTAGAACATAAGGGTGTCCATACATATGGACCCCTGAGGCAGCGGACAGCACCGACACACGGGTTTTGCGGTCGCAGAGGCAAAAACTGGGACACGGGAGGAGTCCAGGGAAGCCATGGATAATGATTTCCAGAAGGCTTTGAAGCATTTCTGCACCACCGTCTGCTGCATCAAGAGGGGGAAGCAGTGCACTGTCAACACCGTGTATGGTGGGGACGGTGTGCTGCTGACCTTGACTGAGGATGTTGTGGCTCGGTGGAGGTAATACTTAAAATACATTAAAGCCTTCCTTTGAGGAACCAGTGCCTGGGGAATCTGTGGTGGGCTCTCCTATTTCTGGGGCTGAGCTTGCCAAGGTAATTAAAAAGCTCCTCGATAGCAGGGCTCCGAGGGTGGATGAGATCTGCCCGGAGTTCCTTAAGGCTCTGGTCGTAGAACTATGGAACAGGTCTATACTCTTGGCAGGGTCTTTGAGGGTGCATGGGAGTTTGCCCAACCAGTCTACGTGTGCTTTGTGGACTTGGAGAAGGCATTAGACCGTGTCCCTCGGAAAAATCCCGTGAACAGTGCTCAGAGATTTTGGGGAATCGAACCATCTGATTGTGGTCCGCTCCCTGTATGATCGGTGTCAGAGCTTGGTCCGCATTGCTGGCATTAAGTCGGACCCATTTCCAGTGAGGGTTGGACTCCGCCAGGGCTGCTCTTTGTCACCAATTCTGTTCATAACTTTTAAGGGATTCAGTTTGGTGCCTCTATGATTGCGTCTCTGCTTTTTGCGGATGGCCTCATCTAGCTATCTTCATCTTCAGGTCTCACTGGATCAGTTCCCAACCGAGTGTGAAGCAGCTGAGATGAGAGTCGGCACCTCAAAGTCGGAGTCCATGGTTCTCGCCCAGAAACGGTTGGAGTACCATCCCCGAGTTGGTGGGGGAGATCTTTCCCCAAGTGGAGGAGTTCAAATACCTCGCTGTCTTGTTAACCAGAAAGAGAACAGTGGATTGTGAGATCAAGAGGCAGATCGGTGTGGCGTCTGCAGTGATGCGGTCCCTGTATCGATCTGTTGTGGTGAAGAAGGAGCTGAGCCACAAGGCAATGCTTTCAATTTACCGGTCGATGTACGTTCCCATCCTTACTTCTGGTCATGAACTTTGGGTTATGACCGAAAGAACAAGATCAGGTGTACAAGAGGCTGAAATTAGTTTTCTCCCGTATCTGGGACTCTCCCTTAGAGATATCAGCGCTCAAATGTTACCGCGGCAGCCCCGGCAAGTGCCGTTACCGCGGTATATATATATATATATACAGTATATATATATATATATATATATATATATATATATATATATATATATATATATATATCCTGCTTCGAAAGAAAATGTTTGCCTTGGTGCCCTTCTAACTTGCCTTGGTGCCCAAAAATATGAGCCCTCCTTTAAGGCAAGTGCCTTGACCTTAAAAAGTAAAAATTCAGGGCCTGAGATATCATATAGTAAAAGCAGATTTTAAGCATCTATAAGAGATTTTTGAGAAATCTTACTCCATCAGTGTTGCTAAAACAAGTGAAGGCAACTGGATTTTTTTTAAAACAAGCTTAGTGTTTGGCTTTTTATTTGTTAATCATCATTGTATTTTAGGGATTTATTTCAGATGAGCCAGCAACAGTTCAAAAATAGCAAATTGGCGGTCAAGTTGTAACTTACAGCCTTTGTTGCAACACCCATTCACATACAAGCCCCACATGGATATTTTAGTGTTTAGTGTGATTGTGTGAGAGCTAGGAAGAAATCAGATGACCTATACTGAAAAAAATGTTCCTTGTCCTAGGAAAGCCTAATGATCCCTCATTAGGATTTCTGGCACCCACTATGATGTGACACATAGATTCGCAATGACATCATTAGAAAGCCAATCATGACATTCATCATTAAACTGTCGTCTCATAGCAGTTTTGTTTTCTGGTTGTAATCAGTGTTCTAAAAGTTTTTTATGTTGGGATGACAATATATTAGAATCAGGTGTCCATGTGGTACGAAAGTGCTCTTTTTTTTTTTTTAAGGCTGTGATGTACGGTAAAATGGACGCATTCTTAGGATTGTGTCAGCCAAAAATTGTTTGCAATGTTTCTTTTTTTTCCCAGCTTAAACAAGTGCTATTACTCTTATCCTTCTTTCTGTCATTAATCCATTGACGTAATATTTGAGCTAATTGCACATCTAGTTGTGTGTTTGTGTGTGCATGCGCACTAGTCAGTGCTCCAGCTACCCTAAGTGAACAAGCCATGTGGGGGACTGAGGCCTGCTGTGGATGTATCCTGGCATCCCAGCCATTTCCTGTTTGATAGGATTATTAGCCCTCTGTGCTCTACTCTCTCATAGCCGAGGGCCTCATCTTGGTTAAAAAACACATTCTGAATGGCAGTTTACTGGGAGAAAAGATTATGCTGGGAGGTTTATGTGGCCACCATGCTGCCAAGTTCACCCCACATGATGTTAAAGTTGATGTTGCACATGTTCTACACATATGTTGTTGAGAGGAAATCTTAAAGCTGATTGAAGAAATCACCAGCTAGATGGTACCCTATGCCTCTACAGGGTGCCTGAAGACCACTGTAACTGTCTCAACAGTTTCAGTCTGTGACTTCATTACTTTTGACTTTATTTAGGGCATAACTTAGACTCTTGCTGTGATAACATGGCCCCTGTCTGCTTCTGCAGCCTTGATAGACTGCCTGACATATTAATAATCACTGGGATGTGGACCTGAGTAGCATTCCCATGTTTAGCTAGCATATTTCCTTGAATGTCCAGTATGGCCAGGTGAACATCTGCTGCAATCAGGTTTTTGACTCCACGGAGGTCAACTATTTGGCCTACTCTTCCTCTTAGTAAACTCTGATGCCCGTCCATCATTAACTGAAAAATATTTGAATCCACTGTGTGTGTAACTACAAATAAAAGAGTTATAAACGTGCGCATTCCTTTTGCGTCACTTCATCTTACGGCTTTCCTGGATAGTGTGAGTCTGAGAAACACTCAGGAAGTTTCCTTTTGTTCACTTCCTGCATAATTTCTGTCACATGCTCGAGCTCCCTGTTTTTGTTTACTGCATATGTGTCATCGTAGACGTAAGAGCTCCCGCAACTTCAAGGGGAGGCAGACTGGTGAGAAATACCGTAAATAATAGGGGGGAAAGAGGACAGCGGGATGTCGCTGCAGACAAAAAATATGAAGCTAGAAAAGCTTGTTCGCTATTGATCTTTAAAACTCAGAAAATATGCCCTGCCCCACTTTGTGCTTAGTATATCCTTTGTGGCAACGCCTGCAATTCCTTGCTCAATTTCCTCTTTTTATTGGAAACTCGATTTTCATTTTACATTCTATCCGATAACTTGTCAGTAAGAAGCTAGTATTGTGAGTTTATCTAGAAAGCTTTTGAGCTGCCATTGCTATAGGGCATTTTACAAACCCCGTTTCCATATGAGTTGGGAAATTGTGTTAGATGTAAATATAAACGGAATACAATGATTTGCAAATCCTTTTCAACCCATATTCAATTGAATGCACTACAAAGACAAGATTTTTGATGTTCAAACTCATGAACTTTATTTATTTTTTGCTAATAATAATTACCGTATTTTCCGCACCATAAGGCGCCCCGTGTTATTAGCCGCACGTTTAATGAACGGAATATTTCAAAACTTTGTTTACCTATTAGCCGCCCCGTGTTATTAGCCGCACCTACGCTACGCTAAAGGGAATGTCAACAAAACAGTCAGATAGATCAGTCAAACTTTAATAATATATTACAAACCAGCGTTCTAACAACTCTGTTCACTCCCAAAATGTAATGTGCAAATGTGCAATCACAAAAATAGTAACACTCAAAATAGTGCAGAGCAATAGCAACATCAATAACTCAACGTTGCTCGAACGTTAATGTCACACGACACACAAAATAAACATTTAAAGCTCACTTTCTGAAGTTATTACTCATCCACAAATCCCTCGAATTCTTCTTCTTCGGTGTGCTTCACTTGTTTTTGACACCATCTGTGATGTGGGCGCGCATGCAGTCGTAGATCAACAGGAACGGCGCTGCGTGAAAAAAGTCACCCGGTGTCTTCGCGTAAACGTCTATCAACCACTCGCTCATCTTTTCTTCATCCATCCATCCCTTCGAGATAGCTTTTATGATGACGCCGGCTGGAAAGTTCTCTTTTGGCAAGGTCTTCCTTTTGAATATCACCGTGGGTGGAAGTTTCTGGCCGTTAGCATGGCAAGCTAGAACCACAGTAGGACGACTTCTCATTCCCTGTGGTGCGAATATTCACCGTACGTGTTCCCGTTGTATCCACAGTGCGGTTCACATGAATATCAAAAGTCAGTGGAACCTTGTACGCGTGTCTCTTAGTAGGAGACATTTTGTTGTCTTTACAGAAATACACAAATGAAATGAAACGTAATATCCGCGCGCTTCTTCTTCTACGGGGGCGGGTGCTCACCTTGGCGGTTGCTTACCGTAGAAGAAGAAGCGCTTCCTCTTTTACGGGGAAAAAAGATGGCGGCTGTTTACCGTAGTTGCGAGACCTAAACTTTATGAAAATAAATATGAATATTAATCCATATATAAGGCGCACCGGGTTATTAGCCGCACTGTCTGCTTTTGAGAAAAATTGTGGTTTTTAGGTGCGGCTTATGGTGCGGAAAATACGGTAACTTAAAATGTCATGGCTGCAACACGTGCCAAAGTAGTTGGGAAAGGGCATGTTCACCACTGTGTTACATGGCCTTTCCTTTTAACAACACTCAGTAAACTTTTGGGAACTGAGGAGACACATTTTTTAAGCTTCTAAGGTGGAATTCTTTCCCATTCTTGCTTGATGTACAGCTTAAGTTGTTCAACAGTCTGGGGGTCTCCGTTGTGGTATTTTAGGCTTCATAATGCGCCACACATTTTCAATGGGAGACAGGTCTGGACTACAGGCAGGCCAGTCTAGTACCCGCACTCTTTTACTATGAAGCCACGTTGATGTAACACGTGACTTGGCATTGTCTTGCTGAAATAAGCAGGGGCGTCCATGGTAACGTTGCTTGGATGGCAACATATGTTGCTCCAAAACCTGTATGTACCTTTCAGCATTATGGCGCCTTCACAGATGTGTAAATTACCCATGTCTTGGGCACTAATACACCCCCATACCATCACAGATGCTGGCTTATAACTTTGCGACCTATAACAATCCGGATGTTTTTTTTCCTCTTTGGTCCAGAGGACACGACATCCACAGTTTCCAAAAACAATTTGAAATGTGGACTCGTCAGACCACAGAACACTTTTCCACTTTGTATCAGTCCATCTTAGATGAGCTCAGGCCCAGCGAAGCCGACAGCGTTTCTGGGTGTTGTTGATAAACGGTTTTGACCTTGCATAGGAGAGTTTCAACTTGCACTTACAGATGTAGCGACCAACTGTAGTTACTGACAGTGGGTATCTGAAGTGTTCCTGAGCCCATGTGGTGATATCCTTTACACACTGATGTCGCTTGTTGATGCCGTACAGCATGAGGGATCGAAGGTCACAGGCTTAGCTGCTTACGTGCAGTGATTTCTCCAGATTCTCTGAACCCTTTGATGATATTACGGACCGTAGATGGTGAAATCCCTAAATTCCTTGCAATAGCTGGTTGAGAAAGGTTTTTCTTAAACTGTTCAACAATTTGCTCACGCATTTGTTGACAAAGTGGTGACCCTCGCCCCATCCTTGTTTGTGAATGACTGAGCATTTCATGGAATCTACTTTTATACCCAATCATGGCACCCACTTGTTCCCAGTTTGCCTGTTCACCTGTGGGATGTTCCAAATAAGTGTTTGGTGAGCATTCCTCAACTTTATCAGTATTTATTGCCACCTTTCCCAACTTCTTTGTAACGTGTTGCTGGCATCAAATTCTAAAGTTAATGATTATTTGCAAAAATAAAAAATGTTTATCAATTTGAACATCAAATATCTTGTCTTTTTTTTTTTCTTTTTTTTTCTTTTTTTTTTCCTTTTTTTATAATGTCCTGCCCAGCTTCTCGGGCAAATCATATAGCAGATGTAGATGCCCATATCGGCTGTTCAGATTTACTTTACAAAAGAGAAGTGTAGGATACTTCTCTTGTTGCCTTACTTGTATTTTGACTTTATTAAATGTATTTATATTATCATTTGGTGCAGCCGGGCCGGAGCAGGAGGGGATAGAAAGAGAGAAAAAGGAAGACAGAGGGGGGAATTGTGGGGACAAGAGGGGGATTAGACAGAGAGACAAAAACAACAACAGCAAACACAACAACAACAACAACAACAGAGCAACATCAGCAAATACGACATGTACAAATATGATGGTAAAAGTAATAGCAAATAAGCAGTTAGCGAAAAAAAAATTAAAAAATACAGAAATGACAATGAGCATTATTACACTAAAAATGGAGCAATATGAATACCAATAGAAATAGTGCTATCTTGTCTTTGTAGCATATTCAACTGAATATGGGTTGAAAATGATTTGCAAATCATTGTATTCCGTTTATATTTACATCTAACACAATTTCCCAACTCATATAGAAACGGGGTTTGTACTTACTATTGATGCTTACAGAGGTTTTACACTAGAAGTGTCCTGTTACAACTTTTCACTTCCAGTACAATCACGATATTGGAGCCTTGATTATTGGCCGATACGGATATTAATCCAATTGGCAACACTAAATTGGTACTAGTGTGTAAATGTGAGTGTGAATGTTGTCTGTCTATCTGTGTTGGCCCGAAGGGAATAAGCGGTAGAAAATGGATGGATGGATAATATCAGCACAAATCATAGCACATATTATTTTTTTGTAGTATGGAATGTTAGAAAAGGCTTCATCAAGTGAAATTACTTAGACATTATTAACTGGAATGGATTTACACTGTCTTTAAATTGAAGTGGAGTAGTCATTTTATATTTTTGACAACACCTTATGGTCACAATAATTAATTTAAGTTATACTCATGGCGCAGTAAATTGAATGATCCAGACACAGTTGTTAGTAGATACTCTTTGCTGCCTTGGAGACTTTGTACATATATCTACTGTATATGTAAGTAACAGGCAACTACTGGTAAGATATTTTTATTCTTGTTTATTATGACAAATGTTGTATTTTAGACTGTGCTATTGTTTGATTGAGGACACATATTACGTATGCTTAGCTTGTGTGCTGTTGTGTGCTCAGCTACAGTGTTCAGTAGCTTCTAGCTCCTAGTAGCCTACATTACAGTAAAGCCTACCATGTTTACCTTTAAAAAATGATTTATCTAAAATACAAGACCAACTTTACAAGACCAACTTTGTGTACTTATTGGAGGACAGTTAACTGTTTAAAAGCTGCTGCAGGACTGCTTGTATCAGACCTTATATCTGAGATTTTAGATGCATGCGATACTTGTTTTTTTTGCTGATATCGGACCAATATTCATTATCAATATCGAATCCGGAATCCCCTATATTTTAAAAAGATCATTGACAGTTGTGACATAGTGTTGAATTAGAAAGCTGAGATAGAATTTGTTACCGTGTTAATATCATTGTGAAAACTTCTCCAAGGTAGACTGCATTAGGGCCGGGCGATTATATGATCGTGATCACGATTAATTTGAGTTCGATCACGGTGATCAGCAGAAAATGATCAAACATGGAGGAAATGTCTGTTAGAAGTTACCGCAGTAGTAAGCCGTAGGGAAGCAATGGTGCATGGTATAATCCTGCACGGAACAATCCACCTTTATTGACCGTGATGCTGTGTGTGTCTGTGAATGCATGTGTTTGTGTACGTTTGCGTGTGAAAGTGTGTCCGTGTGCGCGACCATCCCGTTCCACTGTCGCTAAAGTCAGTCTCGTCACGATGTAATTAATGTTCAATTGCATTGTGCCTCTTCCTGTTACACAGATGGAAGTGTAGCCCAGAAGATCAAATAAATAAATAATGACTAACACTAGCATAGAGTTGAAACACAACATTTAAAAAGAGCAGTGACTTTACTTTCACTAACTGCTGCAGCGCACCAGTAATCATGTCCTGAATGCGGATTTGCAGGCAATGAGAGAGTCTATGTGACTGTATTGGTCCCCGCTAGGAGAATCAACACATCCAATAATATGATCAGAAAAGGGATTTTTATATTTAGTCAAACTTTTTGTTGATGTGTCTGCAATGATTGCACTCCTCTGGTATAACATGTACTAAAAACTGCAGACAAACACTTTCTGTTCTTTTTGTTTGTTTGTAGATAGAAAAACATTTTGTTCTGAAATAATCATCAAACCTGTTTTATGTGTTGCTACACATTAATTTATAGTACCTCAAATTCAAACTGCACTTTAATGGCTTTTCATTGATAAGAAGATAATTTGAGGTTTAAAAACTAAACTCCATAATGTGGGTCACCACTTGTTTGCGAAAGCACTGGTGAGAAACACTGATGTATAAAAGTAATTTAAGAATGCAAATCATTTACAATTTAAAAGTGTTGTTTGATAAATGTTAACTAAAAATAAAAGTCTTATAGTATTCACTACACCATTGATACTTTGTTTACAGCAGAATGTTTGTGATGACAAGCAAAAAAAAAAAAATTAGAGAGGAAAAAAATTGTTCTCTTCAGCCCCACAAAACTTACCGAAACAGAAGCCAAACCGTGGCTCTAAAACCAGGTACGGACCATAGCGTGGGTTACCTGTACTGTTGCACCTGTAGTAAATACAGTTATAAATATAAACAAAATGACAGTTGGCAGCTTTTAGCATATATTACCTCAATCAAACATGGTGGAAATGTCTGTTACAAGATACTGCAGTAGTAAACAGTAGGGATGCAGTACTTGGTATAATCCTGAACAGGACAATCCGCTTTAATAAAAGAAAAAAAAGTGATATTAATCGAGATCGCTGATGTGAAAAAATTAATTGTGATAATTGTTTTGCCTCGGAGGTCTGCACTAGACTTCTAAATTCTCAAAATAACTTTGCAGTATCTGAGCCATTGAATGGATTACGCACATTACTAAATCAAAGCAACAAAAACGACCAAAAAAAGTGCTGTTAAATATTTACACTTCCCCCGTGCATTTCCTCTCCTTGTCTTATTTTGACTGTGGCCCTTGAACTCCAGTGACCCGCTGCATTGTTAGCGATGCTGGTAGACAATGCTCTGGTGCCTCTCCAAGGTGGAACTTTTTATCACAGCCCAAGTGGCAGAAAAGACAAATACAAGTGACAAGCAAAATCAAACAGAAACTGACTTGTTTAAGTCCACGCTGGGGACTGGCAGGCTCTTATTTGTAGCTGCAGAGCTTGTGTTCCGCATTTTCACTCCTCTGTACAGTCTTGTCTTTTTTTCTGCTTCTCTTGAGCGATGACGGTATAGGGGGCCCACTACAGACCACAATCAGAGAGTGCTAAATTCTTCATCCAATATCTTGAACTTTAGATTTCTCAATGTGTGATATACACAGTATGTCTTGGAGAGAGGCATATTAAGAAATAAACACTTCTTACTCTTTGTGGATCAAATCCAGTTAAGGGTTATGAGGTGCGCCACAAGGTCATAAACCGTACCGTTGTTTGTGCATGGTCTTTACTTTTGTTTCCTTTAAATACTCTTCTTGAGTCCAACAAGGAAATCCTAACATAGCTTAGCACAGATAAGTACCAATTTCCTGTAAATTAAGTACTTTTGGAGTCTGACTTGCATCATTTTCTCCTGTTCCCATCAGTTTTGTTTGAGCTCCTAAGACCCCTGTTTGATTTCCTTAAAGTATTTCTCATCCTAATGAAGTTCTCTTGAAACATCACTTTTTGACCTGAACTAAGCGAAATTATAGTCGGTTTTTTGGCTCTTTGTGATAGAAACACTGCAGTAACCATGTAATACTAAGCCATGATTTACTGAACTTGGTTTTAATGTTTACATGCCCCAAAGTATTCATACCCTGGACACATTTTCAGGTAAAGTGACTTTTTATTCGTTGAATGTCATTGCACCATTCCAAAGGATCCTGACAATGTCTTGCATAAACTAGAGCAGGGGTCTCAAACTCAATTTACCTGTGGGCCACAGGATGCAGAAACTGGGTGAGGCTGGGCCGCAAGAAAAGATTTCTTAAAAAAAATCTAACATGCACTTTTTAATGAATTCACCTTCTTTGAATGGCTTTGCCGCCCTAGCAACCATGTCACTCACCATGTACAGTAGCTAGCTTTGACTGCTGCATCGCTCTTTTCGCTTGCTTTCTTGACAAAATCTTGTTGCCTCAGTAGACTGGTTTTAAAATTTGCAACCTGGTTCACTCTCTCATCTCCCTGGTATTTTGCATACTTCTCAGCATGTCTAGTTGTATAATGACGTTTCAAATTGTATTGCTTGTGCACCGCAACTTTCTCTGTATCAACTACAGAAAAGAGCTATAAGGATTATTCATAAAGTAGATTACTTAGAACACACTAACATATTATTTATTGATTCGGGTTTATTTAAATTACAGGAGCTAGTAAAGTTACAGACATTATGTGTCATGTTTAAGGCTAAAAGTAAAACATTACCAGCAAATTTACAAAAAATGTTTCTCATCACTTCTGAGAATGAAAAGCATAGAAGAAAAGGTCATTTCCAACATCAGTATTCAAGGATAACTTTAAAACAAATGTGTATATCAGTGGTGGGGGTTAAACTATGGAATTCTCTTTACAATGAGATAAAAGATTGTAAAAATACAAACCCTGTTTCCATATGAGTTGGGATATTGTGTTAGATGTAAATATAAACGGAATACAATGATTTGCAAATCCTTTTCAACCCATATTCAATTGAATTTACTACAAAGACAAGATATTTGATGTTCAAACTCATAAACTTTTTTTTTTTTTTCAAATAATAATTAGAATTTCATGGCTGCAACACGTGCCAAAGTAGTTGGGAAAGGGCATGTTCACCACAGTGTTACATGGCCTTTCCTTTTAACAACACTCAGTAAACGCTTGAGAACTGAGGAGACACATTTTGTAAGCTTCTCAGGTGGAATTCTTTCCCATTCTTGCTTGATGTACAGCTTAAGTTGTTCAACAGTCCGGGGGTCTCCGTTGTGGTATTTTAGGCTTCATAATGCGCCACACATTTTCAATGGGAGACGGGTCTGGACTACAGGCAGGCCAGTCTAGTACCCGCACTCTTTTACTATGAAGCCACGTTGATGTAACACGTGGCTTGGCATTGTCTTGCTGAAATAAGCAGGGGCGTCCATGGTAACATTGCTTGGATGGCAACTTATGTTGCTCCAAAAGCTGTATGTACCTTTCAGCATTAATGGCGCCTTCACAGATGTGTAAGTTACCCATATCTTGGCCACTAATACACCCCCATACCATCACACATGCTGGCTTTTCAACTTTGCGCCCATAACAATCCGGATGGTTATTTTCCTCTTTGGTCCGGAGGACATGACGTCCACAGTTTCCAAAAACAATTTGAAATGTGGAATCGTCAGACCACAGAACACTTTTCCACTTTGTATCAGTCCATCTTAGATGAGCTCAGGCCCAGTAAGCCAACGGCGTTTCTGGGTGTTGTTGATAAACGGTTTTCCCCTTGCATAGGAGAGTTTTAACTTGCACTTACAGATGTAGCGACCAACTGTAGTTACTGACAGTGGGTTTCTGAAGTGTTCCTGAGCCCATGTGGTGATATCCTTTACACACTGATGTCGCCTGTTGACGCAGTACAGCCTGAGGGATCGAAGGTCACGGGCTTAGCTGCTTACGTGCAGTGATTTCTCCAGATTCTCTGAACCCTTTGATGATATTACGGACCGTAGATGGTGAAATCCCTAAATTCCTTGCAATAGTGGTTGAAAACGTTTTTTCTTAAACTGTTCAACAATTTGCTCACGCATTTGTTGACAAAGTGGTGACTCTCGCCCCATCCTTGTTTGTGAATGACTGAGCATTTCATGGAATCTACTTTTATACCCAATCATGGCACCCAACTGTTCCCAATTTGCCTGTTCGCCTGTGGGATGTTCCAAATCAGTGTTTGATAAGCATTCCTCAATTTTATCAGTATTTATTGCCACCTTTCCCAACTTCTTTGTCACGTGTTGCTGGCATCAAATTCTAACGTTAATGATTATTTGCACAAAAAAAATGTTTATCAGTTTGAACATCAAATATGTTGTCTTTGTAGCATATTCAACTGAATATGGGTTGAAAATGATTTGCAAATCATTGTATTCCGTTTATATTTACATCTAATACAATTTCCCAACTCATATGGAAACGGGGTTTGTATATTCCAATTGAAAAAATATATAAAGACAGAACAATAAAATCATATGGACAGCCATAAGTGTTTACATTTTGCTATATACTTATTATTTTACTTATTTTTTGCCTGGTTTTGTATTTGTTTTGTATCATTCCGTGAGGTGTATATTACTTCTTTTGTTTTTTTTGTTTGGTTTGTACTTCATGAAGTTTTGCACTTGTTGTGTTTTTTTGTTTGTTTTCGTTATATTTGGATGTAATTGTTGGTTTATATGATATCATTAAGTAAGACTATGTATTATGTTGAAGGGGGCAGAAAAATATAAGATTTTTCTTCATCCTGCTCCTTCTCAGGCATTGGTGTGTAAATGTATAATTGAATAATTGAGGTATAATTGTCTATCGATCAAAGATACACATCAATGAAGGAGATAAATAAAAATGAAATGAAATGAATTAAGACACGTTGGGGTGCCCCTGTGCACAATTAGCCCCGAACGGGCTAACATCACCACTAACATGTTACACGTCTGATTCACCCAGCGACTCTGTCGGGGTATCAGCGCTGGGGTCCAGTGCACCACACTTTTGTATTGTCGCTCGCTCCTTCGGCGGAGTGCTTTTGATTGATTGATTGAAGCTACCGGTCCGCTCGTCTTCCCCGCCCGGACTGTTTACAGCGGCGCCGGGGGCGGGGAGCGAGCAGGCGGGCGAGCGAGGGAGGCAGGGAGGGAGGGAGGGAGGAAGAGCGTGTGCGGGTGTCGTGGAAAAGCGGCAAAATGTTTCTCTGCTTGCATCACGCAAGTGACGTCAATGCATACTTGCCAACCTTGAGACCTCCTAATTCGGGAGATGGGGGGGGGGGGGGTTGGTTGAGGTGGGCGGGGTTGGGGGTAGCGGGGGTGTTTTTGTAGCCCGGAAGAGTTAGGGCTGCAAGTTGTGTTTATGTTGGGTTTAGGTGCGGATGTTCTCCCGAAATGTGTTTTGTCATTCTTGTTTGGTGTGGGTTCACAGTGTGGCGCATATTTGTAACAGTGTTAAAAAATAAAATAAAATATGACCACCCTCAGTGTGACATGTATGGCTGTTCCTCAAGTATGTCTTGCAATAACTTACGTGTGTCTGCAGAAGCCTCATACAACATGTGTCTGGGCTGGCACGCTGTTAGTGTGGAAAAAAAGATAATACGGTGACAGTATCTAGAGGACACTAAAGGCAGTGCCATCACGGCACGCCCTCGATATTGTCGAGAGCCTTATACCACACAGGTAGATTCCTTCAGCTCCACAAACGCTCCGCACACAATGCTGTCAAGCGCCATTCATTTAAAACTTGCGGGCCGCACTAACATTAAACTGTCATATTAAGGTTGGGCCGCACAATAACGTCTCAGGGGCCGCATGTTTGAGACCCCTGAACTAGAGCATTCTAGCAAACTAAGTTTAGAACATTGGGTATGCCTGTATTGATATGATAAAAAAAATAAAAATAATAATACTAGCATGAGGTGTTGATGTTTGACCGCAATCCATTTTGTAACCGTGGTCGAATTGTAAAAGTTTTCAAAACAGTTTCAACTTCAAAACTTTATTTTAGTTGAACTCTAAATTGTATGACACTGAGGCCGGTTAAACTTCAAAGGACAGTACCACTGTATTTTTTTCACAGAGTCTTACAATCTCTTACAATTTTCTTGCACGGTATCATTTACAGCTAAAAGAAAGAGTTTTGGAATTGACTTCAAAGCTTAATTTGTATGGTTGGTGTGTAATTTAAAGAATATTAATATTACCAGATTTCCAAGGTAGACATAGAAGCAGTTAAAAGGGGAGATGACCGTTATAGAAAAAATACTTTGTTGGCAGAGATGTTGCTATTATTTTTTTAATGTCTATAGTTAGTGAAGTGAATTGTGAAGTGAATTCTATTTATATAGCGCTTTTCTCTAGTGACTCAAAGCGCTTTACATAGTGAAACCCCAATATCTAAGTTACATTTAAACCAGTGTGGGTGGCACTGAGAGCAGGTGGGTAAAGTGTCTTGCCCAAGGACACAACAGCAGTGACTAGGATGGCGGAAGCGGGGATCGAACCTGCAACCCTCAGGTTGATGGCACGGCCACTCTACCAACCGAGCTATACCGCCCCTAGTTCTGGAACGTGTATATATAAGTATTCCTTGATTTAAAAGCAGTAAAATAGAAAGGATTGCTTCTGTGTCTTGCCATTAATATATATATATATATATATATATATATATATATATATATATATATATATATATATATATATATATATATATATATATATATATATATATGTATATATATATATATATATATATATGTAAGGAAGGGATAGTAGTTCTTTTAGAGTTGGGACACAATGGACAGATTCCAGCCAGAGAATTCTTTAATCATCTTTATTGTTGAAGGGTAGATTTAAATGTGTATGGTTTTGTGTGTGTATGTGTGTGTGTGTGTGGTATTTAGTCGTCAACGCACACAAGGCTGGCTGCCACCACTGATTGAAACCGGCTATTCTGACAAAGACGTGCTTTAAAGGGGAAATGACGTCACAGATTGACCTATCAACCTAAATGCATAGGAACATTACAAAACTGGTTAAAGGCACACAATAGGCTTTCGTACATATATATATATATATATATATATATATATATATATATATATATATATATATATATATATATATATATATATATATATATATATATATATATATATATATATATATATATATATATATATATATACATACATACATACATACATACATATATTATTATTATATATATTATATATATATCTTTTTTTTATTGCAACATGCTGTGGCTGACTTATTGTGATCTAGTTCAAGGTTGCAAAAAAAAGGAAGTGTCAAAACAAGTGTGTCAGGGCAGGGATTATATAAGGATATTGAAAGCATATGCCCGTGTTTCGTGTTTACTATGGAACACAGTGAAGAGAGTGGTTTTGTCAGATATGTTCTTTTATTTTGACTGGCGCTGACATTTAACAGGACAAAAGTGTCTTTATGTTAGAGGAAATGTGCCCCTCAGTGTTCATCACATAAATAAATTGTAATTAACTTTGTGTCAGAACATCAAGCATGTGACATACATGAATAATCAAATCAGATAACAAATTACCTCATCAGTATCATAAATCCTTTATTTATCCCCAGGGGGAAATTCATGAAAGGTGAGAAAAGGTAAACGCTGGGAGGGGAGTGGGGGGGGGGGGGGGGGGGGGGGGGGTGATGAACAAAAAAAAAGTCAAACTCAGACTGGACTCTTGGGGAAGGGGTTCCAGGCTGAGGCCAATAAAAACACTCGATAGCCTTAAGCGCACACAAACAGTTTATTAAAGTCTACATAAGTGTTTTCCTCGGGTTCCCTGATGTGTGTTGCGTTAGCGATTGTAAGGTTCTACTTAAGGTTTATAAATGTCTTCATGCATTGTCTTTTGGCTTCTTATCTTTCAGATGTACTTTTAGCCTACAAACTCTCGTGAACCCTGAGATCCTCCGGTACTGGTTTCCTTGTCAGAACACACGCTAACCGGATGGCATATTTTTCCATAGAGTCATCCCTCACCACATTGAGCTTAAAATATTGTGGCTTAACGGAGTCACATAGATTTTCATTCACGAATGACAGAGCTTCTCACTCTATTTCTAAGCCACCCGCCGGAGGAAACTCATTTCGGCCGCTTGTACCCGTGATCTTGTCCTTTCGGTCATAACCCAAAGCTCATGACCATAGGTGAGGATAGGGTCCGCCTGTCAATCTCACGATCCATTCTTCCTTCACTCGTGAACAAGACCTCGAGGTACTTGAACTCCTCCACTTGGGGCAGGATCTCCTTCCCATGCTGTATTGGGAGAAATGAGTGTAAATGTGACTTTACAGTGTTATTTTTAGTCTATTACGTTTATTATTTCCCCTGTGTCATGTCTCGAGAGCTCAAATTATGTATTAAGAAAACATATTTAGAAGGTCATAAATAGTTTTTTAATGTTAAGTATATAAAAATATTTGATATTTCTTAATAATAATCCTACTGTGCTGGAATTAGTTTACCACGGTCAGACCTGGATCCAATTGGCTGCAAAAAAAGATTGACAACTGTGTTTAGCCTTCGTCTAACAGCTTGCTGGAGGACCTCAGGAAACGTTAATGTTTTTAAATTTGTTTTTGCGTCAGAAATTATGCTAAGATTTAATCGGCCATGGCTGCGAGGGATGCCCTGTGTCAGTGCACTGGTGGCTGTTGTCTGGTGACCTCCTGGTGTAAAGGGCTTCTTTGATAGTGTTTCCTCAGCAGGTTCTTCTCTGCTCAGCCAGACATAAATATGTCTGTGCATGTGATGATGGGGTGGGGGGGGGGGGGGGGTGTTATTTGCGCATTGTGTTTAATTCAGTTAAACAATTTTGTTGCATTTCTGATGTATGAAAAGCACTTCATGAATAAAAGTTTGATTGATTGATGTTTAACTGGCTTGCGGTACAGGATGTTCACGGATCTCTGTAAGCTGTGACCTGCTTGTGTCTTGCCAGGCTCTCACTCACTCTCCCCTGTTGTCTAACTCACAGGACTGTTCCAGCTCAGAGGAGTACACCGTGGCTGCTGCCCTGCTTCCGCTGTCAACTGCTTTTTACAGAGTAAGGATGTTCATTAAACACAGATGTATGTGTTCCATGTAAGGACTCTACGCATTGGCTGTAAAATGAGAGTACAAAGTGAGAGTGTGGCATGTTTGATGCTAAAACCTCTTCCACCCCTTATATGCAATATTGTTTGGGCCTTTCGGACAAATTATTCCCTTCCCTTCAGTTACTTTGATAATACATAACACTAATGTAATAATTCAGGGACATTAGTAGTGTTTTTGGTAGACCTCCACTTTTCCACCAACATTTCCGGGAACTTTTATTACCCAGATAAAATATTTATTTGTAATAATTGTGGTTTGGTTTTCTACCACATCTCAAAGGTCATGGTATTCAAATCTACCGGATGAAATATAGGGGAGTGGTATATTATTACAATGTTGCACTGTAAATGATGCTAATTTATCATTTTTTCCTTTTTTTACTAAAGTGCAAGTATGTTAAGTACAAAGCAAGTGTGATACATAAACAGTTTTAGACGTGTGTAATGTAGATGGAAACTGGCCAAGCATTTTCCAAAATCTCAGGTAAAGGATAGGTTCGGTTCCAGGCCAGTACCCCATCTCCTAACCACTGGAAATCTCTTGTGCCAGTCCCAAACCAGATTAAGTGGGAGTTTACAGCAAGAAGACCTTCATGCATAAAAATAAAGAAATATTTTGTATATATATGCTGGAGACTGATTGCAGTGCAAATACTGTAGCTCAACATTTTAATTAGAAGTGTAATTAATGCATTATTTTGTGATACTGACCTGGAAGTATCCTTCATCAAATATGTTATGGCTGTGTTTTAAAAAGGAACTGCTCTTTTTTTTGGAATTTTGTCTATCGTTCACAATCTATATGAGAGACAAGAAGGCAAAAGGTTTTTTTTGTTTTTTTTTGCATTATAACATGTACAAATCGCCTCGTATGAGGTGGGTAGCAATGCAGCTAATGGGAGTAATCCAAATTGTTATGATGATAAGGTTTTAGCCGTAAACTAGCTTCCTGTGTCAGCAGCTGAATGGCTGTTGAGTTTGTAATGCACAATACAATGCGATAGGACACCAATCTGCAATGACTGAAAAACATGAACAGTCATATTACTGTATTAGCCCACATTTTATGTTTTGTTTGTACACAGCTAGCTCAACAGTTTATGTACATCCATCCATTTTCTTCCGTTTATCCGAGGTCGGGTCGCAAGGGCGGCAGCCTAAGCAGAGAAGCCCAGACATCCCTCTCCCCAGCCACTTCGTTCAGCTGCTCGGGGGATCCCGAGGCGTTTCCAGACCGGCCGGGAAACATAGTCTTCCCCGTGGCCTCCTACCAGTCGGACGTGTCTTAAACAACGCCCTAGGGAGGCATCCTGGTGGCATTCTGTCCAGATGCCCGAACCACCTCAGCAGCGGCTTTACTTTGAGCTCCTCCTGGATGACAGAGCTTCTCACCCTATCTCTAAAGGAGAGCCCCGACACCCGACGGAGGAAACTCATTTCGGCCACTTGTCCCCGTGATCTTGTCCTTTCGGTCATAACCCAAAGTTCATGACCATAGGTAAGGATGGGAACGTAGATCGACCGGTAAATTGAGAGCTTTGCCCTCCGGCTCAGCACCTTTTTTACCACAATGGATCGATACAATGTCCGCATTACTGAAGAGGCCCCACCAATCCGCCTATAGAGCTCACGATCCACTCTTTCCTAACTCGTGAACAAGATTTTGAGGTACTTGAACTCCTCCACTTGGGGCAAGATCTCTTCAGAGACCTATTCCCGCAGCCACCAAATCGGATCCCCTCAAAGCCCTGACTGGCCTAGAAATGTAGTTCATAAAAGTTATGAACAGAATCGGTGACAAAGGGCAGCCCTGGTGGAGTCCAACCGTCACTGTAAACAGGTCTGACTTACTGCTGACAATGCGGACTAAGCTCTTCATTGTGGTCTAAATAATATGTAATAGTAGGTTATTGGTCAGAATCTTGCATAGTTTGCTTTACAGATCATCTTCAAGTCGCTTTCTAACAGTCTTTTCAGCAGGATACACCGTTTTGTAGGCGGTCTTATTTACGTGGCTCCACTTCGACAGCGTCTTCTCCCTGTAATCTTTGTTGGACCGCTAGTTTTTAGCGCTTCCATAGCAAGTCTACTGAAAGATATAAGATAGAAATGTATGCTTCTTTATAATAAAAATGGCAACAGCAGAAGATGAATGCCTCACAACAAGAGGATAGAGAAAAAGAAGGAGCTTATCAACTACGGCATCGACACGGAACACAGTGGCGGAAGCGCGCACATTTTTGGGTCTTTAGCAGATCCCAAATACACACCAGCAGATACCAATAGGTAGGGATGATGTTTGTTAAGAAATTATTGATGTCGATGCCATTATCGAATCCTTTTACCGAACCGATTCCTTATCGAATCTCTTACAGAATCCAGATAGGTTGTTGTGTGTGCACTGAGTTCCAAAAGCCGTAGATGTTATGTGACTGGGCCGGCTCGCTCTTCATATGGAGGAAAGGCGGACGTAACTGAGGGCAGAATGCGAGGTGAGAGAGGATGCTAAAGGAACGCCCCCAGTGAGCATATAGTGCTGCTATGTGCATTGTAAATAAAAAAATTGCAGACAAACACATCACCAAAATCGATGAGGTGCCGGTCACTTTCGACATCCCGGTGAAGCACACTGTGGAGAAGAAGGGGACCAGCACGGTAGCAAATCGATACGCACAACGGGGCAAGAGAAGTCGGCTTTTACTGTTGTGCTAGCTTGTTATGTTAATGGACAGAAACTGCCACCTATGGTGATTTTCAAGGGGAAGACGCTGCCGGAAGAAAAGTTTCCACCTGGAGTCATCATTAAGGCATGACGAAGGAACTCCAACCGCTGGACATGGGTGTAAACAGGACGTTCAAAGTGAAGTTGTGAGCGTCATGGGAATGATGGATGACAGACGAACACAGCTTCACGAAAAGTGGGAGGCAGTGTCGGGCGAGTAACGCCACAATTTGTGAATGGATCGTGGATGCTTGAGTAAACGTGTCTGCTTGCACTGTTGTTCGTGCTTTCGCAAAAGCCGGCATCTTTTCCGAGGAGCCCCACAGTAACGAGACTGACTTTGAAAATGACGAGAGGGAATCTGGCGTGTTTGATTGAGAACTTGCCCAGCTGTTCATTTAGGACACAGAAGATGAGGATTTTGATGGATTTGTGGATGAGGATTGATAAAAAATATATACATTGATTGATTGAAACTTTTATTAGTAGATTGCACAGTTCAGTACATATTCCGTACAATTGACCACTAAATGGTAACACCCTAATAAGTTTTTCAACTTGTTTAAGTTGGGGTCCACGTAAATCCATGGTACAATCCATGGTACAAATATATACTATCATAATACAGTCATCACACAAGTTAATCATCAGAGTATATACATTGAATTATTTACATTATTTACAATCCGGGGGTTGGGATGAGGAGGGTTTGGTTGATAACAGCATTCTTCAGTCATCAACAATTGCAACCTCAGAGAAATGGGCATAGAAACAGTGTAGGTCTGACTTGGTAGGATATGTACAGCGAGCAGAGAACATAGTGAGTTCAGATAGCATAAGAACAAGTATATACATTAGAAATACATTTGGTTATTTCCAATCCGGGGAGGGTGTTAGTCAAGGGTTGAAGTTGCCTTGAGGTGTTGTTTTAGTGCGGTTTTGAAGGAGGATAGAGATGCACTTACTTTTACACCTGTTGGGAGTGCATTCCATATTGATGTGGCATAAAAGGAGAATGAGTTTAGACCTTTGTTAGTTCGGAATCTGGGTTTAATGTGGTTTATGGAACTCCCCCTGGTGTTGTGCTTATGGCGGTCATTTACGTTAAGGAAGTAGTTTCACATGTACTTCAGTATCAGGGAGGTGTAGCGGATTTTATAGACTAGGCTCAGTGCAAGTTGTTTTACTCTGTCCTCCACCCTGAGCCAGCCTACTTTGAAGAAGTGGGTTGGAGTGAGGTGTGATCTGGGGTGGAGGTCTAAAAGTAACCTGACTAGCTTGTTCTGGGATGTTTGGAGTCTAGATTTGAGGGTTTTGAAGGTGCTAGGGTACCAGGAGGTGCATGCGTAATCGAAAAATGGTTGAACGAGAGTTCCCGCTATAATCTTAAAGGTGCTTTTGTTGACCAGAGAGGAGATTCTGTAGAGAAATCTTGTTCGTTGGTTGACCTTTCTGATTACCTTGGTTGCCATTTTATCACAGGAAAGATTAGCCTCTAGAACGGAACCTAGGTAGGTGACCTCATCTTTCCTGGTGATAACAATATCACCCACTTTTATAGTGAAGTCACAGACTTTCTTGAGACTGATTTGGGACCCAAATAGGATGGATTCCGTTTTACCTAGGGGATGGATAATTTATTGTCAGCGAGCCAGGTGCAAATAATAAGGAGTTTGGATTTTTTTCCACCTGTGACTTGTCCTTGCCGGATACCAGCACGGCCGAGTCATCCGCAAACAGGAACAATTCACAGTCGCATGCTGATGACATGTCGTTTATGTATAATAGGAACAGTAAAGGCCCTAATATACTGCCTTGGGGGACTCCACAGCTTACTGAGAGGGGGGGGCATGGTGCCGTTCACCTCTACCACCTGTTTCCTCCCGTCCAAGTAAGATTGCATCCAGCTCGATGAGGTTTTATCAAATCCGATTGCTTTGAGCTTATCCAACAGTATAGCGTGGTTAACGGTGTCAAAGGCCTTCTGAAGGTCCAGCATGACCATGCCGCAGTATTTGCCCGCGTCCACCTCATGTTTGATGTTGTCGGTCAGATAGAGAAGGCATGTGTCAGTGGAGTGGTTAGTTCTGAAGCCGGATTGGAATTTGTACATGAGTTTATTAGTAGCAAGGTATCTTATTGTCCTGTTCATAAACTATTTTTTCCATTACTTTCGAAATGGAACTGAGAATAGAAACAGGTCGGTAGTTACCAGGTTCTAATTTGCTACCTTTTTTAAAAAGGGGGGTTACTCTTGCTATCTTGAAATCCTTGGGTATGGGGCCTTGTTTAATTGAGAGGTTAATTATGTGTGTAATGATAGGAGCAATGGTGGTGGCAGAGTCCCTGAGGAATCTGGAGGGAATATTGTCAAGGCCGGTGGCCTTGTTTAGGTGGAGCGCGCTCAATTTATTAAGCACCTCGTCAGCCGAGACCATTTCTAACTTGAAATTGTTGTTGAATACTCCTAGCTTTCTGTAGAAGGCTTTAATGTGTTCCACACCAAAATGACCAGAGTGGTGGGACAGCTTGTCAACCAGAGTTGTGGCTATGCTGTTGAAAAAGGTGTTGAGTCTGCTTGCTACCTCCTTTTTGTCTGTATTGAGGGAGTCACCCTCCTTGATGTTGATGAGTCTGGTTTTAAGTTTCTGGCTGCATCCAGGAAGCTGGTTGTTAAGAATTTTCCAGAGCTCACGTGGCTTATTTGTGTTTTCCTCTATTTTGTCATTTATATATATATATATATATATATATATATATATATATATATATATATATATATATATATATATATATATATATATATATATATATATATATATATATATATATATATATACTGTATATACACACACACACACACACATATAATCCCCTAAGATATTTGCAAATTTGAGTAAATATACGTACTGGTCTGGAAATTCTGACTTAAATGAACACTTTATAATTGACCTATAGATATACATAAAGTAATAATTTATTGGTGATAGTCAATGAATGTTATGTATTTACATTGTAGACTCTGGCATAATCTGTTACTAAAGTAGAGTTATTGTTGACTTCCGTTGCATCGAGTCTGTATGAGTTGTGTCTTTAATTCTTTGTAGTCGAGATTGTCATCTTCAGTATTTGTCCCGTTCCTTGATGTCAAGTACTTTAGCTTCCTGCGGCTCTCTGTTCAATTTGACGTAGATTTTACAGCTCCTGAGTTTTCCCCTACTTTCTCAACTTGCGTGCCTTTTCGGCTGTCAGTTTTGTCTTTTGTCAGATGCGCAATGAAATAGGATCAAAGTGATATTCATTCAGTTTTACTAAAAAAGAAAGCACAATTGTTTTGTCATTAAAAAAAAAAGTTTTACCTTGCTTTAAAATTAGTTAAGATTGTGTTTAATATTGAGTGGTAAAGCGAAGCCTGCCAATGTCAAAGTGCTAAACTGACTTGGGGCTTTGTTTGCCAAATTCACAAGCTCACTACAATATGTACCCGCTGTTTGTTGCTATAGGGACAGACACAACTGTCCACATTGGCATTGTGGCAGTACCAGTGTTTTACCCTGATAAGTTGAACGAGAACCTGGGTTGTACTTGGGCATCACATGACTCAGTGTTCACATGCTGCAGGCTGATGTAACACTCTTAAACGAAGAGAAAAAAGTAAATCGAAAGTACAATAAATCATGTCATAGCTCCCTGCTGCTTTATAAGACTTCTGAGCATGTGCGGTTTTATATGAATATCTATTATTGAACATTAGCCACAGCGGAGTTATTTCTTGCTGTTTAAGTCTATAAAATAGAAATGATTTCTTGTCGAGCAATGAAGGCTTATAAAAAAGTCAATATAGCAGTATATAGCAATGTATTTCTTACATGTTTTATTTGGAACAAGCAGCATGCTGTGTGAGTTTTTCCACCAGCGGGTAAAAAGTTAAAGTGAGGTCAGGTTGGAATTTGCCAAAAAGATTCTGTAATCACTGGTGCAGTGGTGTAAAGGTCATTCAGTGAAACCACAACAAAAACAAATATTTGTAATGGGGCATTAATCTAATCAACACCATCTGATAATCATAAATCCCTCTTAACATTTGGCATGTTTCTTGGCACATCCGTGGTCGATTTACGCACCCACCAAATGTAGAAGCAATGTGTAAAAATATACTTTCTGGGTCATTCTCTGAATGACCCACAGCTTTGTTCTATTGCTGTAGTACTTTGATGTCTGCAGGCTCTTTTTAAGGTCCATACACAGCATTTTTAATCGGATTATGATATGAACTTTGATCATTGTAACTTCTTGATTATTTTGTTTCTCAGACATTGTGTTGCATTTTGTGTGGTTTTGAAAATAATTGTCCTGTTGCATGACCCAATTATTCCAAGCTTTCGATGCTGGAGAAATGTCATTTGAATACTTCGGTATGCCCATGGTTGACTTAAAGATGTCTAGGTATTGTTACTGCAAAATATGCCCAGATTTCTTTTAGTTTACCAAATACAATGATAGGCACTATAGCTAAACAAATCCATGTTGGTCTTGTCAGTTAGCATCTTAGATGAATTCAAGGATTGAAGGAACTTTGTCATACCAGCACACATGAGACGCATTAGATGGAACGAAATTTAAGTACCCGATGTCCCAGATTTAGCCCAGTGAGTACCACAAGAATGATGGTATGTACATAAACATTGTATAGAATATGATATAGATAAGGTTATAAATTGTATAGGCATAAATTATAAATCAAATATAATGTATAGCAAAATAGAATAGATTGTGATCAATGACCAAACCAAACCAAATAAAAGCCCAGTTCAGCACAATTGGGACATGTGTGCAAGTTAAGTGTTCTTCCTGCAGGGATGGGGATTCCTTTTATTTCTTACATATTTATGACGTTTTGCAAGACTTCTGAATCTTTATAAATTTTTCGTAAAATCTAAGTAATTTGTTATATCAGTTTGCCTTATGTTAAATCTACTAAACTCTGCTAAAAAGAAGCATGTTAAAATATCTGATGTACAGGTGTCCCAAATCTTCTTTGACTATTATTGAATGTTCGCAATGCCATTGAGTTGATTGAAATGTGTTAGACTATTTGTTCTTGATTTGTAACAACCGAACATCCTAATATTGATATATGTATATGTATACTTATATATGTATATTAGAGCTGTCAAAATTAACGCACTAATGCAGATAAATACATCATCATTATTAATCTCAATAAAAAAAATTCACTATTAAGCCATCTGCAGAACAGAATGACTCAAAATCCCTGAAACGTCTTCGGCAACGCTTCTGGGCAGTTGGTCGCGAATGCAGAAATGGGAAAGTTGTTGCGTTAGTGAAAGGCTGCAGAACCCAACTAGTCAATATGTAAAACATTTGGCTAAGTTGTTGGGAAATTGAGTACTAAAAAAACATGACAAAGCAGTTTAATGACAGAAATATTATGTTCTCTGCAGAAAGGACTTTATTTTCACTGAAACACTTGCATCTTAAAGTACAACATTAACAACACAAAATGAATTACAAGCCCACATTAATGTGAATACATGTTTGTTTGGGTTTACTAAATACATTAAGTGCATATATATTCCCTTCTTTATTGAGTCTCTTTCCTCATGCAAAATTAAACAGTTGATGTAGATTAAAATACATTATATTTTTGATTAATTTTGTTTTAAATGATATGCAAATGATGATGCACAGTAGGAGATATTTCCATTCATCCTTGTTTGTGGTCGGTATTACTGTTAGCCGCGGGTCTGGAACTCACATACCAAATTATTGATCAGGAAAGGCCCCCGTTTTTACACTGTTCCCTTGCCTCTATATTATTCAGGCCAGAGAACATAAGATATTCCCTTATACCACAGCCTACTGCTCCCACAAAATCCTTGCTCACCAAAGCCAGTGTGTGTTTAGTTTGTTTCCATATGGTGAAGCTGAACAGCTGATGTTTTTGACCCACATTCTCTGTTCATTCCTCAAACACTTCAGCTTTTATTTGTCCCCCGAGTCCTCTTTAAGAATGCATGTTGCAAATGTATGTAAGATAGAAGTAAAGGTGAAACTGATTTGCAAAGTATTCAAAAAATCTGTATTTTGCATGCATGGAACTAAATGTCTGTTGGTGGTAAAGGTTATCTTAGTTTCATGCAAGCTATTGCATGCAAGCCTTTGTTAAATCTGGTGATTGATATTTTGTTGAGTTGTTAAGGAGTTGTTCCTCTGGCATTTAATATTTAAAAATGGGTGCTCTTATCAAGAGATGAGTGGGTGTCAATCATATCTTAGTATTTTGCATATAATGTACCTATGTTAACGTGCCACCACAGTAAATGTATAAGAAAAAATTAAAAGCCCCCAAGCAAATTTGATGACTTTCCCAGCTGAAACATTGTGCAGTCAATTCAGCCAGTTTTCCACTTCATGCAAAAAGTGACTCATTTAAAAATAAATAAGTACAATGATTATGCGTATTACCGGAATTATTATTTTAAAAATGTCCACTTTTGGTTTACCTAATCTATATTTACCTTATTTTGGAACATTTACATTTGTACATCATGTTTTTACACAGTTATGTCCTATCAGGATGGGATTGTTTAGGTTTCTGACTTTCTAAATCCAGGACAAAATACCTTTTAGGGGAACTGCACTTTTTTGTAAATATTGCTTATCACTATCATCACCTCGCTATCATTATGAAAGACATGATGATGAATTTTTTTTTTTTAAATTTTTTGCATTCTAAATATTAAATAAATGCGATCAAATGTCAGTTTACAATGGAGTCTATGGGAGTCGCTCAATTCTACTTATAAAGCCCTTAAAAAAAAATCCAAACACCTCCATTAGGGTTTTATATACGTAATGTAAGTGTACATGTTCTGTAGTAACGGGCACATTCATAATAACATTTAATGTTTTTATGTAGTAACGGGCACATTTATAATATTTCATATTTACTTATTTTGAACATTTTAAGCATACGCGGCCCTGGACCTGGCTGGGGACCTGCAGTCCCCAGACAACCCCCCCCACCTCATAACTCAAAACACCTGTATTTCAATACAACCCCACCCATCGTAATGAATTAAAATCTATTTAATTTTAATTAGTGACCCAGTAAGGGACAAGCGGTAGAAAAATGGATGGATGGATGAACTGTGCATCGGGTTGTGGGTTTGAGTGTCTTGTGCAGGTGTTGTCATTGTATTGGCGGGTTACATGGATGAGAGGGGAGAGTTATTTATTAATGCTTGATTAATTTGTGTTGAATATTATATATTTAATATGATATATTTTTAGTTTATTTATTGTTTAATTATCATTTATTGTTTAATACTTTCCCAGCTGAATATCAGGTCCTACCCGCGACTCCTCAACACCCTGAGAACGTGGGTGCATTTGTTACAACATAACAGGCTCGGTACATGCCTGCACTAACGTTCAGCCGCTTCAGTGACAACATGTACCATCTCTCATTCTTTGCGGTACACATTTGACGTGTGTGATGATGTCCAGTTGATGCTTGAAGAACCTTGATGAACCTCGGGATCATGACCCCTAAAGTTATAAACAATATCTTAGATCCTGATAGCCCTTTTGCTTTTGACTTACAAACAGCAGTTTCTCCTTTCTTGCTTTTTTTGGTGGGTGTTGGCTCCCTTTGTCAACATTCCACCTTTAAATGAGTCAAGTCACTCAGCCATATTGGTCAGATAGTAGTATACTCCCCCTTTCTCCTTCAACTTTACTTCCTTATTTTTTTTCTCCTCCCTCTTCCATTATGTTTCCCCTGACCTGTCTGATTAGTGTCTTTTGAGTGTCTCACTGTATTAAGAAGCGATGACCTGGGTCAAAATGACCTGCACATATCTCGGGATTCAGAAAAACACACCCAGGCTGAGTATAGACAGAATAGACACATTACCGACACTCCCCACACATAAACACACTCACACATCTGCTTTTAGACCCTTTGCATGCAGTATAGGAAGTTGTTCCAGAGCTTCTGAAGGACTATCCAGCTCTTTGTATTGGCGTCTGTTTATGGCAGTTTCATTCATATATTCAATGTCAATGTCTGAGGATATGTGTTTTGTAACTTAAAGGGGACCAATTATGCAAAACTAACTTTTCTTACCTACTACTACCTGTTTTTGTATATTTAGGATCTGCATAAGTCCCGAAAATGTTTAATCAAATCATAGAGGTATTGCAGACATATTTAAAAAACAATCTTGCCTTCCTTCATACTTCCTCCAAATGAACCGTATGGAATTTGCCCAATTTGTGACGTTTTTCCCGCCTGTGACGTCAGCGGATATTTCTATATACTGTATGGTAGAGATTTACCCAAAGAACTTTGCGCGAGTCTGCCTTTGCAGTCCGACGCTGTAGTCAATAAGCTTATTTTTCTCTATCCTCTTGTTGTGGGGTAAACTGGCTCCTACCATGCACATGCATCCTCTGTTGTTGCCATTTCTAATACAAGTAGCGTATAGTTCTAACTTATATATCAGGAGACTCGATATGGAAGCGCTAAAAACTACAACATGGCTAATGAGGAGAAGATGCAGTTGAAGTAGAAGCACATAAATAAGAATGCCTACAAAATGGCGCATCCAGTAGAGCCGGTCAGTGCCTTGAAATAGGTCTGAAAAATAAAATCAATGCAAAATTTGGACAAAATAACCACCATTACATGTTATGTAGGCCACAAGGAGGTGCTTTAAATGTAAAAATTATATATATATTTCACCCCTCTTGCACATATCCCCAGACTTCAGTGACATGCGGTGAACTAAACACCAGGTGAAGAGGCATAGATACTTTTGGAGGGTTTTTTTCTTCTTTTTTTTACTTAAATTCATATCATTGTTGATTTAGGTTGCACATTAAAGCAGTGTTTTTTTTCTTTTTTTTTTACTTAAATTCATATCATTGTTGATTTAGGTTGTCCAGTGTGCCGCGGCACACTGGTTTGCCGTGAGATACAGTCTGGTGTGCCGTGGGAGATTGTCATTTCACCTATTTGGGTTAAAAATATTTTTTGCAAACCCGTAATTATAATCCAACAATTGCGACAACGACTTTTTACTGTCAACTGAGTTTCGTTTTTTAATTATTTCTGCTGGTGGTGTGCCTCCGGATTTTTTAAATGAAAAAAATGTGCCTTGGCTCAAAAAAGGTTGAAAAACACTGCATTAGAGTAACAGGAAAAAGAAGGGAGTTATTCGCTTTCATAAAAACGTTATAATAATGATATTATGATATGATAAATGGGTCGAAAAAGTATTTGATAAAGTTGTTATTGAATACTTTTTGGTCCCATTTGCTTTTAACAAAATAAATCATGTATTGTGAGTGTATCTTACCTTTCTGTATTTGTATCTGAAGCAGCAATAGCTATCCTCGATGAAAACGTACTTTGTGTGATCACATTCGTTTTGTCTTAAAGTCCAGTTTAGATAACTATTTAATCTCGGATACAGTACATAATCCTCCATATTGGTAGACACGTTCATTTAATTGCATTTCATTCCAAGCAATAAAACAATATTTTTGCATTTGAAAAAAAACACCCACAAACGCTGGCTTACTCTAATAAAAATGCCATGTTTGTTATAAATAGTTTTTTTTATTTTTAAAAGGCTGGCTTCCGCTGGAGAGACATGTGTCTGCGAGCTTGAGCGCCCCCACTTCTCCCAGTGTGGCGAGTCAGAGTACTGCTGACAATATATCGCCCCCTACCTTGAGGCAGAGGTACTTGCTGCCTCATGGCCTGCCTTTTCCCCGTGGCAACAAGCACGCACACGCTCAATACTCTGTGTGTGTAGCCGTGGAGGCACCACCTGTGTCTGCCTCACTTTTTGTCTGCTGCGTTATTTTCATCAGGAAACATGGAATTTCCGCGATTTTGACCATGAAAATTATCAAAATATACAGGAACCACACCAAAATCACATAGAAAGCATAGACCAAAAGAGAAATATTGAAACTTATTTTATTTTATTACTTTGTTTTTATATATATATATATGGGCAGCACGGTGGCAGAGGGGTTAGTGCGTCTGCCTCACAATACGAAGGTCCTGAGTAGTCGTGAGTTCAATCCCGGCCTCGGGATCTTTCTGTGTGGAGTTTGCATGTTCTCCCCGTGACTGCGTGGGTTCCCTCCGGGTACTCCGGCTTCCTCCCACCTCCAAAGACATGCACCTGGGGATAGGTTGATTGGCAACACTAAATAGGCCCTAGTGTGTGAATGTGAGTGTGAATGTTGTCTGTCTATCTGTGTTGGCCCTGCGATGAGGTGGCGACTTGTCCAGGGTGTACCCCGCCTTCCGCCCGATTGTAGCTGAGATAGGCTCCAGCGGTAGAAAATGGATGGATGGATACTTTGTTTTTGAACATCTCATGGTTAAGCCACCTGGTGGCAAGGTGAGGCACTGCCTCACTTGCCTCCCCTGACAGTACGTCACTGCCAGACTTGTTGAATAACTTAACATTAGCTTTTAACTAAGCTTTAGTTAAGAGGACATCTTTATTTGAAATATTTCTGACTCCAGATAGTTGGTCCTTTTCATGTCAGATCTCTCCGGAGCCCCTAAAGCAGTGGTTCTTAACCTTGTTGGCGGTACCGAATCCCACCAGTTTCATATGCACATTCACCGAACCCTTCTTTAGTGAAAAATAAAATGTTATTTTTAATTTTTTCAAATTCAAGACAAAGTTATATGTTTTTTTTACTAGTGCACAAAATGAACCGTGCATGCACATCACCTTGTTCAAAGAACAAAACCAACACAGTGCATGAACTCACAACAAATTACACACTTGCAAATCAGATGGAAATTTAGAGGGAACATTGTTTGGGGGTATCCATAATACTTAGACTTAGACTTCCTTTTTATTGTCCTTCAAATGTTAACTTTACAGTACAGATACGCCGATAAGGAGAAGTTTTTATTTACACGATTGATTGATTGATTGATTGAATGAATGAAACTGGTATTAGTAGATTGCACAGTACAGTACATATTCCGTACAATTGACCACTAAATGGTAACACCCGAATAAGTTTTTCAACTTGTTTAATTAAGTCGGGGTCCACGTTAATCAATTCATGAGTCTGGTGTGTCTTGACCGCTGCGGCGGAGGCTCTGCCGAACCCCTGAGGCCGACTCACCGAACCCCTAAGGTTCGATCGAACCCAGGTTAAGAACCACTGCCCTAAAGGGACATGGAGGGAAAAAAATGTTTTGCGAGATCTCGCAAAAGTTTTTTTTCCTATGTCAGTGAACCGGAAGTAAAACAGACACAGCGATGGTGAACCGGAAGTGAAACAAACAAAGCGATGGAGGAGCCTACCCATCATCTGTGGGAGAAGTTTATTGATTTCTATTTTAGTATTGGCCTAACATATAAATACATACAATCATATTATGGTCCCACAACAGAGCACAGATGATGGGTAGGCTCCCGCATGCTCCCACTCCTTCATCGCTGTGTCTGTTTTACTTCCGGTTCACTGACATAAGAAAAAAAACTTTTGTGAGATCTCGCAAAAAGTATTGCGAGAGCTCGCAAAAAGTATTGCGAGAGCTCGCAAAAAGTATTGCGAGATCTCGCAAAAGTATTGCGAGATCTCCCAAAACATCCATGTCCCTTTAGGGCAGCGTTTCTCAAAGTGTGGGGCGCGCCCCACTGGTGGGGAATAGAGACATCACTGGTGGGGCGCGAGGAAAGGGAGGAAATTTCACTTTAATTTTTATTTTTATTTTTTATTATTATATTCTTAAATTTTTTTTTTTTACTATGCTTTCATTTTCTATACACACTGTAAATCACTTTGTGATTCTGTCTGTGAAATCCGCTATATAAATAAATGTAAATTACTTATTTTTCCTGTAGGCTTTACATTTCTAGGTAGGAGCGAAAGTTTGACAGACATAGCAACAGTAACTAATGGGTGCGGGGCTAAGCGGAAGCTTTGTGAATGGCGAGGCACTGTGCGAGGATTTGCTGTTTTGCAAATACATAAAAAATAGAGCCACTGCTGATGAGCTGTTCAAGATAATGGGCAGTTTCCTCAAAGAACACGACCTTAAATGGGAAAACTGTGTGGGCTTTTGCTCTGGTGGCGCACAGACCATGGCAAAGTCAAGAAACGGGCTGCAGGCTCTAATAAAGAGGGTTGCGCCAAATGCGCATTGGACACACTGTGTGTCATTCACCGGGAAGCACTCGCGTCAAGGCAGCTCAGCCCCGAACTCAATGAGGTTTTAACAGTGGCAGTGTCAAGCCTGCAACCGCGATTTGAAAAGCTGTGCAATGTAAAACAGGCTCATTGCAGCCACTAATGCTGGAGTACTGTAAAACTCATGTTCACTTGCCCTGTCTTGCCAAATGCATATAGCTCCTCCTTTTTTTTTTCAAAGATTGCAAAGTGGCACTTTTATTTTTATTTATTATTGAACTTGATGCAAGTTATTCGATTTATTATTGAACTTGATGCAAGTTATAACACTTTTTTTGATTTATTATTGAACTTGGTGCAAGTTATAACACTTTTGTTTTATTTATTATTGAACTTGATGCAAGTTATTTGATTTATTATTGAACTTGATGCAAGTTATAACACTTTTATTTGATTTATTATTGAACTTGTTGCAAGTTATAACACTTTTTTTGATTTATTATTGAACTTGATGCAAGTTATAACACTTTTTTTTATTTATTATTAAACTTGATGCAAGTTATAACACTTTTGTGTTATTTATTATTGAACTTGATGCAAGTTATTTTATTTGATATTGAGCTTGATGCAAGTTATACCACAGCTGCACAGTTATTTTATTTATTATTGAACTTGATGTTATTTTATGTTATTGAGTTTGAATGTATAAAACTTGTAATCTTGTTATGTGGATTATGGAAAAGGACAAAAAACACTCCCATTATCAATCTGGTCCTGTTTAATATAAATCACATGTTTCATACAATATACAGTATACACTGTAGTAAATGGACCTTCTCCATACCTCCATCAGTTTACAAAATGTAGAAGGAAAAATACATTTAAAAAAGGCTGAAGCAGGAACACAATGTTTTAGATTCTTTGTTTAGCTGGGGCGAATTTACGACCACTTTGTATTACGTAGAGTTGTACATTTCTGCGTAACACATTGCATCAGCATAAGGAATTGTTCTGTCCATCTCTTTTTCTCGGAAAGTAATTTCTCTGTTGCTTATGTAACAGAAGAAACGCATAATACATTGGTTGTTGGAGTGGCTCCAGGCCCATCATACTGATAATGAAGCTGATTTAATTCTGCTTGTTTGTAAATCATTCAAAAAATTCAACTGGCGGCCCAAGGGCCAAATCCGGCCTGGAAATGACACCAGATCGGCCCGCGAGTTAAGTTCAAAATGCTTGGAAGAGACTAACATATTTGCAGCAGATTCCTAAAAAGTTCTCCTGTTGTATACTGTAGATAGGGTTATTTTTAGTAATTCTGACAAAATTAATAGACAAAAATCAAATGTCTACTGTAGAGGATGCTGGTTCTCAGTAATATACAAAGTAAGGATTATAGTGAAGGGAGAAGCCGGCCCCCAGCTCTTAGCTTAATGGAGATGTAGCCCCTAGAACAATGAAGTTGAATAGCCATGTTGTAAACACTGTACAACAACTAATTAGGAAATAATCGCTGAAGTGAACATGAAAATCTCGGCATTGGGTCTAATTCTGGGGTGAAAGAAGTCAGAGGTTAATCTTCCCTGGTATTTACATTGTGACGACATTGACATGGACAACGTTTTGTCTCACAATAGTATGTTTTAAAGGGTTCTTCTACATCACATTGTAGTGTTCCACTGTCAGCCAGATTTAATGCCTGAAGCCGAGCATCACACATTCCCTTCCCGGTTTGTTTGTGCAATCAGCAGGTGCTTTAGTCTTCAGGCCACACTTTTTAAAGACATTAGCACTGTTTCGAAATACCCCAGATTTTGAAAGACCACTTACACATCCTTATATTTCCACAGGTTACAATTCAGTGATTGATTTCACTTTTAAGTCATTGCGGATTTGATTCCCGTTTTTTCACTTCTTTTAGGCATGAACAGCTGTCAGTGTCACCACAGATAAAGTAAATTAGATACTGTATGTGGATGCACGAGATAACACCAATCATCTTCCATGTTTTTAATACATGATTAAATAGATATAGTCAGCTTTTTGTATAATTGGTTCGGACAAAAACATTATCTGGTTCTTAGGAATGAATAGCTGTACTGCATGTATTTTTGTACTGCGTCTGGATTAGTTAGGGTACCCTAAACATACTGTACATATTCTTAATCACCAAAATAACAAATATATTTAAATTTTTATTCTCAGTAATAACATCTTTTGAATCCTGTAGTTGCTGTAATGTGAAAAATAACCAATCAAAGAATGTGCGTAACGTGTCGTTAATGTAGGTATTTTTTTTGCAGAAACTGGTTGCTGGGGTGAACCAATTTGCTTACACCTGTATTCAAGACCACCCCATTTGGACCAACCAGCAGTTTTGGGAGGCCACTTTCTACAGCGAGGTCCAAAACCAGATCCGAGCCCTTTATCTCAACACACCTGAGGAAAAGTGGGGCATTGCTGCCAGAATGAAGGTAAGAAATATTGTGCTTGTTTGCATAAGACACTCTCAAATCTGATTTTTTTTCCACCAATGACTTGGAAGCTCTACCGTTTTCTTTTATCGCCAGCGACAACTTTTAACAACTATAATGTCAAAGATCCAAACTTTTGTGTGCACATCACCTACTACTACTACCGCAGGAGAAAGGGGCAGTGTGAGAAGTAATGCATTTGGATGACACAAGACAGCTCCCTAAACCTGGCCACTCTAAACATGACTGTTTAGGGAGGGCTTTAGGTGTGTTCTAATCATTGATCCTTTAGATTAGACATGTTAAGACACATATAAGTTGTTTAATTCTGTAGTACAAATAAAATAAAAAGGATCATGTGTTTTATTTATCTAAATATATTTTTTACTTGTTTACAACAAAACTACGGAAGAGTTTGCAGCATTTGAGTGTTGCATTTCAAACAATCTAGCTTTGTAAGTTAATTGCTTAGTTAACAAAAGCAGACATGTAAAATACATAATACACTACTTTCAACTGTTTCATACTGACCAGCTATCTGATTTAGTAATAGCAGCAAGTATGGGAGTCCAAAAAAATTACATTGAACATTTCAGGATGTGGGCACAGTGCCTGTGGCGGACAGAGGAGAGAATCAGACGGCTATGGACCTGGCTGCCGAGCAGCTGCGCTTGTGGCCAAGTCTGAGCAAAGAGAAGCAGCAGGAGCTGGTGAAGAACGAGGAGAGCACCGTGTTCAGCCAGGCCATCCACTATGCCAGCCTCATGGTCTATCTTCTTGTTCCTTTGGACACAAGCAAGAACAAATTGCTTCGCAACACGCCTGCCACTGATTGGGAAAGCGGAAGCAACAGCATCGTTACCAACAGGTCAGCATACAAAGGTTTCACTAGCTGAAGTCTAGTGCATTGCTGATTTTAAAGTATTATTGAGTATGTTGAGATTTGAGTACCTATTGAAGTTTAATATATAAAATATGTCAGTGTATTAAGTATTTTAAGAGCATAGGAAGTGTTTATAAATGTTTGAACGCTGTATAGAGTGTGTGAAGGGCTTATAAAGACATTAAATTATTTTTAATATTCATATAAATCATAAAATAAAAAGTGTCCCTTCTTTTAAAAAAAAATCCTTACCATGGTGGGATCCTAAACATAACCTCTGCTATTATTAAAAATCAGAATCAGAAATCAGAAATACTTTATTAATCCCCGAGGATAAATTAAGAAAATTAAGAGAAAACACGGTACGTTATTTTGTGATGTTAAATTGATGTGTTAAACTGATAGGTAATGTGTTGTGTCTCCAATCACTGGTTGCTGTAGTATTGAGTATTGTTGAATACATGTAAGGTACATTCACCAGTGTTATTTAGAAGAGGTCTTAACAGTAATATCTCCTGGTTTGGATGGGTATGTGTTCCAGTGTCAAAGTGATGAGAAGTATGTGTTTGGGTGGAGGTAATGGAAGTCACTCACGTGTGCCAAATAGTACTCAATATGTTTTCCGTGTCCTGTTCGCATTCAGTCTGAGCTGCTCTCGAGACATTGCTACTGCACAAAGTAACGCAACCTTCAGCCCTTTGGGTGTCATCAATAAGCCTGTTCTGTACTCAACCCAAACCAAACAATCACTCGGATTTCTCCTGTGCACTGGGAAATAAATATTTTTTGAAGAGGCTAGTTTGTTGCCAAAAACACTGAGGAGAACACAATGTTCGCATATTATGTGCATGGTATCTACAGTTTCTTCCCCCAGATGTCAGTATTTGATTCTTAAAACTCCCTTAATATGTAACATTTTATTATTTGTTTAAAATTTAAGAGAGGACCGCTAAGAATTTGTTTATGTATATATTTGCTCTTATTTGTTTTTAGGGCCCGAGCAGCGGCGCACTGCAAGGGCCCTAATGAAATTGTTGTTTTTTTAGGATTGTTATTATTCTCCCCGTTTCAACGACTTTTTGAAGCCCTTGTTATGCTTTTTCATTTTAACTCCAAACGTGTTTGTTTTTAAGGACATTTGGACCCTGCCACTCACTAGTGAGGATTTAAGACGGCAGTTTACTTCATGTGAAACATTTCCAACGGACAATAGATTAATCCCAGCAATACACATCATAAAAATGGATTAACTCGCTGGAATATAAAGACAATATAACATGCATCCATGAACGTGGATGCATATGCAAAAGTGCAATATATATCTGTACAGTATCAGTAATCTATTTATTTATATCTGCACCTTATTGCTTTTTTATACTACCATGAGCTAATGCAACAAAAATGTGTGCTTATCTGTACTGTAAAGTTAAAATTTGAATGACAATAAAAAGGAAGTCCAAGTCTAGTCTACACGTTGCATGTGCCAGGCTCGCTGCTAACTTTTGTCAACACAGCTCCTGCTTCTCCCCTTGGATATTCATGCTTTTCATCACATCATTTACCGTTTATAGCATCGCCGGCAGCGTTGCTGAGAGCTTTGACACAGAAAGTGGGTTTGAGGATTCGGAGAACAGCGACGTGGCCAACTCGGTTGTCAGATTTGTGGCTCGCTTCATTGACAAAGTGTGTACAGAGAGCGGCGTAACCCAGGAACACATCAAGAACCTCCACAGCATGATCCCAGGTATGTCACGCACCGTGTTCATTCACGCAGCTGCTGTCCTAATTCCCACAGCTTTGTGCAGTGTAACTCCTGCTGGTGTGTATTCTCAGTAACACATCTGAGCTGATTAACTCCTGTTAAATGTCCTTAAATCCTCTAAATACACACGCTGGTTGTGTGACTGTGTGTAAGTACATGTTCCTGTACCCCTTCTGTGTGTGCACTGGTATGCTGGCTGCCAGGTAATTGACCTCATCCTCTGACCCACAGGCATAGTTGCCATGCAAATAGAGGCTCTTGAGGCAGTTCACAGGGAGAGCAGGAGATTACCACCCATTCAGAAGGTGAGAAATACTCAATATTGCATGGCATGACCCTGGAAATGTCTTCGATAAATGTACTAGTATAACATTTTATGAAATGTGGCTCAGTCTGAACCAATGCTCCTAAGACTGCCCCAACACAATTAAATACTATTAAAAAAAAAAGACAAAATTAAGAAAAATACATTAATACATCATAACAGCAACCAACAAGAAGAGTATGAATATCAAAAGAAATGTTTCCAACATTAGGCAAAATAAATCGAGAGTAGTAGTGAAGTGGGAATTAAGATAGGTTAAATAAACTGGTGGCAAATAAATCTGACTAATACCACACAGTTGTGAATTCAACACTTTTAGCTTTTATTCTGTTTCCTGCGAGTGTGCAGCAAGTTAAAGACTGTGTTCTTGTAAATATGTGACTCGGTATTTTGAACCCTGCTGTACTTTTACTATTCCTGCCAAAGCATGGTAATCCTTGTTGAACGCACTTGTACACACAGACAAACAGCATCCCAGTACTGCCTTGCGACCAACCTGGAAGCTGTGGTGAGCTGTCTGCTGAACTTTGTGGCTCATTCCAAGCTGGATTGCTAGCTGCAAGAAGCATGCCAAATACTAAAAAGTATCCAAACAACAATAACACCGGCCTCATGACGAGTCAGAGTATTTGTAATGGCAGCACTGATTTTTGAAAAGAAAATGCAAGGAATGCATTTAATATGCAATCTAATACCTCTTTAAAACCTCTGACCGGGTTTGAACAGGGTTATTGGACCAATGTTCAACTCTAGCAAACTGAGTGAGTCAGCAAGAGGATATCTCGAGGTCCCAGTTAACTCTCTGAATGAGAGTGATTGGCGTTGCTTGACACATTCAATGGGCAACTGACTGTACTACATATACACAGAATGTGACCAACATGGTAAGCTGGTACAGTTGTCTTTTTCTCCCTACACAATAAGGGCCTGATCTACTACGATCCAAATAACGCGCTCAGCAGCATGTGGAAACTATAACATTTTGTGTACTATTAGTGGGCATGTTGCGTGTGATCTACTAAGACCGCATGTATATTTGATAACAAGTGCAAAAGTGGGACATTACCTTATTTAAATTAAGTTTTTACCTGTACTACCGGCTAGATATGGGAATCTTTGGGCACCTCACAATTCGATTCAGATTCTTGGGGTGACTATTCGATTCTGAAGCAATTCTCAATTCAACACGATTCGTGTAATATACTGTATTATTTGGTGTATAAATTTAATACAACCTTTTCAAAAAGCTCCTCTTGGCTGCTGTTGTATGACATAGACGTGCAGTGTTGGCCTAAAAAACGTTTTTTTTTTGTTTTTTTTCTTTTATTATATTTTACTTACAAAAATCAGAGAATGTTAGTTAATCTAATTATTAACTAACATTCTGTGATAAATTTTAGTTTGTCACATCTATTTGAAAATAAAGCAACTCCAACCTAATCCTATCTTTACAATACTTTAGAAGTTTACAAAGCAATTGAGAAGACATACAAATACAAAACTAAACATTTTATAAAAGCAACTGTATCAGTAATAATATCAATATTAGTTGTTAAATGTTTTTAATCAAAACATATATTCTTAAAAAGTGTGTATTTATGAATATTTTTTTAAAGAAATTCTCGAAAATTATGGATTGATTTAGAATCAGAATAAATAAAAATCGCAATTTAGATGTGAATTGACCTTTGAGCACCCCTACTGCCAGCATTGTGCCCATGAACACACTCATTTCCCTCCACATTCACGTTATGCTCTCCAGCCTGTGCTGTTTTGCAGTGTTAAACAAGAAGCACATCTACAACATGTACCACCTTTTCTGCCATATACTATTGCAGGGGTCACCAACCTTTTTGAAACCAAGAGCTACTCTTTGGGTACTGATTAATGCGAAGGGCTACCAGTTTGATACACACTTAAATAAATTGCCAGAAATAGCCAATTTGCTCAATTTACCTTTAACTCTATGTTATTATTAATAATTAATGATATTTACACTTAATTGAACGGTTTAAAAGAGGAGAAAACACGAAAAAAATGACAATTAAATTTTGAAACATAGTTTATCTTCAATTTTGACTCTTTAAAATTCAAAATTCAACCGAAAAAAAGAAGAGAAAAACTAGGTAATTCGAATCTTTTTGAAAAAATAAAAAAAATAATTTATGGAACATCATTAGTAATTTTTCCTGATTAAGATAAATTTTAGAATTTGGATGACATGTTTTAAATAGGTTAAAATCCAATCTGCACTTTGTTAGAATATATAACAAATTGGACCAAGCTATATTTCTAACAAAGACAAATCGTTATTTCTTCTAGATTTTCCAGAACAAAAATTTTAAAAGAAATTCAAAACACTTTGAAATAAGATTTAAATTTGATTCTACAGATTTTCTAGATTTGCCAGAATAATTTTTTTGCATTTTAATCATGAAAAGTTTGAAGAAATATTTCACAAATATTCTTCGTCGAAAAAACAGAAGCTAAAATGAAGAATTAAATTAAAATGTATTTATTATTCTTTACAATAAAAAAATTAATTTACTGGAACATTGATTTAAATTGTCAGGAAATAAGAGGAAGGAATTTAAAAGGTAAAAAGGTAAATGTGTTTAAAAATCCTAAAATCATTTTTAAGGTTGTATTTTTTCTCTATAATTGTTTTTCTGAAAGTTATAAGAAGCAAAGTAAAAAAAAAATGAATTTTTTTAAACAAGTGAAGACCAAGTCTTTAAAATATTTTCTTGGATTTTCAAATTCTATTTGAGTTTTGTCTCTCTTAGAATTAAAAATGTCGAGCACAGCGAGACCAGCTTGCTAGTAAATAAATAAAATTTTAAAAATAGAGGCAGCTCACTGGTAAGTGCTGCTATTTGAGCTATTTTTAGAACAGGCCAGCGGGCTACTCATCTGGTCCTTACGGGCTACCTGGTGCCCGCGGGCACCGCGTTGCTGACCCCTGTACTATTGCAATTAAGACAGACTATTCTGCACTCTGCAGGAAAGCAGTGGACCCAACATTCAAGCGTCTGGAATGATCCAAACGCAAGAAAATTCATGTTGTAAGCCGTTTTTTCATATAGGTGATATATTATATTTACTAATTGAAAAATCAAACCTCTTTGTAAGGAAGGGATAGTAGTTCTTTTAGAGTTGGGACACGATGGACAGATTCCGGCCAGAGAATCCTTTAATCATCTTTATTGTTGATTTAAATGTGTATGGTTTTGTGTGTGTGTGTGTGTGGTCTCTGTCGCCATCTAAAGGCCAAACTCCGCCATCGCAGTTGCAATGACGTTAAATAAACTACACGTGAATGTAAACGCCGTCAACGAGACTAATTATCTCTCAATCGACCCAAAAAACAACTGATCTTAGCATACAATGCACCAAACATTTGCAGAAGTAGCAAGGCACGACATTCAGTTCAAATGCTGTAACAGTATGTGACAAAACTTACATTTAGTCGTCAACGCACACAAGGCTGGCTGCCACCACTGATTGAAACCGGCTATTTTGACAAAGACGTGCTTTAAAGGGGAAATGACGTCACAGATTGACCTATCAACTTAAAGGCATAGGAACATCACAAAACTGGTTAAAGGCACACAATAGGCTTTCGTACACAGCCGCCCCCAACTGTCCGTATGGCAGTTGGAACTAGAAGAAAGTCTATGAGGTAGTGTCCTCGTCATCAAGAGGTGGAAGCATGATCAGTCGGGCGACTGGGCGAAGGTAGGTGCGATTCTTCACTTGTACTCTGGCAGTCCGGACCCGTCCATCTGCTCCTGGATGTGTCTGAGTGATCCGTCCTACAGGCCACGATCCTCGGGGGAGTTGAGGATCCACTATCAAGACAACTTGACCGGCCAAAAGGGTCTTGCCATCGTTCCTCCACTTGTTACGTTCTTGAAGCCCTGGCAGGTAATGCTGGATGAAAGATGACCAGAAGTGATCTGCTAGGACTTGGCTGTGCCTCCAACGTCTTTTTCCGAGACCACAGGGATCGTAGATTGCTTGAGGTAGAGATGAATCGTGACGGCCCATAAGAAGGAGATTGGGCGTGACTGGGTCTGGGTCTGAGGCGTCCGAAGACAGGTAACCAAGAGGTTTAGCATTCATTATGCCTTCAACCTCTATCAATGTTGTCAGTAATACTGGTTCAGGGACTGTTTGGTCTTTGAGAACAACTCTGAGTGCTGTCTTAATGGATTTTACTTCTCTCTCCCATGTGCCCCCAAAATGTGGTGCGCTTGGAGGATTGAATCGGAATGAAATCTGGTGCTCTGCAAGTTGCTCTCTCAACTGTGGTTCCATTGAAGCAACTGCTTCACGTAATTCACGTTCTCCACCAACAAAGTTGGTACCATTGTCCATGAGGAGTTCAAAGGGTTTGCCGCGTCGTGAGATTAATCTTCTTAAGGATAGCAGGAATGCATCCGTATCAAGATTCTCCAGTAGTTCCAAGTGTACAGAACGAGTTGTCATGCACTTATAGATAATACCCCATCGTTTCTCTGTGCGGCGCCCAATTTTCACTTGGAGAGGTCCAAAGCAATCAACTCCAGTTGAATAGAAAGGTGGCTTATGAAGTCGCAGTCGAGCAGGGGGATAATCAGCCATTTTAGGAATGTCAGGCTTGGCTTTCCAACGACGACATTCTAGACATGTATACTGATGTTTCCGTATTGCTTCTCTGCCCCTTAAGATCCAAAATCTACGTCGTATTTCAGCAAGAACTCTTTCTGGGCCAGGGTGCAACAGTACTTCATCATGTTCCTTTATGACAAGCTTTGTCACATGGTGGCTTGGATCCAAGATTATAGGGTGGATTCCCTCCCAATCTAAACTCTCCGCATGCCGCAACCGTCCACCAACTCTGAGTAATCCTGTGGCTCCTTCATATTCTGGTGAAAGTGATGCAAGTCGACTGTCTGAAGGCAGAGACCGTCCAGCCTTGAGCGCTCTCAACTCTTCTGGGAAACAATCTCCTCGAACCCTTTGCAATATAAGTTTTTCGGCTTGCAGAAAATCCACGGCGGAAGGTGGGGATGAAGCACCAGCATCAGCCGCCCCATGAAGGGAGCTAGCTGTCTCTTGTAGAAGCTGTTTCCATGTGGAGAACTTACTGAAATCAGTAAGCTGAGTGGATGAAGCACAGGAAATAGTTCCAACGAAGGCGGATTTCCTTAGCTCTGTGGCATCCGGTTCCAGTTCAGATGAAGGCAAATTGGGCCACTCATTTTCTGGCAGGTAAAGGAAGTGCGGGCCCTTATTCCAGCGGTGCTCTTGGATCATTTCCTGCAGGGTGAGTCCACGAGTGATATCGTCTGCTGGATTATTCAGAGAATCAACATAACGCCACTGGGTGGGGTTTGTTAGGGTTTGAATTTCGGTGATGCGAGTCCCCACAAATACTTTGAAGCGACACGATTCTAAACCCCCCCCCCCCCCCCTAGGGGGGGTTACCCACATATGCGGTCCTCTCCAAGGTTTCTCATAGTCATTCACCGACGTCCCACTGGGGTGAGTTTTTCCTTGCCCGTATGTGGGCTCTGTACCGAGGATGTCGTTGTGGCTTGTACAGCCCTTTGAGACACTTGTGATTTAGGGCTATATAAATAAACATTGATTGATTGATTGATTTGATCCAGTGCAGCACGGTCGTTGAGTCTGACCATAGCGTGATGCGATCTGAAGGGACACCGAGCTCTGTCTCTATCACTTTGGCCAGCTGTGCTCCTGTAAGTGCAGCACTGAGCTCTAGTCGCGGGATGGACAGTTGCTTTTTCGGTGAAACTCGTGATCTGGCCAACACGAAAGACACATGGGTGTGCTGATTGTCATCTACTGACTGCATAAAGGCCACTGACCCATAGGCGCGCTCGGAGGCATCGCAGAAGATGTGAATATGTCTGGTTGAAGTGAGAGTGTTCACAGTAAAAGGTACATAGGAACGGGGCACCTTAAATTGTTGTAAAGTGGGAATCTCACGTACCCAGGTTGACCACTTGTCAAGGAGATCTGCAGGCTGGATCTGGTCGTCCCAGCCGAGGTTGGACTTCCACATATCTTGGATGAGCACCTTACACCGAGTGGTAAATGGTACAATGAATCCTAGGGGGTCATAAAGCTTGGCCAGGACACTGTAGACATTTCGAAGAGTGGCAGCTGATGATTCTGTTGTGTGACGGTTGAAACTCAGCGTGTCATTCAAACAATCCCAGCATAGTCCAAGAGTGGGTTCGTGGAGGTTATCACTTGCTTTGGATAACCACAGCTCACTAGTTGCTGATCGTGCATCAGGTGGTAGATGGGCCACAACTTCTGGCATGTTGCTAGCCCACTGTCGGATCTCGAAACCTCCCTTGCTAAGAAGTTCACGCAGAGTGTCAATGAGAGCTTTGGCTTCTTCAACCTTACTCAGACTGTGGAGGCAATTATCCACATAGAAGGAGTGCTCAACCACTTGCATGAGCAGATAGTCTGGTGGCTCATAGTCCCTGACGTGCTGCTGTAAGGCGTACACTGCACAACAGGGGCTGCAGGTTGTTCCGAAAGGTGGGACCTGCCATTCAAAGATCTGCGCTCTAGATTCCCTGTCCATGTTCCGCCACAGGAATCGAAGGAGTGGTTTATCATGGTCAAGTAAGCGGATCTGGTGAAACATTGACTTGATATCCCCGCTAATGGCTATTGCATGACATCGGAACCGCAAGAGGACCCCAATCATAGTAGGGCCCAACGTTGGTCGAGGGAGGAGATGATCATTCAAAGACTGGCCATTGTAGGAGAAAGAACAGTTGAAGACCACTCTGTCTTTCCCATTGTGGTGCACCATATGATGTGGTACGTACCACGACTCAGTACTCTTTGCTGCCTCCTCTGAAGGAATCTCGGCAACGTATCCTGTTTTGATAAGTTTGTCCATCTCTCTACGATAAGAGGTTGCAAGGTGAGGGTATTTGGCCAACCTGCGTTCAATGCTGCGCAAGTTTGGCATTACGGCATCTGAGGATGCACATAGCATAGTGCTTGGCTGGCGACGTAACAGGGGTGTCGCGTAGCGCTGGATACCATCAACAGGTACACGCTTAGAGTCAGTCTGTAAAAGAGAGAGACCTTGTTGGTCTTGCTTGGAACGAGATGCAATCTTCTCGCTGACGTAAGGGAGAGTATCGATCTGCCAGAGACGTTCCACATTCTTGAAAAGTTCGGTATATGGGGATTCAGTGGTAACGTGCAGACAGGAAGGCTGATGGGAAGATGCATAAATCACAGACGGACCTTGTAGGGACCAGCCTAGGTTGGTACAGACTGCTATGGGGCCGCCAGATGGGCCTGCTCGCACCGGCTCTGTAGGAGCAAGAAGCTGGGACATATCAGAACCTATGAGGAGTAGCGGTTGCGCTCGATGGATAGGCAGCAAAGGAAGGTCTTTGAGGTGCTCGTAGCGTTTTTGGAGGGCCGCTACTGGATATGTGTGCTGAGATAGGCTCAGATTCTCAGCTGTGAAGGCATTTTTAATCCAATACTTCTTGCTTGGCTTGAAGATGGGGGAGACTTGAAGGCTGACTGACGAACCATTGAGCACTTTCACTTCTTGTTGAACAGTTCTCAGGTGAAGGGTTTCAGGATGCTTAGCAAGTTGTAGTTGCTCTACTGCATAGGGGAGGATGAGTGTTCTCTCAGAACCATCATCGAGCACAGCAAATGTCTCTAGAGTGCGGTCTCCATTTTGTAAGAGCACTTTAACAACTTTCAGCAAAACTCTTTGAGGGCTTCGAGGCTGTTCCAGGTAGACTGTGGGATTTTGGTTACTCATCATCAGGACTTGTTGAGATGACTCTTGGATCGTGTCATGCAGTACTGTGACGTGCGTCTCTTTGCATAAGTTACAAGGGCGTTTAAGCGTACATGCTGCAGCTTTGTGGCCACGACCGCACTTCCAACATCTGTTACCTTCTTGGATCCACTTAGTAATCTCACTGGTATTCAGTTTCTTGAAGTCCAGGCATGAGTTGAGGTAATGCTCCTTAATGTTGCAAAATGGACAATAAGGACTAGGTTTAAAGGGTTGTGACTTTGTCAGATTGGTGCTCTGGCTGCTACCGGTTTCACCAGAACATAAGAGAATTGATGCTGTCCTTTGTTTGGGCCATGGACTATTATAATCCCTCTTGGCAGGAGGAGGCCCCGGGTTGTAGAGGTGAGTGACTCGGCTGGCGAGGCGCTTAGCTTGAGCTTTAACTTGAAGCCAGGATGCCAGGTCGGGCAGGGTGTAAGTTTGGTTGGTACCTGGCTGTAGAATGCCTCGACAAAGACAGTATTCCATAAATCCGTCTCGGTGAGCAGGAGGCATTTTACTTATGAGGCGGTCAACGTGAGAACCACATTTGAGCTCGCATCCAAGGGGTCCCTCTAAAGTCCGCAGCATACCAACTAAGGTCTGAACTGAGAGAGCGAAGGTGTCGAAAGCTTCTGTATCCCCCACTCTGATGGCTGGTGAGTTCAGGATAGCTCCTAGTTCACTCTGTACTAGTTGTCTAGGCTGGCCATATTTGTCTTGTAGAGCCCCTAGCACAGCCGTGTACGGGTTTGGGTCATACATGAATGACTTGGCTAACTGCAGAGCGTTAGGGAGTTTGAGCTGATTTAGTAGAACTTGATATTTGTATTGCTCGCTCAGGTGAGGATGACTATTCATCAAGTTCTCTAACGCCATCTTGAGTAGGGCGAAATCACTTTCCCGGCCACTCTCAAACCTTGGAAGTACTGGTTTGGGAATGCCATAGGATGTAGCGATCAGCGTCTCGATGCCCGGGTAGGACCAGGGTGGTGCTGCCGGGGTAGGAGTAGCAGATGGTAATGTGTATTGAACATACTGCCCAGCAGGAGGAGGTGCACCAGCTGGAACTGGTGGTTGTGGCACAAAAGTTTGCATGGTTTGTGGCACTGCGGCTGCATGTGTCATTGTTGATGCATAACTAGATGTGGGAAAGACTGGCATATGTTGACTTGTGAAAGACACAGATGCAGGAGCTGTAGTGGGGGCTACTAAAGTCGGGACACAAGTTTTTGCACCTTGGACAGGAATGGGAATCGTTGTCAATGGCTGTGTAATCGGGATAGCGGCAGCGGATTTCATTGGAGTTATTGATGGGAGCTGAAGCATGTCAGCAGCGGGCGGAGCTGACGTTGTTGACATTGCATCATCTTCAGACTCTGACAGGAAAGACTTGACAATACGGGCAATGTGTAAGTCTTTCTCCAGTTTCTTTAAGCGTCTGCGCCGTTCCATTTCCCTTGCCATATTCTCCTTGGCAAGGTGAGCATCCTCTTGTAGTCTTTGTCCTTCTTTAGCTTGTGCATCCAATCTCTTCGCCTTCAAGTCAGCTTTCCTTTTCTCCTCTATTTCTTGCTGTAGGTCAGCAAGCTCCAAACCTTTAATTCGCTCCTCTAGGGCAGCTGTTTGAACATCCGGAATATTTTGGAGCAGTTGAAGCCCATGCGATCGCCGAGAGGATCGACGTGAAGAAGCAGATGACTGGTACTCTGACGCACTCCTAGCTCTGGTTGGCCTTGCTTCACCGTGTTGTCCTACTGGTAGTGAGGAGATTTGGGCAGCAGGCAGTTGAGAGGGAAGGAGGGTGACATCGTAAGGGGCCAAATGCTGTGGTAGTCGAATGTCTCTCTTTGGCCTGACAGAGGGCTGGTGATCAGCAGGTGATGACTCCATAGTGTCTGATGGTGGAACTCTATCCGGCTCGAAGGACCAATGTAAGGAAGGGATAGTAGTTCTTTTAGAGTTGGGACACGATGGACAGATTCCGGCCAGAGAATCCTTTAATCTTCATAATTGTTGATTTAAATGTGTATGTGTGTGTGTGTGTGTGTGTGTGTGTGTGTGTGTGTGTGTGTGTGTGTGTGTGTGTGTGTGTGTGTGTGTGTGGTCTCTGTCGCCATCTAAAGGCCAAACTCCGCCATCGCAGTTGCAATGACGTTAAATAAACTACACGTGAATGTAAACGCCGTCAACGAGACTAATTATCTCTCAATCGACCCAAAAAACAACTGATCTTAGCATACAATGCACCAAACATTTGCAGAAGTAGCAATACACGACATTCAGTTCAAATGCTGTAACAGTATGTGACAAAACTTACATTTAGTCGTCAACGCACACAAGGCTGGCTGCCACCACTGATTGAAACCGGCTATTTTGACAAAGACGTGCTTTAAAGGGGAAATGACGTCACAGATTGACCTATCAACTTAAAGGCATAGGAACATCACAAAACTGGTTAAAGGCACACAATAGGCTTTCGTACACTCTTTGAGAGAGAAAAGAACGCAAGCAGACACCAAAACGCTTCAATTCAGTTGCTTTAAATCAGCCCCTTAAGTCATCCAGCAGCTATAAAATTATATTGCTGAATAGACGATATGTCTATTATCATTTATTTCTGCAGACAGTCCATATACTGACATGCACACATAAGATGAAAACTTATTTTTCTAGCTGTCTTTGCAGCGTGCTCGCCTCTTCTTCTCACAGTCATGTGGGCGTAACTGTCAGTTTGCACATAAATGCAAAATAGCGCCCCCCACTACAGTTTTAGTCTAAATGATATTGCATGTGCTAAATGATTATATTTGCATTATATCTTCTAGGGCTGGGAATCTTTGGGTGTCCCACGATTCGATTCAGAATCGATTCTTGGGGTCACGATTCGATTCAAAATCGATTTTTTTTTTTTTTTCAATTCAACACGATTCTCGATTCAAAAACGATTTTTTTTTTTTTTTTTTTTTTTTTTTAAATGAAAACAATACACAACAATACCATAATAATGCAATACAATTTCAAAACCAAACCCAATTTTGGAGTTCTGAACTTGTGATTTCTTGCAGTGTTAAGTGGTAATATTTCACATTTGTCCCAATTGACTTTATACCCTGATAAACAGCCATATTCAGTGATGACATTATTGATAGAGTTAGAGTTAGAGTTTGAGTTTATTTCGAACATGCAAGCATACAACATGATACATCACAATTTCCAGTTTCTCTTTTCAACATGTTCGAAAAGGAGTAGGAAGAAGCAGAGCTTATTTAATCCTACCCCTTTTCTTTACATAACAGTTGCTGAAACGTTTTTATTCACTTCCTGTTCTCAATTTATTCACAATAAACTCCATAGGTAATCACAATAAAAATAAATAAATAAATAATAGTAAGAATTTAATAATAATAATTGGTGAAGAAAGTCATATTTCATATGATGAGATAAGTAAGATTACTTTAAGAATGAATGAATGGATGCATGAAATAAATTGAGAATGTTTGTCATGGTTCTTCTTCTTTGTACTTTGTAAACACTTTAAGTTTGAAGAGTTTCTTGAAGTGGATCATATTAGTACATTGTTTGATTGCTTTGCTTAATCCATTCCATAATTTAATTCCACATATTGATATACTGAAGGTCTTAAGTGTTGTACGTGCGTACAAATGTTTTAAATTACATTTTTCTCTAAGATTATATTTCTCCTCTTTTGTTGAGAAGAATTGTTGTATATTCTTGGGTAGCAGGTTATAGTTTGCTTTGTGCATAATTTTAGCTGTTTGCAAATTCACTATGTCGTGGAATTTCAGTATCTTTGATTCAATAAATAAAGGATTTGTATGTTCTCTATATCCAACATTATGTATTATTCTAACTGATCTTTTTTGTAACACCGTTAATGAATGAAGTGTACTTTTGTAATTATTTTCCCATGTTTCTACACAGTAGCTCAGATATGGTAACACTAGTGAGCAGTATATAATATGAAGTGATTTTTTGTCTAGAACATGTTTTGCTTTATTCATTATTGACGTGTTTCTTGCTACTTTATGTTGTATATTTTTTACGTGAGATTTCCAGTTAAATTTATCATCAATCATTATACCTAGAAATTTGGTTTCATTTACTCTTTCAATTTCTATTCCGTCTATTTGTATTTGTGTTTGACTTTCTCTTCTACTATTACCAAATAGCATTATATTAGTTTTACTAAGATTCAACGATAGTCTGTTTTTGTCAAACCATCTTTTTAATTTGTTAATTTCTTCTGTTATTATTTGTATTATCTCCTGTGTGTTCTCTCCTGAACAAAACGCTGTTGTATCATCCGCAAATAATACTAACTTTAAATCTTTTGTAACTTTACAAATGTCATTTATATAGAGATTGAATAATTTAGGTCCTAATATTGATCCCTGAGGTACACCACAGGATATATTTAGCGTTGTAGACATGTGTTCGCCTAGCTTCACGTATTGTTTCCTGTTCGTTAGATAACTACTTATCCAGTTTAAGACTAACCCTCTGATGCCATATCGTTCTAGTTTTTTGATTAAAATATTGTGATTAATTGTGTCAAATGCTTTAGTTAGATCCATAAAGACTTGCTGCTGCACATTTTTTACTGTCTATTGCATTGGTAATTTCTTCTGTAATTTCAATTAAAGCCATTGAAGTTGAGACATTAGCTCTGTATCCATATTGGTTCTCTTCGAGTGTTCTATTTTTATTTATGAAACTCTCTAATCTGTTATTAAACAGTTTTTCAATGATTTTAGAAAATTGTGGAAGTAAAGAAACAGGTCTATAATTTGTAAATTGATGTTTATCTCCAGTCTTATAAATTGGTGCAACTTTAGCTATTTTCATTTTGTTTGGGAATGTACCTGTTTGAAATGATAGATTACTAATATACATTAATGGTCCTGAGATCTCTTCTATAACCTTTTTTATCGTTTCCATATCAATTCCATTACAATCAGTTGAAGTCTTAGATTTACATTTTTTCACGATTGTAACTATTTCCTCCTGTGTCACATTACTGAGGAACATGGAGTTGGGATTTCGCTCTATGGTATCATTATAGTCCTCAATTGGAACTGGGTCTGGAATCCTTTCTTCCAATTTTGGTCCAATATTTACAAAATAATTATTGAAGCTTTCAACTACTTCCTTTATGTTGTCATTGTTTTTATTTCCGTCTAAAAAGTATTGAGGGTAGTCCCTCTTTGTGCCATTTTTAATAATGCTATTGAGGATGCCCCATGTTGCTCTCATATTATTTTTGTTCCTGTCCAATAATTCACTGTAATATTCTTTTCTACATGATCGTAGTATGTCTGTTAACTGGTTTTTATACTTTTTGTACTTAATTTCTGCCTCTATAGTTCTTTGTGCTATAAATTCTCTATATAGTGTATTCTTCTTCTTACAAGCATTTTTTAATCCTTTTGTCATCCATGGTTGATTATTCTTTCTCTGTTTATTACTAAGTTGTATCCATGGACAATGTTTGTCATAAAGTATTATGAACTTGTTTAAGAAATGTTCATATGCTTCATCAACCTCTTTTTCATTGTACACATTGTCCCAATCTTGCTTTTGTAGCTCAATTTTGAAAGCAGTCATCCTCTTCTCTGTGCACAGTCTTCGAAATGTCCTTTTGTCTTCCATGTTCTTCTTGTAGTGTCCATCATATATTGTAAAAACTGGCAGATGATCACTAACGTCGGTTATAAGTAGACCACTTGTAGTGTTATTGTCAAACTCATTGGTAAAAATATTATCAATAAGCGTGGCACAGTGTGCTGTGATTCTACTTGGCTTTGTGATTTTCGGATATAAACTGATGCTGTACATTGTATCAATGAAGTCATCAATAGACTTTTGCTTGTTAGGGTTCAATAAGTCAATATTAAAGTCACCACATAAGAACATTATTCTTTGACCATTATCCATGTAAGTAGCCTTGATCCATTCTTCAAATGTTTCTATACTTGACTTAGGTGATCTATATATACAACTGATGAAAATGTTTTTGCTTTTTTCCTGACATATTTCAATGGTTATACATTCTAAGATATTATCTATAGCAAATGACATGTTTTTTACCACTTTGTAGTTCAGGTTCTTCATCACGTACACAGCTACTCCTCCTCCATTTTTGTTGGTTCTGTTGATGTAGTTTAGTTCATATCCCTCCAGATCAAAATATATTCCTTTTTTATCATCAATCCATGTTTCTGTGACAGCAATCACTTTGAATGGTTCGTTGATGTGTTCCAAAAAGTTCTTAATGTTGTTGTAGTTTGCATACAAGCTTCTGCTATTAAAATGAATAATTGACAATTTGTTATCGCATGTAATGTTGCTATTATATTGATCATCTGTATAATAAAAACAATTATTACTGATGTGGGAGAAAAAATTTGTATCTGGATCTATATCATTTTCCAAATCCTGGTTTTTGTAATCTTTGTTGCAGAAATATTTTAGTTCCATATTTTCTTGTTCAACAATCTTTGATGTTGTTTCAATAATCTCAATAAGTGTAGGTGGATGAAATCCTGAATGTAGGTCCTCTTGTTTAGTCGTCCCTTGGAACATAGTAGTGTCGATGCTGAATTTGGGTGTTTGTTTTCTGTCAGAGTCCATTATCATCGTTGTTTTGGTAGCTGTGTAAACTTTAAAAATTGTCCAGGTCCTTGATGTCATGGACAACAATTACTCTTGCTTCTGGACCTCCATTCAGCTTGATGTAGATTTTACAGTTGGTGCTCCAAGTTCCCTGGATTTTTCCCTGCTTTCTCAAGTCGCGTGCTTTCTTGGCGATTCCAGCATTGCGTTTTGTGAGATGCTCATTCATGTGCACATTTGTTCCCTTCAGCTTCTTTCCCTGTCTCAGCAATGCCATTTTAGATTTTCTGTTTACGAGTTTCACGAGCACGACTGGAGTGGCGTTGTTGTTTCTTCCGTTCAGTGGGATGCATGTTTCGATGGTATTAATGTCATTTTCAATTTCCTTTGATTGCAGAAAGTTGACCACTTGCTGTTCTGCTGAGATCATATCCATTTCATCTGGTTCACCTTCATTATTCACAGCTTTCGCATAGGATCTTGGTTTAATTCGGTGCCCAGTCACGATGATATCATTCATTCGTTTGTCCTGATCCATTTCATCTATGATATTCCTCAACATGTTGTTGTCTTCTTGAAGGGTCTTCATTCGTTTGCCCAATTCAGTGGCTTCATTATTTCTTCTGTTGTTCTGAGATTGCAGATTTTCTATATTTTCCTGCAGACTTTTCACATCTTGTTGGTGTTCTGTTGTTACTTTTCTCAGATATTCTTTCAATTCTTTCATTTCTTCTTTCATTTCTTTCATTTCTTTTTTCATTTCTTCTTTCATTTCTTTCATTTCTTTTTTAATTTCTTTCATTTCTTCTTTCATTTCTTTCATTTCTTTTTTAATTTCTTTCATTTCTTCTTTCATTTCTTGAAGTATTTGTAGTATCACTTCTTGATTCCCATCATGTCCTGTGTCCAACCTCAAATCTTGTTCCCAGTTGTGTTCTGTAACAGCTGACCCCGAAGGTTTCGGGATTTCAATATTTCCTTTACCTTTTCACATCGCGGCAGTCACTGACGTCAATGCCTCTTGCTTGTGTCTTAACGGCAGTTGCTTCTTTAGCGACTTGCGGCACTTTAACTTGTTTTTTCCAACAATTTCGTATCTTGCGCCGTTCAGAGATCAATTTGAGGTGTCAGCCTGTCAACTTATATCACTCTGCGACGTCGGGATCACTTTAAAACAGCTGTAAACTCGCCGTAGCTTTTGGTTGCTAGGCAACCGCTTTGAACTGCGGCAAGGCGCCTTTGGCTTGAGTCTAACGGCTCTCCCAACTCGCCTTCTTTCAGTGTATCAGTGCCTCTCAACTGACCAAAATCAGATTGAAGATGCCAGGGTACTCTCCTGTGGCTGTGATCGCAAATCAGTGGTCAAAATCTTCAGATTTAACAAAAAACTCCGGTAGCAAGAGCGGAGCCTTTCTCTTTTGCGTCCTTTCTCATTGATATAGTGTAGAGAGGAGTTAACATGTGACAGGTAGAGAATTATATCGTCACAATACATCGATTGCTTATTATACTGAGAGCCAATTTTTATAACATGAATATTATTTTCACTTCTTATTTTTGCAGCTAAGGGTTCAATAACCAAATTAAATAATAATCCAGATGCAGGACATCCCTGTTTTACTCCTCTTTTTAACGAAAAAGGTTCTGAAATATGATTATTGGTTTTGACTGATACCATGGGCCTTGTATAAAGCATCTTAATCCATTGTATAAAATTATCTCCAAATCCAAATTTACGTAATGTGCAAAACATAAATGAGCAGTTTATGCGGTCGAATGCCTTCTCCGCATCAACAGTACATACTGCTGTGGGATAAGGGAGACTTCTAGCATAGTAAATAACATTAAACAATTTCCGTGTATTGTCTGAAGATTGTCGACCTTCCATGAAGCCAGTTTGGTCAGTATGAATTAATTTTCCTATTACATTTGATAATCGTGTGGCTAAGATTTTTGCCAAGATTCAAAAGGATTCTCTATTCATTCAATACATAGATTTCAGCAGGATCTACCCCAGTCTGCTGACATGCAAGCAGAGTAGTAGATTTTTGTAAAAAGCTTTTATAATTGTGAAGGACAATATTTTATCAACTGATTGCAATAATGTACATTTGTTTTAACTATTAAATGAACCAAAAATATGACTTATTTTATCTTTGTGAAAATAATGGACACAGTGTGTTGTCAAGCTTATGAGATGCGATGCAAGTGTAAGCCACTGTGACACTATTGTTCTTTTTTTTTTTAAATTTATAAATGTCTAATGATAATGTCAATAAGGGATTTTTAATCACTGCTATGTTGAAATTGTAACTAATATTGATACTGTTGTTGATAATATTCATTTTTGTTTCACTACTTTTGGTTTGTTCTGTGTCGTGTTTGTGTCTCCTCTCAATTGCTCTGTTTATTGCAGTTCTGAGTGTTGCTGGGTCGGGTTTGGTTTTGGAATTGGATTGCATTGTTATGGTATTGCTGTGTATGGTTTTGTTGGATTGATTAATTAAAGAAATAAATAAATAAAAAAATAATTTATTTTAAAAAAAAAAAATAGATTTTTTAAAAATGAGAATCGATTCTGAATCGCACAACGTGAGAATCGCGATTCGAATTCAAATTGATTTTTTCCCACACCCCTAATATCTTCCTAGTATTGTGGGCGCTCTGATAACCAACATATATTCTACATATTAATGAACACAGACGCGCTAAATTAATTGCGCTCTCTATTTTGCTCACTTAAAGGCCTACTGAAATGAATTTTTTTTATTTAAACGGGGATAGCAGATCTATTCTATGTGTCATACTTGATCATTTCGCGATATTGCCATATTTTTGCTGAAAGGATTTAGTATAGAACAACGACGATAAAGATTGCAACTTTTGGTATCTGATAAAAAAAAGGCTTGCACCTACCGGAAGTAGCGTGACGTAGTCAGTTGAACATATACGCAAAGTTCCCTATTGTTTACAATGATGGCCGCATGAAGTGAGAGAGATTCGGACCGAGAAAGCGACAATTTCCCCATTAATTTGAGCGAGGATGAAAGATTTGTGGATGAGTAAAGTGCAAGTGAAGGACTAGTGGGGAGTTGAAGCTATTCAGATAGGGAAGATGCTGTGAGAGCCGGGGGTGACCTGATATTCAGCTGGGAATGACTACAACAGTAAATAAACACAAGACATATATATACTCTATTAGCCACAACACAACCAGGCTTATATTTAATATGCCACAAATTAATCCTGCATAAAAACACCTGCGTGTTTGTTATGCTAGCTCCTAGCTCCTCTGCTAGCTCCTAGCTCCATAGAACACGCCAATACAATTCAAACACCTGATCAACACACACAATCACTCAGCCCAAAAGACCGTTTACCTAACCCAAGGTTCATAAAGCTTATATATTTTTAAAAAGTTACGTACGTGACGCGCACATACGGTCAAGTTATCGAATGTTTAGCAGCCAAGGCTGCATACTCACGGTACCTGATATTCAGCTGGGAATGACTACAACAGTAAATAAACACAAGACATATATATACTCTATTAGCCACAACACAACCAGGCTTATATTTAATATGCCACAAATTAATCCTGCATAATAACACCTGCGTGTTTGTTATGCTAGCTCCTAGCTCCTCTGCTAGCTCCTAGCTCCATAGAACACGCCAATACAATTCAAACACCTGATCAACACACACAATCACTCAGCCCAAAAGACCGTTCACCTAACCCAAGGTTCATAAAGCTTATATATTTTAAAAAAGTTACGTACGTGACGCGCACGTAGGTACGGTACGTGTTATGCTAGCTCCTCTGCTAGCTCCTAGCTCCATAGAACACGCCAATACAATTCAAACACATGATCAACACACACAATCACTCAGCCCAAAAGACCGTTCACCTAACCCAAGGTTCATAAAGCTTATATATATTAAAAAAGTTACGTACATACGCAAAAAAAAGCCAAAGCTGCATACTCACAGTAGCACGTCTGCGTCTTTGTCATCCAAATCAAAGTAATCCTGGTAAGAGTCTGTGTTGTCCCAGTTCTCTACAGGCGTCTGTGTATCCAAGTCAAATGTCCTCCTGGTTAGAGTCTCTGTTATCCGAGTTCTTCCATCTTGACTGCATCTTTCGGGAATGTAAACAAAGAAGCGCCGGCTGTGTACTGTTGTGGCTGACTACGTTCGAAAAATACGTCCATTTCGCACCGACAACTTTCTTCTTTGCTTGCTCAGCTTCCTTCTTCATAATGCAATGAACATGATTGAAACAGATTCACGAACACAGATGTCCAGAATACTGTGGAATTATGAAATGAAAACAGAGCTTTTTCGTATTGGCTTCAATGTGGAAGGCATACCCGTGTTCGCCGGGCTACGTCACGCGCATACGTCATCCTCAGAGGCGTTTCGAACCGGAAGTTTAGCGGCAAATTTAAAATGTCACTTTATAAGTTAACCCGGCCGTATTGGCATGTGTTATAATGTTAAGATTTCATCATTGATATATAAACTATCAGACTGCGTGGTCGGTAGTAGTGGGTTTCAGTAGGCCTTTAAGAGATGCAATCCTCTGTGCACAAGCTTTGTAGATCTTCTTTGCGTGCGCTATTAAGTTTGCACGTGTTTCGCAAACCTTTAGTAGATCAGGCCTTTAGTCAAGGAATATAACATTAAAAGTACGCAACCCTGGCATATATTAATGAAAAATTAAACAGTTGATGCTATAAAATGTATCCATCAGGTACTTCACTTTATATTTTAGATTTTTATGGTGGTGAATGCTTGAGGGTTTTCTATTTGGCTGCTAAGGTGCTGAATATGTTATTTGCAGCAATATATTAATTAACCTCAAGTAATAGGCAAAACAATGAATGCCTGCAGCTTACAAAATAAATAAACTAAAATGTATTTTATTTCCAGTCAAGTAACTGAGCATGCAAGATAGCCCATGTTTTTAAGTGGATTAAGATTTTTTTTTAATTATTTAATTAGATTAATTTTGAAATTACATAATAAAATAAAAATATTATGTTATGAATTCTTGCATGCTTCTTGTCAAGTTGTTTTGAAATGCTATCTAAGGCATTGTATGCTTGCTTGTTTTTTGAAGGTGACTTGCATGTGAAGCTAAAACACATCAAACATTGACTTTCCATTATAATTATTTTGAAACATTTTCAATACTGAAGTTTTCAGCTGATGCATGCACTATAAAGACAAAAATATTTGGACGTGTGATCATTGGACCGACACAAAGCAAAAAGTGATGAACATGTAGTTAGTCCTCCTTTTAGTGCTTAAATGTCTTTCATTTTTGTGGGAAGACTTACAATGTGCATGCTTTTGTCTATATAGTGTATGTTTCTACTCTTGATACTGTAATACTAGACTACAGGAATCAATATCTAGGAACATTTTGTTGGGTTTCTGGGGTTTATTTTTTTACATGTCTTCCTATCAGCCTAAAATTCTACGTCCAGCGCTGCTTCCTGGAGAGGAGTTTGTGTCAGAGGGGCTAAGGGTCCTTCTGGATCCTGATGGCAGGGACGAAGCCACCGGAGGCCTACTGGGGGGGCCACACATCCTACCAGCAGAAGGAGCACTTTTCCTCACTACATACCGCATCATCTTCAAAGGCATCCCCCATGACCCACTAGGTAATTTCACTATGTCTTCTTTTGTGATACAACAAAGCATCATCAAATACTATTGTAGAATATAATAGGCAAAATACAGTCATGTGAGGCTCTGCTGCTTGAGGTACCTGAGCCTTGGTTGTGTGTTCAGTGGGGGAGCAGGCAGTGGTCCGAGCTTTCCCAGTATCCACCTTGACCAAAGAAAAGAAGATCAGCATCCAGAACCAGCTGCAGCAGAATATGCAGGAAGGTCTCCAGCTCCGCTCTGCATCCTTTCAGGTCAACACACTGCATGTTTCTCCTTATTTTACCACAATTTACATACACAGCACTATGCATAAATATTGTTCTGCCCTTGCTTGTTTAGGAAAGGTTTGTTTAAAATGTGTTGCAGTTAATAAAGGTGGCTTTCGACGAAGAGGTGAGCTCTGAGGTGGTGGAGATGTTCAGGAAGCACCTGCAGAGGATCCGCTACCCACAATCCATCTTTAGCTCCTTTGCATTTGCTGCGGGGCAAACTCAGCCTCAGCTTATCCTTCCAAAGCAAAAAGAGAGGAACACTGGCTTTAGGTTTGTGGTTTATCTCCACCAACTCATAGGATTGTCAAGTATTTTACAAAACTGAATGTGCATTCCAGTAGGGAATCGAATTTGAAAATCTGGTACTGTTTTAGCTCAGCTACAGGTGGTGGACAGTTTTTATATGTGGAAAAATATGTAAATTGAGTTGCTGTCTGCTGTGTTGTCCCAGCAGAACGCTTTCCAAAACTATTGTCAAGGGAGCCAAAAGAGCCAGCAAGATCACAATGGGTCGTGGAAGCCAGACCACACTAAAGAGGAATGACAGAGGAAGCAGAATGACTTGGCATGACGAGGATGACGTTTCAAGTAAGAGGAATAATGCATGTAAATACAATAGACATGGGAATGTACTTTAATACTGATAGGGAAAATGTAATGTGTTTATTGATATTATTTTTTTCTCTAACTGTTTTTAATGGTTTTGGAGAATGTCTTAGAATGTTCTTCACTTGTTTATGATGTCCCTTTGTGCTTCAGACTGAAAGTCTTGACTAAATCAATAGTGCCTCTGGGGGTTGCAGCCAAGTAGTGCACTCCATTTTGCCTCAGTGTCTTCAACAATCCATTCCATGCAATTGAAATAATTATTGATGATCAATTAATGGATTATACCCAGCCCTAATATATACTTATGTGATTCATGTTCTTGAAATTAATATATTGAAGTTGAAATGTTAGCATCAATGCAATATTTTTTTTTTCTTCAGTATCAGATGATGGAGAGCCACCACCCAGCAGCACTTTGAGAGCATCTGAGAAGTCCACCATGGAGCAGCTGGTGGAGCAGTCTTGTTTCCGTGACTACCAGCGACTAGGCTTCGGCACTATCACAGCCAGCTCATCCCGCTCCAAGTCGGGCGAGCAGTTTAGAATCACAGCTGTCAATAGGCTTTATTCTCTCTGTTGCAGGTACGCCACCTCCACGCCAAATGTCCAACGACAAGTCCTCTGTAAAGTGACAGACAAGTGTTTGGCTTGTTAAATGAAGTTCAAACCAAATCTGTTACACATATGCTGCTCTGTATTACTCTCCTGAGTTGTATTTGCTTTTGCCTCAGTTACCCAGGGCTACTGGTGGTTCCCCAGGCCATACAAGACAGCAGTTTACACAAAGTGGCACGTTGCTACAGACACAACCGTCTGCCAGTTGTGTGTTGGAAACATCCCCACACTAAAGCTGTGCTGCTCCGCTCAGGAGGCTTCCATGGCAAGAGTGTTGTGGGCTTGTTTAAGTCACAGAACCCCTCTTCAACAGGTGAGACTGAGTGTCAGTGTATGCAAGAGATGCAAATATATTGCCTTTTTTTAATGCAAAATATGTTTTCGTCTAAATGACAAACTGTGTTCTAAACCAGCGCCTGCATCGTCATCTGATTCATCCAGTAGCCTTGAACAAGAGAAGTACCTGCAAGCCATCCTCAACTCCATCCCTATTTACTTCAAGATGAACGGCCATGACACGCTGTCTAACCGCTCCATCATAGGCCTTTCACCAGGTATTCTTTATGCATGGTTATGTTCACGTACTGCTTTCTTTTGATAACCACTTCATTCCCTCTAGCCTCATCTTTCCCCCAGGTCATATCTAGAGATACAAATAATAAGCTTTACTTACTGTATGTGGTTTACCTGTGTTTCGTTTGTGACCAGTCAGCTGGGATAGATATAAAGAATAAGCACAATGTAAGAAAAGGCCAGCCGTATTTGCAGTGCGCCATTTAGTGGAACTGAATAATAAGGCACCAATTGCAAGACAACAACACAGGCCACAATAAACAATAAAATGTCTCATCCTGTTCATGCATTTTGTTGTCGTCATTGACAAAGAACTAATTAAATCGGGATGAACAGACAACTGGTGTCTTTGAAACTTTCTGTGCAATCATTTAAAGAAAATGGCCATTGCCATAATCTTCAGAGTTGTATTTTTAGAGCCTGTGGGGCAGATGTCATATTGCCTGACTGCTGGCCACTTCCACCTGACCGGAATGTGTGTGTGTGTGTGCGTGTTGTGGTAAAAACTTTTTCTCCATTGCTAAGCGGTCATGTTTGACTGCTAACTTGCACTTTTTTCCAGAATTATTTTTGTTCACTCTTGGCTTTGTCATCATTCTTTTCCCTGATGTGTTTTGTCCGGTCAATGCTTATTTTATACCTAATTAATGTGCGTGTTTGTTTGCGTGTGAGTTTTTGACAATGAGTCAGTGTAAAATAAAAAGGGTAGCTGATATTTAGTAGAATATGGAAGGAAACGTGTACAATAAACGGTTATGCAAGAATTACAGGTCACCATTCTACCCATTCATCTCCTGAGACTTTGCAAAGATAATGTTTTTCTTTTGCTCTCATGAATAATCAAACACTTTTAATGTTTGAGACGTTTAAGCCATATCTGACTTGGTTTAGGCAGCATATTGAACATTCATACTAGTACTGTATTTGTCACTTGCTGATAAAAGGAGAATACTGTACATTTGACGTCATGCCTTTTGGCTTGTGCCAAATGGAAAATAACAATGTTGGCTTGTGTTTGTATTGACCTTCTTGCATAATGCGCAAATGTTATGTCCGCCCTAGGCAGCGAAAGGAGAACATCCAGAATGCCAAAGATGACTCCCGTCCATTTAGACATCCCATTTTCAAACAGCTTTACCAGAGGAGGTGAGTGTCACAGAATGTTCTAAATTAAACAGCCGTATTGGATTTAGAACTGCATTACATCATAATGTGCAGTTTGAGGAGTGATCAAACAATATTTGTAAAAACTGAGTTTCCAGATTATAACTATAGTTTCAGAGGGCCCCTGTATTTTTCTTGCATCGTGTAGGCAAAGGAGTATTACTGATGATGTAATCACAGAAATGTGAAGCTTCCAGAGGAGTACTGAATGTTTTGTCTTGGCTTAATGGCTTTATGCTTGGTGTCGATGCATGTCTGAGAAGTTAGTCACTGTTTCAGATCAAGGTTAAAGAAAAAAAATGTCAGACTAATTCCTAAGTACGGGGAAGATCACATATACGTTTAAGTGTTGCCTCTGTTTACCTCCAAGAATGCTTGCTGTGCCAAGAAAATGTCAAAAATTAATGAGTTTCATTTATCTTACATTTTACAAACTTGTGAAATAGGTAATTATGTTGCCTAATTCTCCCAACACATTCTTTTTCAAATCCAAACTGACCGTTCCAAAGGTGGCGGTAACTTTAATCACGGCAGTAGGCTAGAGTACACAGTCCACTTTCCAATTAATAGCCACATTTCCTGCATTAGTTCCTTGTAAATTGCCAGTGTGACCTTTCAAAATATGTAGCCCCATTCCAGAGCAATTTTAATGTGTGCCTAACATAGCGACTCAGGAATAAATGAAGCAAGCAAGGTTGAGCGTATGAGATTACTTTTAAGAAAGCTTGAAGTAGTGTTTCTAAATTTGTTTTACTACATGTGGAAGAAAGCTTCAAAACTAAATAATCCTATCAGCCACCAGACAAGCATGCATGTTGCAGCATTAAATATGTTCTCAGCTCTGTAAAGTTTAGTTCACAGTGAGCTTTGCCTTAAAAAACCTGCATGTCAAACAGTTTCATTTTAAACTGTGTGAAGACTGTAACATCACATCTACAACATAGGCTCATTACTATACAGACAATAATTTCCATGCATGCTGACAGTCATTCTTTGACTCATTTTAAAATTGAAGGGTTGGCATTATTTTAAGTAACCTTCAGCTGTAACTCTCCATTCAATCATGCATGACCATATGTGTTGTGTCAAGCTCAAATGTTTATATGACGTTTACATTATTTTCCATGTTCATCTTGACCACCTCTACACAACCCACACCCAGTGCTTGAGTACAGAGATAAACTATTCACTCACTCAAACCAAAAACCTACCAGTAAGGAGTGCATCCACAACCAAGGTAGAGTGAATCTGCCTCGCCTCCCTTTCTTCTTTAAGCGCTCCGTCTCATTATGACACTTCATCATCTTTTCTCTTTCAAACTAACCAGACCCTGGGCATATCGCCATTCTCAAAACTCCCTCTGAGCCACTAATGACTAAACATCACTGGAGTGAAAGAGTGCACCTCTGGAAGCTGCGGTTTTTCACAAACCAAAGTGGTCGTTCTGATCTGTCCCTATCCATGGCTAATGTGTTGGCTCAGCACGGCCAACTGTGGTCAGTTGGAAGCCAAGTGCAGAGTGCGGCGTAAAAGGAAGCAGTTTATCCTGGTAGACCGTCATGAATCAAATGAAATGAGGCACCTCTGATCGTGCAAGCAGTTTAGTGAAGACAGCCTGGATAAAGTGTAAATGTAATTGCAAAGGAATAACTCATTTTAGTCCTTGCAGCAATGCAATTAGGTAATAAACACTGATTGGTAGTAGGATTTATCAATCAATCTTCCTGTCCTGGATGATTGTTAGCTTGACAGCTTCTTTGGAATGATATCCAAAATGTTTTTGGTCAGCACTCTTGTAACAATTGTGACGTTTTTTTTAGGGATTTGGACTCTACTTGTTATTTGATAAAATGAGAATGTTTCATAACTTTGGACTTTTTACTTTTACAGTATCTGTTAGTTTACCTTAAATTTTAATTCTTTATTTTACCAGGAAATTTCTCAGTTCTCTCTTTGAACTGTTAGGGGAATGTCCTTTATTGTTAATATGATGTTTCACAAAGCAAGCTTCAATATGTAGATATGGCAAGCTATCATGATTAACCTTACAATACTATTACCGATATGCTTGAGCCGAGTATCGTGTTTTTTTCCGCTATAAACTTACTTCATCGCTCCTTGTGAGAGGTGAAATTGAAAAAATGTAATAAAACTTCAATGGGACTCCTATGTAAAGTGAATAGAAGTATTTGGATTCCATATATTAGTAATACTCTGCATGAGTCCAACTGTTTTTATTACCGAATTGGCCTGTTGTCAACTCCCTACCCGGAAGTCGGCTTCATCTCTCGTTTCCGAATTCATTATTGGTTGACTTTGTAGTTCTTAGCTATCTAATAATGTTACACCAATAGCTCTTATATTTTTCTACACCCACTGGCTCATCTGTGCCAATAATGATAACATTTTAAATGCGTTCCTCGCTTAACATACTAGGTTGCGCTATTGCTGTTTGTACTTTGGTTAAGTTATGCTGAAAAATATAAACTATGAAGATTTGTTTATTTTTGTTTCACCCCTATCACACACAGCCATATCGAGATATTATCATTTTCATCAACCATGTATTCGTTATGGTATTGTATCGTGAGGTACCCTGATTTTATCAGCCCCAATTTTCACTGCTTGGTATGATGGTCAAGTGTCTTAATACATTTTACTGTTTGCATAGGATAAAATAAAGGCTGAAGTTCAGTTTTAGAAGTAGGAATTACTGCATGTGAAATCTCCTTCCTTTTAGTGTGAGTTTTCGAACACTTCGCATGCTGTTTTAGAGAAACTTCTAGATTTGTTGACATGCTTAAAAAAACAATCCCTCGCTCCCTGCTTCTAATCCACCACTGCCTATTTCATGGTACAAACTGCTTAAAGAATGAAGGTGTTTACACAATCGCTTGTGCTGCTGTGCATGCAACGGCATTGTTCATCACTCAGTCTTAGTTTGTTTGACAGCATGTGTACATCACAGGCATTGGAACGGGACAGCGTGTGTTATGTGTGCTCTGAGTTTTTTTTGCGTCTGTGTGTTTGCAGGCATGTGGGCCAGCCTGCGCTCCAGCAGCAGGCTCAGTCAGCACACATCCACAGTGGATGTGGGTGCAAGACTGGCAGGAAAAGATTTAGCGCCCCCTGCAGGGAGTAACAGTCTACAGGCTCAATTACTCAAACAGCAAACTGCCTTCTACATCTTTGGTGAAAAGTCGCATTTAAGGGTAAGAGACAGAGTTTGCTGGGTTTGAACTTGTTTTACCTAAGCAGTTGGTGATGAAATGTGTGCAGAGCCTCAGAGTAGACCCTTCTCTCAACTGTGAGCTTGTGCCAGTGGACTTTGCAGACATCAGGCAAGTGAAAAGCTCCTTTAAGAAGCTGCTGAGGGCCTGCGCTCCCAGTGCCAACTCTTCAGACTCTGAAGATACCTTCCTTAAAGCTGTGGAGGACTCTGAATGGATCCTGCAGGTGACAAAGCCCACATACAAACCAACATAGTCTTCTATTGGGATGTACAATATTTCGTACCATTCTGTACTGATCAAACATTTCTCATGATTGACCCTGAGCAGTCGTTAGACAAAAATATGCTTGATTGTTAAACAGTGATGGCATCCTGTTAAGAAGTAACAAATCAAAGTGATTTACTGCTGAAATAAACTGCTCATATGACTTTTTTGTCACAGCTTCACAATATTCTGCAGCTGGCTCTCATTCTGGTGGAGCTCCTGGACAGCCGCTCATCTGTACTGCTCAGTTTGGAGGAAGGCTGGGACATCACTACACAAGTAAGAACATGCAAAAATACTTATTTCTTCTTCCTAAATAAGCCAACACGTTGACACACAGAGTAAGGATAGCATTTCCATCAAACATTACTAAACTGTGAAAATTGGCACATTAAGAAACCAAAGCAGACAGTTAGTGTAATTTTTTTTTTCACAGCAGAGAACATCTCAAATGTTTGCCCTATCAATGCTAACTAAATATGCTACTTTTCTTGGCACCCACCATTCAGATTTAAATACACAGTTGTAACTCTCAGATTGAACATACAAACCCCGTTTCCATATGAGTTGGGAAATTGTGTTAGATGTAAATATAAACGGAATACAATGATTTGCAAATCATTTTCAACCCATATTCAGTTGAATATGCTACAAAGACAACATATTTGATGTTCAAACTGATAAACATTTTTTTTTTTGCAAATAATCATTCACTTTAGAATTTGATGCCAGCAACATGTGACAAAGAAGTTGGGAAAGGTGGCAATAAATACTGATAAAGTTCAGGAATGCTCATCAAACACTTATTTGGAACATCCCACAGGTGAACAGGCAAATTGGGAACAGGTGGGTGCCATGATTGGGTATAAAAGTAGATTCCATGAAATGCTCAGTCATTCAAAAAAAAGGATGGGGCGAGGGTCACCACTTTGTTAACAAATGCGTGAGCAAATTGTTGAACAGTTTAAGAAAAACCTTTCTCAACCAGCTATTGCAAGGAATTTGGGGATTTCACCATCTACGGTCCGTAATATCATCAAAGGGTTCAGAGAATCTGGAGAAATCACTGCACATAAGCAGCTAAGTCCGTGACCTTCGATCCCTCAGGCAGTACTGCATCAACAAGCGACATCAGTGTGTAAAGGATATCACCACATGGGCTCAGGAACACTTCAGAAACCCACTGTCAGTAACTACAGTTGGTCGCTATATCTGTAAGTGCAAGTTAAAACTCTCCTATGCAAGGCGAAAACCGTTTATCAACAACACCCAGAAACGCCGTCGGCTTCGCTGGGCCTGAGCTCATCTAAGATGGACTGATACAAAGTGGAAAAGGGTTCTGTGGTCTGGCGAGTCCACATTTCAAATTGTTTTTGGAAACTGTGGACGCCCCTGCTCATTTCAGCAAGACAATGCCAAGTCACGTGTTACATCAACGTGGCTTCATAGTAAAAGAGTGCGGGTACTAGACTGGCCTGCCTGTAGTCCAGACCTGTCTCCCATTGAAAATGTGTGGCGCATTATGAAGCCTAAAATACCACAACGGAGACCTTCGGATTGCTGAACAACTTAAGCTGTACATCAAGCAAGAATGTGAAAGAATTCCACCTGAGAAGCTTAAAAAATGTGTCTCCTCAGTTCCCAAACATTTACTGAGTGTTGTTAAAAGGAAAGGCCATGTAACACAGTGGTGAACATGCCCTTTCCCAACTACTTTGGCATGTGTTGCAGCCATGAAATTCTAAGTTAATTATTATTTGCAAAAAAAAAATCAAGTTTATGAGTTTGAACATCAAATATCTTGTCTTTGTAGTGCATTCAATTGAATATGGGTTGAAAAAGATTCGCAAATCATTGTATTCCGTTTATATTTACATCTAACACAATTTCCCAACTCATATGGAAACAGGGTTTGTAGTTCCTTTTTGCCCGATCCCCCTCCATTTTGTTTGCGAAATAACAGAAAGCAAACCTATTAAACTGTCACATAACTGTTAAACTAAATTAGCCACTGCTAATATTGCGCTGTCTAAATAAGCGCTCTTAACTTTAATAATGAAGGTGTAATGTATGCTTGTGGAAGTGATTACATTTTTTTTACGTTTTTAATTGTCACACGTGTAAAAAGAGGTTAACCACTGTTAAGCATAAAAACAACAACACGGTACCTTAACTTTGACAATGCATATGGGGATGCTCGTCATTTTCTGATTTTAGTTACTTTGTGTACAGTAAATTCTGGTGTATTTTATTCTTCTCTGAAAATCCCTTGTTGAGGCTGTTGTAATAGGTTTCGCAAAAAAGTAAAACCACACGTAGCTATTTTAACGCTCTGAATTGAGGTCTTGTGCAATATACTGACAATGCATGCATGACAGTGAGGCATATTTATCCTAAAATATTCTGAAGGTTCCACCATATTTGGAGCGAATAAAAAGGAAGACATTAGCCATTTCAAAGAAACTCTAGAGCTGTTTCTTTCATTTGTGTAGTGCTTGGCTTTCTCTGAATATCACATTCCCAAACAGAGCACAAAAGTCCCCCCAAATCCCCGCATGATAAGATTAAGAGTCAAAATACATATCGAAGGTCTGACTTCACCTAATATGGGCCTTGTATAAATCATAAATGTGTTTTCTCTGCTCATCTTCCAGTTGTTTGTGTCATTGTTGAAGTGATCATGCAATGATGGATTATGTGAAGCTTTGAGGGTTCCAAGGCATGTAAACAATTGTCAGCAACCTTTCATTGTCCGTGTTTCATCAGTGCTCATTGTTCATTTTTTTCATGTTGTGCACACTTTGTTAGCTTGTCCATCAATGTGTTTACAAGGTGTCTAAAGTCTCGGGCTGCTGTTTAAAGCACAATTTGTGGGCGTCTTATGCCAAGCCCGTGTTGGGCCTGAGGCGCTCTCTATCCACGGGCTGTATCTAACCAGGTTCTGATCAGGCATGTGCAGACAAATGGAGTCCATATGCTCTGGCTGCTTCCATGGGCCATAGACACCCAGCAGACAGGAAACAACTTTTTTTCCTGACTCTTTTTTGTGTCAGTGCTCTAACCCTTTGCCTCCTTTCTCCTTCACTGTTTCTCCTCTCGAACATCTTCTCCATGTCCTGTAGTTTGTCTGTAATCAAAGTGCCTCATATCTGTGCCGGGGCACCAGCCACTTTTTCTACCAGTCAGGGTTGGATGTTCTATAAAGCCTACAGGCAAGCCATTAACTCTTTTCTTCCCCACTCATTCCATCCATGTCAGGGCTCATTAGTAGCGTTGGAGGTGACAAGGGCAAAAAAAGCTGTCTAAACATTTTGCATGTTTGGGCAAGTTGAACTAGCCTGTTATATAAGTGGTAATTAATAACAGATGATCAGATTGACATCAGAATCACATAAAAGGCTGATGTTTACATGTCATGTATGACTAATATGTAGTACTGCTTTGTCACATTCTTTGCTTTGTGTCTTCTGTGTGCGGGAATGTCTTTGTTATTCTATTATAAAATGCTTAAACAGCAAATTTGCAGTTAGCGGTAAATATTTCAGATGCTTTTATTTTTAATCTGATACTTCTGGTGTCCTTAAAGTGGTTGTTTGCAACTTGCTCACACTGGCCTGGGTCGATAGTCAATGAATCAAACAATGAATGAAAATAGGCCTTTTTTTCTTTGCCCCCTGCTTCTAAACAGGGTGCAAGAGGGTTCACTCTGTGCACTCTAAGCACGTTTGTTCACTAGCAGAATTTAATGAACAGTGTAATTCTTCTGGTAAGTCATCTACTATCTTTGTTGTTATGACTGGAGGCAGGGCTGCTAGCTTAACAGGATGCACAAACCTGCTCAGTGGCCTTGTGGTTAGAGTGTCCACCCTGAGACTGGAAGGTCGTGAGTTCAAAGACTATAAAAATTGGACCCATTGCCTCCCTACTTGGCACTCAGCATCAAGGGTTGGAATTGGGGGTTAAATCACCAAATGATTCCCGAGCGCGGCGCAAGCTGCTGCTCACTGCTCCCCTCACCTCCCAGGGGGTGAACATGGGGATGGTTCAAATGCAGAGGGCACATTTCACCAAACCTAGTGTGTGTATTACAATCTTTGGGACTGTAACTTTAACGGAGAGAGCCTCACTCATCGCTAGTGACAAGTACTACAAAAATTGGGAGGAAAAAATGTGATTGCAAAGCCAAATTAATATTTTGGCTTCAAACTAAATAAGCAAGATGAGCTCATCAACACGGACGAACAAGCTAATATACAAAATATGTTAGAAAGTGATGGCAGTATATAAAAATCAACAAAACAAATACGGGGGGAAAAAACTACACTTCGAGATGATCAATATGTATCTTCCCGGACCATGGATTGAACGTCCATTTTATTTTTATTGTCTACTCTTTTAGGATAATCAAACGTTGATGTTGATCGTCCAATTACAATGTTGAAAAATACTAATGAGAAATAAAACCTCATTGGGTTTAAAAGGGTTACTTGCATTATTATTATCATATTCTTTGATTATATTAGTGTTTAATTTGGTCTTGAAATAATGAAACTATTGTTTATTGGCAATAATTTGTGGGGGAATGTATTGTCCATCAAAATTTATTAGCAGACGAAAACTAGCTCATAGTTATATTTTTCAAACCAGAAAATGTAAGAACAATACCCCCGGCCAGCTTACGTGTACATACACAGAAGCAGTCCCAGCGCATCAACTAACAATTTTCAGTCGTGTTCTTGTTATGATAGAATATGCATTCAAATTCCAAATTGTCATCATTAGCTGACAACACACAAAGAAAGCTATTACACACAGCTTTTAGTAGTTTACTTAATTACATGCTGAAAGCCGTAAAAGGGGCGAGATATAATGCGTACAACACATTGGAAAGTTTGCGCCCTCTAAGCATCTGCGTAAAGGTTGCAATTAGTATTACCGGTAGTAATAATATGTAGAAAAAATGTCATAGGATTACAGTATTTATGACAAAAGTAAAGAATTTTATAATATTTTTTACACTTAACAATGTACATAATCATTTATTAAAATTTTTATTGCACTCATGTCATATACAGGGCCGGTCCTCCATATATGCAGATCACGCGCAGTGCATATGTCCTCATGATCTGTGGGGGGCCCCATTTTATGTGAAATTGTCAATTAATGAATGTCAGCAAACTTATTCTTAGCCCCTTTCTGATCTATCACTGATAAAAAAAATATAACAACAAATTACTCATGGCATTGTCACAGTCTATGGTGGCAGCCAGAATTATTGCTTTGGTCCAGTAAGGTATACCTGCCAGATTCGATTCCAAGTGGGATGTTTGCTTGTTTTTGTTATGTTAATACATTTTGCACAAAGAATACATTATTGAATATGTTTTTAATGATTTTTAGTCCAAATCACCCATCTAATTAAGTTCAGTTATAGTGTAGTATTAAAAAAGTGTGGAAAATTTTTTTGTAAAAAGGAAATAAGCAGTCTGAGGGGAGCAGGCCAGAAAACCAGACCAACCGCTGCAAGATATACTCCAGAACAGTTTTTCAGGATATTTGAGAGACCCCAGTAGTATCCTTTTGTCTGAGAGGAGGCTCATTGTGGTGTATCTGTTGCGTTCGCATATTGCATATTGATCCACATTTGGAAGAGGCCTTAATTGTGTTTTGGTTACTTTATGCCTGCTATTACACACTGTATATCCTAATTCAAGCAGTTGGAAGCAAATTGTGTCACTTGAGCCATATAGTTTAAAGCCAGTCATTTAATAGTTTCCTTTTTCTGCACAGGTAGTGTCTTTGGTGCAGCTGCTGAGCGATCCTTTCTACCGCACCCTGGAGGGATTTCAGGTGCTGCTTGAGAAAGAATGGCTCTCTTTCGGCCACAAGTTCAGCCAACGAAGCAACCTGAGTCCCAGCAGTCAGGGCAGTGGCTATACGCCCATCTTTTTGCAGTTCCTGGACTGCGTGCACCAGGTGAGGCTATAACATCTCATACTCCACTCCCACAGGTGCTCCTACATCACTGCTCTACAATTTGACTTTTCTCTTTGTCCACTTACTGTATTCACTGTTCGTATTTTCCACATGAGCTCATCACATTCCCGAGGACAGAATAGGTATGAAAGTCAAGAAGGCGAAAAGTGCAAAACCGTACATTTGCTTTAGTTTTGTACTTTGAATTCCCAAGGTTGAAGTCAGTGTATTGCACCAGCAAGGCTGTGGCCCAGATGGTGCGTGAACCCAGTGATCAGCATGGAACTGGTTGTGCTTGCGTGTTTCAGCATCCCTTCCCATTTGGAGCAACACGTGAATAATGCCGTTCGGGGGATTGAGAGGAAGGGTTGCGTGGGTCTTTTTGGAAGCAGGTTAAGAATGAAGTGCAAACACATGAGGTTCACGATAAAATGCTTACTTTAGACAATGTTGTGTATTTCTAAATCTGAATTCCCATGCAATTACATCAACACATACTTTCTGTATTTGTTTTCTGAAAGTGTAGTTTTGGAACATGATAGTGGGGTGGGGGGAGGGGGGTGAATGGGGATGTCTCTGGTGCGTTCTAAACAACAGGTGTTCAGATAAGAGCTGAAAATAGAATCATCTCCACAACAGCTGGTATTTTACCTGGACCCAAGCTGGCCAGAGATACCCTCTGGCTAGATTTAAATCAGGCAGTGATGGCCAAGTTGGTCCCCAACAGCTCACTACCATGTGTTCTTTCCTGGTTCTAATTGATCACTCAGGCCAGTCTAACTACCTTTGTCCATTTCTGTGTGCGTATGTGTGTCCGCATGCACTTTTAGATTTTGACGCAGCATCCCCTGGAGTTTGAGTTCAATCAATACTATCTGAAGTTCCTGGCATATCATCACATCTCCAACCGCTTCAAGAACTTCCTGTTGGACTCCGACTATGAGCGCTTGGAACACGGTTGGTGTTCTTTACCAAACTGGCAGGGATTGTGTTTTGTTTTTTTTTAGTCCTTTTACTCATTTTGTGTCACTACTGGCTAGATGCTAGCTTTTGTCACATCATGGATCTCAACATTAATACCAAGCTATCTATCTGCACACATCGTTCTCATTCACACCCCGCAGTCAAGTAATAAATACCTCTCAAATTCCATCTTTTCAACGCAACTATCTGTGGGACCAATCATTCTTATTGCCTAACAGCTCTCCTTTTATTGTTTGGCAGGCTTGTTGTTCGAGGATAAAGGTGACAAGCAGGCGAAACGAGGCATCTGTATCTGGGAGAGTATCAACAGGATGCACCGACGGAGTCCAATCTTCTTCAACTATATGTACAACGCATCTGAGAGCCAAGTCAGTGTTTTTGTCTTTGCACACGAGCCCTCGAGTATCAATTGACATATCAGGCTCTGCAGTTTATGCACTACATGATTCCCGAAATGTTATGCAGCAGCAACAAGTTTGTTTTATTCATTTGAATTTGCTTTCTTGAGTCTAGGTCGTAGGGGCAACTGACGACAGTTTCACTAATTAGTCTACATGTCAACAAGTGCATGTTGATTTAAAATCCTCACACTAAGTAATTGACACTGCTTGCAAGATCTTCACTGCTCCTTTTTTGTAACTGTTTTTTTAATTTTGTAGACCATCCTGAAGCCCTCAGTTAGCATTCCCAGCCTAAATAAGTGGGACTTCTTCACGGATGAGACGCTGTCAACGGGGCCGTGCTATGACTGGAGGTTAATGGCGGTGAGGGCAGACAGCTCGGAGGAGACTCAGACCATCTCCAGCAGCAAGAGGAGGATTGTGTGGCCTTGTTATAGCAGCGTGAGCCGCGCTCAGCCCGACGCCATCACCAAGCTGCTCGCTGTAAGACCTCCTTGCATAAATCAAACTCGTATTTTTAATCATCACGACGTGTCTTTTATTCTCCACAGGACATCGAGAAACTGGAGGGAGAGGTTAACCAAACCTCCGAGACGTGGCAGACCACTCTGGACAGAGTCCGTCTCAGCATCCAAGAAGACCTTAAGCAAGAAGGAATTGTAAATATCAGCTTTTCAAATGCCTGAAACCATTTTCTCACATGAGAAAGTAGACACATTTTTATGACTATTGCGACACTTTTTTTTTGCTGCTTTCAATTGATTTATTTTACTATAAAACAGATTTTTCTTTGGTCATAAATCACATGTTTGCACTTGCTGCCAAGCATAATTGATTGGACGTATTAATTTAAAAAATGCATAAATTTGTCTCACCTAATCCTTAACAACTTGGGACAGAGCAACATAGCAGACAAAGGACAACGGGAGTGGGAGTTGGCAGGAACACTGTCAAAGCTGGAGTAAGACACACTAAAACAAACAAATCAGGCAATAATTGAAGAAAGGTTGTGAAAACTTATAAACTTTTTTTTTTGTCAATATTGATTTTGAGTGTGTGAGAAAGTGGAAAGAAAAAACCTAGCTGTCTTTAACCAGATTGTAATTTACTAACAAGTATGTTGCACAACACAGTAGCAACAAAACCAATGTTGTAATACTGTGGCAGTAAAGAGCAAACTGCTTAGCCAGCAATAATACCACTCGAGGTAGGAGGTTACCTACAGTTATTACTGTTACATTAATAGCAATGTTTTTCAGCAAGCACTTATTAGAGACAATTGCAGTTACTTACTTACTTTGGAAGAAAAAACGTGTTACTCAAAGCATTTACAGTAGGTAAATCAAAATTGACATTTAGCGCTTTTAACTGACATAAAACTGCAGTGCCAATTATTCCAATGTTTCTTTCCCAGTAATTCTTTCTCTACTATTACACAAACCATTATACCATTAAAATGCACTACTAATTGTGTAGTTACACGAAATGAAGCCGGATGTTGCGAAGTGTAAAGGTTGCCGTAAGCCCATCAGAAGAAGCTGCCAAGTAAAAAAAAAGTCTCATTCATTCAACTACACCAAAGTCTCATTGAAGAAAACTGAAACAATGAGCTAAAAGTACAACATGAGCAGCTTGTACTCTAAAGGAATTCTGTGTTAGTAATTTGGACACACTTTGGCTACAAAAGGTAGAGTAATAGTTGAGTGTGGACTAATCATGCTTAAAGAGGACCTATGAAGAATTTAATCTTTTCTGACTTGTAAATGTTGTTACAATGTTAGCTACTCGTGTTAAACAATACCAAAGTTTCAAATCATAAGGTTCATGAGTTTTGGTGTGAGATTGCAAGCTGTTTTGGATGCTTCTGTGTGCTGGGTTTTGCAGTCAGAGCAAGGTGGACATACTTTATTTGGACATTATGTCAAGCAAGGAAACACAAAAAAAGGTAGGATGAAGTATTATTTTCATTTAGGAAATCGTGGCGTGCACATAACACCAACCTGTGACATGCATTGACATAAATGCTGGTAAAAACAGCTTTTTTATGCAGAGTACCTCATGTTGTGACCGGGTGAATCTATATAATGTTGATAAAGTTTATGTTAGACCGTGTGTGGAAGAAAGAAAATAATGTTGACGACTTTAAGATACATATTTAAACTGTGTACATTTTCAAAAGCTAGATTATGATACTATGGGGATGGCGTGGCGAAGTTGGTAGAGTGGCCGTGCCAGCAATCGGAGGGTTGCTGGTTACTGGGGTTCAATCCCCACCTTCTGCCATCCTAGTCACGTCCGTTGTGTCCTTGGGCAAGACACTTCACCCTTGCTCCTGATGGCTGCTGGTTAGCGCCTTGCATTGCAGCTCCCGCCATCAGTGTGTGAATGTGTGTGTGAATGGGTGAATGTGGAAATACTGTCAAAGCCCTTTGAGTACCTTGAAGGTAGAAAAGCGCTGTACAAGTATAACCCATTTATCATTTATTTACTTTAGAAGAGGGTGGGACGTGGTGTCATTTTCATTCTCTGAACACCTCCAGAATTGTGAAACTTGCAGACAGATTTAACAAAACAGATTATAAAAGTGACTGTGTGGCAAAATGTACCCTTAATTTATACCAAAGTATATCCAATATGTAGTATCTAGGCCAGTGATTCTCAAGCTGTGGTACACGTACCACTAGCGGTACGCCAAAGATTCGATTTTTTTGAAGTACAGTGTTTTATTTTACTATATTCAAACAGTGTCACTGTTCGAACTGTGCTTAATGTTACAATGGCCAAAATATTTAAAAAAAAACTCTGCCTTGGTTTTAATGAATACAAGGACCTACTATGCTACTGTATTTCAATGTTGGTTATTATGATAGTACGAGGAGAGCCACGTGTTTTCTGAGGTGTTACTTAGTGAAAAAAGGTTAAGAACCACCGTTCTAGATCACAAGGATATGTTTCTAAATGTAGATTAAAATCATCATAGGTCCTCTCCAAAATCAAGGTAAAAGGTTCAATTTAGAGATGTCCGATAATATCGGCCTGCCGATATTATCAGACGATAAATGCTTTAAAATGTAATATCGGAAAATATCGGTATCGTGTTTTTTTTTATCGGTATCGGTTATTTATTTATTTATTTTTTATTTATTTATTTCATTTTTAATTAAATCAACATAAAAAACACAAGATACACTTACAATTAGTGCACCAACCCAAAAAACCTCCCTCCCCCATTTACACTCATTCACACTCATTCACACAAAAGGGTTGTTTCTTTCTGTTATTAATATTCTGGTTCCTATATTATATATCAATACAGTCTGCAAAGGTTACAGTCCGTAAGCACACATGATTGTGCGTGCTGCTAGTCCACTAATAGTACTAACCTTTAACAGTTAATTTTACTCATTTTCATTAATTACTAGTTTCTATGTAACTGTTTTTATATTGTTTTACTTTCTTTTTTATTCAAGAAAATGTTTTTAATTTATTTATCTTATTTTATTATTATTTTTAAAAAAGGACCTTATCTTCACCATACCTGGTTGTCCAAATTAGGCATAACAATGTGTTGATTCCACGACTGTATATATCGGTATCGGTTGTTATCGGTATCGGTAATTAAGAGTTGGACAATATCGGGATATCAGATATCGGCAAAAAGCCATTATCGGACATCCCTAGTTCAATTAATCGTGATTTAGATTTTTGCAATTAACACTTAACCCTAAAATGCAGTATTATGATTTACAGTATATACCATTGAATGAATATTGTGTAAAAAATAATGTTTTCCTCATTTGCAGTTTTTCCCCACTGCTCATATGTCCCATTTTGTATGTACAGCTCTGCAAGCAGTCGTCGTCCATTTCCGCCCTCATTCCCACATCGAGCATGCAGGCTCTGCAGCGACGCTCCATGCTGCACCTGCCAGACAGCGGGACGGCAGAAGACCGCAGCACAGCCACATCCAACGGAATCAACCGTCGCGCCGCTACTCTGTACAACCAATTCACCCCCAAGAGCGAGGAGAACAGGTGGGTCGTGAAACCCTGAACCTCCCACCCTCCCCCCTCAACACACACACACAGTCTGAGGTTCACAGTTGATTTACTCCCAGCCGGTGCAGGGAAGCTTTCCGGATGTTAAGTCAGCACTGAGGAATGCTGTGTGTCATGATGGCAGCCATCGGCTGTTGAAATGTGCAAAGTGCAATTCTTGGCACTGACGTGGATATTTTTCTCCCAATCACAAGAACACTGAAAAACGTCATGCAAATTGTACTTTTTGTCTTCCAAAAAGCTTCCACAGATGACATGCTAATGTGTTTGCGTGATGCATTGCCCATAAATCATACAATTCTCTTTTGTGTCAAATCCACAAATATTAAAATATATATTTTCACCACATCAGGCCCAGCATGCACACACAGTGTGGTAGAGCTCACAGTGCTACATGCTAACACAGTGTGTGTGCACCTGCAGGTCGTACGAGGGTATCCTGTACAAACGCGGAGCGCTGCTGAAAGGTTGGAAGCCTCGCTGGTTCGTATTGGACATCACCAAGCACCAGGTAAGAGAGATCAAGCCACTAGGTGGCGTCAGTGAGTGGTGTTGGCAAGAGTTTGTGACGTGGCTGTTGTGTGGAAAGATGAGGTACTACGACACTGGGGAGGACACCAACTGTCGAGGACACATCGAGCTTGCAGAAGTGGAGTCTGTGATCATTGCAGCACCGACAATTGGAGCGCCTAAACACATCAGCGAAAAGGCTTTTTTTGATGTAAGTAGCAGCGTGTTTCTTTACATTACAACATCAGAGCAAGTGCACACATTTATGCTCTGTTGTCTGGTTTACAACTTAAGTGTTGGCAATAACGCCATTACAACATTTTGTAAATTTTGCACACATTTTGGAAGGGCCACTAAAGCACACCTGTGCAATAATCCTGCTGTCTCATCAGCATCTTAAAAGGACACACTGAGGTGGTAGGATGTGCTTACCAACACGTTAGACAGAATTTGAGAGCAAAAGTTTTTTATATTTGAGTTCAGCTCGTGATAAATGGCAGCAGTGTTGTTTATATTCTGGTTGCGTGTCGCATGACAAATACATACTGTATATGGAGAGCTGGACCATTCTCTTGATGCCATTGTGACACAAACTTTAAATAAATTAGCCTCTTTATCCAAAACCAAAATGTAAGATGTCTTCCTCGATCCAAGTATTTGTAATCCTAGCAATGCTGTTAAAATCAAAACTAATATTTAAAACTAATAACAAATAATCATTGATTTTCCCAATTAATTGATCAATGAAATGTTGTGTACTACAGCTGAATATTAGTACAGTTGTTACCATAGCATTGTGTCGTGGCCATGGAGGCATAACACACATAACACGTCAGTACACATCAGATGCAACTTGTGTCTTGTCTGTGACGAGCTCTTAAGTCAAAACACTTTTATCTCAAATCAACGTCTCCCATTGAAATGAATTTAAATCAATTAAAGTGGTGGCCGCCCAGAACAGCATCATTTTAACATGTAACAAAACCATCTTTTAGATAATTAATATTGTATAAAAAAAACATTACAAAAGAAGGTAGTACAAAACACGAAGTGTAATAATAATGTGCAGCATTTACTTTGGAGATTAGACTTCTACGGTATTTCCATCAAGCTTTCTTCTCCGTCAAACACACCATCAGCAGCTTGACTATATTTTCATGGATAAATGTCCACCGTTTAGATGTTATTTTCATGTTCTTGGCTGGAGTTCTTCGCAGCAATGTCCTTCACACTCACTTTCCTTCTTACTATGGTTGGAAAAACCAAGGTATGTCCATCTCTAGCTATAAGCTAATGCTAGCGAGTTTGACCAGATGTTTTGGTCGGAACCTACAAGGTTCTCTGTGATATTTGCTACACCAACTAATGACGGGAATGCTTGTATCTCCAATTTTTACTTCTGACTTAAACAATGATGAAAAGCAGAGACTGCTTTTATCTCAAAACATTGTTAAGTTGAGATACCACTGCATTTACAGGAAGAGAGTGGCAAGTACGGTATTGACAGAAACATAAAACTGTATTTTGGGGCCTAGCGAACCCGGCGGCGTTTGTGGGTGTTGTTGATAAATGGCTTTCGCTTTGCATAGTAGAGTTTTAACTTGCACTTACAGATGTAGCAACCAACTGTAGTTACTGACAGAGGTTTTCTGAAGTGTTCCTGAGCCCATGTGGTGATATCCTTTACACATTGATGTTGCTTTTCGATGCAGTACCGCCTGAGGGATCGAAGGGCCGTAATATCATCGCTTCCGTGCAGTGATTTCTCCAGATTCTCTGAACCTTTTGATGATATTACGGACCGTAGATTGTTAAATCCCTAAATGCATTGCAATAGCTAGTTGAGAAATGTTGTTCTTAAACTGTTCGACCCTCGCCCCGTCCTTGTTCGTGAATGACTGAGCATTTCATGGAAGCTGCTTTTATACCCAATCATGGCACCCACCTGTTCCCAATTATCCTGTTCACCTGTGGGATGTTCCAAATAAGTGTTTGATGAGCATTCCTCAACTTTGTCAGTCTTGCTGCCACTTGTGACAGCTTTTAAACATGTTGCAGGCATCAAATTCTAAATGAGTTAATATTTGTAAAAAAAATAAGTTTTCCAGTTCAAACATTAAGTATCTTGTCTTTGCAGTCTATTCAATTGAATATAAGTTGAAAAGGATTTGCAAATCATTGTATTCTGTTTTTATTAAATATTAGTTTGTACAGTAGAGTTGTATGTAGTAAACATTGCAATATATTTACAGTAGTTATATGTAGTAAATATTGCAATATAGTTACAGTATGTACAGTAGACTCTTATGCAGTACATTTTGCAATATAGTTAGTATGTACAGTAGAGTCGTATGTAGTAAATATTGCAATATATTTACAGTATGTACAGTACTCGTATGTAGTAAATATTGCAATTTAGTTACAGTACGTAGAGTAGAGTTGTATGTAGTAAATATTGCAATATATTTACAGTATGTACAGTAGAGTCGTATGTAGTAAATATTGCAATATAGTTACAGTATGTACAGTAGAGTTGTATGTAGTAAATATTGAAATATATTTACAGTATGTACAGTAGAGTCGTATGTAGTAAATATTGCAATAGATTTACAGTATGTACAGTAGAGTTGTATGTAGTAAATATTGCAATATATTTGCAGTATGTACAGTAGAGTCGCATGTAGTAAATATTGCAGTAGATTTACAGTATGTACAGTAGAGTCGTATGTAGTAAATATTGCAATAGATTTACAGTATGTACAGTGGAGTCATGTGTAGTAAATATTGTAATATAGTTCAAGTATGTACAGTAGTCGTATGTAGTAAATATTGCAATATATTTACAGTATGTACAGTAGAGTCGTATGTAGTAAATATTGAAATATATTTACAGTATGTACAGTATGTATGTATTAAATAATACAATATCAAGTATGTGTAGTACAGTAGTATGTAATAAATATTAGTTTGTACAGTACAGTAATATTTAGTAAATATTAGTTTGTACAGTAGAGTTGTATGTAGTAAATATTGCAATATATTTATAGTAGAGACGTATGTAGTAAATATTGCAATATATTTACAGTATGTACATTAGAGTCATATGTAGTAAATATTGCAATATATGTACAGTATGTAAAGTAGTCGTATGTATTACAGTTTGCGATATAGTTACAGTATGTACAGTAGTCATGTGCATTAAATTTTGCAATATAGTTAGTATGTACAGTAGTCGTATGTAGTAAATATTTTAATATAGTTACAGAATGTACAGTAGAGTCGTATGTAGTAAATATTGCAATAGATTTACAGAATGTACAGTAGAGTCCATCCATCCATCCATCTTCTTCCGCTTATCCGAGGTCGGGTCGCAGGGGCAGCAGCTTAAGCAGGGAAGCCCAGACTTCCCTCTCCCCAGCCACTTCGTCCAGCTCCTCCCGGGGGATCCCGAGGCGTTCCCAGGCCAGCCGGGAGACATAGTCTTCCCAACGTGTCCTGGGTCTTCCCCGTGGCCTCCTACCGGTCGGACGTGCCCTAAACACCTCCCTAGGGAGGCGTTCGGGTGGCATCCTGACCAGATGCCCGAACCACCTCATCTGGCTCCTCTCGATGTGGAGGAGCAGCGGCTTTACTTTGAGCTCCCCCCGGATGGCAGAGCTTCTCACCCTATCTCTAAGGGAGAGCCCCGCCACCCGGCGGAGGAAACTCATTTCGGCCGCTTGTACCCGTGATCTTGTCCTTTCGGTTATAACCCAAAGCTCATGACCATAGGTGAGGATGGGAACGTAGATCGACCGGTAAATTGAGAGCTTTGCCTTCCGGCTCAGCTCCTTCTTCACCACAACGGATCGATACAGCGTCCGCATTACTGAAGACCCCGCACCGATCCGCCTGTCGATCTCACGATCCACTCTTCCCTCACTCGTGAACAAGACTCCGAGGTACTTGAACTCCTCCACTTGGGGCAGGGTCTCCTCCGCAACCCAGAGATGGCACTCCACCCTTTTCCGGGCGAGAACCATGGATTCGGACTTGGAGGTGCTGATTCTCATCCCAGTCACTTCACACTCAGCTGCGAACCGATCCAGCGAGAGCTGAAGATCCTGGCCAGATGAAGCCATCAGGACCACATCATCTGCAAAAAGCAGAGACCTAATCCTGCAGCCACCAAACCAGATCCCCTCAACGCCTTGACTGCGCCTAGAAATTCTGTCCATAAAAGTTATGAACAGAATCGGTGACAAAGGGCAGCCTTGGCTGGGTCCAACTCTCACTGGAAACGTGTCCGACTTACTGCCGGCAATGCGGACCAAACTCTGGCACTGATCATATAGGGAGCGGACCGCCACAATCAGACAGTCCGATACCCCATACTCTCTGAGCACTTCCCGAGGGACACGGTCGAATGCATTCTCCAAGTCCACAAAACACATGTAGACTGGTTGGGCAAACTCCCATGCACCCTCAAGGACCCTGCCGAGAGTATAGAGCTACAGTTCCACGACCAGGACGAAAACCACACTGTTCCTCCTGAATCCGAGGTTCGACTATCCGGTGTAGCCTCCTCTCCAGCACACCTGAATAGACCTTACCGGGAAGGCTGAGGAGTGTGATCCCACGATAGTTAGAACACACCCTCCGGTTCCCCTTCTTAAAGAGAGGAACCACCACCCCGGTCTGCCAATCCAGAGGTACCGCCCCCGATGTCCACGCGATGCTGCAGAGTCTTGTCAACCAAAACAGCCCCACAGCATCCAGAGCCTTAAGGAACTCTGGGCGGATCTCATCCACCCCCGGGGCCTTGCCACCGAGGAGCTTTTTAACTACCTCAGCAACATCAGCCCCAGAAATAGGAGAGCCCACCACAGATTCCCCAGGCACTACTTCCTCATAGGAAGACGTGTTGGTGGGATTGAGGAGGTCTTCGAAGTATTCCCTCCACCGATCCACATCATCCGCAGTCGAGGTCAGCAGAATACCATCCTCACCATACACGGTGTTGATAGTGCACTGCTTCCCCTTCCTGAGGCGGCGGATGGTGGTCCAGAATCGCTTCGAAGCCGTCCGGAAGTCGTTTTCCATGGCTTCCCCGAACTCCTCCCATGTCCGAGTTTTTGCCTCCGCGACCGCCGAAGCCGCACACCGCTTGGCCTGTCGGTACCTGTCCGCTGCCTCAGGAGTCCTATGAGCCAAAAGAACCCGATAGGACTCCTTCTTCAGCTTGACGGCATCCCTCACCGCCGGTGTCCACCAACGGGTTCTAGGATTACCGCCACGACAGGCACCAACTACCTTGCGGCCACAGCTCCAATCAGCCGCCTCGACAATAGAGGTGCGGAACATGGTCCATTCGGACTCAATGTCCAGCACCTCCCTCGTGACATGTTCAAAGTTCTTCCGGAGGTGGGAATTGAAACTCTCTCTGAAAGGAGACTCTGCCAGACGTTCCCAGCAAACCCTCACAATGCGTTTGGGCCTGCCAGGTCTGTCCGGCATCCTCCCCCACCATCGCAGCCAACTCACCACCAGGTGGTGATCGGTAGAAAGCTCCGCCCCTCTCTTCACCCGAGTGTCCAAAACATGAGGCCGCAAATCCGACGACACAACTACAAAGTCGATCATGGAACTGCGGCCTAGGGTGTCCTGGTGCCAAGTGCACATATGGACACCCTTATGTTTGAACATGGTGTTTGTTATGGACAATCTGTGACGGGCACAAAAGTCCAATAACAAAACACCGCTCGGGTTCAGATCCGGGCAGCCATTCTTCCCAATCACGCCTCTCCAGGTTTCACTGTCGCTGCCAACATGAGCATTGAAGTCCCCCAGTAGAACGAGGGAATCACCCGGGGGAGCACTCTCAAGTACTCCCTCGAGTGAATCCAAAAAGGGTGGGTACTCTGAGCTGTGGTTTGGCGCGTAAGCGCAAACCACAGTCAGGACCCGTTCCCCCAGTGAGTCCGACTATGTCTAGTCGGAACTTCTCCACCTCGCGCACTAGCTCAGGCTCCTTCCCCCCCAGCGAGGTGACGTTCCACGTCCCAAGAGCTAGCTTCTGTAGCCGAGGATCGGACCGCCAAGTGCCCTGCCTTCGGCTGCCGCCCAGCTCACATCGCACCCGACCTCTATGACCCCTGCTATGGGTGGTGAGCCCATTGGAGGGGGAACCCACGTTGCCTCTTCGGGCTGTGCCCGGCCGGGCCCCATGGGGACAGGCCCGGCCACCAGGCGCTCGCCATCGTGCCCCACCTCCGGGCCTGGCTCCAGAGGGGGGCCCCGGTGACCCGCGTCCGGGCGAGGGAAATCTGGGTCCATAGGTTTTATTTTTCATTGAGGTCTTCGAGGTCTACAGTAGAGTCGTGTGTAGTAAATATTGCAATATAGTTCAAGTATGTACAGTAGTCGTATGTAGTAAACATTGCCAAATATTTAAAGTCTGTATAGTAGTACAGTAAAGTATGTAGAGTAGTATGTGTAGTAAATATTACAATATATTTACAGTATCTACAGTACAGTAGTATGTAGTAAATAATTAAATATAAAGTATGTGTAGTACAGTAGTGCATAATAAATATTAGTTTGTACAGTTTTAGTATACATTAGTTTTTAAAGTAGTCGTATGTAGTAAATCTTGCAATATATTTACAGTATGTACAGTAGTCGTATGTAGTAAATATTGCAATATAGTTCCAGTATGTACAGTAGAGTTGTATGTAGTAAATATTGCAACATATTTACAGTATGTACAGTAGTATGTGTAGTAAATATTACAATATATTTACAGTATGTACAGTAGTATGTATCGTACAGCAGTATATAATATTAGTTTGTACAGTACAGTAGTATTCATCAAATATTAGTTTGTACCTTAGAGTCGTACGTAGTAATATTGCATTATATTTACAGTTTGGACAGTAGAGTCGTACGTAGTAAATATTGCATTATATTTACAGTTTGGACAGTAGAGTCGTATGTAGTAAATATTGCAATATATTTACAGCATGTACAGTAGAGTGAGTAAAGGGCATGTACTCCCCAGCTTGGCAAAGTCAGCCCATCAACAATGTGATGTTTGCTTGTGTTGTTGCAGCTGAAGACCAGCAAGCGAGTGTACAACTTCTGTGCGTCAGACGCGGCGAGTGCTCAGCTGTGGATGGACAAGATCCAAAACTGCATCTCTGACGCTTGAGAGCCGCTCCATCGCAAGGTTATCAAGGTCGTACGGGGAACATCAAAGGCAGCACGGGAGATTCGACAGCTTCTTTTCTCAAGGAGCAGCATTGACTGAGAAAGCGTCTGCGATTGGAGGAACGACACACTCACGTCTGCACTGCTCTTCTTAACACTCATAAGCAATATGACACTTAAGTTGTTTTCCTCCCAGCTTCTTTGTCAACCTCAAATGAACTCACAGATGTTTCATACAATTAGTTTGCACTTGCAGCTCCTAACGTATGCACTCATAAGCAGACAGAAGACATGATGATGATTATTATAAATATGATTATTCGCTTCTTTGTGACATGTTCTATTAAAAAAACAGTTTGCACAGCTGGTTAAAAAGTGACCTGACATTATTATTGTATTTAAATGTTTGCTCCATGTTAGTCAGGTCTAATAACCAATGGTTACATGTATCATAAATTATTTTTTTTATCACATTTCTTTCTGTAAATATGTTTGTTTTATGACCTTTTCTAACCTTCCTGGTGTGACTAATAAGTGTTTTGTTTTTAAGTTACTGGTGCAATTACCGGAGTGGCCTGTTCCTGTTGGTCAAAATGACTTCAAATGTTTGTAAGGTTTTTATTCAAGAAACATCGTGCAGTTTTTACACACAAAAGAAAATGAAGCTATTCAAAGATATCTGAGGCTTTTTTGTTGTTGTTACCGAATCTTTGTACCATGTTTTTGTGTGCACTAATTTTTATGGAAATAAATCAAACCAACCTGAAAGCCACTTTCTTTTTGACAAAAGAGCATTCATCATTGAGGTGTAAGTAACTTCATTTGAATGACTTTATTGAGCTACAGTGCATACGGAATGTATTCACTAGTGATGTGCGATACCATTCATTTTCTTTCCGATCTGAATACGAATAAAAGTCAGGCTGATACTTGGTCCAAATATACCTAATGTGTCTGCTAAAATTTAAATAGTTGTGCATTTAAAATAATAATAATAACTCATAGTATGAAGAATAAAATAGTTATTTATTTTAAACTATGAAGTATATTGAGGCGTGAATGGCAATATAACCAAGCTAACAGAAAAAAGACTTCCCTCTCCCCAGCCACTTTGTCCAGCTCCTCTCGGGGGATCCCGAGGCGTTTCCTGGCCAGCCGGGAGACATAGTCTTCCCAACGTGTCCTGGGTCTTCCCCGTGGCCTCCTACCTGTCGGACGTGCCTGAAACACCTCCCTATGGAGGCGTTCGGGTGGCATCCTGACCAGATGCCCGAACCACCTCATCTGGCTCCTCTCGATGTGGAGGAGCAGCGGCTTTACTTTGAGCTCCTCCCGGATGACAGAGCTTCTCACCCTATCTCTAAGGGAGAGCCCCGCCACCCGGCGGAGGAAACTCATTTCGGCCGCTTGTACCCATGATCTTGTCCTTTCGGTCATGACCCAAAGCTCATGACCATAGGTGAGGATGGGAACGTAGATCGACCGGTAAATTGAGAGCTTTGCCTTCCGGCTAAGCTTCATCTTCACCACAACGGATCGATACAGCGTCCGCATTAATGAAGACGCCGCACCGATCCGCCTGTCGACTTCACGATCCACTCTTCCCTCACTCGTGAACAAGACTCCGAGGTACTTGAACTCCTCCACTTGGGGCAAGATCTCCTCCCCAACCCGGAGATGGCACTCCACCCTTTTCCGGGCGAGAACCATGGACTCGGACTTGGAGGTGCTGATTCTCATCCCAGTCGCTTCACACTCGCCTGCGAACCGATCCAGTGAGAGCTGAAGATCCTGGCCAGATGAAGCCATCAGGACCAAATCATCTGCAAAAAGCAGAGACCTAATCCTGCAGCCACCAAACCGGATACCCTCAACGCCCTGACTGCGCCTAGAAATTCTGTTCATAAAAGTTATGAAAAGAATCGGTGACAAAGGGCAGCCTTGGCGGAGACCAACCCTCACTGGAAACGGGAGCGGGAGCGGACCGCCACAATCAGAAAGTCTGTTACCCCATACTCTCTGAGCACTTCTCACGGTTGAATGCCTTCTCCAAGTCCACAAAGCACATGTAGACTGGTTGGGCAAACTCCCATGCACCCTCAAGGACCCTGCCGATAGTATAGAGCTGGTCCACAGTTCCACGACCAGGACGAAAACCACACTGTTCCTCCTGAATCCGAGGTTCGACTATCCGGCGTAGCCTCCTCTCCAGTACACCGGAATAGACCTTACCGGGAAAGCTGAGGAGTGTGATCCCACGATAGTTGGAACACACCCTCCGGTTCCCCTTCTTAAAGAGAGGAACCACCACCCCGGTCTGCCAATCCAGAGGTACCGCCCCCGATGTCCACGCGATGTTGCAGAGTCTTGTCAACCAAGACAGCCCCACAGCATCCAGAGCCTTAAGGAACTCCGGGCGGATCTCATCCACCCCCGGGGCCTTGCCACCGAGGAGCTTTTTAACTACCTCAGCAACCTCAGCCCCAGAAATAGGAGAGCCCACCACAGATTCCCCAGGCACTGCTTCCTCATAGGAAGACGTGTTGGTAGGATTGAGGAGGTCTTCAAAGTATTCCCTCCACCGATCCACAACATCCACAGTCGAGGTCAGCATAATAACATCCCCACCATACACAGTGTTGAAATTGCACTGCTTCCCTTTCCTGAGGCGGAGGATGGTGGTCCAGAATCGCTTCGAAGCCATCTGGAAGTCGTTTTCCATGGCTTCCCCGAACTCCTCTCATGTCCGAGTTTTTGCCTCCGCGACCGCTGAAGCCGCACACCGCTTAGCCTGTCGGTACCCGTCCGCTGCCTCCGGAGTCCTATGAGCCAAAAGAACCCGATAGGACTCTTTTTTCAGCTTGACGGCATCCCTCACCGCTGGTGTCCACCAGCGGGTTCTAGGATTACCGCCACGACCGGCACCAACCACCTTGCAGCCACAGCTCCAATCGGTCGCCTCGACAATAGAAGTACGGAACATGGTCCACTCAGACTCAATGTCCAGCACCTCCCTCGTGACATGTTCAAAGTTCTTACGGAAGCGGGAATTGAAACTCTCTTTGACAGGAGACTCTGCTAGGTGTTCCCAGCAGACCCTCACAATGCGTTTGGGCCTGCCAGGTCTGTCCGGCATCCTCCCCCACCATCGTAGCCAACTCACCACCAGGTGGTGATCGGTAGAAAGTTTCGCCCCTCTCTTCACTCGAAGTGTCCAAAACATGAGACCGCAAATCCGATGACAAAACTACAAAATCGATATTGGAACTGCGGCCTAGGGTGTCCTGGTGCCAAGTGCACATATGGACACCCTTATGTTTGAACGTGGTGTTCGTTATGGATAATCTGTGACGAGCACAAAAGTCCAATAACAAAACACCACTCGGGTTCCGATGCGGGCGGCCATTCTTCCCAATCACGCATCTCCAGAATTCACTGTCGATGCCAATATGAGCGTTGAAGTCCCCCAGTAGAACGGGGGAATCACCCAGGGGAGCACTAAAAAGTTAATCACAATTCAGTTACATGAACATGTTAACATAAAAATACTAAACATGTAAACAACACAACAATGACACATTAGCTCATTCATTGTTTATACTGTGTTCCTGTTAATGATACACAATATCTCAAATAACAAAATAATTTATATTAGGGGTATAAAGATCTGTTATAGACAGTATTGATATTTCAGTATCGATCCGCTCATCACTAGTATTCACAGCGCTTCTCTTATACCATGTTTTATGTTACAGCCTTGTTCCAAAATATATTGTATCAATTTTTGTCCTCAAGATTCTACAGACAATTTAATTGTTTTGCAAATTTATTATAAAAAATAAATCACATATACGTAAGTATTCAGAGCATTTGTTCAATACTTTTTGAATACGAAGCACACCTATCTTTGGGAAGTTTGCCCATTCCAAATATCGAGCAAAGGCTGTAAATATGTATGTACATGTGATTTTTTTATTTATGTAGTCGATACTTTAATGATTACATTAATATGTTTTTTAAATCTAACAATCTTGTCATTTTGTATTGTTTATAAACTCAGGAAATATGTCATCTAACCTGATGGAGCTTTAGAGGTTCTACAAAGAGGATTTGGAAAATAGGAAAGGGTGAAATTGCCCATTCCTCCAGCGGTCTACCTGCACGTCAGGGAGAAACAGCACTCCTTTGAGAACAAAAATATTCAGATTCTGGACAGGGAGGACGAATGGTATGAAAGAGGAGTGAGGGAAGCCATCTATGTTAAGGTCGAAAAAACATTCCTGAACAGAGGAGGTGGTCTGCGACACCACCTGTCTCCCACATACAACACTGTCCTTTCAAATAGCAAGGCACAAATGGCCATTTGTTTACAACTGAATGGAATGCTTACGCGGGGGATTCTGACTATTTTGGACTAGTAGTAGTCTGACCACAGCGATTGTTCTGCCACACAATACCTAACAATGCTAACAAGGGGAAATTACACTTCAATGACTGCCGTTGGCTTTGACAGTTACAGTTGCTCGTTTGCATCAAAACAGTTGTTTTTCTCACTACCATAGGGCGAAATCATCCTTGCCGAGGCACACCCTCCTGGTTTTTGGAGTATAATCATTTGGGGTTTTGACACCAGCAGCTAGACTAGATCTGACCAATCTAAGTCTATGAGCACAAACGGATGAGCGGCGATACGTCTTCCAAGACAAACCCAACAGTCCAGTTGCAAACGATTGAATGCCCTGAGATGACAATGACCTGGATGAATAACAACATTCATAGACACGTTATACTACAGTGCAGAACCACAATAATAATTATTCCGTCCTATGTGTCTGTGTCCGTGACGTAAACAAGTTGACAGATAGCTAACATGAAGATCCCAGGGAAAGGGAAGAAAGAGTCCAGGCCTTTATTAAGGCTGTGAATCTTTGGGTGTCCCACGATTCGATTCAATATCGATTCTTGGGGGTCACAATTCGATTCAAAATCGATTTTTTTTTCAATTCCACACGATTCTCGATTCAAAAACGATTTTTTTCCCGATTCAAAACGATTCTCTATTCATTCAATACTTAGGATTTCAGCAGGATCTACCCCAGTCTGCTGACATGCAAGCAGAGTAGTAGATTTTTGTAAAAAGCTTTTATAATTGTAAAGGACAATGTTTTATCAACTGATTGCAATAATGTACATTTGTTTTAACTATTAAATGAACCAAAAATATGACTTATTTTATCTTTGTGAAAATATTGGACACAGTGTGTTGTCAAGCTTATGAGATGTGATGCAAGGGTATGTCACTGTGACACTGTTCATTTTTTTAATTTTTATAAATGTCTAATGATAATGTCAATGAGGGATTTTTAATCACTGCTATGTTGAAATTGTAACTAATATTGATACTGTTGTCGATAATATTCATTTTTGTTTCACTACTTTTGGTTTGTTCTGTGTCGTGTTTGTGTCTCCTCTCAATTGCTCTGTTTATTGCAGTTCTGAGTGTTGCTGAGTCAGGTTTGGTTTTGGAATTGGATTGCATTGTAATGGTATTGCGGTGTATTGTTTTGTTGGATTGCTTAATTAAAAAATTTTAAAAAATTAAAAAATATATAATACTTTTTTTTTTTTTTAAATAGATTTTTGAAAATGAAAATCAATTTTGAATCGCACAACGTGAGAATCGCGATTAAAATTTGAATCGATTTTTTTCCCACACCCCTACCTTTTATCTTTGAGAAGCTTTAGTGGTTTTCACAGAGAATGCACTTTTCCCTCCTTCTTGTCTTATAGGTCATTTATTTCTTTGTTTTCTCTTTTCCTTGTTTCCCTTTTGTTTTTATCTTCTCTTCTTTATTTATGTTTGTAAAACTGTATAAAGAGACACAAAATATATGTCAAATAAACACTACTAAGTAACTACATTTCCATAAATGTTTGTTGCATAACATGTTTTCACACATACACACACACAGCCCATACAATAGCATGTAAACAGTGCTCATAAACGTATGTAAATAGCCCTACATAGCCCATGTAACACTCAAAGCCACACATGAATAAGATTTACATTTACAAACATTGCACCCTCCCTTAAAGGAGTGAGCTAGCGAGCAAAGAAGCTACATGCTAAGTAGCAACAAGCTAAACAGGAGAACAAGCTATCGTTGCACAGTACTATTTCTACATTTACATGCGCACACAACGTCTTCATGTCACTCATAAAACAGACACAGGACTTACAATTTTTCCAAGGCACTTTGTGGGAAGAAACAACAAACTTGGAGCGCTGAAACACGTAAATCTGTCTCGTGTGTAAACGAGTGAGCGTCTAACTGTCACACGGAGACTACCGGAAACTATAGGAGGGAGCAACTCGCCTTTAAAATAAAGGTCCCTTCTCATTACCTGATAATGTTACGTCACACTCCCCGCCTGGTATAAATACTATACCACTATTTTGAACTGCAGTAGGAACATGCTTGATACAAATTACAGAAACTTAACTTAACTTAGTCTGTATCATTAGCTGCCAAGAGAAGGACCGTCTCAGCGACAGGCCTCAGAAAAGTCTTTGCAGATCCAGATCTTGTGACATTGAGTTCTATCTTCCTGACCTTCCCATCCTGGTCGGGGAAAGTCTTTGTGACAAGAGCCAGGGGCCACTCGTTCCTCTTAGCTTGATTGTCTTTGAGCAACACGAGGTCGCCCTCCTTCATATTAGGCTTGACATCTTGCCACTTGTTGCAAATTTGAAGTGTGGGAAGGTATTTACGCCTCCATCTGTGCCAAAATGTGTTGGCGAGATGCTGCGCCTTCCTCCACTGTTGGCGGTAGAGATCCTTGTTGTCGAAGACATGACCCTGATGTTTGACCTTTTGGTGGTCGTGTCTCAGAAGGAGCTTCCCAATTTGGTTGTGGGCTGGAATGATAATAGGAAACTGTTCTCCAATGTGGCATGCTGGAGCCTTCCTCTTATCCTTAAAAGTCCCTTTTCATCCATGTAAGGGTCCAGCTTTCTTGGGGAACTATCTTTTGGAATGTTTTTCCCAGCAGCCAAGTAGTCGAGCTCAGTTCTGTAAGTCTCTTTTTGCACACAACTAATTATGAGAGTCTCTGCTTTTGATAGTTGTTGTGCTGTACAGCGTGTAGTGATATCGCCGGTCATGACTGATGTTCTTTTACGTTCCAGCATGTTGGTTATGGAAGCGATAGCCCGTACTAATTACTTCGATGTGGAAAATCGCCCAAACCGATGAGAACCCAGTTTAGAGTGAGGAATGGAGAGTGCTGTAGCATGGGACCGTACCTCGCTGTCAGTGTCTGGGTCGACGAGCTTGTGATGTTCCATTTCAGAGCTGGGAACTTCATCAGGCAGGTACAGAAAGGTGGGTCCTGTGAGCCATGTAGTGTTCGTAAGCTCCATTGCAGGAACTGATCGTGTAGCATGATCTGCTGGGTTTTGAGCTGTGTGGACGTAGTGCCACTGATCTGGTTTGGTTGACCTTCTGATTCGCTGCACCCTGTTGCAGACGTACACGTAGAATCGCCTGGTCTGGTTGTAGATGTATTCCAGAACGATTCTGCTGTCTGTATAGAAATGCATTGTGTCGATACAAATATCCAGCTCTCTCTGTACCAACTCTGCCATTTCCACTGCAAGTACAGCAGCTTCCAATTCCAGTCTTGGAATAGTGTTGGCGGATGGAGGTGCTAGTTTCGCCTTTCCCAGGACAAAACCGATGTGGCACCCTCCATCTCTGTCAATTACTTTGAGGTAGCCTACGGCAGCGATAGCCTTTACTGAAGCGTCAGAGGAAAAAATGAAGTTCTCTTTTCTGTGGGGTAGACAAGATGGTAGGTGAGTACGCTCTAGGTATCCTGATGTCCTGCAGATCTTGTAATGAATATTTCTACATCTTCCATTCAGCTTCCTTTGTCTTTGGTAGAGGGGCGTCCCAGTCGAGGGCTTCCTTGCAAGCCAGTTCTCGGAGTAGAAACTTCCCTTGAATGACGACTGGAGCTACAAGACCGAGAGGGTCGAACAGGCTGTTCACTACTGCTAGAGCACCTGTACGGCTGAAGGGTTTCTCTGTGGCTATTGTTTTGTAGGTGAAGATGTCATACTTTAGCTCCCAGCTGAGTCCCAAACTGTGTTGGACGAGAATGGAGTTGTCGTCGAAATCTAAGTTTTGCAATCCTCCTGCACGATCTTCCTGAGAGAAGGCTTTAGCACATTAGAGCAGTTGGATGCTATCTTGTGGAGTCTCAGGTTTGAATCAGCCAACAGCTTCTGTGTCCTTGTCAGCAGATCGAGGGCTTCCGTGGCTGAGGGTAGCGACGTGAGCCCGTCGTCGACGTAGAAGTCGCGTTCCACAAAGTGCTTGGCATCCATCCTGTGTTCCTCTGCTGCATGTTCTGCTGCACGGTGAAGCCCTGTAGATGGCTACTGCTGGGGAGTGTGAGTTACCGAATATATGGACTTTCATGCGGTACTCTACAATCTCTTGGCCGCGGTCATTTTCTTTGAACCACAAGAAGCGCAAAAAGTCTCTGTTGTCTTCGCGAACGACAAAGCTGTGGAACATTTGTTCAATGTCTGCTATAACAGCAGCAGTCTCTCTTCTGAAGCGCAGCAACACGCCGAGCAAACTGTTGTTTAGATCCGGCCCAGTAAGTAGTACGTCATTCAGGGATATGCCATGATGTTGAGCACTTGAGTTGAAGACGACCCTGATCTTGTCCGGCTTCTGGGGGTGATAAGACACCAAAAATAGGTAAGTACCAGCACTCACCTCCTTCCTCTAGTGGCGGTGCCAACTCAGCATGGTTGCGATCAAAGATGTTCTGCATGAAGGCAAAGAAGTCATTCTTCATCTTTGGCTTTCTTTCAAAGGTGCGACAAAGAGTGGTAAGTCTGCTGAACTTGTTCTCTATTGTTTGGGAGTCGTTGACGGGGAGATCTGAATGGAAGCGGTGCCACCCAGCTGTTGGTGTCATCCATTGTCATCTCTCTGTCCATGAAATTCAGGAACATTCGGAAAGTCCTACTTGATCATCATCCTTAGTGCTCTGGAAGATCGTGTTGCCCAAGTTGCTGTCATCGAGGACATGGATGCTGAATTTAAGGCTGCGAGAAGAAGTTGCATTGTGTACTTTGGAGCTGAACCTTTCCTTGACCTGAAGCTGGTTGGGACATGGAGTGAGGAGAGATGGTCTTCCATTTTCAAGCACCCTGGTACGGTAGGAGTCACAGCTGCCGCTTTGTGGGCTGCCCCGACACACACATCCCCTACGACGACCCAGCCAAGATCCAGTCGTTGGGCGAAGGGGGCACTATGAGGACCGTTACACTGCTCTCTGACTTTATGGAGCTGAAGGACGTCGCGTCCAAGAAGTATTAGTATCTGGGCTTCAGGGTCCAGACGTGGGATCATGTCAGCGATGGACTTCAAGATGTAAAATACAATGCCCCACAGCATCCATAGCCTTAAGGAACTCCTTGCGGATCTCATCCACCCCCGGGGCCTTGCCACCGAGGAGCTTTTTAACTACCTCAGCAACCTCAGCCCCAGAAATAGGAGATCCCACCACAGATTCCCCAGTCACTGCTTCCTCATAGGAAGACGTGTTGGTGGGATTGAGGAGGTCTTCGAAGTATTCCCTCCACCGATCCACATCATCCGCAGTCGAGGTCAGCAGAATACCATCCTCACCATACACGGTGTTGATAGTGCACTGCTTCCCCTTCCTGAGGCGGCGGATGGTGGTCCAGAATCCCTTCGAAGCCGTCTGGAACTCGTTTTCCATGGTTTCCCTGAACTCCTCCCATGTCCGAGTTTTTGCCTCCGCGACCGCTGAAGCCGCACACCGCTTGGCCTGTCAGTACCTGTCCGCTGCATCAGGAGTCCTATGAGCCAAAAGAACCCGATAGGACTCCTTCTTCAGCTTGACGGCATCCCTCACCGCTGGTGTCCACCAACAGGTTCTAGGATTACCGCCACGACAGGCACCAACTACCTTGCGGCCACAGCTCCAATCGGCCACCCCAACAATAGAGGCGCGGAACATGGTCCACTCGGACTCAATGTCCAGCACCTCCCTCGTGACATGTTCAAAGTTCTTCCGGAGGTGGGAATTGAAACTCTCTCTGACAGGAGACTCTGCCAGACGTTCCCAGCAAACCCTCACAATGCGTTTGGGCCTGCCAGGTCTGTCCGGCATCCTCCCCCACCATCCCAGCCAACTCACCACCAGGTGGTGATCGGTAGAAAGCTCCGCCCCTCTCTTCACCCGAGTGTCCAAAACATGAGGCCGCAAATCCGATGACACAACTACAAAGTCGATCATGGAACTGCGGCCTAGGGTGTCCTGGTGCCAAGTGCACATATGGACACCCTTATGCTTGAACATGGTGTTCGTTATGGACAATCCGTGACGGGAACAAAAGTCCAATAACAAAACACCACTCGGGTTCAGCTCCTCTCTGAGCTGCCACCTTACTGTGGTAGAGGAGTTTGCGTGTCCCAATGATCCTAGGAGCTATGTTGTCCGGGGGCTTCCATGCCCCCTGGTAGGGTCTCCCAAGACAAACAGGTCCTAAGTGAGGGATCAGACAAAGAGCAGCTCAAAGACTTCTATGGAAATACAAGAACTGAGACTCGGATTTCCCTCGCCCAGACGCGGGTCACCGGAGCCTCCCTCTGGAGCCAAGCCCGGAGTTGGGGCACGATGGCGAGCGCCTGGTGGCCGGGCCTGTCCCCATGGGGCCAGGCCGGGCACAGCCCGAAGAGGCAACGTGGGTCCCCCCTCCAATGGGCTCACCACCCATAGCAGGGGCCATAGAGGTCGGCTACAATATGTATGTATGTGTATATACAGTATATATATATATATATATATATATATATATATATATATATATATATTGTAGGAAAAATTGTATGTAATATATCAAAAAACTTTCCACTCTTTTCCTGTGGGCACGATGAGAGATGTCTTTGTTGTACCAAGCGGGGGCTTTGGAGGATGCGACAGGTATACGATGGAAGGAGACGGGAGGTGTTGTCAGGAAACCGGCACAGCTGGACCGAGGGCTTCAAAGGGGACAGATGACAGGATCTGCTCAACTTCCAGAGGAACGCCTTTGAAGAGTCTTACGAACTCTCTCTGAACTATTTGGTAACCGAGGGCAACGCTATTTACGACCCGCTGCCCTCTTGAAGTAGCTGGAGCCAGGATGAGCAGAGGCCGAGACATCCTTTCCTTTTGTCTTCGATGTGACCAAGAACAGTGACTGTTTTGCATACTTCCTATACCTGCTGTGGCACGTGTTGGTGCGTGAACATTGAATGTCTAAAATAAAAGAGGAGACGAGATCTTCCTTCGGCAGAGCGTGGGTGACACTGTAGAGGTTGCAGTGTCGGCACGTGATCTCCTCAGCTGAGTCCAAATTTGATTCTGTCTCTGTTTGATTCTTTGTCTCTTGTCTGTTTTAATAGATGTCAAACCGGGTTTGAACCTAACATCTAATTGGTCCTTCGAGCCGGATCCAATACGTTTTGACGATTCCAGCTGGAGTGAGTGAAACCAGAGGAATGGCCACCAACTCCTGATTGAGGAAGCTGTTTTTTTCATTTTGGCTGGAATTTGAAAAGCTGACGGAGTCCAAGGACAAGAGGAAGGAACGCAGAGAGCAGTGAGTACGTTTTAAGAGAAAGAAACAACTAAGAAAAAGCGTGTGACTGAGGGTTACGACGCATATACAAACCCTGTAAATCCTAGGCTCTAACAGGTAAACAGGCCAAAGAATTAGAGGGACATCGGAGTCCAATGCCCGTGGTTAATATTTAAAATAAAAACTGAATTGAAAAAACAAGTAGGCCAACAGACTGAAGGGCGTCGGAGTCCGCGATGACAGAAATTATCCGAAAGCCATAAACAAACATACTGGAGGGTGTCGGATCCCACAATAAATATTGAAATATCCGTAAGCCATTATCTTGAGGGCGACGGCGTCCAAGCAGACCTAAAAAGGTCTATTCAGAAAAAACCTGAATTTTGTCCGTAAACAACAATAACCTGGAGGGGGTCGGACTCCTACATGAAACATTGAAAATTTTCCGAATATCATAACACTGAAAAGTATGAATGAACGTCAGAGTGTGTGGGAGTAATCGCCATTCGGCTATCCCTCCATATTAAAGTTGTGAGAAGTAAATAGTGGGTTACTGTGGAAGCTTTAGGCAAGACACCTCCACTGGGGAATCATCTCCAGTAGAAGCGACGTGTACCACTGTAATAATTTAAACCACTATCTTACAACAAAGAGAAAAGTAATCCTTATAAATTCGGCTCTGTAGGGGACGACGGATTACTCCAAATTTATAAAATGGGAAAAGGGACAAGTAAACCAAAGGTTAGTCTAAAAGACGAGTTAAAATGTAAAGACTGGAAAGCAGTAGAGCCATACAATGAAAGTGTATTGGAGCAACCAACAGTAAGGTCAAAAAGAGACCCAAAAAACGCAGACCTGATATGGTCTATTAGAATCTATTGTAACCAAAATAGGAGACATCCAAATCTCCAAAGACCACACAAAAAGACAGATAAATTGATCAGAGGGATAATAAGGACACACTAAATTATGAGGACTTAAGTAAACAAACAGCGAGTAAATCAGAGATAATAATATAAATAAAGGGTAAAGAAATCAACATTTTTGTGTGACACCGTAGCATGTAAAGTTAAAGAAGTTAAAGTACCAATGATTGTCACACACACACTAGGTGTGGCGAAATTAATCTCTGCATTTGACCCATCACCCATGATCACCCGCTGGGAGGTGAGGGGAGCATGTACAAGTACATATAGAGAATAAAATGACTGTGCTAGGTTTAGCAATAGTATCAGATTATGAAGGAGGAATGAAAAAATAGAAAAATAGATGGTAAAATTGAGATTGAGTGTGGAGAGAGACAGAGAGAGAGAGAAAAATAAAATAGGACAAAAACTCAAAGTGCTACAGCGAGAGAAAAGTTTTAAAAAATGAGAAAAAATGGGAAAAAATCAATAAGAAGAATTAATGCTAAATGGAATAAACTAATGCGAAACAGAGATAATGGGGGGTATTGAAATAAGAGATGAAGAAAAGGTAGACTGAAGATATGCATGTATGTTTGGATATATAAAGAGCGCTTTTATATATACAAATATATATGTGTATAATTAAATAATGGAATAAATAAAAACCCAGATTAATAACTATAATAAGAGTTGAGATATATAGTATGATAAAATGAATTTATTAGGAAAGAAGAGAGAAAAAAGAAAAGAAATCTCTTCAAGTGTTGCTGACCTTTGCCCTTAAGAGTGCACTCATGCTCCCACACACCACCTTGGGTGTGTGTGTGTGTGTGTGTGTGTGTGCGTGGTGAATTGGGGGAGGTGTGAAAATGAATTTATTACATGTGAGTTTAAAGTAAAAAGTAGGTTTAACTTTGAAGTGTAGTATAACATTCTTAGGTTGGATTATGTTTCAGACATTTGTAGTACACGATAGAGTGGCTGTGCCAGCAATCGGAGTGTTGCTGGTTACTGGGGTTCAATTCCCACCTTCTACCTTCCTAGTCATGTCCGTTGTGTCCTTGGGCAAGACACTTCACCCTTTGCCTCTGATGGCTGCTGGTAGCGCCTTGCATGGCAGCTCCCGCCATCAGTGTGTGAATGTGTGTGTGAATGGGTAAATGTGGAAATACTGTCAAAGCGCTTTGAGTACCTTGAAGGTAGAAAAGCGCTATACAAGTACAACCCATTTATCATTTATCATTTACACCATACATCTGAGTGTTAAGCTAAGATAAGATGATGACACAACAGAATAAATAAGGAGGTATGCAATCAGGAAAACTATCAGCTAGTGATAGACAACTGTTTGCTTTGAATATTGTTGAATAATAATTGCAAATAAGAAATATAAACAATGGGAAGAATGTAAATTCAGAGTGTAAAAGTATAGATTAAGTGGCGTATAGACATTTAAGTGAGTTTAAAACGTTACTTAAAAAATACATAAAGTAAGATGTATAACATTTGAATTAGGAGAAAAATAACATTAGCGTTATTACATAATCTACATAGTGAAAGACACAAAATAAGCAAAATAAAAGTCAAATTATTCAAAAGAGAAGTAAAGGATCTAGGACGTTCTCTAAACAGAGATGGACGCACTATTGTGGAAAATAGAAAAACAAAGTACGACAAGTACAAAAACCGCAAACAAAAGCAATTTAGGTATTAGGATTAACGAATTATTGTAGAAGTTGGATACCAAATTATGATGAAATAGTAGCTCCTTTAAGTAAATTAATGAAAAAATGTAATCATCTGTAGAGTGGAATTCAGAAGCTAAAGCAGCATTCTGTGAAATAAAAATAGAACAGAATGTGCGATTGTTACAGTAACGAAAATTTTGAAAGCTACCAAATGACCATCAAATTGATGAATGCAAGCGGCAGAACTAGAAGCATTAATAGAAGCATGTAAAGTAATGAAAGATCAAAAGGTCACAATATATATAAATATAGCCAAAATATAGGAATGATAAAGTTTAATTCGTATAAAAAAGAAAGAGAAAAAGAGAGAATGGAAGCAGTACAGCATGTAAAAAGAAAAATAGACTTTATAAGGAGTTTATCAAATCGAGAACAGAGAATGCTGAAAAACGTTATAAGAACTACAAAAACAAGTTGACCAATATATTGAGACAAGAAAAAAGGGAATATTACAAAAGAATGTTGCATAAAAATAAAAAGAACATAAAGGCTACATGGAATATTTTGAATAAAGCAATAGGGAATAGGACAAGGCGAACAGAATTACCTAGATATTTAAAGATAATATGTTAATTGAAAACAAAGATGAAATTGTCAAATTAATTTAATCAATTATTTGTAAATGTAGGACCTAGCTTAGCAAACGAAATACCAAGAGCTAATGATAAATCAGGTATGTCTGGAAAAGGGAAAATAGGGTTATGCAGTCAATGTTTGTCGTAGGAAAATTAAGCATTAACTGAAAATTGCAAGAAGAAGTTATTGGGGATAAGGAGATTATGGGAAAGTTTTGTGATATACAGGAGGGAAATGTCAGAAAAATTGTATGTAATATATCAAAAAACTTTCCACTCTTTTCCTGTGGGCACGATGAGAGATGTCTTTGTTGTACCAAGCGGGGCTTTGGAGGATGCGACAGGTATACGATGGAAGGAGACGGGAGGTGTTGTCCATTTTTCCTCAGGAAACCGGCACAGCTGGACCGAGGGCTTCAAAGGGGACGGATGACAGGATCTGCTCAACTTCCAGAGGAACGCCTTTGAAGTGTCTTACGAACTCTCTCTGAACTATTTGGTAACCGAGGGCAACGCTATTTACGACCCGCTGCCCTCTTGATGTAGCTGGAGCCAGGATGAGCAGAGGCCGAGACATCCTTTCCTTTTGTCTTCGATGTGACCAAGAACAGTGACTGTTTTGCATACTTCCTATACCTGCTGTGGCACGTGTTGGTGCGTGAACATTGAATGTCTAAAATAAAAGAGGAGACGAGAGCTTCCTTCGGCAGAGCGTGGGTGACACTGTAGAGGTTGCAGTGTCGGCACGTGATCTCCTCAGCTGAGTCCAAATTTGATTCTGTCTCTGTTTGATTCTTTGTCTCTTGTCTGTTTTAATAGATGTCATACCGGGTTTGAACCTAACATCTAAATATATATATATATATATATATATATATATATATATATATATATATATATATATATATATATATATATATATATATATATATACACATCCATCTATCTATCTATATATCTATCTATCTACAAATATATATATATATGTATATATATATATATATATATATATATATATATATATATATATATATATCTATCTACATATATATATATATATATATATATATATCTATCTACATATATATATATATATATATATATATATATATATATATATATATATATATATATATATATACACATCTATCTATCTATCTATATATCTATCTATCTACATATATTTATATATACATATATATACATACATACATACATACATATATATATATATATATATATATATATATATATATATATATATATATATATATATATTAGATATATATATATATATTTTATATATATTAGATATATATATATATATATATATATATATATATATATATTAGATATATATATATATATATATAGATATATATATATACATATATATATATATATATATATATATATATATTAGATATATATAGCGCACTTTCCGCATGCGCGATGATGTCACCTTATCGATGAGAAAATGCATTTTTAGACAGTATGATTTGCCTGAGCGGCTAGGAGACACTGAGCAGCAAGCGGTACAAAGTGGATAAGAAAAGACAGAATTTTTAAAAAAAAAATTTTATACTTGGGACTTCCTGCGGGCCTGATTTTGGATGCTGGCGGGCCGGATTCGGCTGTAGTTTGGGGACCCCTGGTTTAGATGCTTCCGAATTTTTCTTTGTTTCACCTATTCATTTGCACCTTTTACATTCCAAGATATAATTATCAAACAGTTTCTAGTCATTGCAATATCTTATGTTTGTGTTAACTGGTTTTCTTCCTTATGTGACAAAAATTATCAAACATAACATTTAGTAAATGTGTCCTCTCAATGTATAATTTAACTGGGTTATTTTTTCTTGTCAATCCCCCTGCCTCCCCCCTACCATTGCCCTTTACCACAAAATTTAATAATTTAAATAGCAAAACAAACATGCTTAAAGAAAGTAAAATAAATTAGAGAAAAAAATGATAATGGAAACAAAATCATAAGAGAAGGAGAAAGCTAAAAAGTAGAACATTAGAAGAGAGAAAAAAAACTAAGAGATAACAAAACAAAACTAAACAAATATCACCAATCAATTAAGTAGTGGTATAAAAGGAAAAACAGAACCAGGCCAGTAATACATCCCCCCAAAAAACGTTTGGACAGAAATGAAGAAAAATGTACCTGAAATAACTTCATCGAGGTTTCTGGCAGTGTTAAACGTTTCCATGACTACCTGTGTATGCATGACGTCATCATCTCGCGCCATTGTTTTGGTCCGTTTGGATTATATCAACACCGCCACTCAACCAGTATGTAATTCTGGCATTTCTAAAAAGAGTACCTTCGATGTAGAGTTCGTCCACAATTAGACGGGTTCGTTTGTTGTTCTTTTTAGCCTCATTCATTATTGGATACAACAGCCGTCTTCTCTTGAGTATCTCGGCTGGAAACTGGTCACTAATGTAGAAGGTCGTTCCCTTAAGTTTTTTTCCACGCTCCATTACCATGGATTTACTCTTTGGGTCAACGAACTGTGCAACAATTGGGCGACATACCTTCTCTCCCCCAGAATGTCGTTTTTTCCCAATACGATGAACTCGTCCAAAGCCGATGTTTCTCGCTATTGCGCCGTCCATCTTGAGCTGGGATGTTAAAACAGTTTGGACCAACGCCTCTGTTTTGTGGTAAGTTTCCCACTTTTCCTCGGGAACTCCGTGAATGATGACATTGTTCCGCATACTCCTACATTGTAAATCCAAAAAATCTTGCGTGACTTTAATATTTGTATTTTCGATGTCAGAAGTTTGCTGTCTGAGGCTGTTCACTTCTGCTCGTAGCGTAGCATTTTCCTGCTTGAGCACGTCCACAAGTGCACTTTGAAAGTCCATAGATTGTTTAAGCTCCTCCACATCCTCGGATAGTTTCTTCAATAAGTCGAGGTTTTGTAATTTCTCATTGATTTTTGCAATGGAGCTTCTGATATCTTTTAAGTCCTTCGTAATATCATCAGACTCACTTGAGTGACTCAGCTGGCGTCTCCCACGCTTCTTTGTCGTCATGTTATAATAGTATGTATTTATTTAGAAGCACATAGTTTCAGGCGTTTAATCGGCTCATTTTGGGATGATTGGCCTAGCTCTCGTCTCAGAGACTTCTGATCGCAGCCATCTTGAACCTTGAATTTGGAAGAGGTCAAAGAATTCAGACCTCGCCAGGGATCTGTTGCTCTGGTCATCTAAGAGGATGTTGACGTTAGTAGCTCTGTCTGGGTGTGTTTTGGGATAAACCTTAACAAGGCATATCTTGGAACAGGACCGGAGATTTTGCCCTTTGCCGCAGACTTCTGTACATTTCGAGGTGACTGCTGGTCCAGGCGCTTTCTCTTCACTCTCCCCGCCATTTTTCTCTTTATCCCACGGTGGAGGTCCAGGATGAAGTGCGGCTACATGGTCGTCGCTCTCACATTCTCTACACTTGAGAGCCGTCTTACAGTTCCTCGCCAGGTGGGTCGTGGAGGAGCAACACTTGAAGCAGACCCCATTGTCTTTCAGAAAGGCTCTGCGCTCTTCAAAAGGTTTGCTTCGAAAACCACGACACAGAGGATGGGGTTTCTGATGTATGGGACAATGTCTCCCGACATCGTCGAGCTTGTAACTTGAACTGAACATTTTAGAAATTGGGTTTTTTCCTTCGACATCTGTCTTGTGGGTAGATACTTGACGTTTAGCGTATCTTACCCCTCTTTCGAACTGTTTTTGCTTTGGGGAATGATTAGATGTTTTCAACGGAGTTAGAGTGAGGGAAAAACTGGGGTCGTTTCTTCTACGTGCTTCGCCGCAGATGAAGTAGGTGAAGTAGGCAAGAGGGGGAAAGGAAACATTGCACTGCTCCTTGTACTGAGAAACCTTAGCCAACCGTTTCGCTTGCAGACCGTGTGGCAGCTTTTCAACAATGGGGTTCACACCCCTGGCTGTGTCCAGGTATGAGAGCCCTTGCAGGTAGCCTTCAGACTTAGCAGCATTTAACTCTGAGAGCAGGTCTCCAAGTTCCCTTAGTTTTGTGGGTTCTTTGTTGGACAGCTTCGGAAAATCCTCTAGTCTTTTGAAGAGGGATCTCTCTATCACCTCCGGGGAGCCGTAGCACTCTTCTAGGCATTCCCAGACAAGTTGTAGACCTACAGCAGGGTTGGCGACATGGACGGAGCGAATCCTTCTGACATGCTCCGAGGACTCTCTTCCTAGCCACTTTGTTAATAGGTTGAGTTCCTCACTGGCACTTAAGTTGAGTTCTCTAGTGGCATTGATATAAGAGGACTTCCATGCCCAGTAGTTTTCCGGGTGGTTGTTGAAGTGGGTGAGACCGGAGCTCACAAAATTCCATTGCCACATTTGCCAGTCTCTCTCTGGCAGTCGGAGTATGTGCCCCATCATTCTCCTTTTCCTTTTAGAGACAATGTCAGACAGTGCTACACCTGCCCTTCTCATCACCTCCTCGTTGGAGATGTGGTCTCTCCAGGAGATCTTCAGGATGGATCTGAGGCATCGTCGGTGGAAGACATCCAACTTGTTGGTGATACTGGCTGTCTTCATCCACGTCTCACAGGCGTAGGTTGCTGTTGGTATGACCACTGACATGTAGAGGCATAGCTTGATGGCCGTTGTGATGGCTTTGAATGACCAGATTTTTCGGAGCCATCGGAACATTCCTGCAGCTTTGCGAATTCTGTTATTGACGTCTTTCTCCACGTCTCCTGTACTTGAGATGTTACTTCCAAGATAGGTGAAGTCGTGAACATACTCTATGTCATGTTCGTCCATAGTGAGTGGTGGAAAGTGTTGTATTTGTCCAACGGCCATGGCCTTGGTCTTTTCTTGGCTTAGCCGTAGTCCGACTTTTTCTCCGTGCTCATGAAGGTTGTTGGTCATCTCTTGAAGTGCATGCTGAGTATGGCTAACCAGAGCCAGGTCATCCGCAAAGTTTAGGTCGGTTAATCTGCCCCCTCCCCACTTGATGCCAACGTTTGCCCCGGAGACGGACATTTCATCACAGTCAATGACAATTATGAACAGCAATGGCGACAGGATGCAACCCTGCATCACACCGGTCACAATGATGAAGTCATTGGTTGTGCCGTTGTTAGTTTTGGCTCTGCAAGTAGAGTTGTGGTACAGCGACCTGGAGATGTTAATATACTTTGGTGGTATGCCATATAGCTGGACGATCTGCCACAGTGATTCCCGGTGGATGCTGTCAAAAGCTTTCTTGAAATCGATGTAATTGACCATGAGGAGTGTCTGATGTTCTTTGTACTGTTCAATGATGTTGCGAAGTGTGAAGATTTGCTCGGAGCAGGACCTCCCCTTCCTAAAGCCAGCTTGCTTTTCCCTGAAGATGTTATCGACCTCATCCTTTAGGCGTTGGAGCATCACACTGCAGAATACTTTGCAAGGGGTAGACAGCAGTGTGATGCCCCGCCAGTTATTACAGTCCCCGAGGTTTCCCTTCTTAGGCAGCATCACAATGTCGGCTGGGACCTCTTCAGCATGCCAAATCATGTTGAAAAGGCAAGTGAGGCTCACCACAACAACCTCCTGATCGTGCTTCAACAGCTCAGCTGTCACCTCATCAAGTCCCGGCGCCTTGTTATTTTTGAAGCTCTTGATTGCCCTGGCAACCTCATATATATATCATCATTGGGAGCGGTTGTTTCCTGGTGAAAAGTGAAGAGCATGGGCAGAGTTGGCTGGTTGAGAACTTCTTTGAAATGCTCCAGCCACCTTGCCTCCTGCTCTCCGTCAGTCAGAAGTGCTCTGCCATCCTTGCTCTTGACTGGTACACCAGAGCTGCTCCTGGAGCTGGTTAGCTCCTGCACAATCCTGTACAGGGTTTTTGTGTTGTTCTTCTCCGCTGCCTCCTTTGCCTCCCTTGCCTTTTCCTCCAGCCAACATCTTTTATCCTTCCTGCAGCTCTCTTTCACTTCCCTGTCCTCATCCTCCATCCTCCAACTCCGGAGCTTCCTTTTCTGTTCTCTTTTTACCCTGGCCATCTTTCTTTCATCCCTCAATTTCCATGTCTTGTTTGTTATCCACCTTTCTTTGTTGGTACCTCTCCTTCTGCCCAAGACTGACTCCGCAGTCTTAGAGATGGCACAAGAGAACAGGTCCCACTGCCTCTCAATGATTGAAGGATGTTGCCATTCTTCAAGCTTCCTCCTCAATTCCTCACGGTAACGTTCTGAAATGTTGGTGTTCTTCAACTTGTCCACTGCGTAAGGTCTCTTGGGCTGCACCTTCCTCACCTTCTTCAGCTTCAGCCTAATTTTACCCACCACAAGGAAGTGGTCTGAATCTGCACCCCTGTAGGAGCAAATGTCTAACAGTGATGAGCGCCACCTTGTGTTGATGCAGATGTAGTCCAGCTAATTTCTGGTCCCGCCACCAGGTAATCTTATGTATTTGCTTATGCTTGAAGAAGGTGTTTCCAATACTAAGACCATTGGTGCTGGTTAGCATCAGCAGTCTCTCCCCATTGTTGTTTGTGGAGCTTGCAGACTCGTGTGGTCCCATTGTGGTGTTTAGGCCCCTTTTGTCATTATCCAGCTGTGCGTTAAAGTCCCCAATCAGCATCTTGATGTCGTAGCTGGGGATCTCTTCGAGCACGGTCTGGAGCTGGTTGTAGAAGATGTCCTTGTCTTCCTCCGGGGCAACCTCGGTTGGGGCATAGACTTGCACGATTGTTACTTTGGCATGTCTGGTGTAGAGCCTCGCTGTGATGATGCGTTCGTTCACTGACTTCCATCCCACCAACACTTGTGCTGCACAGCTGGAAAGGATGATGCCGTCTCCATGCAATGGTGGGCTTGTTTCCCGGAATAGAGAACGGTCGCTCCATCAATCATGAGGCGTCCCTGTCCCCGTAATTTCAGTAACGCCTAAGATGTCCAGGCATTAGTCCTTCATGCTCTTCAGCCCCTGGTCCATACGACCACACTGATGCGTGCGTTCCAGGTGCCTACTCTGGTGTTGGTCTTGGCATTGAAGATCTGGGTCATCGGGGGTCGGGCTTCCTGCTGGATTTCACTCGGGCCCGTCATAGATACATCCAAGCATGTGCCATCTCTTCTTCACCGCAACTTACCGGAACGGCTATTTCTCGTCGTTTCTGCAACAGACTTTTTGTTTTACTGGGTGAAGTTGTTAACCCCACGCCCAACCCCCAACCTGGAGGACCGGGTGCTGACTTTCATCTGACCTCTACTCTGAAACCTGCCCGGCATGATAGAATCTGTCAGGAGTGTGAAACCCCCACCGAAATATATGACGGGCCGTTAGGGACATTATTCAGAATTACCTCTTTCATACACTACTGAAATGCTCTCACATAAACAACTGAAATCTTTTTCTCACACACACACTACTGAAACACTCTTATACATACTACTGAAACACTCTTATACACACGACTGAAATACTCTTACATACACTACTGAAATGCTCTCACATAAACAACTAAAATGTTTTTCTCTCACACACCCTACTGAAACACTCTTATACACACTACTGAAACACTCTTACATACACTACTGAAATGCTCTCACATAAACAAGTAAAATGTTTTTCCTCTCACACACCCTACTGAAACACTCTTATACATACTACTGAAATGTTTTTCTCTCACGCACAAACACACACACCTGGAATTATTTTTCACTAGTATGTATAAATGGATTTCACCTGTGTTTGTGTGTGTGCTTTTTACACGTGCATGTGAGAGACAACAATTTTAGTAGTATGTGTGCGAGGATTTCAGTTATGTGTATGAGCGCATCCTACCCATGTGTATAAGAGAATCTTACCAGTGTGTATGAGCGAGGTTGCATTCCGGTTCCGGTCACCAATAATCCCCGCCCCTTTTCAGACAAGTTTTTTTTTTTATATAGCCAAGTTGTTTGTGAACAAAATGTCTGCCTGACTGCCGACAAGTAGCTTAACCGAGGCAGGAGCTCTACTTCATAATTTGAGGGCTTCAGCGGAGAATATAAGAACACTTTCAATGCAACAACGGTCGGGCTGCCGCCGTGGCTTGCACCTGCATGCCGCGGCACCTGAGAGGCCACACAGCGGTGCCTTTCTCCTCCTGACAGCCAAGCAGCCTGGAGCACTCGTTCCATTGCGAGTTTACACCGCAGCATTTTTAAGTGCAATGTTTCAGCTCATGCAAGAGGAGGAAAAGGTAATTAGACATTATTTATTTCTAAATGATTGTTGAATCCCACGAAATGTAAGGCAACATGGCATCGTAGTCAGCTAAACAGATAGCCTTAGTCATGTGCCTCCACTACAAACAAGTTAGCAACTAGTGTTTCCATGGCTCCTAAGAGTCTGACATCTATTGTAAACTTGGCGTTTGTCTCGGACGAAGCAGAAAAAAGTACACAGTCCAATCAGCTAGTAAAGTTTGCAGCGTTGTTGCTGTGGTAACATGTCGAAATGTGAGTCACGTCGTGGTACGTCAGTAGCTAATCATACACTAATAAGAATGGATTCATTTAGCGCTTTTCTATCGACTAGATAAGGGGTCCCCAAACTACGGCCCGCTGGCCGGTTTCGGCCCTCCAGCGTCCAAAATCTGGCCTGCGGGAAAAAAATAAATATATTATTTTAAATCTGACTTTTCTAGTCCATTTTTTGGTGTCTCCTAGCCGCTCAGGCAAATCGTATTGTCTAAAAATGCATTTCCCTGTATGACTTATATTGTCTTAGCTGTTTTCATGTGATCTGATTGTTACATTCTTATTTCAGAGTCACCACACAGCTGCATGACCATTTCAACAAGGACGGAATAAACAACCTCTGGATTGTGTTCTTCGGCTAATTCCAAAGCATGATGCAATTATTTGCCATGATATAGCGATGGACACAGTGAGAAATGTGTTCAGTGGCTATACTGGATCTGGGCCACCCTGGGTGACCATTCAAGGGTGTTGGAGGTGCCAAATTTTGCTCTCTGTCTGGCCTCATGTTCATGCAGCACATTGCGAAAACATCTATACAATGATCCTAGAAGGTTCCGGACATCTGCATTATCACACACACCAGGATACAGTTTGAGTGTGCTCATTAAGCTCTTGATAAAGCCTCTCCTGATGGAAGTTATCAGAGTCCTCTTTTTGCAGCCTCTCAATGCAGTGCAGAACACTAGTAAAAAAAAACAGAAAACATCCTCTTCATTGCCTCTCACTTCAAAAAATAAAGCTTGAATCTGAAAAATTAAGAATATCATATGAACATATGTTGTGGATGAAGCAAGAAGTGCTTGTCACCATATTCCATCGTTACCGGAATACACAATCAGTCAATGCATGCACGAAGACAACATCACTTCCGTCAAATTGTTTAACGCAATTATGATCATGCCCGTCATACCAGTTATCATGGTTTTCGCTTTTGTAATCATTATTTGAATAACAATAACATATAAAAGATTACATACAAAACAAATGTTACTTAAGAATACAGTATTTATTTTGAAACCGTACAGCATCCTTAAATAGCAAATAAATATGTTTTACTATTACATTAAACACATCAATTCACAATACTGATCATTTAAAAGTCTAGTTTTTGTTACACCACAGATAGATTTTTGTTAAAATGCGTTGTTTAAAAAGAAGTATGTGTAATCGCCCTGAGAAGGGAGATGTTTGAGTATACAGATACGAGGACACAACTTCATTCTGCTCACGTCTGTATTGACTGCCAACAAATCAAACACCAAACATGTACAAGTACACAGTATTGCAACAAACATAAAATGCACTCCAGTATTATCATACGGATTTTACATTCAAATAATCGAGTAGGTTTTCCTGTTCTTTGCACTAATAGACTTTACCTTAGTGTAACAGTATTTGAAGATGTCTCAACAAGTATATACAAAGGTTCACCCAATACAGTAAGCCTATATTGTTTTAGTAACAAAAGTTACTTATCATTCCTTAAGATTAAACAAACTACACTGAATTAGTCCCAGAAACTGTAGTAAATACACATTTCATCAGCAATATACACAGATTAATAATTAACTACGCACAGTACCTTTCTATATATTTAACACTGTTGATGCAGTTAGCATCTGCTTCGTCATCGGCAGTGCAATTAGCTTTAGCATTAGCTTGGTCATGTATAAAGCCTTGTCGACTGTAAAGACACATATCATAAAAATATACTCTTTCAAACATGTTTAAACACTGTAAACATACATTCGGGGGTAAAACTATTTACATAAAGACACTTGTACCTGAGAATGGAGATGTTTGAGTATACAGACACGAGGACACAACTTCGTTCTGCTCACGTCTGTATTGACTGCAAACAGGAAGTCAGATGTCCTCTAGTATAGCTCCCAGCACAACGCGCCCCCTGCTGGAGCCGTCCAGTACTACAATGGCTCTTATTAATGCTGGCATTACAATAACATTAGCTCCATATTCTACAAATAACGGTGCTTTACTGTTGTCATTAACAATAAACATTTTTAAGTTGCGAATTTAAAATGACATAGTAATACAACTCAAGAGCTTACTTTGCTACTTACAATCACTGTATTCTACTAGTAACTAAATTTACATCCTGTCACATATGCGATGAGTTAGTGGTGCCCCTGTGCGTCATTTATTGCGATGACAGAAAAGTAAAAGTGGTTGAAAATGTGGCAATAATACTCCCTTTTTTAAATGTACATTCTGTTAATTTGTACATTATTGTTCGTTTTTTTCTCCTTGGTAAGCTATAGTTTTATACAAAACATTAAAATAACACAGAACATGATGTAGCAGACTCCGTCGTAAAATGTTCAAGTTCTGGAAGTGACGTAGTCTACACGCATGCGTGGACAGATTGTGTTTTCTGCTATCAATGGAGTAGTGTGCTGCAAACTTAGCAAAATGATATGTACTTCACTGTTTGGAGGAAAACAAAAGGCCATCGAACAGCAATGACTAGAATGGTGCATTTTTCTTTAAAGCTATTTCCATAACAAAGATATTTGATAATAAACATTTTCAAATTAAGTATTTACAAATTATTTTCGTCATAATGTTTAATCACTTAACAATATATTTAAACAACACTAACAAAAAACAAGAAACGTAAGAAATAACAGTTAAAAGTATAAAACAAAAATCAAATAAATAATAATAATAATAATAATACCTGGGATTTATATAGCGCTTTTCTAAGTACCCAAAGTCGCTTTACATGTTAAAAACCCATCATTCGTTCACACCTGGTGGTGGTAAGCTACTTTCGTAGCCACAGCTGCCCTGGGGTAGACTGACGGAAGCGTGGCTGCCAATTTGCGCCTACGGCCCCTCCGACCACCACCTATCATTCATTCATCATTCATTCACCGGTGTGAGCGGCACCGGGGGCAAGGGTGAAGTGTCCTGCCCAAGGACACAACGGCATGGTAAGAGGCGGGGAGCGAACCTGCAACCCTCAGGTTTCTGACACGGGCGCTCTACCCACTACGCCATGCCGCCCCATTGTTAAATAAAAGCATCATATTACACATTACATATTGTTTTTTCCTTGATGTAATGTTTTTTATAATGTCCCTGAGAGGGACAAGCGGTAGGAAATGGATGGATGGATAATAAAATTAAAAACTATTTGGTTTGCATGACATAACTTTGTATTTATGAATAAGACCCCGAACGGGACAATCGGTAGAAAATGGATGGATGGAATATGTAATACTCCTAGTAGACACAGCAGTTTGACAGCTTACTCAAGTTTTTATGACATTTACCTTGTAAGAACAGAACCCTTTCTTTGAACTCAAACAGTATATTATAAGTACTAAGCAGTATATTGTAAGTACTAAACAGTATATTGTAAGTACTAAACAGTACAACAGAAAGTTCAGTCCAGAATAATTGTGAGATTGGACATTCATGGTTAATTGACTCTTTTTCAATGGGACAAAAAAAAGAGCATTCTAAAGAAACAACCTGGATGAATTTAGACAGAAGAGATTTACAAGGTAACAATTGTGACATGATTGTAACTTTATTTTAAATGTGTTATGTTTAGTCCAATTTTTTTCAAAATGAATATGAGGTAAGAAGTTTCTCTGGGACACAACCCTTTTTGGTGGACAAGTTCTATCAGAATTAATTGTGTTCCTTGTGTTATTGTTACATTTACTAACTAATACGTTTATTTTAGCAATCATTAAGCTTGGAAAAACTTACTCCATCTGTTCTTCCCGTAGAGAAGACTTTAAGAGCTGAAGAAACTGGCCTAAAATGCCATTTATCAATCTTTTATAAACAAAAGGATTCATGTCAATAATATATTTTTCAACAAATTATTATGTTTGAATGAAAGTCCATTTCTGTCAAAAAAAGAAGATTAATTAATTTTCTTTTTAAATGTTCTTGTAGTCAGACAATATTTTCAGTATATTAAATGGAATTTTTACCTGATATTGGATAAGCTCCAGCACCCCCCACGACCTCGAAAGGGACAGGAGGTAGAAAATGGATGGATGGATGTTTCGACTGTCATTTGCAGTCTTCTTCAGAAGGGTCACCTGACCACTGTGACGTGTTGCCTACTAGCTCCTCCCCCATTGACCATCAAGTAGTCTGCCTGGTTGTCCAGGCCTATAAGAATCAATCAATCAATCAATGTTTATTTGTATAGCCCTAAATCACAAGTGTCTCAAAGGGCTGTACAAGCCACAACGACATCCTCGATACAGAGCCCACATATAAGAAGAGCTGATAGGCAACACATCACAGCAGTCAGGTGTCCCTTCTGAAGAAGACTGCAGATGACAGTCCAAACAGGTCAGGTAAAGATTCCCTCTAACATACTGAAAAGATTGTCTGACTACAAGAACATTTGAAAAGTATATGAATAATACGACATAAGGAGTATTTTTTGAGCAAAAAAAGAAAAAAGCATTTTTAGTATGTTTCTATGTGAAATATATTGAATATTCCAAACAATATATTAGTGTGGAGAGAAGTTGTTTGGAAGCCAACTTCCATGAATCCAGAGGTGGTTTATTCCGTCCTTGTTGAAATGGTCATGCAGCTGTGTGGTGACTCTGAAATAAGAATGTAACAATCAGATCACATGAAAACAGCTAAGACAATATAAGTCATACAGGGAAATGCATTTCTAGACAATATGATTGCCTGAGCGGCTAGGACACACCAAAAAATCGATTAGAAAAGTCAGATTTAAAAAATATTTTTATTTTATTTTCCCTGCAGGCCGGATTTTGGACGCTGGCAGGCCGTAACCGGCCCGCGGGCTGTAGTTTGGGGACCCCTTATCTAGTTGATAGAAAAGCGCTAAATAAATGTAATCCATTCTTATTAGTATATGATTAGCTACTGACGTACCACGACGTGACTCACATTTCGACATGTTACCATAGCAACGACGCTGCAAACATTACTAGCTGATTTGACTGTGTACTTTTGTCCGCTTCCTCCAAGACAAACGCCAAGTTTGCAATAGATGTCAGACTCTTAGGAGCCACGGAAACACTAGTTGCTAACTTGTTTGTAGTGGAGGCACTTCTTGGTGTGTGTGATAATGCAGATGTCCTGAACCTTCCAGGATCATTGTATAGATGTTTTCGCAATGTGCTGCATGAACATGAGGCCAGACAGAGAGCAAAATTTGGCACCTCCAACACCCTTGAATGGCCACCCAGGGTGGCCCAGATCCAGTATAGCCACTGAACACATTTCTCACTGTGTCCATCGCTATATCATGGCAAATAATTGCATCATGCTTTGGAATTAGCCGAAGAACACAATCCAGAGGTTGTGTTGTGAAATGGTCATGCAGCTGTGTGGTGACTCTGAAATAAGAATGTAACAATCAGATCACATGAAAACAGCTAAGACAATATAAGTCATACAGGGAAATGCATTTTTAGACAATACGATTTGCCTGAGCGGCTAGGAGACACCAAAAAATGGATTAGAAAAGTCAGATTTAAAATAATATTTATTTTTTTTCCCGCGGGCCAGATTTTGGACGCTAGCGGTCCGTAACCGGCCCGAGGGCCATCATTTGGGGACCCCTTATCTAGTCGATAGAAAAGCGCTAAATGAATGTAATCCATTCTTATTAGTATATGATTAGCTACTGACGTACCACGACGTGACTCACATTTCGACATGTTACCACAGCAACAACGCTGCAAACTTTACTAGCTGATTTGACTGTGTACTTTTTTCTGCTTCGTCCGAGACAAACGCCAAGTTTACAATAGATGTCAGACTCTTAGGAGCCATGGAAACACTAGTTGCTAACTTGTTTGTAGTGGAGGCACATGACTAAGGCTAACTGTTTAGCTGACTACGATGCCATGTTGCCTTACATTTCGTGGGATTTCATTTAGAAATAAATAATGTCTAGTTACCTTTTCCTCCTCTTGCCCCGATGTCCATGAGCTGAAACGTTGCACTTGATAATGCTGCAGTGTAAACTCGCAATGGAACGAGTGCTCCACTTGGCTGTCGGGAGGAGAAAGGCACCGCTGTGTGGCCTCTCAGGTGCCGCGGCATGCAGGTGCAACCCACGGCGGCAGCCCGACCGTTGTTGCATTGAAAGTGTTCTTATATTCTCCGCTGAAGCCCTCAAATTATGAAGTAGAGCTCCTGCCTCGATTAAGCTACTTGTCGGCAGTCAGGCAGACATTTTGTTCACAAACAACTTGGCTATATAACAAAGAAAAAAACTTGTCTGAAAAGGGGCGGGGATTATTGGTGACTGGAACCGGAATGCAACCGCTTGTCCCTTTTGTTTGTTTCCATCAGCTGCATTGCTAGCCACCAAGAACGAGACTAAATAAATAAATGATAAATGGGTTATACTTGTATAGCGCTTTTCTACCTTCAAGGTACTCAAAGCGCTTTGACAGTATTTCCACATTCACCCATTCACACACACACACTGATGGCGGGAGCTGCCATGCAAGGCGCTAACCAGCACCCATCAGGAGCAAGGGTGAAGTGTCTTGCCCAAGGACACAACGGATGTGACTAGGATGGTAGAAGGTGGGGATTGAACCCCAGTAACCAGCAACCCTCCGATTGCTGCACGGCCACTCTACCAACTTCGCCACGCCGTCCCTACACTACAAGTTAGAATGCGGAAAAAAACAACTTTTTGTCTTCTTGTCTTTCATAATGATTATGAACCATAGGCAAAATCTTTTTAAAAAAGTGCAGTTACCCTTTGAGCCTACTTCCTGCTGCATGAATGGTGTGAGCATGAACGTGTTACAGATGATGCAGATTAGTTGCAATCCAGTTAGACAAGCACACATTATTTCTCTTATGTAACAACAACGTGGAGAACGAAACAACAATCATATTCATTAACACGGTCCATTATCAGGACTACTAAATTGGGCACAGATCTGTGACCCCATGCAAGATGAAATTCTTCTTCTTTTTGCTGTGAAGTGTTGGCCTGTGAGCTCATCATCATCATCATCATTATCATCCAAAATCACATCTGTCAAATGTTTCCACAATCCTGAAGAATGTTTGGGTGAGGAGATGTTACTTGTGGATTCCAAATAAAATTGTTCTGGACTGTAAACGTTTTTTTTGGTTAGTTTTGGTTTTTTTTGAACAACTGGAAATGTTCTCCACTTTGGATCACAGGCAGACATTAGCTATGTGCACATGGACATATTTAATCGGATTAAAAGCCTAACCGGAATAAAAATGCTTCATGTAAACATGCCATTCGGAATATTCTGACCCGATCGCACACGTTCGGATCAAAATTGCATTCCGATCGAGACGGGTGGTTTATGCTGAAAGTCATTCGGATTGTAGCACAGGAAAACACATCTTCCAAAATGTGGGTTAGAATTAGTCTTACTGCGCATGTCTTTGGTTTTAGCTATACTTTGGTGGTGGAGCGGGCACTAAATGAAATAGTCCCGGAATGAAGCGATTGTCTTGCTGTTGTCTCCCCTCATTCAACATTTACAGAAGTAGCGTTATATACTGTTGAGTTTGTTGCTTTAAAACGAGACAAGCAAAAACAAAAATATGCTCTGTAGTGTCATGTGTCAATGTGACTATAAAAGAAGGGTTCCAGTTGTCGTCTTAACGAGTTGTTTTATTCGCGACATTAGAGCTACTCCAAGTGCTAACTGCTAGCCTCGAACACATACACAGAATGTCGTAGCATAGAGACGCACCGCAACCCGTACATAATCACAACATAAAAAGCACAGAACAGCTCCATTTCTAAAAGAGAGGTAAAACAAAAGTAGTGAACAGAAGGAAAAAATTATTAATAAATACCGTGATAACGCTGTACAAGCAGAAATGCACAAAGCCATGTTTGTTTACAGTGGAAGCCACTGCTTAGTCAGCACCTGCAGTGAGCAAACTCTTCCAAAAGATGGCGCCATAGCACAAATAATAACACACCTTTTCGGTTGTGTTAGGTTCTGCGCATGTCAAAATAAAGTGTTCTGATTTTCACGCCATAATCAGATCTTTTTTTTTCAGTAACATTCTAATCCGAATGATGATCAGAAATAAATAATTGTCAATTGCCAAAGTACACGTGGCTACTGTGAAAGTTGGAAATGGAGAAAGAAGGAAGCGGGACAGGGCCGTAACTAGGATTTGACAAATACAGAGGTAAAAAATATGTGGACCAAGAGGAACTTTGAAAGGCTAAAATCACGTGAACCTCAGCACCATATACATTATATTACTTATTATTACAATGAATTTCCAGAATAACGAAAGCTGTCATTGAGGTAGAACTATCACCTGTTATATTATCTAACATCTTTGACAATCTGCATGATTTTGTAACAGTTCGCTTGTTTTATTAATATGCTGAAGTTTAGCGTATTAAACAATTTCAACGTCAGTAAAACATAAACTATAAAACTCACTATGATTTCAATTATGTGCAGGGATCATAGCCGGAAACTTCTCTTCAACAACTGGGTATTAATGATGTGCGCCACAAGAACTACCAGAAGTCTGAATGGGAAATTAGTGACCATGGTCTTATCAGTGACGGAGCAGAATGTGGCCAGGAATACGTTTGGGGGAAAATGTTATCCAATAATTTATATTTGACATGTGCTTCTCCACACCAAACGTGCCCCCCACGGACGGTGAAGACCTACGCACAGCTGAGTTTAGGGCAGGCGGGCTTAATCTCTGAGCAGAAACTTGCTGACATGACAACCGTATTTTCCCGACAGTGTTTCACATCATTTTCATTCAGGTGAAACCAACATCAGTTACGTCACTATAATTGAATGTTTACGTTATGTTGACAGCACATTTGGGATCGGATGATGTCAACAGTAAAAGTAGACTTTGATGCTGGATTATATTGTGAGAGGATGCTTCCTCCCGCCTCCAAAAACATGCACCTGGGGATAGGTTGATTGGCAACACTAAGTTGGCCCTAGTGTGTGAATGTGAGTGTGAATGTTGTCTGTCTATCTGTGTTGGCCCTGTGATGAGGTGGCGAATTGTCCAGAGTGTACCCCGCCTTCCGCCCGAATGCAGCTGAGATAGGCTCCAGCACCCCCCGCGACCCCAAAAGGGACAAGCGGTAGAAAATGGATGGATGGATGATCTACCGCATGGTGACGTACAGACGTGGTACAGTACAGCGCACACAATGTCGTCCTACACAATTTGCAGTCAGTCATATCTTCTTCTTTTTGCCACTTAAAAAAATAGCGAGGATATGACCTTGATGTCCTCAATGGTAGTTATGGCTGTGATCTGGACCACATTTTTTGGAGGTAAAGAATTGAAAAAGCACTGGAAAGCTTGTCGTGAGTAAAATATGAAAGCTGCAGTTACGCTTCATGGCCACCAGATGGGGATACACATCGTTGAAGAATAGGCTCAGACTGACCACAACAAAGAAAGATAAGTAATTGATAAAAATCTACTTGGAGTTTAAGGAAATATCAGATCCTCTTTATCTGATCAGAGAAATGTAATCCACATTCCTCTGAAGAACACAATGTCTAGGGTAACTCCAGTTAATCCCAAACACGCAGTACTCAATGTCAGATCTTCCATCCATCCAACTATGTTCTACCGCTTGTCCCTTTCGGAGTCACAGGAGGGCTAGAGTCAGTTGCACTTGAGCGGAAGGCATGGAACACTCTGGACAAGTCATCTCCTGTTTGTATGGCCAATGTCAGATATTTAGGTAATAAATCATTTTTAATTAATAATTGTATTTCCTCTTACAATCTTGATTGTATGTTTTTAACTGTGACATGGCTCCACATAAACACAGCAAATGTTGACTGAAACAAGCCTGCCTCTCTTTAACTATTTGTTTGAGACACAACAAAACCAGAAGGGTCTGTTTGTGCCATATTCAGGGAAAATATATGCACCCACAAATTGTCACTTGGGGTTTTTTCATCATTTGAGTACGTGTCATTCAAAATGGAGATAAAACAATCATCCATACTTTATATCACTATCTACAAACCACCACAAAATTCAAATTCATTTATTGATGATTTTATGGAATTCAGTTGTTTCTTTTCTGAGCTGCCACCTTATGGTAGTATGGTAGAGGAGTTTGTGTGTCCCAATGATCCTAAGAGCTATGTTTTCTGGGGGCTTCTATACCCCCTGGTAGGGTCTCCCAAGACAAACAGGTCCTAGGTGAGGGACCAGACAAAGAGCACCTCAAAGACCTTTATGAAGAAGAAAAAACGAGGACTCAGATTTCCCTCGCCCGGACGCAGGTCACCAGTGTCCCCCTCTCGAGGTGGGGCTAGATGGCGAGCACCTGGTGGCCCGGAGAGGCAATGTGGGTCCCCCTTCCAATGTGCTCAACACTCATAGAATGGGGGCATAGAGGTCGGAATAGTGTGATGTGGATGGCAGCTGAAGGCAGGGCTCTTGGCGTTCCAATCCTCGGCTACATAAGTGAACTCTTGGGACGTGGAATGTCACCTCGCTTGGGGGAAAGGAGCCTGAGCTGGTGCACGAGGTGAATAAGTTCCAGCTAGATATAGTCGGACACACTTTGACGCACAGCAAAGGCTCTGGAACCTGTTCTCTTGAGAGGGGCTGGACTCTCTTCCTCTCTGGCGTTGCACACAGTGAGAGGCGACAGGCTGGGGTGGCAATTCTTGTTGTCCCCGGCTCAAAGCCTGCACGTTGGAGTTTAACCCAGTAGACAAGAGGGTAACTTCCCTCCGCCTTCAGGTGGGGGGACGGGTCCTGACTGTTGTTTGTGCTTACGCACCAAACAGCAGCTCAGAGTACCCACCCTTTTTGGATTCACTCGAGGGAGTACTGGAGAGTGCTCCCTCAGGTGATTCCCTTGTTCTGCTGGGGGACTTCAACGCTCATATTGGCAACGACAGTGAAAACTGCAGAGGCGTTATTGGGAAGAATGGCTGCCCGGATCTGAACCAGAGTGGTGTTTTGTTACTGGACTTTTGTGCTGGTCACAGATAGTCCACAACAAACACAATGTTCAAACATTAGGGTGTCCATATGTGCACTTGGCACCAGGACACCATAGCCCGCAGTTCCATGATCGACTTTGTAGTTGTGTCATCGGATTTGCGGCCTCATGTTTTGGACACTCGGGTGAAGAGAGGGGCGGAGCTTTCTACCGATCACCACCTGGTGGTGAGTTGGCTCCGATGGTGGGGGAGAATGGGACAGACTTGGCAGGCCCAAACGCATTGTGAGGGTCTGCTGGGAACGTCTAGCAGAGTCTCCTGTCAGAGAGAGTTTCAATTCCCACCTCCGGAAGAACTTTGAACATGTCACGAGGGAGGTGCTGGACATGAGTCCGAGTGGACCTTGTTCCGTACCTCTATTGTCGAGGCGGTTGATCAGGGCTGTGGCCGCAAAATGGTTGGTCCCTGTCGTGGCGGTGATCCCAGAATCCCACCAGCGGTGAGGGATGCCGTCAAGCTGAAGAAAGAGTCCTATCGGGTCCTTTTGGCTCATGGCACTCCGGAGGCGATGGTCCAAGCGGTGTGCGGCTTCGGCAGTCACAGAGGCAAAAAATTGGACAAGGGAGGAGTTCGGAGAAGCCATGGAAAACAACTTTCAGACGGCGTCGAAACGGTTTGGACCACCATCCACCGCCATTGTCACCGATTTTGTTCATAATTTTTATGGACAGAATTTCTAGACGCAGTCAAGTCGTTGAGGGAATCCAGTTAGGTGGCTGCAGGATTCGGTCTCTGCTTTTTGCGGATGATGAGGTCCTGATAGCTTCATCTGGCCAGGATCTTCAGCTCTCACTGGATCGGTTCGCAGCTGAGTGTAAAGCGACTGGGATGAGAATCAGCACCTCCAAGTCCCAGTCCATGGTTCTCGCCCGGAAAAGAGTGGATTGCCATTTCCGGGTTGGGGAGGAAAACTTGCCCCAAGTGGAGGAGTTCAAGTACCTTGGAGTTTTGTTCACGGGTGAGGAAAGAGTGGATCATGAGATGGACAGGCGGATCGGTGCGGCGTCTGCAGTAATGCGAACACTGTATGGATCTGTTGTGGTAAAGAAGGAGTTGAGCCGGAAGGTAAAGCTCTCAATTAATAATAGAATAAAATATTTTATGTGAAGTATATGTTAATTTATTTATAATTTTAAAACAAAAATATAGCATGATGAAGTATGATTTTCTGTATATTTATGCATAAAAGTATAGCGAGGGGAGTGTTGCTGTTTTCTCTCTCTATCGCGTACTTGTTTTGTTTTTCATTTTCTTTTCTTATGTGACATTTACTGTAATTATTGTTTATTTCTAAAAGATAATAAAGAGCAATGTTAAGAGGACAATATATTGTATAATTTTGTGAAATAACTGCAATGAAGTGATGAAAAAAATTTCATAGCATGGCTGGCTGAAAATATGGAGGGCAAAATAAAATACAAATTTAAATACGTCTTTGAATAATTAGTTAAATGTGCCATGATAAAATAAATAATGAAAACAATAATGAAATTGTGAAATATTTAAATAACGAAATTAATAATTCAATTATTTATATATAATTTTACACTAAATAAATTAATGACACATCTATAAAACATTTGTATAAATAGGAAAAAATGTATTCTATTTAATTTTATGCAACACTAAACTTCTCCAACCATTCGTTAATCAGTTAAAACCCAACATGGGAATCATTTTGTTTGAGTAAGTTTGTAAATATTATGGTTGCTCTTTATATTTAATATGAATTGTTTGATCATTTTTCTGACTGGTAAAAATCAAATGGTTCTACTGCAGTGTAGTTTACTTATGTTGCTCCCTAGTGGACATGTTGCGTCAAGACAGGTCATTGAAGACAAACCCTCAAGTTTTAATGTCTTTTATTTGTAAGATAAATGATAATGATAAATGGGTTATACTTGTATAGCGCTTTTCTACCTTCAAGGTACTCAAAGCGCTTTGACAGTATTTCCACATTCACCCATTCACACACACATTCACACACTGATGGCGGGAGCTGCCATGCAAGGCGCTAACCAGCAGCCATCAGGAGCAAGGGTGAAGTGTCTTGCCCAAGGACACAACGGACGTGACTAGGATGGTAGAAGGTGGGGATTGAACCCCAGTAACCAGCAACCCTCCGATTGCTGGCACGGCCACTCTACCAACTTCGCCACGCCGTCCCTACACTACAAGTTAGAATGCGGAAAAAAAGAACTTTTTGTCTTCTTGTCTTTCATAATGATTATGAACCATAGGCAACTCTACCAACTTCGCCACGCCGTCGTAACTGTATTATAATTATTTTAAAGGGGACCTGATTGGGTCTAGACATGCTTTGCCATCCATCCATCCATTTTCTACCGCTTGTCCCTCTAGGGTGGCAGATGGTGCTGGAGCCTATGCCAGCTGCATTCGGCAGAAGGCGATGTACACCCTGGACAAGTCGCCACCTAATCCTCATTTCAAATCAGGATATTAGAAGTAGATCAAATATTCAAAACATGGAAATTAAAGTCTTTTAGGTAATCGTTGCTTAAGTCGGTTAATTAACTCTACAAAAATAACGTCTACTGAATTGGAAAAAGAATAAAGGAACGAGAGTAAACATCTTAAAATGTTTGTCAGAGAAGAAAGAGTTCAAATCATTGGCGTTGTTAGGCCTATTTTAGGGGGGCTCAAGCCCCCTAAAATATTCTTAAGCCCCCTTAAAGGCCTAATGAAATGAATTTTTTTTATTTAAACGGGGATAGCAGATCTATTCTATGTGTCATACTTGATCATTTCGCGATATTGCCATATTTTTGCTGAAAGGATTTAGTATAGAACAACGACGATAAAGATTGCAACTTTTGGTATCTGATAAAAAAAAGGCTTGCACCTACCGGAAGTAGCGTGACGTAGTCAGTTGAACATATACGCAAAGTTCCCTATTGTTTACAATGATGGCCGCATGAAGTGAGAGAGATTCGGACCGAGAAAGCGACAATTTCCCCATTAATTTGAGCGAGGATGAAAGATTTGTGGATGAGTAAAGTGCAAGTGAAGGACTAGTGGGGAGTTGAAGCTATTCAGATAGGGAAGATGCTGTGAGAGCCGGGGGTGACCTGATATTCAGCTGGGAATGACTACAACAGTAAATAAACACAAGACATATATATACTCTATTAGCCACAACACAACCAGGCTTATATTTAATATGCCACAAATTAATCCTGCATAAAAACACCTGCGTGTTTGTTATGCTAGCTCCTAGCTCCTCTGCTAGCTCCTAGCTCCATAGAACACGCCAATACAATTCAAACACCTGATCAACACACACAATCACTCAGCCCAAAAGACCGTTTACGTAACCCAAGGTTCATAAAGCTTATATATTTTTAAAAAGTTACGTACGTGACGCGCACATACGGTCAAGTTATCGAATGTTTAGCAGCCAAGGCTGCATACTCACGGTACCTGATATTCAGCTGGGAATGACTACAACAGTAAATAAACACAAGACATATATATACTCTATTAGCCACAACACAACCAGGCTTATATTTAATATGCCACAAATTAATCCTGCATAATAACACCTGCGTGTTTGTTATGCTAGCTCCTAGCTCCTCTGCTAGCTCCTAGCTCCATAGAACACGCCAATACAATTCAAACACCTGATCAACACACACAATCACTCAGCCCAAAAGACCGTTCACCTAACCCAAGGTTCATAAAGCTTATATATTTTTAAAAAGTTACGTACGTGACGCGCACGTACGGTACGGTACGTGTTATGCTAGCTCCTAGCTCCATAGAACACGCCAATACAATTCAAACACATGATCAACACACACAATCACTCAGCCCAAAAGACCGTTCACCTAACCCAAGGTTCATAAAGCTTATATATTTTTAAAAAGTTACGTACATACGCAAAAAAAAGCCAAAGCTGCATACTCACAGTAGCACGTCTGCGTCTTTGTCATCCAAATCAAAGTAATCCTGGTAAGAGTCTGTGTTGTCCCAGTTCTCTACAGGCGTCTGTGTATCCAAATCAAAAGTCCTCCTGGTTAGAGTCTCTGTTATCCGAGTTCTTCCATCTTGACTGCATCTTTCGGGAATGTAAACAAAGAAGCGCCGGCTGTGTACTGTTGTGGCTGACTACGTTCGAAAAATACGTCCATTTCGCACCGACAACTTTCTTCTTTGCTTGCTCGGCTTCCTTCTCCATAATGCAATGAACATGATTGAAACAGATTCACGAACACAGATGTCCAGAATACTGTGGAATTATGAAATGAAAACAGAGCTTTTTCGTATCGGCTTCAATGTGGAAGGCATACCCGTGTTCGCCGGGCTACGTCACACGCATACGTCATCCTCAGAGGCGTTTCGAACCGGAAGTTTAGCGGCAAATTTAAAATGTCACTTTATAAGTTAACCCGGCCGTATTGGCATGTGTTATAATGTTAAGATTTCATCATTGATATATAAACTATCAGACTGCGTGGTCGGTAGTAGTGGGTTTCAGTAGGCCTTTAAATAATTTGGTGTTATATTTATTAATTTTTTATTTAATTTTTTTACAAATACATACCGACATATTCATTATAAAGTGGCCGAATATGAGTTTAAATAAATAATCATATAACCTGTCATTATTCACTCAGTTTCCCCTCAATTCATAGCGTAAGGTAGAGAGCCCCTTTAGTGTGTCGGTACAGGGGCGTCACTAGCTTTTAAGGACAGGGGGGGGCTTAGCCCCCAGGAGATGCACAGGATGCGAGCGAACGTAGCGCACGACCACAAAACTTCACAAACGGCTAACAAAGACTTAGAAATTATTCATTGTTATTATTATTATTTTAGTCGGTTTATTTTCAATCTGTGTTCAGTACAACAACAAACATGGGTTTGCACAGTGACATTTTGTTTACAGCATCAAGAAGAAACAATTACTTGCATGATCCTTCAAGATACACTGAAACACAATGAAAGTCATGGCATTAGCCTCTATGTTATTCATTCACAACATAGAGGCTAATGCCACGACTTTCGCTCACAATACAATAATTGTTTGTTCCCAAATATTTTGAAATTGCACAGATTACATTTTGGGCACATATGTGGCGAAGTTGGTAGAGTGGCCGTGCCAGCAATCGGAGGGTTGCTGGTTACTGGGGTTCAATCCCCACCTTCTACCATCCTAGTCACATCTGTTGTGTCCTTGGGCAAGATACTTCACCCTTGCTCCTGATGGCTGCTGGTTAGTGCCTTGCATGGCAGCTCCCGCCATGTGTGTGTGAATGGGTGAATGTGGAAATACTGTCATAGCACTTTGAGTACCTTGAAGGTAGAAAAGCGCTATACAAGTATAACCCATTTATCATTTATTTATTTAGAATGGTTGTAAATTCAAGCCCTGGAAATATTACTTAATTACTTGAATTAAAGTAATATCTGGATCGGGATAATTTGGCTTGTATATAATATATTTATATATATATATTATGGCAAGTCGTTAAGGAAATTAAATATATATGGAAGTCTGAATAGAAATGAGAAACGTTTATATATACTGTAAATAAGAAAGACTTAGAGTCCGTCTGCTGATCTGAAAAAGAGCCAAAGCTGTCAAAGAGCTGAGGAACCATCTTCAAAGTGCAATGCTGAAACAAATAATGCAAACAATAAAATTTAATTTCCAGGGCTTGAGATTAACGTAGTCCCGTCGTCCCGGGGACGGTAAAAAAAAATGCACGGGACGAAATTAAATGCTCCCCGGGACGATGATTTTTAACCATTTTTTTCTTTTTCTTTTTATATATTTATTCATTTTACATTTTATATTAAATGTCTTGGTTTTTCCACCCTCTGAAAATCCTATGAAATGTTTAACAAGCCATCCTTTAATAATACAACAGCTATTAATGTAACAATACAATAAAACAAATATATTTAATGATGTTTTTTTCATTATTTTAACAATAGGCTAATGTATATTACTTTATATAGATTCTACAAGAAACACAAAACTTAAAAACTAAATTATTTACAATTGCAGACACAAGGTTCTTGTTCTGCAGTGCTGTGTGCTAATGTGCTTTGTACACTTGCTTTGTACACCTGCACAAGCAAGGTCGCAGAGAAAACGCGGATTGGATTTTGAGTGATGTGGGCATTTTCTATATGAACAAGTCCAAGGACCGCAAGCAAGGTTGCAGAGAAAATGCGGACTGGATTTTGAGTGATGTGGGCATTTTTCTATATGAACAAGTGGAATGGATTGGATACCGACGCACTAAAGAGGCTCTCTACCTTACACTATGAAGTGAGGGGAAACTGAGTGAATAATGACAGGTTATATGATTATTTATTTAAACTCATATTCGGGCCACTTTATAATGAATATGTCGGCATGTATTTGTAAAAAAAAAAAATAATAATTTTTTTTTTTTTTTTTTTTTAACACCAAATTATTTAGGAGGGGGGCTTAAGAACATTTTAGGGGGGCTTGAGCCCCCCTAAAATAGGCCTAACAACGCCAACGTGTCGGTATCCAATCCATTCCACTTGTTCATATAGATCAGGGGTCGGCAACCTTTACCACTCAAAGAGCCATTTTGGCAAGTTTCACAAATTAAAGAAAGTAATGGGAGCCACAAAAAAATTTTTTCAATTTAAAATGAAAAACACCGCATACAAAGCTTAAACGCTTTGTGCTATGTTAACCAGGGGTCTCCGACACACGCACCGGCACACACTTTAATGTGGAAATTTGATGTTAGTGCAGCCCGCGAGTTTTGAATGAATGGCGCTTGATAGCGTCATACTTGCCAACCCTCTCATTTTTCCCGGGAGACTCCCGAATATCAGAGCGTGATGACACTGCATTTGGCGCCCTCTACAGTCTGCCCTAACAGTGTACCTGCTCGACCACACGTAGAATGCAATTTCAGCTTGCTCACGTAAGTGACAGCAAGGCGTACTAACTCAGCAGCCACACATCTTACACTGACGGTACCAATACCCAGAATCCCATGCAGCCCTAACTCTTCCGCTCAACCAACGCACGGAGAGGGGGGGGGGGTTGATGTGTGGGGGGGATTTGGTGGTAGCGGGGGTGTATAATGTAGACCGGAAGAGTTAGGGCTGCATGGGATTCTGGGTAATGGTTGTGTTGTGTTTATGTTGTGTTACGGTGGGATGTTCTCCAGAAATGTGTTTTTCATTCTTTTTTGGTGTAGGTTCACAGTGTGGCGCATATTTGTAACGTAACAATGTTAAAGTTGTTTGATACGGCTACCGTCAGTGTAAGCTGTGTGGCTGATGACTAAGTATGCTTTGCTGTCTCCTGTGTGTGCAAGTAATAACAACATGCAACATGTGGCTGGACTGGCTATAGAGGACAATTACTGCAGTGCAATTAGGGCACGCCCTTTATTTAGTAATTAGAGTGTAAATAGGATTATTTTTTCCCTGGGAGTAATCTATGAGGGACACTGAGATCCATAAATCTCCTGGGAAAATCGGGGGGGTCGGCATGTATGTAGCTGAGCCGCATCAGAGTGGTCACGGAGCCGCATGTGGCTCCGGAGCCGCGGGTTGCCGACCCCTGATATAGATAATGCCCACATCACTCAAAATCCAGTCCGCATTTTCTCTGCGACCTTGCTTGCGGTCCTTGGACTTGTTCATATAGAAAATGCCCACATCACTCAAAATCCAGTCCGCATTTTCTCTGCGACCTTGCTTGCGGTCCTGCAGGTTTACGAAGCACATTAGCACACAGCACTGCAGAACAAGAACGTGAACAGATGCAAAATGGACATAAGAAACTTTTTCGAGAAAGTAAGTGTTCATCAATGCTTGTAGTAAAATGTATTAGCTCCACTTTACACCAGGTCTGTGTTTGACAAAAAGTTACATTCCCTCTCTAAAACAATGCTGCTACTTAGTTAGCTAGTTAGCCTGAAATGCATCATGAAGGTCCTGGTTATTTATAAAGTTAAATGTGCACTCTTTTTTACAGTGGCGTGCGGTGAGGTTAATGTCTGGTGAGGCACTGCATCATCACAGTCAGATTTACAAACATATGAACCCTAAATAGTATCTTATTCACCATGTGATTGGCAGCAGTTAACGGGTTATGTTTAAAAGCTCATACCAGCATTCTTTACACAACTGTAGCACACAAAAAAGCACATTTAATTAAAAAAAACATTATTATGGTCTTACCTTTCTTGCTGGACATCCACCCAGCCAGCCTTTGCGTGTGTACCACGCCGTTTGAAAAGAACGGGTCTTCTGTCCCGAAGTCAAAAGCAAACCTTTTAGCTCCGGCGTTGGTCTACCTTAAATTATTACCTCCTGCTTCGATTGAAAGTCCAGTTTAGAAAACTGTTTTATTTTACATATGTAATCCTCCATGTTTTTAATAAAAGTCCAGGCGAGAGGAAATAAACAATCGCTTGCAAACTTTTTTTTTTTTTTCTTCTGCGGCCGAGGAATGATCTCTGGGATCACTACCGCCCTCTACCACCAGGAGGCCGGATTACTGCGAGCCTCAACCAGTATGTCTTTTGCAGCAGATTTATGAATGCGCTGCACAAGAAATACGTTACACACATAGTTTTTGACAAAATACACTGTACATTATATACCTCAGCTAACTAAACTATGCCATAGTTTAGTTAGCTGATATAATTCATATAGCAATACAGTCTCACTGCACAGCAGCTCAGCAGTTAGCCGAGTCTTTTTTTGATTGATTGATTGAGACTTTTATTAGTAGGTTGCACAGTGAAGTACATATTCCGTACAATTGACCACTAAATGGTAACACCCGAATAAGTTTTTCAACTTGTTTAAGTCGGGGTCCACTTAAATTGATTTATGATACAGATATATACTATCATATATACTATCATCATAATACAGTCATCACACAAGATAATCACATTGAATTATTTACATTATTTACAATCAGGGGTGTGGGGGGGTAGGATATGGACAGCAAGTAGTGGACATAGAGAGAGAGAGAGAGAGAGAGAGAGAGAGAGAGAGAGAGAGAGAGAGAGAGAGAGAGAGAGAGAGAGAGAGAGAGAGAGAGAGAGAGATCGGAAGGCATAAGAAAAAGTATCTGCATTTGATTGTTTACATTTGATTATTAGCAATCCGGGGAGGGTGTTAGTTTAGGGTTGTAGCTGCCCGGAGGTGAACTTTTATTGCGGTTTTGAAGGAGGATAGAGATGCCCTTTCTTTTATACCTGTTGGGAGCACATTCCACATTGATGTGGCATAGAAAGAGAATGAGTTAAGACCTTTGTTAGTTTGGAATCTGGGTTTAACGTGGTTAGTGGAGCTCCCCCTGGTGTTGTGGTTATGGCGGTCATTTACGTTAAGGAAGTAGTTTGACATGTACTTCGGTATCAGGGAGGTGTAGTGGATTTTATAGACTAGGCTCAGTGCAAGTTGTTTAACTCTGTCCTCCACCTTGAGCCAGCCCACTTTAGAGAAGTGGGTAGGAGTGAGGTGGGATCTGGGGTGGAGGTCTAGAAATAACCTGACTAGCTTGTTCTGAGATGTTTGGAGTTTAGATTTGAGGGTTTTGGAGGTGCTAGGGTACCAGGAGGTGCATGCGTAATCGAAAAAGGGTTGAACGAGAGTTCCCGCCAGAATCCTCATGGTGCTTTTGTTGACCAGAGAGGAGATTCTGTAGAGAAATCTCGTTCGTTGGTTAACCTTTCTGATTACCTTGGTTGCCATTTTATCACAGGAAAGGTTAGCCTCTAGAATGGAACCTAGGTAGGTGACCTCATCTTTCCTGGTGATAACAATGTCACCCACTTTTATGGTGAAGTCATTGACTTTCTTAAGGTTGATGTGGGACCCAAACAGGATGGATTCTGTTTTACCCAAGTGTATGGATAGCTTGTTGTCAGCGAGCCAGGTGCAAGTTTTACAGAGCTCAGCACTGAGGATTTTCTCCACCTGTGACTTATCCAAAATAATCAGTCTTATAAAATAATTTTAGCTTTAGATATGATTTAAGGCAGTGGTTTTCAACCTTTTTTTCCCAGTAAAATAAAGAAATAAAATACAGCATAATGTCATCATTTTCTGATTTATTAAATTGTATAACAGTGCACCATATTGCTCATTTGTTGTGGTCTTACTTGACTTATTTGGACAAACAAAAAAAATAAGAATAACTAAAACGTTTCAAAAATTAAACAAGTGATTAAATTACAATAAAGATTTCTATACATATAATCAATCATCAACCTTCTTTGGATATTGTAATAGAGATCCATCTGGGCTCGTGAACTTAATTCTAAATATTTATTTTGTTGAAGAATTATTCTTCTATAATTATATTTATAAAGGATTTTGAATTGTCGCTATTTTAAAATATTTAAAATCTCAGGTACCCCTTGGCATACCTTCAAGTACCCCCCTTTTTTGTCCGGGCGAAAACACCATATCCTCCTTTGAGAACTACTGGTTTAGCCTATAAAAAATCCTTTGTCTCATACATCATTAGACTGTACAACTCCTCTTTGGGGGGGCTAGGATGACAGGGAATGCAAAACAATAACAGTGCAATACTTTTTTATATCATGGTCGTTAATGCCTAGTTTCTCTTATTGTACTGTTCTATTTTTATTCTCCTTGTAATATTTTTCTATTTTGTTTCCATTTATACCCTTATTAGTTACTGTTTACTTTTTACTTCTTCTTCCTGAGGGAACTCTCCTGAAGGAATCAATAACGTGTTATCTGTTAATCTATCTATCTATTACTAACCCGAGCACAATTCATGACGTCATTCTCATCTTGCAGAGAGTTATTTCCATTTAGTTTTATTCTCTACATGTAATTCTACATGCACCAATGTCACATAGAAATTTGCTTTCTTTGTTATTTATTTACATGATTATTTCTGGTTTACTTGCTGTCTGTTTACTTAAGTTCTCATATTTTGGTCTGTCTTCCTTCTGATTAGAATTTGTTTAACGCTTCTCTACGTTTTGTCTTGACAATGGCGCTGAGTGTTGGCGATTCTTATCTGTACTTCTTCAGACTCTATGTTTCACAGTTTGCACAGATGCCCTTAGATGTATTAGAATATAAATGTAACTTTTATTTTATTGTGTTTATTCCTAAAAAAATTAAAACGTCAATGTATAATCAATTTATCTGTATCAAATTTAAATTCAATATTATTAATTTATTTGTTGTATAACTATTAATTCAAAGTTACAGTGTGTCCTACTCTATGATGTGCGTGTGTGTGTCTCAACTTCCACACAGGAACTGGATGGATCAGATAAGCAGCAAGGCTGTTCAATACAGTATATTACACACGTAATTAATGACTAATGAATTTAACAATGCTTCAATGTCCCAGGCCAAATGTATGTATTGATATTTAAATGTTTATTTATTCATATACAGTATATTTTATTTGTCCTATTATCAAAACCAACCTGTCAGCCTTCTCTTCAGATTGAGTACAGCTGTCCACTATATATATATATATATATATATATATATATATATATATATATATATATATATATATATATATATATATATATATATATATATATATATATATAGATATATATATAATTTTATTTTTTTATTTATTTATTTATTTATTCTTTAAACCTAGCTCAATGCTAAACTAATCCAATGCTATGCTAACTCAATGCTAACCTAGCTCAATGCTAACCTAGCTCAATGCTATGCTAACAGTGTCACACCTCTTCGGCCCACGCCTCACGCAGCTGTCACTCACACAGCCTCGTCACACGCACACATCCCTTATCTTAAAATGTCTTCCAGCAGGGCCTCCTTTTTTTTTTTTTTTTTTTTTTTCCAAACCACAGTGTCACACAGTTACAATTACCAGCACAGTTAAAAGTAAATGCTATAGACAACTATTTTTCTCATCCAGAAGCACAGCTGTATCATATCAGAACCTTAATAATAAGAACAACATTTATCATTCACTCTTAGATGGACAAATAGTCAAGCTTAAAGAGGGTATTCTGGACTTCCCTGCTTAGGCTGCTGCCCCCGCGATCCAACCTCCGAGAGCGGAATAAGATAATTAAATGGATAGATCATTCACTCATATGTTTTCTGTACATAAACTTTGTCTACTTTCTCACACGCACACACATTTTAGACAATTTCCCAACTTTTACAGATAGCGGGGCTGTGAGAAAAAGCGTGAAGGGAGGTTGCGAGAGGGGTGGGGGGGAGGAAAAGGAAGGGGGGAATTAAACCAGATAAGAAACCAGGTGCTACACAAAAGTTATTAAATTACGCATATATCTAAATGTACCAACATAAACTGACTCACTCAATACACACACATTTCAGCATTCATCATTATACACACACATTGTTAAATTACCATACCACCCCATTGTCCGGACAAATATAAACAACTAATGCACGCGTGCTTTTGTGGAATCGGCCGTCTCATATCACAAAAACCAGGTTCCATCATTGCTCATATATATATATATATATATATATATATATATATATATATATATATATATATATATATATATATATATATATATATATATATATATATATATATATATATATATATATATATATATATATATATATATATATATATATATATATATATATATATATGTATGAAAGACTTAATATGTATATATACTGTACATATAAGAAAAACCCAGACACCATCTTTGTAGTCATGTTTCTCCTGCGTGGACTTCCGTCTTCCTTTACAATGAGTGAAGCTGCACGAAACCTTGTGTCTGCAATAGGTAAATAATTTAGTTTTTAAGTTTTGTTTTTCTTGTAGACTCTATATAAAGTCATATACATTAGCCTATTGTTAAAATAAGGAAAAATCCATTAAATATATTTGTTTTTTGTATTGTTACATTAATAGCTGTTGTATTATTATAGGATGGCTTGTTAAACATTTCATAGGATGTTCAGAGGGAGGGGGGGGGGTGTTGGTGGTAGCGGGGGTGTATATTGCAGCCTGGAAGAGTTAGGGCTGCATGGGATTCTGGGTATTTGTTCTGTTGTGTTTATGTTGTGTTACGGTGCGGATGTTCTCCCGAAATGTGTTTGTCATTCTTGTTTGGTGTGGATTCACAGTGTGCCGCATATTTCTAACAGTGTTAAAGTTGTTTATACGTCCACCCTCAGTGTAACCTGTATCGCTGTTGATCAAGTATGCATTGCATTCACGTGTGTGCGTACAGAAGCCGCACATATCTTGTGACTGGGCCGGCACGTTGTTAGAATGGATGAAAAGCGGACGTGACGACAGCTCGTAGAGGACGTTAAAGGCGGTGCCTTTAAGGCACACCCCCAAGACTGTGGTCCGGGTGGACTACGAGATATAATGACTGATGAACACCTTCGTTCGATAATGAAGGTTGCCTCAGGTCAAAGCCTGAGCCCCGACATTAATGAACTAGCATCCAAGAAAAGATGCCAGGTATCTGGCTTGGGCACATCAGATTAGATCAGTGTGTTGCAAACTGAGCAGTTTAAAGTCCTGAATGGTTGGTTTATTCATTGTTATTTTATTTTCAAATGTATTAGCCTGTGGAAAAAGTTAATGTTGATATTTACTTCAGAAGGCTGCAAATAGAAAAGAGGCATTCATTTTTTATTTAAATTGTATTTGATATGCCATTGATATTTTTTAATTATTCTTATTATTATTTGAAACTCGATTTTGCATGTCACTATAAAATTATATAAGCCTTTCTTGTTCAAAATTCAATGCAAAACTTGTTTGGGTCCCTATTAAAAGGTTAATTTGTTCAACCTTGGTTCAGTTTTAAATTTTGGCCCACTCTGTATTTGAGTTTGACACCCCTGCGCTAGAGAATGAAGAGTGCTTGAAACTCTGCCTGTCAACATCTCCATTCGGTGCCACACCCACAAAATGCCCAAGCAACCATTTCCAGATCAACACGTATGAAAAAAAAAGTCAACAGCAGAAGGAGATAACGTCGGCAGTAACCTACCACATACTAAGGGCATACACTATTTGATTTCCTATTATGCAGCTCATTTTTATTTGACAGTTATTGAAATATCTTGAGTGACATCATGCACAAAAGTGCACTTTATTTTAGTGTTGTTTTGATGTCATCTTAGTGACATCATGCACAAAAGTGCACTTATAACTTGTTTTAAAATGTCTCTGACAATGTTGCACTTTCTGTTTTGGAAATGACATGAATGTTTGTGCCACTATTTAATACTGTAACTGTTTAACAAATACAGTTTTGGTAAATTGACTTAGTTGTGATTTCCCTCTCTGCATGAAAGTCTAAAATGAGCATATATTAATGCAGAATGAACAAGAATGTTTTAATGTAGACACATAGAATCATCATATTGGTGTGATTTAATGCATTAAGTGTTAATTCAAGGCTAAGGCAAAATATCAAGATACATATCGTGTATCGCCATATGGCCTAAAAATATCGAGATATTAATAAAAGGCCATATTGCCCAGCCCTAGTTAAAGGTGAGTGCTATGACCGGTCCCTTCATCAAGTGCGTTTGGTTCACTGAGTGTGCATGTTTTTCCTCTCCTGCCACGACTTCTTCCTCAGTTCCAACTCCTTGTCTGTGACTGAAGCAGGTCCCCAGTTGGTGACCCTCTGAGGACCTTTGTCACCTAAAGAGGTGAGAGAGCAACAACTCTCATCAAGACAACAGAGTGCAGGTGTGCCTAATGTTGTGGCTCGTGTAAGTAATATTGGATGCATTTGTACAGTAAAAAAATATTGTTAAATGGTGATCAAAAAGATGGCAGGCAGACTTTAAAAATTCTTACCTGGTTGGATGAGACGCATCAGTCCTTCATGTTTGGCTACTTTGTCTTTCCATTTCTTGGACTGGTGAGAAGCTCGCTCCAGATTTATTGACACTTCCTGTAGAGAAGGACATGATGGGTGAGCTGGAACCTATCCCAGCTGATTTGGGATGGACTCTTGGCCAATCAATCACAGGACAACAGTTGCTGCCATCTTGTGACCATGTCTTTTTTTGCTTCCTTGCATGATGAACAACATGACACGTCCAGGGTGCATTAGAAGCCTCTGACCTCATACTTCTGCAGAGCTCCATGACGTTCCCTTTCCACCTTCTCCAGCTGCAGCACGGCCCCCTGCAGCTCTCGCTCCCTCGCCAGCTCGCACTTCTCAGCCTGCGTCTGACACAACGCCCTCTTCTGCTGCAGGTGCAGACGCTCCAGCTCTGCCCGCCTGTTAGTCTCCTCTTCCAGCAGTCTGTATGGTAGGGGGTGACCATGTATTGCTTTTAATCTGCTGAACACGTAATATTTCACATCCCAGCAACCATTCCTGTTCAGTCTTCTCATGGACAAAACCATAAAAATGATGGATATACTTTAGAGTTGTCATCATGCAGCTTGAATAGCTGTCTACAGTGCATCCATATATATATTCACTTTTTCCACATTTGGTATGTTACAGCATTATTCCAAAATGTAATACATTCATGTTTGTCCTCAAAATTCTACACACATTAATTATTCCATAATGACAATGTGAAAAGTTTTTGGGTTTTTTTTCAATTTGCAAATTTATAAAAAAATTAAAAAAATGCCATACAGTAACTATTCAAAGCTTTTACTCAATATTTTGTAGATGCACCTTTGGCAGCAATTATAGCCTCAAGTCTTTTTGAAAACGATACCACAAGTTGGGCACACCTACCTTTGGGCAGTTTCACCCATTCCAAGTATTGAGCAAAGGCTGTTTTCGTATTTCTTATTTGCTAAATTAAAAAATATATATTTTCACATTGTCATTATGGAGTAGTAGTGTGTGTAGAATTTTGAGGACAAAAATTAATGTATTCCATTTTTGTTAACATAACAAAATGTGAGAAAAGTGAATACTTTGTGGATGCACTGTAGATTGTCTAGCCACTGAAAACAGTAGTTATTGTCTATACATGACAACACAAGTCAGCACCAAAATAATTGTATCAGGTGAAGTCCGGTGCTGCATGAGTGCTGCGTCCACTAGTGGAGATGTGGTTAATTGAGGCGGAAGCAGGAATTCCGGCATGTGCTGTGACATTTTGAAGCAGAGCACAAGTCCATCCCTTGGAGCCCCAACACCTCTAATATGACAAGTGTTAGCTAAGGAAGCTGAAGTGTTACAATATCATCACACTTAATATTCATTTCGTGCATTTTGTTTTATTTTCTGTTGAGCACTCCCTGTTTTCCTTCATTTGCAACCATTTCTTTAGTCTGAGCTCTGGCTCCATCACCTGCCCCCGGTTGCCAATCAGGATGCTTCTTATGACAGCCCTGTCTTCTTCACTTTTGCATGGTACCTCACAGTGCTGCATAGCTTGCCCTATGCTCCCTGTACCTGGTTGCCTCTGCACCCTGGGGTCCAGACTAACAACACCACACACAGAGCGTTATACTGAAGGTGAAGGTGAAGGTCTCCAGCACCCGTGAGACTTCCTCAAGCAGAAGGAAGGTGGGGCAGCACAAAGTGTCCTATCAGCAGCTCTGTGAAGTCATCACAAAGTGGAAGAGGACTCAAACATGTGCAGCTCTGGTGATTTCTATGTCCAAAAGGATGACGGAAGTAGCGCTCGCACTGAATATTCACACTTTAAACATGTTCGCTGTGAGGTGTGTTCACTTACATTGCCATTTATCTACACACAAATGTTGCGTTGACTCCTCAGTAGATAATAAATCTAAACTGCTACAAAAGCTGTACACTGACTACTTGAAAGTATATCCAGCTGTTGTCCTTGGAGAGAAACGAAAGACAAATGAATAAAAAAAAGGTTGCTGAAATGTAAGGGGTGTACCTAATATTGTGACCAATGCATGTGAGCGTGCACGTGTGAGACCTGGCTTGCAGTTTGCGCATGGCTTCTTCATCCTGCTTGGCCTGCCTCTCGTTCTCCAAGGCTTCCTCCAGTTGATGATACATGTCCTCCATCTCCCGCACGCGCTGCAGGTACTGCTCTAGTTCCCTGGCCTTCTGGGTAACCTGCTCCTCCATCTGCCGACGTGCCTGAATACACATGACAATAGTGATACAATAATCGGTCAACAGTCAGTATCGGACAATTTACTTGAATGAGTATGTGTTTGCCATTGCCGATTAATGCCATTTAAAGCCGATCACAACCGCCGACCACTCTGGCTAATATTGTATTTCTTTTCAGTCCCCCGACTGACAAGCCAACTAACTGTGTATCGCTATAAAGACTGTAGAGCTGCACCCCTAAGCTTATAATAATCACCTCCATTACAGCGGTTACTGCTTTTCTTAGTATCTTAAGTAACTTTATCACTGGAGGACGGGGCTAAACATGTTTCACACCGAGAGCAAGTAGGGAGAAAGCATGCTATTAGCTTAGCTATCTTGAAACAACATCAATAAATAAGTCATACGTAAAGTTTAAGAAGTGTAGATGGAACCGTGTTGCAGCAGAAAGCAAGCAGCTATTCACAGGAAATAACAAGTAGATTAATAATAGTCAGGAGCCAGGCATGTCAAACTTGTTTTCATAGAGGCCCACATCGCAATTATGGTTGCTCTCAGAGGGCCGCTTCTGATAGTGAATAGTATATCAATATAAATGTATACCTGTACAATACATATTTATAATTTCCTATGCATTTGATTATTAGAATCTTTTTTTACATATACTGTTAAAAAATATATTTTAGTTTTAAAAAGAACATATATACTGTATAAATATATATATATATATTTTACAATAAAATTAATGCAACAGAGCTGCCAGTTTTTCCACAATAAAATCTATGGTTCTTGTTTTTATGGTGTGTTAATGTATATGGAAAAACAGTACAAAAGTTTTTTGTATGATAACAAAATGGCAGCTCAATCCCCAGAATTTGTCATTTTACATTGTACAACTTGATGGGTAACTAACAATGAAATTATAAGTCAAGCAGATATTCCATTCATCCATTTTCTACCGCTTATCCCTTTTGAGGTCGCGGGGGTGCTGGAGCCTATCTTAGCTGCAACCGGGCGGAAGGCTGGGTACACCCTGGACAAGTCGCCACCTCATCACAGGGCCAACACAGATAGACAGACAACATTCACACTCACATTCACACACTAGGGCCAATTTAGTGTTGCCAATCAACCTATCCCCAGATATTGAAGTATTTATTTTTATTTTAACAAAAACTGTTTTGGAATGTATGGGAATGTAATATTTTGCTGCATTATTAGATACAATTAAAGTTTAAAAGATATGAAATTGCATGCAGTACATTTTATTTTTAAATATTAAAATGGAAAGAACAAATACCTTTAGTAAGAAAAATAAAGTACTTTATTAACTCATTATTTCCAGGCTTTCACGGGCCACATATAATGATGTAGCGGGCCATGTCTGGCCCCCGGGCCTTGAGTTTGACACCTGTGGTTTTAGAGGGAGGCTAATATAACAAAAACTGTTGGTGTGTCAACATTGTCACAGCCAGGATTACACAATATGTAAGCGGGTGGATCGATTCAAACACTGGTGGTGTCGATACCAAGGGTAGTATCAATATACGTATTTGATCGATACTACAGTGATTACGTAAATATGTTGTTTTTGTTAATGTTTACCAGTTCACACAGGAGGAGGGCAAAATGGGTTTCATTGAGTAAGGTATTTGTGTTTAATTAGTGTGTACTATTAACTTTCTTTTGCTCAAACAAATGTATGTAATAAAAGAGAATAAGGAACTCGTTTAAATGTCATGTTGATATTGTTAGCCTGTCAATAGCCCTTATCGTGAAAGAGCTGAAAAATGTACGGTTAATTAATAATTTCCTGCAAGACAACACAAACAACACACTGTCTTTGCGTTCAGCTGATAAACAGCAGCTCAAACACACATAGATGAGTCAACATCCTTTTTTGCTGCTGCTTCCTGGAAAATCACACACACTCACACTCACGAGCGATGGGAGGAGTATATAAATAAACTAGGCTCCTGCTTTATTTGTTCACCATTTTCTCTCTTTCCAGGTCCAGACTGAGGAGATCCTGCATATCTGACTGAGACTTCTTCCTCCTCTCTTCTTCTGTTGCTGCTTCAGCTGCAACCTTATCCATTTTCTGCCGACAGAGAATCACACCAGGACCACTTTAAGGATGCTTCTTAGAAATCTTGATTCAATTAGAATTCAAGGTGTCATGGTGAAAAGGGAAGTAATAATCTTAAAGACGCAGGTGTCAGTGCTACACAATGTTTGCATACACGCTCTCGCTTCCCTCTTCAGTGTTCATGCTCTGCTGCATCCTGTGTTGGCTTCACTTGCTGTTCTTTATCGATTAAACAAAAATATTTCAGCTTATGGTGTTCACAATTGTCATTATGAATTCTAAAAATACGTATCTAACTTGAGAACAATGGTTCCTTTAATTATTATTTTTTTTTTAATCAGTCCAACAAAATAATACACAATAATACAATAATAATACAATCCTAATTCCAAAACCAAACCCGGCCCAGCAACACTCAGAATAGCAATCAACAGAGAAATTGAGAGGACACACAAACATGACACAAAACAACCCAAAAGTAGTCAAACAAAAATGAATAATATCAACAACAGTGTCAATATTAATAAAAATTCCAACATAGCAGTGATTAGAGATCCCTCATTTACATTATCATCACAGCCATTTATTAAATATAAAATAAAAACATTTAAAAAATGAACAATAATGTCACAATAATGTTCCTCTAATTTTTCATGTGTGTGAGCAAACAACAGCAAAAACTCCCTGAGCATTCGGTGGAGCACATGTGAGCATCATCAGAGTGTACACTGTGACCACACCAGCAGCACACCTGTCTCACACCTGACTTAATAACAAGTTAAATGCTTTATTTTTATAATCAAATGAAAGCAGTCATTTTCACAGGACTATTTCATATTATACAGGTCCACTTGCTATAATTGTCCCGGTGCCTAAATCCAGTCGTCCTAACATTTTAAATGATTTTAGACCTATAGCCCTGACCTCTCTGCTAATGAAAACCCTTGGAAGGCTGGTGCGATCAGAACTTTTAAAAACCATTGAACATGCTCTTGATCCACTGCAGTTTGCTTATAGGCCTAAAAGAGGAGTGGAGGACAACACACTCACTCTGCTTCATTTGCTTTTTAAACACCTGGAGGGAAATGGGTGTCATACCCGTCTTTTGACTTGACTTCTCATCTGCTTTTAACAAGATTCTGTCACGGCCCATGCGCATTCTGATGTGCATTCATCTGTGCGCTCCGCTAAGCGTGCCCCTCTCCAGCAGCAGCTGCACCACTGCACACAATCTCCAATCAACACACCTGGCACTGATGAGGGTGAAGACTATTTAAATCACCGCGTCCAGAGATCCAGTGCCAGAACGTAGCAACCTGTACTTGTACTGTAAGCTCGTCTAGCTCCCTTGTTGCCCTCTATCCTGATCTCTGCGTTTTCCCCAGCGTTGATTGTCGTGTGCGTCCTTGTCCCACAGTCCCTTTGTGTGTGTCTGAATCGAGCTGTGTGTCTCGCATTCCCGGACCTTCCCTGGCTTCCCGGATCTCAACCTCTCGCCTGCCCCCGGACTACAACGCCTCGCTCCTGCCTCTCGACCACTCGCCTGCCCCCGGAGTTCCCTGCATGCCTTGCCCTTGTCGGACCGCACCGCTTCTCTCAACACACACCTCCAACATTTACGGTAACACTCTCCAGATAAATACAACACATAGTCGGACACTCATTCCCTTTTTGGATAATTACACCTCATATATTTATTTCCTTAATAAACACACCAAAGGCTAAACGCTCTCCCTGCCTCCGTGCCGTCTTCTTCTCCCCGGTACCATTACAGATTCAACTCCATATTTTATTTCATCGTCTTTTAGAACATTTTAACTCCAGTAATAATCTTGTGGGCTTGATTTAAGACTTTTTAACAAACAGAACGCAACAAGTCAGAGTATGTTTTTTTTTTATCAAACACAGCGTGCTCCTTGACAGGCTCCCCACAGGAATGTGTTCCCTCGCCAATGCTTGTTATTGAGTTTGAGTTTGAGTTTGAGTTTATTTCGAACATGCAAGCATACAACATGATACATCACAATTTCCAGTTTCTTTTCAACATGTTCGAAAAGGAGTAGGAAGAAGCAGAGCTTATTTAATCCTACCCCTTTTCTTTACATAACAGTTGCAAAACTTTTTGTTCACTTCCTGTTCACAATTTTTTCACAATAAACTCCATAAGTAATTACAACAAAAATAAATAAATAAATAATAGTAAGAATTTAATAATAATAATTGGTGAAGTAAGTCATATTTCATATGATGAGATAAGTAAGATTACTTTAAGAATGAATGAATGGATGGATGAAATAAATTGAGAATGTTTGTCATGGTTCTTCTTCATTGTACTTTGTAAACACTTTAAGTTTGAAGAGTTTCTTGAAGTGTATCATATTAGTACATTGTTTGATTGCTTTGCTTAATCCATTCCATAATTTAATTCCACATATTGATATACTGAAGGTCTTAAGTGTTGTACGTGCAAACAAATGTTTTAAATTACGTTTTTCTCTAAGATTATATTTCTCCTCTTTTTTTGAGAAGAATTGTTGTATATTCTTGGGTAGCAGGTTATAGTTTGCTTTGTGCATAATTTTAGCTGTTTGCAAATTCACTATGTCGTGGAATTTCAGTATTTTTGATTCAATAAATAAAGGGTTTGTATGTTCTCTATATCCAACATTATGTATTATTCTAACTGATCTTTTTTGTAACACCGTTAATGAATGAAGTGTACTTTTGTAATTATTTCCCCATATTTCTACACAGTAGCTCAGATATGGTAACACTAGTGAGCAGTAGAGAATATGAAGGGATTTTTGGTCTAGAACATGTTTTGCTTTATTCATTATTGACGTGTTTCTTGCAACTTTATGTTGTATATTTTTTACGTGAGATTTCCAGTTCAATTTATCATCAATCATTATACCTAGAAATTTGGTTTCGTTTACTCTTTCAATTTCTATTCCGTCTATTTGTATTTGTGTTTGACTTTCTCTTCTACTGTTACCAAATTGCATTATTTTAGTTTTACTAAGATTCAACGATAGTCTGTTTTTGTCAAACCATCTTTTTAATTTGTTAATTTCTTCTGTTATTATTTGTATTATCTCATGTGTGTTCTTTCCTGAACAAAACGCTGTTGTATCATCCGCAAATAATACTAACTTTAAATCTTTTGTAACTTTACAAATGTCATTTATATAGAGATTGAATAATTTAGGTCCTAGTATTGATCCCTGAGGTACACCACAGGATATATTTAGCGTTGTAGACGTGTGTTCGCCTAGCTTCACATATTGTTTCCTGTTCGTTAGATAACTTCTTATCCAGTTTAAGACTAACCCTCTGATGCCATATCGTTCTAGTTTTTTGATTAAAATATTGTGATTAATTGTGTCAAATGCTTTAGTTAGATCCATAAAAACCGCTGCTGCACATTTATTACTATCTATTGCATTGGTAATTTCTTCTGTAATTTCAATTAAAGCCATTGAAGTTGAAACATTAGCTCTGTATCCATATTGGTTCTCTTCGAGTATTCTATTTTTATTTATGAAACTTTCTAATCTGTTATTGAACAGTTTTTCAATGATTTTAGAAAATTGTGGAAGTAGAGAAACAGGTCTATAATTTGTAAATTGATGTTTATCTCCAGTCTTATAAATTGGTGCAACTTTAGCTATTTTCATTTTGTTTGGAAATGTACCTGTTTGAAATGATAGGTTACTAATATACATTAATGGTCCTGAGATCTCTTCAATAACCTTTTTTATCGTTTCCATATCAATTCCGTTACAATCAGTTGAAGTCTTAGATTTACATTTTTTCACGATTGTAACTATTTCCTCCTGTGTCACATTACTGAGGAACCTGGAGTTGGGATTTCGCTCTATGGTATCATTATAGTCCTCAATTGGAACTGGGTCTGGAATCCTTTCTTCCAATTTTGGTCCAATATTTACAAAATAATTATTGAAGCTTTCAACTACTTCCTTTATGTTGTCATTTTTTTTTATTTTCATCTAAGAAGTATTGAGGGTAGTCCCTCTTAGTTCCATTTTTAATAATGCTATTGAGGATGCCCCATGTTGCTCTCATATTATTTTTGTTCTTGTCCAATAATTCACTGTAATATTCTTTTCTACATGATCGTAGTATGTCTGTTAACTTGTTTTTATACTTTTTGTACTTAATTTCTGCCTCTATAGTTCTTTGTGCTATAAATGTTCTATGTAGTGTATTCTTCTTCTTACAAGCATTTTTTAATCCTTTTGTCATCCATGGTTGATTATTCTTTCTCTGCTTGTTACTGAGTTGTATCCATGGACAATGTTTGTCATAAAGTATTATGAACTTGTTTAAGAAATGTTCATATGCTTCATCAACCTCTTTTTCATTATACACATTGTCCCAATCTTGCTTTTGTAGCTCAATTTTGAAGGCAGTCATCCTCTTCTCTGTGCATAGTCTTCGAAATGTCCTTTTGTCTTCCATGTTCTTCTTGTAGTTTCCATCATATATTGTAAAAACTGGCAGATGATCACTAACGTCGCTTATAAGTAGACCACTTGTAGTGTTATTATCAAAATCATTGGTAAAAATATTATCAATAAGCGTGGCACAGTGTCCTGTGATTCTGCTTGGCTTTGTGATTTTAGGATATAGACTGATGCTGTACATTGTATCAATGAAGTCATCAATAGACTTTTGCTTGTTGGGGTTCAATAAGTCAATATTAAAGTAACCACATAAGAACATTATTCTTTGACCATTGTCCATGTAAGTTGCCTTGATCCATTCTTCAAATGTTTCTATACTTGACTTAGGTGATCTATATATACAACTGATGAATATGTTTTTGCTTTTTTCCTGACATATTTCAATGGTTATACATTCTAAGATATTATCAATGGCAAATGACATGTTTTTTACCACTTTGTAGTTCAGGTTCTTCATCACGTACACAGCTACTCCTCCTCCATTTTTGTTGGTTCTGTTGATGTAGTTTAGTTCATATCCCTCCAGATCAAAATCTATTCCTTTTTTATCATCAATCCATGTTTCTGTGACAGCAATCACTTTGAAGGGTTCGTTGATGTGTTCCAAAAAGTTCTTAATGTTATTGTAATTTGCATACAAGCTTCTACTATTAAAATGAATAATTGACAATTTGTTATCACATTCAATGTTGCTATTATATTGATCATCTGTATAATAAAAACAACTATTACTGATGTGGGAGAAAACATTTGTATCTGGATCCATATCATTTTCCAAATCCTGGTTTTTGTGATCTTTGTTGCAGAAATTTTTTAGTTCCATATTTTCTTGTTCAACAAACTTTGATGTTGTTTCAATAATCTCTATAAGTGTAGGTGGATGCAATCCTGAATCTAGGTCCTCTAGTTTAGTCGTCCCTTGGAACATAGTAGTGCCGATGCTGAATTTAGGTGCTTGTTTTCTGTCAGAGTCCATTATCATCGTTGTTGTGGTAGCTGTGTAAACTTTAAAAATTGTCCAGGTCCTTGATGTCATGGACAACAATTACTCTTGCTTCTGGACTTCCATTCAGCTTGATGTAGATTTTACAGTTGGTGCTCCAAGTTCCCTGGATTTTTCCCTGCCTTCTCAAGTCGCGTGCTTTCTTGGCGATTCCAGCATTGCGTTTTGTGAGATGCTCATTCATGTACACATTTGTTCCCTTCAGCTTCTTTCCCTGTCTCAGCAATGCCATTTTAGATGTTCTGTTTACGAGTTTCACGAGCACGACTGGAGTGGCGTTGTTGTTTCTTCCGTTCAGTGGGATGCATGTTTCGATGGTATTAATGTCAATTTCAATTTCTTTTGATTGCAGAAAGTTGACCACTTGCTGTTCTGCTGAGACCATATCCATTTCATCTGGTTCACCTTCATTATTCACAGCTTTCGCATAGGATCTTGGTTTAATTCGGTGCCCTGTCACAATGATATCATTCATTCGTTTATCCTGATCCATTTCATCTATGATGTTCCTCAGCATGTTGTTGTCTTCTTGAAGGATCTTCATTTGTTTGCTCATTTCAGTGGCTTCTTTATTTCTGGAGTTGTTTTCTTTTTTCATTTCTTTAATTTCTTCTTTCATTTCTTTCATATCCTCTTTCCATCCATCAATCAATTCTTCCAATTTTTCTATCATTTCTTCTTTAAATTCCTGGAGTATTTTTTGTAGTATCCATTCTTGAATCCCATCATGTCCTGTGCCCAGCTTCAAATCAGTCTTTCCAGTCAATCCTTTAACTTTTGGCATCGCGGCAGTCACTGACGTCAGTGCCTCTTATGTCTTAAGGGCAGTTACTTCTTTAGCGACTTGCGGCACTTTTAACTTGTTTTTTCAACAATTTCGTACTTTGCGCCGTTCAGAGATCAATTTGAGGTGTCAGCCTGTCAACTTATATCACTCTGCGACTTCGGGATCACTTTAAAACAGCTGTAAACTCGCCGTAACTTTTGGTTGTTAGGCAACCGCTTTGAACTGCGGGAGGCGCCTTTGGTTTGAGGCTAACGGCTCTTCCACTCGCCTTATTTCAGCGTATCAGTGCCTCTCAACTGACCAAAATCAGATCGAAGATGCCAGGTGACTCTCCTGTGGCTGTGATCGCAAATCAGTGGTCAAATCAGTGGTCAAAATCTTCAGACTTAACAAAAACTCCGGTAGCAGAAGCGGAGCTTTTTTTCTTTGCGTCCTTTCTCATTGACAGGAAGTGACGAACACAAATATGTGTCAGAGCACATTTAAAAATCAGACTTTTTTTAAAGTATGCAGAAGACACTAATTGTCAGTCTCTTTCAGGGCAATGAGAACAATCATGGGCCTATTGTTGATTGTGTCAAGTGGTGTGATGCATCATATCTATAAATGAACAATCTTAAAACACAATATATGATTATTGATTTTAGAAGGCAGGCAAGAATTACATTCGAGGGAACCATTAAGGGACAAACTGCCAAAGTTGTGCAATCTTATAAATATCTTGGGACCATTATTGACAATACATTGAATTTTAAGGATAACAGTGATGCTTAATGCAAGAGGAGTCACCAGTGTTTTCACTGTCCTTCATGTTGACAAAACCATGATGATTGTATTTTATCGTGCTTTTATTGAATCGGTTTTATCTTTTTGTCTGGTGTCATGGTTTGGAGGGCTGCCTCTGAAGGACCGAAACCGATTAAGCCTAATAATCAAGTGGTCAAATTGACTTATTGGTGAGCCTCAGCTGAGTTTGGAGTCCTTGAACACTCTGCAGGTACAGCCGATTGCCAACTCAATTACAGCAGAAATCTCTCACCCTCTTTATGGTGAGTTTTAGCTCCTCCTGTCTGGTCGGAGGCTTCGAGTCCCAAGATGCAGAACATCTCGGTATAGGAACAACCTTGTTCCAGCTGCAGTTATTACTTTAAACAAATTATAGCTATATTGGACATTTATTTGTATCTATTTATTCATTCATGGTAGCTTTAACTCACTGTCTTTTATTAACTTTTACTCTGCCTCTTTTTATTGTTCATGTGACTTTTTCTTTCTTTTCCTGGTCCTGGTCCCATGCAGCCTGTTGAGTACTTTGTCATGTTGTGATCTGTTTTGTGTTAATACCTTTGTGTAGTTTAATATATATGCATATGCCATTCTCCTGTATTTCACACTGCAAAACAAATCTACCCTCGGGTACAAATAAAGTCACTTGAACTTGAACACTTACAATGAAAATAAAACAAATCTTGTTTTTTATGAGCTATGTACTAATATTGTATGTCTGTGTGTGGGTTCTGCTCTGGAAAAACTTAGTACAGAGATCATTTATTTACCCTTAAAGCATTTTCATGTTGCACATTAGATGTAAGCATTGGATAAAGTGTACTTTTCTGTAACTTTCTGTCTGTAAAATACATATTTTTATTAGTATTTATGTAATCTAGTAACATAATTTCATAATTAATATCAATGAATTAACATTCTTAATAAATGACAGTAGAATAAGCACACATCTGATTGAGAAGTCAGAGTGTAACGACCTGGAATTTACACTTCATATTGGAGTCATCTGAAGTTTTGTGTGGCCATAAACGCATCACTGGCTAAGGTGAGAAAGAGCGAACGGCTACTGTTGATATGACAGAGAGTTGGTTTTGGCCTGGTTTGTATGACAGAACATTAACAGTTTTTCTAGGTAGAAGTTTTTTACTGATGTTTTTGGTGTGGTTACAGCCGACAAACAGTTTAGCTCAATAAAGTGATCGACGGAATCCCTGCTCCTAATTGAACAGTGCTGACAAACATTGTTTTATCTGTTCCGGCCGCTTGGCGTCACCTTTCACTTACAGTTGCATTGCAACATCCTACAGAACAATTTTTTTATTTTATTTCATTTATTTTTGTCCTGTCCAGCTTCTCTGGCAAATTATATTGTTGATGTAGATGCCCATATCGGCTGTACAAATTTACTTTACAAAAGAGAAGTGTGGGATACTTCTCTTCAATCAATCAATCAATCAATGTTTATTTATATAGCCCTAAATCACAAGTGTCTCAAAGGGCTGTACAAGCCACAACGACATCCTCGGTACAGAGCCCACATACGGGCAAGGAAAACTCACCCCAGTGGGACGTCAATGTGAATGACTATGAGAAACCTTGGAGAGGACCGCATATGTGGGTAACCCCCCCACCCCCTCTAGGGGAGACCGAAAGCAATGGATGTCGAGTGGGTCTGACATAATATTGTGAAAGTCCAACACATCAGCGAAAGTCCAGTCCATAGTGGGGCCAGCAGGAACCATCCCAAGTGGAGACGGGTCAGCAGCGTAGAGATGTCCCCATCTGATGGACAGGCTAGCGGTCCACCCCGGGTTGGGAGCAGAGTAGAAAAGAAAAGAAAAGAAACGGCAGATCAACTGGTCTAAAAAGGGAGTCTATTTAAAGGCTAGAGTATACAAATGAGTTTTAAGATGAGACTTAAATGCTTCTACTGAGGTAGCATCTCTAACTTTTACCGGGAGGGCATTCCATAGTATTGGAGCCCGAATAGAAAACGCTCTATAGCCCGCAGACTTTTTTTGGGCTCTGGGAATCACTAATAAGCCGGAGTTCTTTGAACGCAGATTTCTTGCCGGGACATATGGTACAATACAATCGTCAAGATAGGCAGGAGCTTGACCGTGTAGTATTTTATACGTAAGTAGTAAAACCTTAAAGTCGCATCTTAGGTGCACAGGAAGCCAGTGCAAGTGAGCCAGTATAGGCGTAATATGATCAAACTTTCTTGTTTTTGTCAAAAGTCTAGCAGCCGCATTTTGTACCAACTGTAATCTTTTAATGCTAGACATAGGGAGGCCCGAAAATAAAACGTTACAGTAATCGAGACAAGATGTAACGAACGCATGGATAATGATCTCAGCATCGCTTGTGGACAAAATGGGACGAATTTTAGCGATATTACGGAGATGAAAGAAGGCCGTTTTAGTAACACTCTTAATGTGCGACTCAAACGAGAGAGTTGGGTCGAAGATAATACCCAGATTCTTTACCGAGTCGCCTTGTTTAATTGTTTGGTTGTCAAATGTTAAGGTGGTATTATTAAATAGATGTCGTTGTTGAGCAGGACCGATAATCAGCATTTCCGTTTTCTTAGCGTTGAGTTGCAAAAAGTTAGCGGACATCCATTGTTTAATTTCATTAAGACACGCCTCCAGCTGACTACAATCCGGCGTGTTGGTCAGCTTTAGGGGCATGTAGAGTTGGGTGTCATCAGCATAACAGTGAAAGCTAACACCGTATTTGCGTATGATGTCACCTAGCGGCAGCATGTAAATACTAAAGAGTGCAGGGCCAAGAACCGAACCCTGGGGAACTCCGCACGTTACCTTAACATAGTCCGAGGTCACATTGTTATGGGAGACACACTGCATCCTGTCAGTAAGATAAGAGTTAAACCAAGACAAGGCTAAGTCTGTCATCCCAATACGCGTTTTGATACGCTCTAATAAAATATTATGATCAACAGTATCGAAAGCGGCGCTAAGATCAAGAAGCAGCAACATAGATGAAGCATCAGAATCCATCGTTAGCAATAGATCATTAGTCATTTTTGCGAGGGCTGTCTCCGTAGAGTGATTTGCCCTGAAACCGGACTGAAAAGGTTCACAGAGATTGTTAGACGCTAAGTGTTCATTTAGCTGCTGTGCTACAATTTTTTCGAGGATTTTCGAGATAAACGGAAGGTGGGACACCGGCCGGTAGTTTACCAGGACCTAACCTCGATCTTGATCGAGGTTAGGTCTTTTGAGTAGAGGATGAATAACCGCTTTTTTGAATGCTAGGGGAACAGTGCCAGAGGAAAGTGATAAGTTTATAATATTTAACACTGATGGACCTAGTAATACAAAAAGCTCCTTGATAAGTTTCCCAGGAATTGGGTCAAGTAAACATGTTGTTTGTTTTGTCCCATTTACACATTTTGACAATTCCTCCAATGTTATTTCATCAAAGAGAGAGAAACTATTTTGGAGGGCGGTATCCGTCGTATATACAGTCGTATTTGTGTTAATAGAACCCAGTTGTAGCTGAGATGCATTGTCTTTAATCTCTTTTCTAATGACTTCAATTTTCTTATTAAAGAAATTCATAAAGTCATCTGGTGAGTGGGTGGAGCTACTAGGAGGAGTCCCTTGTTGGGTTAGCGATGCTACTGTACTAAACAGAAATTTAGGATAATTTTTGTTGAGGTGGATGAGATTTGAGTAATATTTAGCTTTAGCTGAGGTAAGCATGCGTTTATAAGTTATTAAACTATCACACCATGCTTGATGGAAAACCTCAAGTTTAGTCGCACGCCATTTGCGTTCCAGCTTTCTACATGATAATTTCTGGGCTTTAGTTTCTTCTGTAAACCATGGAGTACGCCTTTTAGGGGCCCTTTTTAGCTTTAGCGGTGCTACAATATCAATGGTGTCGCGCAGGGCTTCATTAAAGTTGTTAGTGAGGTTATCAATAGAGCCCACATAATTTGGGAATGGTGCCATTACCGAAGGCAGTAGGTCAGTAAGAGTCGTTGTTGTGGCAGCATTAATGTTGCGGCTGCTATAGTAGTTATTATTATTATTATTAGTTTGTTGACAATGAGTCAGAACTTCGAATTTTATAAGGTAATGATCGGACATTACTTTAGTGTACGGGAGTATCGTAACTTTAGAGGTGGTGACACCCCTGACAAGCACTAGATCTATCGTATTACCGTTGCGATGCGTGGGTTCATTTATTATTTGTGTAAGACCACAGCTATCAATTATAGTCTGGAGCGCCACGCACGGAGGGTCCGATGGGGTATTCATATGGATATTAAAGTCCCCCATTATGATTATATTGTCGGCGTGCGTCGCTAGATCAGCAACAAACTCTGAGAATTCACTAATGAAGTCCGAATAGGGCCCAGGGGGGCGGTAGATAACAGCCAGGTGGAGAGGCAGCGGTGTGACAAACCTCAAAGTGAGCACCTCAAACGAGTTATATTTATTATTTAGGTTAGGTGTAAGATTATAGTTTTCATTATATATTAGTGCGACACCCCCTCCCCTTTTAAGAGGTCGGGCAACATGTGTATTGGTATAGTTAGGAGGAGATGCCTCATTTAGCGCAAAAAAATCGTCTGGTTTGAGCCAGGTCTCGGCGAGACCAACGACGTCAAGTTTGTTGTCTCTAATGACTTCATTAACTAATAACGTTTTGGAAGATAATGATCTTATGTTTAAAAAGCCCATATTATAGGTAGTGGGCTGTTTTGAGGATTTTTTGTTGAAATTATCCGAAGTAGCAATATTAATAATGTTGCGTTTATTATGCGTATTGCACTTTAAATAGTTTCGAGCATATCTAGGAATTGATACGACGGGGATATTCAGATTGTTTGCTTGATGTTGCGATAAACTGAACGCATCATAGTTAGCTACCTCAGTACAATGTATGTCTGCCTCTGACACGGTCACAAAAGAAAAAACATTATGTGAGTTGTGTTTTATTCTAAGAGAATTGCTATGTGTGCAGGGATTATCCAGCCTGACGCCGGCTAGTTCTAGTTTGAATGGCTTCTTACCCGGAGACTCCACGCTTCTTTGGTTAGCTTTTCTCTTTGTTGTTAGCCCAGCTCGGCATCCCCGCTTCTGCTTCCGCTCGCACCGCTTATGTCGTCTCCATTGGCGGTCACCGCTAGCACTTGACTCCGCTGCTACAAAGGCCGCTCGATGTAGCCCACGAAGTATTCCCATGCTAGCGAGGAGGTCCACCGTACATGCATCTTTCAGTCTATAACGACCCGATCCATCCACATCCAGAATTGTCTGTCGGTCGTATGTGATCACAGAGTGTTCACGCTTTGAGCCAGCCATGAAATTGACAGAAATGACGGGTGTTTTTTGCCAAATCGCTCTACACTCCCAAGAGCGTTAGCATAGCCGCAGCATACCATGCGCCGCCATCTTGCCTTATTATTGCCTTATTTGTATTTGACTTTATTAAATGTATTTATATTATCATTTGGTGCAGCCGGGTCGGAGTAGGAGGGGATAGAAAGAGGAAAATATTTTATTATCAGATTTAAAATTGTATCAGCAATCTGTCTGCTGTTGCACTGTTTGCATTTTAAGCAGGTGAAACACTGTGAGCTCTCTCTGTGCTACATAAAAATGTACTGTACTTATTTACTCTTAATATGTAAAAAAATATTTACCGTACAATCTATAGAAGCAAAATATTTACATATTTATCTATATGAGAGGCACATTGTGCTCTTTTTAAGGATCTACTGCAAAACCACTCATCAAAGATCCTCTATTAACAAAAGCACTGTCGTTTTTAAGACCTACTGCAAAAACACAAGTATGCTCAGTGGCATGTTATTAAGATCAGTTATAAAATAAATATGCTGCCTAATTAACGTTCGTAATAAATTCTCTCTTGGCTTTTTATATCTTTGTCAGTGTGTCATGAGCGCAGCACCTTCCTCATGGCCTCCAGCTGCATCTGGTTGCTGTCGTTGGCCGCCTGGAGCAGCTTCATCCTCTCTGCCAGGTCTTCCTCCTTCGCCATCTGCTTCTGCCGGACCTCCCTGCGCCTCAGCCTGGCCTCGCGATGAGGGGAAGGAAGCCCCAACCTCAGCAGCTGGATGCAAGTTTGAATGGCTGCCACAGGAGACACAGACTGACTCAGGAGCAGCACAATAAGCAGAGTCAGCAATGACAAATGAACTGCTGCCACCTTGAATCCACTCATGTTTCTTCTTTTTATCAGATGCGCTGATCTCAAAACTCTTATCAGGGCACTTGATGACGAAGAGACACTTCTTTGTTTCTTTGTCTGGCATAGACTTTAAAGAAGTGGCAGTCATCACTTTTTACACTTCACCTGTTCCAATTCTGAACTACATTAGATACAAGATGACTAAAATATACATATTGCATTGCTGTACCTCCACACAACAGTTCTGGTCCAGAGTGATATGTCCTTTCATATCCACAAGATCCTCACAAACATAGTAGGACAGTGAATTGGGTCGCAGGACAAACCAGCGCTCAGTCCAGTTCTTCCTCTTATGGCCCTTCTTCATCATGTAGCCCTTTAATACATGCAGACTTTAAGTCATATATGAAGCTTCATAGGGCATTAGACATTTCAACCCCACACAATAACCACATTAATTTGTGGCAGGCCGCAACAAATAGACTGGCACTACCTGTGCCAAGTGCATCGTTACCCCACTTCTAACCACAGCTCATTCGCACCTAATCTGACAGAGAATAAGAAGATGTAGAAGGATGAATCAGTGTTATCGACTTAAAGGACCCATAGCGTCCAGATGACCGAAAATTCACTAACAAATTCGCTTTATGTATTTTTTGCTTCTGAAAATTAATCTTGACAGTCTTTTCTCATAATATCAATTAGTTTTTGAGTATTCAGTAGATAACTAACTGTACTTGGAACGCCCCATTTTCATCGCCAGACTCGATATGTTGACCGCTCTTTTGTCATTTACAGAACTGGAGCCCATTTCCATGCATTGACAGTGGTAATAAAGACTTAAGCGTATTATTTTGATCAATTATTGCATGTTTTTGTCGCCCTGGTCCATGATTATTTCAAAACTGTTTCCTCATTCTCTTTCAGCATTCCTAAATAACCTTGAGGAAAGCATCAGTAGAAGAGGATGCAAAATACAATACTAGCGTCTTACCTTCTTTTTTGTCACGTTTACTAAGTAATTTTTCCATTGCGCTAGTCAATTTGACAGGAGAGGTCCATACTTTCCTCATATTTTCATTATTTGGAAATTTATGAAGGCTGACCCCTTCTTTAGTTGTATTGCTGCAACCTGCAACAAAGCATCTGGCAGCCATATTTGCCAATTCCTTTAAATGATGCGCAAAATAATGTGATTCGGAACAAAGATGCTACAAAAACACATACTACACAATAAGAAATGGCCTCCAGTCTTCTGTAGGTGACGTCAGTAGGCTGATGCACGCCCACTCCATTTTGGAGCTGAAAGTGTGATTTCCAAAATGTGCTGAAAAGTGTTAGAAAACACGCTTAAGATCACTATTTTGTCTATTTTGCGGTATTTTAGCTGTAGACATCATTTTAGGCCCAGAACTATGAAATAAGTGCCAATCTTGCCAGCATTAGAGGGGCTGTCTAACATACAGTATGTGATGTTATATTTAGCAAGTATTCAAATCCCTCTAGATACTTGGAGTGTAACGGTAAATGGCTTTGGAAAACAAACAAAAATAACAAGAACACCACCAACTAGCTTATAAGTGGTTTAACACAACAACTTTTTATACACTGTAAAAAAATTACCGTAAAAAATATGGCAAGCAATTGTTAAATAAATAGCAACAGTAAAACACCAAAATAGTTTATCACAGTAGTAAATGCGGTGGACTCCTGATAACCTAAATTACTATGGTTACAATACGTAGAAAACATGACTTTACTGTGAAAATAAAGAAAAATTGTACAATGCACTTGAAAATACTGTAATATCACAGGCATGCAAATAACTGTAAAATTTGCTGTATTATATTGTCTAAATTAAAGATTTTGCAGATTGTACATTTAGATTTACGGCATACCTAATTGTTTTAAGGGTTTGTGTTAAAGCATTAGTCTATAGTCAACTTTTTCTTGTATTTTGCCAAGTCGTTTAAGACACTGAGGGGTAATGTCTATGTGCTTCACTGTAAACTGCATCGAAATGAACCATGCTGTGTGCTGCAACTGACTGCAAGCAGCTATTTAACAGATTCGGAGGAATTCAAGCTCAGTTTTGATAGCTCACTTGAAGGAACATTTGCGGAAGGCCATGTTGTGAGTTGTCCAGGGAAAGCTTCTACAAATACTTCGAAGTTAAAATCCCCATGTACCGCTCACATGTCTCGGAAACACGGGCTTTTGGCAGATACTAGTATTGAAAAAAGGGCAGCACGGTGAAGCAGTGGTTAACGTTTGTGCCTCACAATGAGAAGGTAGTGGGTTAGATTCCTGAGCTGGGGGTCTTTCTGTGTGAAGTTTGCATGTTCTTTGTGACTGCGTGGGTTCTCCCCGGGTACTCCGGCTTCCTCCAAAGACATGCACCTGGGGATAGTCTGATTGGCAACACTAAAATTGGCCCTAATTGGTTTTACGCTAAATTTCAGGCAACCACAGCTGACAGTATTTTACCTTAAATTCTATAGTTTTTTTTGTAAACAAGTTAACAATATTCAGTTTTTCCATAGTTATTTACCGTAAACAAAAACAGTTATCAACTGTAAAATTATCAGATTCAACATTAATATACCATAATATCTTATAAATCATGAATGGGTTTTTTCCACAGTAAATTCCTGGCAACAGCTTCCAGTATTTTACCTTAAATTCTATAGTTTTTTTTGTAAACAGCTTAACAATATATATGTTTTTATCCATAGTAATTTACCGTAAACAAAAACAGTTATCAACTGTAAAATTAACAGATTCAACATCAACATACCGTGATGTCTCATATATCGTGACTGGGTTTTTTTCACAGTGAATTCCTGGCATCCACAGCTGCCTGTATTTTACCGTAGAATGTGCAGATTTGTCTATATTTTCGACAATGACTTCTTATATTAAAAATAAAATTACTTGTCGCTACGAAGAATTAGTCTGGCTTTCAGGTTGTAACTCACCGCTGTTTTGTACACACATACACAACCAGAGAGCGCACACACGCACAAAAGCTGTCCCAGAAAAGCAACTAACAATTTACAGTAATGTTGTTGTTACGTTTGAATATATCTTCAATGATAGCTAACGTTAGCAGCTAAAAACTGTCATTAGCTAACAACACACAAAGTTAATGTGTGTGCGTTATGTGTGGCATAGTTTACATGTTCAAAGCCAGAAGGAGATGGGCTATAATGCTTACACCACATTGCAAAGTCAGCTCCTTTAAGAAGATGTAATTCATCAATGCATTGGAAATGGTCAATGTGCATGTAATCATCAGTACCAACCTCCTTTTGCACGTCCAGTATGAGTTCCTGGAAGACCTCGTTGATGCCCATAGACACACTCGACCAGTCCATGCCCATGGTGAAGGCACCTGTTCCAACCAGTTGGATCATCTTCCACACAGTCATACAACTTCTCCTGTTCAGCTGGAGTTTGGAATCTAAAAACTTCTCCTCACTCCATTTGCTCCCCATAGCCTCAGTCAGCTTTTGCAGGAAGTACTCAACCTGAGGAGACACGAGAGCTGAAAACAACACAATAGGCACAAGAAGCAACAAGAAGAAGACTATGCTGCCTTTTTCACCTCCTCTGGGACAATGACAAGCGGGTACTTGTCTTCGGACAGAAAGTTGAAAATGCACCAGATTTTAAAAGCATCATAATTTGTGATGAGTATATTGTTGATGGAGATATTTTTCTTGTGGCACAGTGTCCAGCAGATCTTGTTGAACTCCAGCACATCAAAATCTTCTTGAACCTGCAATTGACAAGCAGAGGTCAGTACTTTCACGAAGATCTATCAATATATCTGCCTTAGAATACAACAATACTCATGTATGACTGATTCACACTACTATAAACTATAACCACAGTAATAAACATTGCCAAATGAATACCTCTCTGTCAGATGTATTATCTTTGGGAGAAGCGGGTAAAGCGCTCTTATCACATACCTTGTTACTGTTTGAGCAGATGTACTTAACGGGGACGGTGCTAAAGAATTTTAAAGATTTATTAATTTAATATAATATGTATTATGTACAATATTTATCATATTTTTGTCTTTTTTAGCATTACCGGAACTTATTTCCTGTGCGCATTGATTTTAGTGCCCATAGCAACACACCTTCTACATCTGGCAACAAATGTGTGTGTGTGTTCTAATTATGACAGACTTAGTAATAGACGACGAAGACGACTACTTTTGGACAAATGAGGATTCACAAACGCATCCTTTGGATCTACAGAGGATGAACTGTTGGTTATGGAAGCTAAGCAAGCCCGAAGAGAGTGTGAAAGGTTGAAGCAGACGGAAGCCAAGAGTGTCAGGATCAGCAAGGCTTGGTGTTGTAAAAGTGGATCTTGGAGCCAAGCTATCCCAACAGAAATGGAGTGCTTCACAATGTTATCATCGATGCAAAGGCTTCTTGTATCTGGCGAGGACGACATTGCTCAAAGAAACTGCATCACAACGAAAGACGAACTGATTGTGTTTGCGCTAACAAACCCTGCAGTGATAAAACTTTTTTCCACCTCCTCAAAATCAACTGGAAACCTTCCTGGCCAGCTGGACCAAACGGACCGCTGTCCATCTTTTAAGTCACTATAATATAAGATCATGATACATGCAGCAGATCATGCTTGTTATTACAACTACATACACTGTCGAGCTAGCAGTGCACAAACAAAACATGAAATGTGGGCTAATACTTTGTTTTACAGTCAGTAAAGATTGGTGTCCAATTGTGAGAAAGGCGATGTGCTACTACGCTAGATAAAGAGTTCCTCAGTGTTCGCTCTTACAATAACAATGTCGCTACAGCATAGTTATTATACAGGTTACGGAATGTAAATGAAGTATTGTTGGTGGTTTTTTGGATGCATTTTTGGAGTGATTTAGAGGCAAAAATTATTGTTCCAATTAGCAGCATTGCTCACCGCCTAAAACGAGCAGATTATTAATCAATTAATCAATCAAAGTTTACTTATATAGCCCTCAATCAAAAATGTCTCAAAGAGCTGCACAAGCCACGACGACAAATTAGAATGCAAAAAAAAAAACAAATAAAACATGTGTTCTTGTCTCTCATAAGGATTGTGAATGATAGGCAACATTCCCAAAAAAAAGTGCAATTTGCAGTGGCTACTGGGGCTCAAGTCACAGATATGATCTGAAAAACAACAAATCGAACTTTTGTATATGTGTAGGGGGAGAAAAAAACTCTCGGAAGTGACGTGCAGTATCAGAGTCCAACAGAGAGGCAGCAGCTGCGTAAAGTAGCCTGCATACAGCCTGCCTGAGCCTCCCCTGAAGAAGAAGTTCTTTAGCAGCAGTTTCTCTAAATGTGGGAAGACTATAAAAATGGGTGTTAGGAAGTTTTTTTTAAACAAAAAGTACAGCAACAGATTAACAACCACACCTGCTATGAAAAAACAGATGATTCTGGCGTGTGGATCTCGTTTGAAAAGTATTGGTCATTTCTCTGCTGGTTTGCTGAATATAGCTTACTATCAGTGAAGTTTTGGTACAAAGAAAGTGAATGATAGCAAGATAATGTTACATACGTGTTTACATGGAAAGAATCCAAACAACCTTTGATAATAATAATTTTCATTCATTAAAGCATAGTCATTTATAAGTGTAAATCAGTCCTTTTTGTCTGCTTTAATTGGAAAGTTTAGATGGCGTATCATCAATCCCAAATCGGCCCCTGGTACCCAATGAAGTGGCCAGTGGTTGTTTGTTTCTTTTCAGAAATGAGTGAGTGTGCTTGCTGAGAGCCACTAGTTAGGCCTCATTTTAATTCAAGTCAGAGCAGAGCACAGAGAAGCAAGAAAACAGCTTGCAAACCCAAACAAAGTCAATCATTTGCCTTCAAAATGTGTGAATAAGAACTCACTCGAGAAACAAAATTGCAGCCCAGCTTATTTGCAAGTTGTAGCAGTGGTCAGATATCTTTCTATATTACTAAAGACAAGGTTTTTCTTCAATTAGTGTACAAAATACTCTATTCATCCACCTTTTTACATATACTGTCATATGTATGAGTGTCATCTGGAGCTAGGTAACACATGTAATGTTTAGAAAAAACTGTTTTTATTCAACTTAGTAACTTGTTTAAATAATTGTAATGTTCTGGAGAAATATCAGTCTGGTTTTAGATATAACCACAATACAGAGACAGCTTTTTAAAATGTTTTAAACAGCCTCGGGTTAAATTAGGATTAACAAAGGGTCTCAGTGTTGCTTCTACTGGATCTTAAATGCAGTCTTTGACTCTGTAGCCCACATTATTCTTTTAAACTTACTCTAACATATTCGTTCCATTATTTTATATCAATTTATATATGTTTAATATATATTGTGTCAAATGATCAAGTTCATTGTGAACAATAAATTACAGTCATTTTTAGCACCTTATGTTTTTAATCAGTTAATCACATTTTGAATCTCGAACGTTACTGTCTCTGTATGCAAGTCGTCTCGCCCTCTTCTTGAGCTTGACTTGATTGGAATGTAGAATAATGGTTCATCACACCATGAAGTGCTCATTGATTGGCTGTCATTGTGTTGGCATGTTTCAAAGTAGCGCTTGCAGGACAGCACTTCCTTGTTTAAAGCGTCATCTTTATTGATAGTTTTGAAGCCCAAATACCTCCATATTGCGCTTCATGTACCCTCTTTATTAACCAGTAGAATTGCCTTTATTTGCCATTTTTCCTCTCCTCGCGGTTTCCCCTTTGTGCACTCTGCTGAGTATGTGCGCTCTGACACACTCAACATGCTCCTCTGCTCTGTGCGTCATGTGGATGAAAAACAGTACCGCTATTTTTTACAGGCAGTATAGTACCGTTTTGAATTCATCAGTAACACAGCACTTTATTAGTAGCAGAGTTTCTATTTTTGGCGGATCAATTTAGCAAAATTCAGCTTGTGCGGGACAGGAAGTCATACATAGATAAATCATCGACTTTTCAACAAGTCAAGTCGGTGTACATCACAGACAGAAAAGCACGGAGACGTTCCGCAGCATAGTCATAACGCATCCAGTGGAAATTTGGATCATGTGTCTTCTCCGCAGTGAAGACTCTGCAACTGAAAGCAAGTTGTTGGTCCAATGACTGTGAACTTTACTTTTCAAATTGATAAAGGTAGGTTGATATGCCTTCTTTGTAAGGCGTTTGGTGACCACTAAAGCAGCTCTAGCACATTGTTGCAACTGCAGTCACAGCTAACGTTAGCAGCGAAGATGTTAAATTTAGCAATCCATTGCATTAGCTCTTAGCCAAACTAAACTGGAGAATAACAACACGTGTGTGAGCAAGCGCTCAGGAGCCTATGAAACGCCGTCAGCCTTAGCACGCAAGTACTTGACCTCCCAGAAGAAGAAATAAGAGACATGAGGTCAGCATAACTGCTTTGTTCTTTATAGCCTACTAGAATGACTGATGCTATTTTGTCATCACTTTATTGTGTGATGATGAACAATAATATTTTTTAATGTTCTAATTTACCACAATATGATTGATGGGTCCGTTTTATATTATCTGAAGCAGAGGAAAAGCAAGTTCAACATTTAATACTTGCTTTTCTATTTCTCAGAAAAGTGTTTTTACTATCTTCATGTGAACTTCGGAACTTTATATGGACCTGATGTTTTATTTTAATAAATAACTACAACTGAATCATTTTAAGACAGTTAAAAACAAGAAAGTATTTTGGTTATATATCAATCCTTTGATCTGCCACAATGATGCAATGAATTTAAATGAAATTACCTAAATAAGTGTAGGGCTTTTCTTAGAATTTTAAGTGATGTTAAAGAGGAACTGCCCTTTTTGGGGGTAATTTTTCCTATCATTCACAATAATTATGAAAAGACATGACGACAGATGTATTTATTTAATGCACTCTTACTCTTAAATAAATGTATATAGATGCCTGCTTACAGCGGAGCCAATGGGATGTCCCCTATTCCGCCCATTAAACCCAATAAATAACCATCCAAAAAGCGCCAACAATACTCATTTTGTGACTTGAATACTAATAATGTATTAGTGATATTGATATTACAGGTGCGAACGCAGACAAACTATATACAGCGGCAAAATGTTATTCTCATAGCCAGACCTGTGTGCTTACTTCCGTACCTGACGGTTTCGGCTACAACTGTTGCCTTCCTCAGAGGTTGTCACGTGATGAGGAAGGCAACAGTTGTAGACGAAACCGTCAGGTATGGATGTAAAAACACAGGTCTGGCTATAACAATAACAAATTGCATACTTTTTTGAAGACTTAATGAACCTCTTTGGATTATACATAGCGGCGCACGTGATAACGAGGTTCCTCACTTCCTTGCTCGGCAAACTTAATTCTTGATCATAAATAATGCCTCTTGCCTGGATAGTAGAAGGAATGAAGACGTTTTCTGACTAGTTGGTACACTTTGACAGCCAATTTAGAAAGACACGAAAATATGCTTGGTTCCACCTCTCTTTTCTTTGCCAGGATTATGAGTTATTCTTCCTCAAAACGGGAATATAACAAGATTCTATCAGTCGGCATCCTATGACAGCAGACACTGTACGTGATGTAAGTGATGTTTTATTATGTTTATTGGCTCTCAAAGTCTGCAGTGAGTAGAAATCAATAATGTAGTTGGAAAAAAAAGCAAACGTGATGCGTTTTTGAAATTAATGATCAAATTACCACCCATCCATTTCTACCGCTTGTTGCTCCTGGGTCGCACATAAATATTAAATGTTATTATAAATGTGCCTCTTACTACATTACATTTATACTTACATACTGTATATAAAACACTAATGGAGGTGTTTGGATGTTCTTTTAAGGGTTTCATAGGCAGAATAGAGCAGCTCCATAATCTCTATTGTAAGCGGACAGGGAGAAAACCACACGTAATAGTTGTACACAGAATTGACATCTCTTCATAAAGGAAGTGAACGAGAGTGTAAAAGATTACATCATCCAAGCACTGCGCAATGCAGGAGAGACTTTGAGTGACGGCTTGCTGGTTGCAACGATTTTAAAGACCCTACCTTCTCTGTTTATGTGACACAGTGTGATGACAAGTTAACATTTGCTGAGTTTAAAACAAATATCAGGAGTTTTAAGAGCACAGAGAAGTTTGGTGCTGTTAGCGTTGGAGAAGACCGCTTGATGAAACCTCAGCTCCTTATTCGCCGCATCAGAATGGGACAGGTGAAAGAACCTGGATAACCTTGTTGGAAATGGCAAGATGCATGCTGACTGTGAGCAAATTACCAAAAGAGTTGTGGACGTACGCAGTCCAAACTGCTGCAGTTATAAGAAATAGATGTTGCAACAAACGAATGGGGGAAGACACCGTCTCACTTATTAACTGGACAAAGACATGACTTTTGTGAAATGATTACTCTGTACTGTATTTGGTTTAGAGAGTTATGCATATAAATATGACAACAAAAAAGTTGGATACACATTGTGAAAAAGGGATATTTGTTGGTTATGAAGAAAACAGTCCTGCATATCTTGTCTTCTATCCAGAGACAAGAAGAAAATTCCAAAACAGGCAAGTAAAGTATGTTACAAAGAGCACCACAGAGTGTGAAACTCAGATGAAAGTACAAATCCCAAAACCAGTGAAGTCGGCACGTTGTGTAAATTGTAAATAAAAACAGAAAACAATGATTTGCAAATCCTTTTCAACCTATATTCAATTGAATAGACTGCAAAGACAAGATACTTAATGATCGAACTGGAAAACGTTATTTTTTGCAAATACTAGCACATTTGGCATTTTATGCCGGCAAAATGTTTCAAAAAAGCTGGCACAAGTGGCAAAAAGACTGAGAAATTTGAGGAATGCTCATCAAACACTTATTTGGAAACATCCCACAGGTGAGCAGGCTAATTGGGAACAGGTGGATGCCATGATTGGGTATAAAAGCAGCTTCCATGAAATGCTCAGTCATTTGCAAACAAGGATGGGGTGAGGGTCACCAATTTGTGAACAAATGCATGAGCAAATTGTTTAAGAACAACTTTTTGCAACCAGCTATTGCAAGGAATTTCGGGATTTCCCCATCTACTGTCCGTAATATCATCAAAAGGTTCAGAGAATCTGGAGAAAATCACTGCACGTAAGCAGCCAGGCTGAAAACCAACATTGAATGCCATTGAGCTTCGATCCCTCAGGCATCAAAAAGCAACATCAGTGTATAAAGGACATCACCACATGGGCTCAGGAACACTTCCGAAAACCACTGTCAGTAACTACAGTTGATCGCTACATCTGTAAGTGCAAGTTAAAACTCTACTATGCAAAGCGAAAGCCATTTATCAACAACACCCAGAAACGCCGCCAGCTTCGCTAGGCCCGAGCTCATCTAAGATGGACTGATGCAAAGTGTAAAAGTGTTCTGTGGTCAGACGAGTCCACATTTTAATCTGTTTTTGGAAACTGTGGACGTCGTGTCCTCCGGAACAAAGAGAAAAAGAACCATCCGGATTGTTATAGGCGCAAAGTTCCTAAACCTTTACTGCATGTTGTTTTAAAAGGAAAGGCCATGTAACACAGTGGTAAAAATGCCCCTGTGCCAACTTCTTTGCAATGTGTTGCTGCCATTAAATTCTAAGTTAATGATTATTTGCAAAAGAAAATTACGTTTCCCAGTTCGAACATTAAATATCTTGTCTTTGCAGTTTATTCAATTGAATGATTTGCAAATCATTGTATTCTGTTTTTATTTACAAATTACACAACGTGCCAACTTTACTGGTTTTGTATGCATGATCACCTTAAACAAGGAAGCGAGATGAGACTCAGCGTCCAGAACCAAGCATGACAAAAGTAATCTTAAAGACATAAAAATAGAGACGTGTAACCCTGATGACACAAACTTAAAAAGTGAAAGTGACCAGTTTACACTATCCAAAGAGAGAGAAGACACCCTGATTTTTATACAGACTAGAAGTGTGAAATCAAATGTGATGAGGAGCAGGCACAAACAAATATTGATTATTGTTATAGAGTTGTATGTTATGTACCCCAAATATTGAAGGAAGCCATGAGCTCACCAAAAGCAGAACAATAGGTTGAGGCCATGAAGAGAGACATGGGTTCGCTGATGGAAAACCATACATTTACCTTAACATAACCTGAGCGTAAACATGCAGTGAAGGGCAGATGGGTTTACACTATAAAAATAAATCCTGTTGAGACAATTTATAAGACTAGATATGTGGCAAAAGATTATAGTCAAGTGGCTGGTAGTGATTATAATAAGATGTTTCGTCCTACTGCTGATATAACGTCTGTACGTGTTCTAATGCAGCTTGCAGCTCAGTATGACTTAAAATTACATCAAATTGATGTCCAAACTGCTTAGCATGCACCTATACACTGAACTTGATATGGAACAGCCTGAAGGGTTTGAAGTAGAAGCCATTGAAAGCTGGGGGGAAATGATTGTGTAAACTTGCAGTAATAAGTCACTTTATGACATAAAATGCTGCACAAGTTCCTTATTGAAAATGAGTTCCTCCAAAATTCAGCTGATTGTTATGTTTACAGTAAACAAATGAAAAGGAGAGGGTTTTATTGATCATATGGTTTGATGACATTCCTTTTGAAGCAAGTGATGGGGGAAACACTCAAAAGTGTGAAGGAAGTGTTAGCAGCTGAATTCATAATTAAATATCTTGGAAAACTTTGACATTTTCTGGGCATTGATTTTGCTCAGAAGGAAGGCAAGATTAAAATTAATCAGAAGATTTACCGGTACATTATAAATGTTTTGGAGAGATTTGACATGACTCACTGTATACCAGGAGAAACGCCGTGTGAAAACAAAGTGAAATTTGACAATGAGGGGGAACCTGTTGATCCAAAAATGCATCGGGAAGTAGTTGGAAGTTTAATCTATGTAATGACGTGTTATCGACCCGATTTAAGCTTCATTGTTAGTAAAGTGTCACAACATCTATCTGAACCGACAGAACAACATTGGATAGCAGCTAAACATGTGTTGAGGTACTTAAAGGGTACTGTACCAGGAATTGTTACAAGAAAAATGGTGATCTGAAACTTGCAGCATATAGCAGCAGACCAGAGTGACAGATGAAGTGTGACTGCAGGTTTCTGTTTGTTTGTCTGAGAGAGGGTCCATTATTTCTTGGAAATCAAAGAAACAATCCATAGTTGCTTTATCTACTTGTGAAGCTGAATACGTGGTGTTCCCACACGGGAAAAGCAAGCATCTGCTCCATTTACTGAGTGAAATGGACAATGGACATGAATATGCAACAGTAACAATTTTTGCGTACAATCAAGATGCTATTGCCCTTGCAAAAAATCATGTGTCGTCAAACATGTAAGCACAATATGACATTAGATATAGGTCCATCAGTGTTAAATATTATAAACTTATCACTTTCCTCCGGCACTGTTCCCCTAGCATTCAAAAAAGCGGTTATTCATCCTCTGCTCAAAAGACCTAACCTCGATCCTGACCTCATGGTAAACTACCGACCGGTCTCCCACCTTCCGTTTATTTCCAAAATTCTCGAAAAAAACTGTTGCACAGCAGCTAAATGAACACTTAGTGACTAACAATCTCTGTGAACCTTTTCAATCCGGTTTCAGGGCAAATCACTCTACGGAGACAGCCCTCGCAAAAATGACTAATGATCTATTGCTAACGATGGATTCTGATGCGTCATCTATGTTGCTGCTTCTTGATCTTAGCGCCGCTTTCGATACCGTCGATCATAATATTTTATTAGAGCGTATCAAAACACGTATTGGTATGTCAGACTTAGCCTTGTCTTGGTTTAACTCTTATCTTACTGACAGGATGCAGTGCGTCTCCCATAACAATGTGACCTCGGACTATGTCAAGGTAACGTGCGGAGTTCCCCAGGGTTCGGTTCTTGGCCCTGCACTCTTTAGTATTTACATGCTGCCGCTGGGTGACATCATACGCAAGTACGGTGTTAGCTTTCACTGTTATGCTGATGACACTCAACTCTACATGCCCCTAAAGCTGACCAACACGCCGGACTGTAGTCAGCTGGAGGCGTGTCTTAATGAAATTAAACAATGGATGTCCGCTAACTTTTTGCAACTCAACGCTAAGAAAACGGAAATGCTGATTATCGGTCCTGCTAGACACCAACATCTATTTAATAATACCACCTTAACATTTGACAACCAAACAATTAAACAAGGAGACTCGGTAAAGAATCTGGGTATTATCTTCGACCCAACTCTCTCGTTTGAGTCACACATTAAGAGTGTTACTAAAACGGCCTTCTTTCATCTCCGTAATATCGCTAAAATTCGTTCCATCTTGTCCACTAGCGACGCTGAGATCATTATTCATGCGTTCGTTACGTCTCGTCTCGATTACTGTAACGTATTATTTTCGGGCCTCCCTATGTCTAGCATTAAAAGATTACAGTTGGTACAAAATGCGGCTGCAAGGCTTTTGACAAAAACAAGAAAGTTTGATCATATTACGCCTATACTGGCTCACTTGCACTGGCTTCCTGTGCACTTAAGATGCGACTTTAAGGTTTTACTACTTACGTATAAAATATTACACGGTTTAGCTCCAGCCTATCTCGCCGATTGTATTGTACCATATGTCCCGACAAGAAATCTGCGTTCAAAGAACTCCGGCTTATTAGTGATTCCCAGAGCCAAAAAAAAGTCTGCGGGCTATAGAGCGTTTTCTATTCGGGCTCCAGTACTCTGGAATGCCCTCCCGGTAACAGTTAGAGATGCTACCTCAGTAGAAGCATTTAAGTCCCATCTTAAAACTCATTTGTATAATCTAGCCTTTAAATAGACCCCCCCTTTTTTAGACCAGTTGATCTGCCGTTTCTTTTCTTCTCTCCTCTTCTCCCCTGTCCCTTGCGAGGGGGAGTTGCATAGGTCCGGTGGCCATGGATGAAGTGCTGGCTGTCCAGAGCCGGGACCCCGGGTGGACCACTAGCCTGTGCATCGGTTGGGGACATCTCTGCGCTGCTGACCCGTCTCCGCTCGGGATGGTTTCCTGTTGGCCCCGCTGTGGACTGGACTCCCGCTGATGTGTTGGATCCACTGTGGACTGGACTTTCACAATGTTATGTCAGACCCACTCGACATCCGTTGCTTTCGGTCTCCCCTAGAGGGGGGGGGGTTACCCACATATGCGGTCCTCTCCAAGGTTTCTCATAGTCATTCACCGACGTCCCACTGGGGTGAGTTTTTCCTTGCCCGTATGTGGGCTCTGTACCGAGGATGTCGTTGTGGCTTGTACAGCCCTTTGAGACACTTGTGATTTAGGGCTATATAAATAAACATTGATTGATTGATTGATTGATTTTGTCTGTGGTGGGGGGAAAAAAGTATTCATTACCGTCCAACTGCAAAATTGGTAGCTGTCATTTTCACCAAGTCTGTAACTAAAATGAGAACGGACAATTTTGCATCTTTTCTTTTTTAAATATAAGTAACTAGATATGGAGAAATGTGTAATGCACCATGTTGCATCCTGTCAAATCAAGAACAAGTGGGAACTTTTATTGTAAGTTCTTGCTGACTATTGGTCTGACTCTGGGTGTAAGTGGAGCGAACACACCGGTGCGCCTAATTATCAATAAATGACTGCAACTGGTTAATGCTCTGTGCGGTTGGCTCTAGTGTGTGAATGTTGTGAAGTGAAGTGAATTATATTTATATAGCGCTTTTTCTCAAGTGACTCAAAGCGCTTTACATTGTGAAACCCAATGTCCAAGTTACATTTTTAAACCAGTGTGGGTGGCACTGGGAGCAGGTGGGTAAAGTGTCTTGTCCAAGAACACAACGGCAGTGACTAGGATGGCGGAAGCGGGGATCGAACCTGCAACCCTGAGGTTGCTGGCACGGCCGCTCTACCAACCGAGCCATACCGCCCCGTCTGTCGATCTGTGTTGGCCCTGTGATGGGGTGGCAACTTGTCTAGAGTGTACCCCGCCTTTCACCCGAATGAGGGCTGAGATAGGCTCCAGCAACCCCGTGACCCGAAATGGACTAGCGGTACAAAATGGATGGATGGGTTTGTTGTCCTCCGGCGATTCTATCCATCCATCCATCCATCCATCTTCCTCCGCTTATCCGAGGTCAGGTCACGGGGGCAGCAGCCTAAGCAGGGAAGCTTTTGTTGTCCTCCGGCGATTCTAGCTCTTCCTAAAATGTCCATGCTAACAGCATGTAAAACTGATATTTATTTATCGCTCCAGAGTACAGGTGAGACAGAAATTGTATCTTGATGTTTCCGTATGTTTGCATGTATGGAACAATTGACAATAAATAATCTTACATGCACTATGGCTCACCTTGTCAATAATGATGTGTTGAGGTAGGGCAAGTATCCTTGTTTGGAGAGAGGCCCTTTATCGTCATCTTTAAAATGCTCTTCAAGAGCCAAGGGGTCATGGGGGATCTTCATGATGGTGCACAGGCTGTGGGACAAGCACCTGAAGAATATGAAAACTAAAGCAACGAGAACATGATCCACCCATATGCAAAAAAAAAAAAAAAAAAAACACCCAAAAAACATGGACACTTTTGCAAGCATGACTGGCCAAGTGAAATAAACACTTGGCTGTGTTTCATATTGTCTTAATAATATTGTAGACACTTCAGGGTCGATGATTTACTAACAGAAAAAGACATGCATAAATCAAACATGACCAGAATGAATGACGCAAGAATGTAAAAATAACACCCACGTCTTTGTAGTGACTAAAAATGGTGCCTTGGTCTCAGTATGATGCAGTGCCATTCAACAAGCACAAGACAAAACAGAGTATATGTATTATTGTAATGGCAGTTTCCTAATCGCATTGGATGTCGTTAGGGGTGCAGGTGTACCTAATGAAGTGAGTGTAGTAAACATTGTAAACGCTGAACGTCGATCCAAAGCTAACTAGATGAACGTTCATTTCAGTAATCAATTTGTTAAAGAGGCAAACTTGTCACCATGAATCAATTTAAGTGGACCCCGACTTAAACAAGTTGAAAAACTTATTCGGGTGTTACCAATTGGTGGTCAATTGTACGGAATGTGTACTTTACTGTGCAACCTACTAATAAAAGTCTCAATCAATCAATCAATCAAAACCATCAATTATCCTTTAAATATGTGCATTCACGATTCTACGGTTATCATTAGACTTTTCCTCTTTGCTGTCACAATTGGCACAAAAACCTGTTAAAAAAAACTAGGGGTGTCAAAAATAACGCATTGTGACTATACACAAAAATTGATTTATATTGGAACTTTTATTAGTAGATTGCACAGTACGGTACATACTCCGTACAATTGACTACTAAATGGTAACACCCGAATAAGTTTTCAACTTGTTTAAGTCGGGGTCCACGTTGATCAATTCATGGATCACATTAATCATGTATAAACACTATTTAACCACGCAATTTATTTTGACAGATGCTCCTTTACCTTAACTGCAGAGTGTTACCAAAAGGCGACACAAGTCAGTGATCAGGTCAATGCAGGCACGTGCATACATAGGGCCCTATGGGTGCTTGAGCCCCTGCCCTTTTTTGCCTCGTCTTAAAAAGTGCCCTCTGCCTGTGTTTTTTTTTCTTTAAGCCAACATTAATAAATTCTTGTCAGGGATGTAAAAAAAACAGCGGTACAAAAACTCAACGTTTTCTTGTAATACCGGGTTGTTTGAGCCTGCCGCTTGAGAGAGAGAGAGGAGAGAGAGAGAGGAGAGAGAGAGAGGAGAGAGAGAGAGAGAGAGAGAGAGAGAGAGAGAGAGAGAGAGAGAGAGAGAGAGAGAGAGAGAGAGAGAGAGAGAGAGAGAGAGAGAGAGAGCGAGGAGGAGAGACAGAGAGATATGCGCCCCTGAGACGTGACAGTGGAGCAACTTGAACCTGTGAGTTATGTTATAGTGTAGTCGCCGTCCACTTATTCAGTCATCTAATATGGGTAATATTTCAGAAAAACGCTGTATTATTCTATTATTCAATGTGTCAGCTTCTGTTTTTGCCGGACGTCGGAGCACGGCGCATCAATTGAGCACGGCACATCAAGTCCGCACAGAGCAGAGCGGATCTGCGGGACAGGAAGTAGTGTACAAAATAAAAACACCGGGTTAATTTTCAAAATAAAATGCACTGTGTTTACGGCGGATAACATTTTTCTCACAGTAGAGTTTAGATATAAAGTTTTATTGTGACTTTGCTATTACTGTGTGGGTTAACAAAAATAATAATGATAATCATAATAATAATAATAATTTCAGCATTCTGGGGATATAAGATGTAGGTTATCTGTTAGGAATATTACCATCTGTATTTAAACTTCATTCATGTTGATTATGCCTGCAGCACAATGCCAAAAAAAGGAAAGGATACAGCCCTCTACTGGCCCCTGGTCCATATTTTGGCCCTGTATTGCATTTCAGTTGTTTAGTCTGAGCATTAAGTGAGGAAAGACCATAAGTTACAACTTGATGGTGTTTTCATCAAGTTAAGGGAAGAAGGACAGATTTTCACATTGAAAGTTTTTTCCATTTGGGTATTTATTTTTGTATTTTTTTTCAAAGTTCATGTTGCACTGTTCAATGTTCAATTGATTGATTGATTGATTGATTGAGACTTTTATTAGTATGTTGCACAGTGAAGTACATATTCCATACAATTGACCACTAAATGGTAACACCCGAATAAGTTTTTCAACTTGTTTAAGTCAGGGGTCCACTTAAATTGATTCATGATACAGATATATACTATCAGATATATACTATCATCATAATACAGTCATCACACAAGATAATCACATTGAATTATTTACATTATTTACAATCAGGGGTGTGGAGGGTGGGGGTAGGATATGGACAGCAAGAGAGAGAGAGAGAGAGAGAGAGAGAGAGAGAGAGAGAGAGAGAGAGAGAGAGAGAGAGAGAGAGAGAGAGAGAGAGAGAGAGACGAGAGAGAGAGAGAGAGAGAGATCAGAAGGCATAAGAAAAATATCTGCATTTGATTGTTTACATTTGATTATTAGCAATCCGGGGAAGGTGTTAGTTTAGGGTTGTAGCTGCCTGGAGGTGAACTTTTATTGCGGTTTTGAAGGAGATAGAGATGCACTTTCTTTTATACCTGTTGGGAGCACATTCCACATTGATGTGGCATAGATAGAGAATGAGTTAAGACCTTTGTTAGTTCGGAATCTGGGTTTAACGTGGTTAGTGGAGCTCCCCCTGGTATTGTGGTTATGGCGGTCATTTACATTAAGGAAGTAGTTTGACATGTACTTCGGTATCAGGGAGGTGTAGTGGATTTTATAGACTAGGCTCAGTGCAAGTTGTTTAACTCTGTCCTCCACCTTGAGCCAGCCCACTTTAGAGAAGTGGGTAGGAGTGAGGTGTGATCTGGGGTGGAGGTCTAGAAGTAACCTGACTAGCTTGTTCTGAGATGTTTGGAGTTTAGATTTGAGGGTTTTGGAAGTGCTAGGGTACCAGGAGGTGCATGCGTAATCGAAAAAGGGTTGAACGAGAGTTCCCGCCAGAATCCTCAAGTTGCTTTTGTTGACCAGAGAGGAGATTCTGTAGAGAAATCTCGTTCGTTGGTTAACCTTTCTGATTACCTTGGTTGCCATTTTATCACAGGAAAGGTTAGCCTCTAGAATGGAACCTAGGTAGGTGACCTCATCTTTCCTGGTGATAACAATGTCACCCACTTTTATGGTGAAGTCATTGACTTTCTTAAGTTTGATGTGGGACCCAAACAAGGATGGATTCCGTTTTACCCAAGTGTATGGATAGCTTGTTGTCAGCGAGCCAGGTGCAAGTTCTACAGAGCTCAGCACTGAGGATTTTCTCCACCTGTGACTTGTCCTTGCCGGATACCAGCAGGGCAGAGTCATCCGCAAACAAAAACAATTCACAGTTGCATGCCGATGACATGTCGTTTATGTATATTAGGAACAGTAAAGGTCCCAATATACTGCCTTGGGGACTCCACAGCTCACCGAGAGGGGGGGGGACACGGTGCCGTTCACCTCTACCACCTGCTCCCTCCCCTCCAAGTAAGACTGCATCCAGCTCCAAGAGGTTTTGTTAAATCCGATTGCTCTGAGCTTATCCAACAGTATAGCGTGGTTAACGGTGTCAAAGGCCTTCTGGAAGGTCCAGCATGACCATGCCGCAGTATTTGCCCGCGTCCCCACCTCATGTTTGATGTGGTCGGTCAGATAGAGAAGGCATGTGTCAGTGGAGTGGTTAGTTCTGAAGCCGGATTGGAATTTGTACATGAGTTTATTAGTGGCAAGGTAACTATCGACCTGTTCATAACCTATTTTCTCCATTACTTTCAAAATGGAACTGAGAATAGAAACAGGTCGGTAGTTGCCAGGTTCCAATTTGCTTCCTTTTTTAAAGAGGGAGTTACTCTTGCTATCTTAAAATGTTTTGGTACTTGGCCTTGTGTAATTGATAGGTTTATTATGTGCGTGATATTAAATATTAAAGTGCTTATCTTTAACAATAAATAGCCTAATAATTAACCAGTGTTTGTTGCTTTTCATGTCTTCCAAGCCTATGATAATGTGAATTAACTCATTATGACCATAATTTTGTTGACACAAAAGAAATGGCAATCACTTTTACCTACAAAGGACACACAGCTAAGTAGTTAGCTTCCTATTAGCAAATTAATTTTACATTAATTTCCATATTGTGTAAAGGACCAAAAAAAAAATGCCTGCCCTTTTCTGACTTTGAGCCCCTGCCCCTCTACAATCATGTGCACGTCCCTGGGTCAATGCATAGGTCAGTGCAAGAGGACCAAGTGAAAATACTTGTTTAGGGGTGCCTAAACGTTGTTTTCAAGGGCCAAAGGAAACGTGCCAATCGGCCGTGTGGCAAACACAGCGATGTTAAGCGTAGAGCAGCACAATGAGTGAAGAGTTTAGAGTTAGACCCATTTATAAAGGTAGTGGCGATCATCACGCTTGATTGATGGAAACTAGTTAGCCTCAGGCTCAATGGTTTAGTGAGCTTGAAAGAGGTCATTATGAATATGTATTGAATTTGGAAAACCACCCAGTGGTGAGACAAACAAAAACTCTGCGGGGAAAATTAGGCCCCCGGGGCCCACTTTGGGCACCCCTGCTCTTAACGATTGTGCTCACTGACAAATTTGACCTTAAAATACACCCAGATTGGACTTTAGAACAAACTTTTGCAATTTTTGAGCAAATAAATTATGTGCATTCAAGTAAAACATTTGGAATTGTTTTCCCTAGATGACATTCTGACAAAATTGCACTGACGTCCAAATAATGAGGTATTTTTTGATAATTTGCATTTTGCAAACTAGTGACAACCTGTGATTAATCATGAATACAAATTCAAGTGATTATCCGATTCATAATCATGACACATCACACTATTCATAATCATCACATAAGTGTCATGTTCTTGACTGAGAAACCTACCAAACTTATTTCATAGGAAAATTTTACCCTTTTTTGCACCAAAGTTGTAAAATCTTTTTTAAGTTGATATAACACTAAATCAGCCATAGTTTGTATATTATTCTATCATTCCAGTTAAACTAACTGTATTTTACTGCGGATATTAAAAGTAAAATCTTTTTTAAGTTGATATAACACTAAATCAGCCATAGTTTGTATATTATTCTATCATTCCAGTTAAACTAACTGTATTTTACTGCGGATATTAAAAAGTGACAAATATACATCTAACACTTTTAGCCAATCCATAATTCAGTACATTGCATCGAGCGATGGTGGTTCTTTTACAATCAAATGCATTTTATAACATCGTTAAATGAAACATGTATAAATAAGCAATAGGGTCACGGGTAATTAGTCAATTTCACATGAGCCAGTTTGGTAAACTGTACTGAACCTTATACTGTTTTCCTTCATTTCAAATATTTTTAAGGCCGTAATGGTCAAGTGTAAACAAATAGGATCACGGGTAATTAGTCAATTTCACATGAGCCAGTTTGGTAAAACTGTACTGAACCTTATACTGTTTTCCTTTATTTCAAATATTTTTAAGGCCGTAATGGTCAAGTGTAAACAAATAGGAGTTATGTTGGCTTGTAACCAGCGGTGGCAGCCCACCCTCATGACGTGAAATAACCAAAGTTGGAAAATTGCTACGGTCATAATTCTCACCTTCAACTGAGACTTGGACACTTTTCCACGCTGGTCCACGTCGAGGGCTGTGAAAACGTGCCATATGGACTTCAAGAGTTCTTCGCGGAGCCACATTTTGTTCACAACTAACACTGAAGTGAGACTATACTGCTTGTGTGCGACTTGAGTTCAAGTTGGGATGTGCCCTCGTCTGCTGCCAATTAACAAGTGCACAATAGCGCCACCCTACGTTCACTTTTTAGAACACAGCCACTGGTTATAACGGTCGGTGGTTCCTGGTTGGAAAAAAAACTTCTATGACAATTAACCACAGGTGAGTATATGGATTTTAATGACTAGTGTAAATTAAAACAAAAAATGTCGGTGTAATGAAACACACTGATCATACAATCCCTTAGCTTTTTTTCTTTTAATATGTCGTTATATAGATGGTTCATCCATACACCAACCAAAAGCTTGAGACCTTCGCGCGAAGTTCAATTGTACATGCTTCAGTAATGTAATCAGTTGTACTTTCAGTGCTCATCAACACGTCCTGTAGCCATACTGAACACAGACAACATTCTCTTCTTGCACAATCTCTAATGTTAGCCCCTAATCTTCTCTGGATGCAGACGACCAGCCATGGCTCAAGTCGCTCGCAAAGTAACAAGATTTACAGCTGAGTTCAGTTTAAATAGTCCTCAATTTAAAAAAATGCAGTCTATACAGAAGGCTAGGAGACCTGAACAATATGAAAGTGCTAGTCATTAATTTACAGAGATCAGGCATCACATAGCGCTATGAAGTATCCAATATGCTACATATGAATACAGTTGACACCTTATAAATGCCTCTGGTTGCCTTTCAAGGCTACTTGAAAAAAATCAATAACCTTGGCTTGTATGTACATAAACTAGATTGTTTATGCAGAAAACAAGAGATAACAACCACTACCAGAGGAATAATCTTATTATGGCCGTGTGGCCACGACAGTGATAATGTAATATTTAGTCCCATTATCAATTCCTTAAATGTTAATCCCTCAATTTTGTTTAAGTGGGAAATAAACAGGCGCATTGTTGTCGTGACAGTCGCCCCTCCTGGACTCCAGAAGACAGTGTTGTTCAGAGCATTTCCTCTTGCATCGCAGCTCAAGTTCTTGGTTTGTTTGTTTCCCCCAGCCATTGGTTGCATTTTGGTTGCTCTCCACGTCTTCTCGTGCTATTTCCCCATTTGATAAAATTGAAGAATGACGGAGAAGAACCAGTTCTGGAACCACTACTTAAGGGAACAACACAAGCTTTTTTTCTCACTTCACTACAATCAGTCACAGAGTAATAAAAAGAAGAGCGGGTGACTCAATTCATTCCTGGCGCAGTGCCTCCAAAGTCAAAGTAGGTGGTACCACTGGCGCTGTGAACCTGTACCCGCCGTGTTTCTCGATCATCTTGGATTCTGAAAGTTGGAAAATGAAATCAGTGCTAGGGCCTTGAGATTACTTTGTATTAAAAACCTAAACAATAAAATAAAAACACCTGCAAGTATGCTGTAAAAAGTGATAAAATTAATGTTGACATTAAGCCAAGCTCTCAGCCAGAGGGGGTGGAGCTTATTCCCCTCTGTTTCAGGCTATGGAAACATAAAAAAGGTAGGATAAAGTATTTTCATGTAATCGTGACATATGCATAAGAACACCGATATGCAGTAACAAAATGCTGCTAAAAGCAGCTTTTTAATGCACTCTGAATCGATCTGAGAGTGTGCAGGTGTACCTAATGTTGTGACCGAGTGAATTTATATAATGTTTATGACAGGGGTCTCAAACATGCGGCCCATTGCGGCACACAAGATGTTATTTTGCGGCCCCCACCTTAATTTGAAAGTTTAATGTTAGTGGCAGCGTTGTGTGCGGAGCTGAATTAATCGACCAATCACGGTGTGGTATATGGCTCTCGAGGGCCGAACATAGACGTCACTTGCATCTCTCTCTCTCTCTCTCTCTCTTCCCCCCCCCCCCCCCCCCCCCCCGGGGAGACGAGCGGTCCGGTAGCTTCGAAGGCTCCGCCGAAGACCGAGCGACAATACAAAACTATGGTGCACTGGACCCCAGCGCTGATACTCCGACAGAGTCGCTGGGCGAATCGGACGTGTAACAAGTTAGTCGTGATGTTAGCCCGTTCGAGGCTAATTGCGCTACCGTAACGGTAAACTCCACGGCGAGCCCCTCTCCATCTCAGTTATGCGAGAGGAAAGCGCCGCCAGGTTTTCTAGCAGCAAGAGTAGGCAAAAAAGCCATGTTCAAGTTAACAGATTTATTTATTGTTATTTCTCAACATAGTAAGTGTGTTGTCTGTGTAATTGTAATAAATGCAGACAAGGCGTGTTGGCTGAGTTCTCAACATTTACTCACATAGCGTGCTCATAACCACATTCTAGCTGCAGACATGGCGACATACAACCTTCACCGGGGCTACCGCGCATGCTCGTCACTACTGTTGCATGCTGGGTAGTGTAGTTCTTATATTCCTTAGCTCATAACATCACAGTAAGTATGTGTATACATTGTTGCTGACTGGAGAAAACAAATTATTATTATTATTTATGACTGATTTATTTACTTCACTCTCATTTTGTTTCATTTATATTTTGATTCGATCTTGTGTTGAAATAAAAATAGACATTTAAAAATATTTTTTAAGAAATATTTTCTTGCGCCCAACCTCACCCAGACTCCTGCATCCAGTGGCCCCCAGGTAAATTGAGTTTGAGACCCCTGGTTTATGAAGTGTATTTGGACCGTGTCTCCGGAAAAAAATAGCAGCGGCGACTTCAAGATATATATTTATTAAACAGTGTACCATTTTAAAATATATATTATGATATTTCGGAGAAGGTAGGGCGTGATTTAATTTGCAATCTGAGTACGCCTCCAAAATCGAACATCTTGCAGAGTCCAAAAACGGTTAAAAAAGTGACTTGGAGCAAAATTGACACCAAAGTATATCCAATACAAGTTAAGACCACAAGGATTGTTTTAAATGTAGGGGAAAAAATCGTATGTCCGTTATAATTGTAAGTGGAGAATTACAATGCTCACCATGTGCTGCTTGTCTCTGGTCTGCAAGTGTACCAATGTCATGAAGCTGTTTGCCTTGCTCTTCATCAAGGACTTGAGTTAGCGCCTGGTACCACGCTGGGTCACGTGACTGAATATCTAAACAAAGGTCATAAAGAATTATTGAACACTGGTTATGCACAGCTTACATCAACACTATTCTGTCATTCGGATTTAAAGGGAGCGTTCAATCAAATGTCTTACTTTGTAGTATGGCTTTAAAGATCTGATACTCGTCCACAAAGTTGTCCGTCATCATCGACAGCGGTCGTGTAACCCTCTAGTGCCGTCCTCCTCAGCATCGTCTTCCTCCCAGTCTTCGTCGTCTCCATCCTCTCCTGCCTGCTTGGCAAGCATCTCTAGATATTCCTGACCTTCATCATCAATGTCGTCCTCATCACTGCCGAGCTCAGCTAAATTTAGATAAAATTGTGAAGATCAGATTTTAGTTTCACAAAAATACAAGAATGATCCCAGCAGAGGAGCAATATGGCAATAAAAAAAACCTTAAAAGAAAAATGTTACCATTCTCATCGTCCTCTTCCCCGTCTTCATCCGTCATCGTCGTCGTCCTCATTCTCGTGCTCCGCACGGCAGGCATACGCCCTCTTGAGCCCGCTGAATAGCAGGATAGCTGCTGGAAGAAGCTGCCCAGCCACCTGATTGATGGCCTGGGGCCTGTGCTCTAGGTCAATGAGGGCACATAAGCCCAGGATGCACATTTTCCTGTCGTGAAGCCTGTTTGGAAAATACATGTATTAAAAATATATATTTCCACTTAAAAAAGTGATAAAAAAAACACCACACAGAGCTCTAGGGCTTCTGTAAAAATACAACTGAACGGTAGTAGATCTTTGCCTATTCGTGGTTTGGCATTCACCCCCAGCATACAGTGGTATCTCGGTTTTTGGTATTAATCCGTTTTAAAGCATCAGTTAAAACCCGAATCATAAAAAACCGGAACAATTTTTCCCATCGGAAACAATGTAAATCCATTTCCACTTTTTTAAAAAGATTTATCATTATTATAAGATTTTTATAAATAATGTAAAAAGGCAATGAGGTAGGGAGAGCACAAACATTCATCCATACTACAGACAATATGCGTTATATTATTCTTGATTGTTTGGCTGGATGTGGCAGTGTGGCGCATTCATTGACATTCTGGTAACAAGCGCTCATTGACTTTTATTGGACTGGTTATTGTACGCTAAAATTTATTTGCTCTTTAATGGATTATTTTGCTGCTGTACTTAAAAAAGCACAGCGACTGAGTTACTCATGTGTGTTTAATCATATTAAAACTCCAACAGTATACTGACATTTCTTTGGTGAAAATGTTCATTAGGGCAAATTAAAACCTTGCATCAGTATCCATAAATCTTATACAATGTCACTATTTAAATTGTAAATGTATATAATTAATAAATATTTAAGCAAGTTAAATAAAAAGTGGCCTGATGGCATCACTGTGTTGCAGCGATGAATCTAGCAGTGGGCTCAACATCTTCCATCACAGAAAAATAGTTTGACAAGACATGTGTAACAAGAACGATACTGTGCACATGTAAATGTTTCTCAATGTAAAACATTGAATTTCAAATGCTTTTAGTAACAGATAAAAAGAATGTTTGAGCTTTTTATGGTGTGTTCATTATTGTCAATCAATCATTATTTGTGGTGTTCTACAATTTGTTGAGGGTCTTGTAACAGTGGGCATCTACTGTAATAGTTTTCACAGTATTGTATGCACATTACATTAATTTAATGTTTGTCTGTTTTAAGTTTTAGGAAAAAGAAAGGTAGAGGTGTTAGAACCATATGAGGTTATTAGGCTTGCAAAGTGTTGGAGAAACAGACATTTTTCCTATGTTTTATTCAGGCATGTGAGCAGCACCCTTTGAGAAAAAGGAAAACTGATTTAAAAAAAAAAGGGAACATTTTAAGTGCTGCCACAAAAGCCCCGAATTAAAAAAAACAGTAAAAAACTCAAGACTACTTTTCCTGCAACTGGGTACAAGTCTACACTCTATTTTACCTTTATATTTATTCTAATCTACCAATCTCTTTTGGCTGTCATTTTTGACTCTTTTGGCTGTCATTTTTGACACTTACATGTCCCATGTGATGTACCAGAGAATTTTTAGCTTTTTTGAGTAGATCATTGAACATTATTATCATTGAAAATGACAAAAAATTTAATTATTGGCTTTATTTTAACAAAAAATCTTACAGTACATTAAACATTTTTCTTTTTGCAATTGAAGAACAATTTATTCCTTAAATAAAATAGTGAACATACTAGACAACTTGTCTTGTATTAGTAAGTAAACAAAGGCTTCTTATTTGGGTGCTGATGTATGCAGTAACATATTGTATAATTTCTCATTCTATTATTTTGTCAAAATTATGAGGGACAAGCTGTAAAAATGGTTTATTACCGTATTTTCCGCACTATAAGGCGCACCTAAAAACCTCCAATTTTGTCAAAAGCTGACAGTGCGCCTTATATATGGACAAATATTGAGCCACAACAAACTTAATTTTCATAAAGTTTAGGTCTCGCAACTACGGTAAACAGCCGCCATCTTTTTTCCCCTGTAGAAGAAGAAGCGCGCGGTGCATGCTGGGATATATGACGTTTCATTTCCATTTGTGTGTTTATGTAAAGACCCCAAAATGGCTCCTATTAAGTGTGTTGTCTGTCTAATTATAAATAATGCAGACGAGGCGTGTTGGCTGAGTTCTCAACGTTTACTCACAGCGTGCTCATAACCACATTCTAACTGCCGGCATGGCGAGTCTTGGCGACATACAACAACGCTTCTCAGGGCTACCGCGCATGCTTGTCACTCCCGTTGCATGCTGGGTAGTGTAGTTGTTATATTCCCTAGCTTAACTCATAACATCACATTAAGAGACACGCTTACGCGCTTAATTCAATACTCGCCGACATTCCGGGTGGATTGACAAAAGAACTCCAGCCGCTAGATATTGGTGTCAACAGGGCATTCGAAGCTAGACTGCTAACTGCGTGGGAACAGTGAATGACAGAAGGCGAACACACGTTCAAAAAGACGGAGACAGCACCGGACGACATACGCCACTATCTGCCAGTGGATCGTAAATGCCTGGGCTGATTCAGTCTCAACTGTGGTCCGAGCTTTCAGGAAGGCAGGAATTGTCACTGAACTGCTGGACAACAGCAGCTTTAATGACTTCGACGAGACAGAGCCGGCCATTTTGGATGCCGTATTCGCCCAGTTTAATTCGGACACTGAAGAAGAAAAATTTGAGGGATTCGTGAATGAGGAATAACTTCATAAAGTGAGCTTTACATGTTTATTTTGTGTGTTGTGTGACATTAACGTTTGAGCAACGTTGAGTTATTGATATATTGTTATTGCTCTGCACTATTTGGAGTGTTACTATATTGTGATAGCACTAACGTTTGATTTACCGTAACACGAGTAAATCAGCTGTTTATTCATTTTGGGAGTGAACAGAGTTGTCAGAATGCTGGTTTATAATATATTAATAAAGTTTGACTGACCTGACTGTTTTGTTGACATAGGTGCGCCTTATAATCCGGTGCGCTTTATATATGAACAAAGTTTTGAAATATGCCATTCATTGAAAGTGCGCTTTATAATCCAGTGGGCTTTATAGTGCGGAAAATACGGTAATCTCATTTACTGTTAATATCTGGTTATTTTCTGTTTCAACATGTTTTATCTACACTCCTGTTAAAATGTAACAATCAGTTATTTTTCTGTTTGGATACTTTACATTAGTTTTGGATGATACCACAAATTTAGGTATTGATCAGATACCAAATAGTTACAGGATCATACATTGGTCATATTCAAAGTCCTCATGTGTCCAGGGACGTATTTACCGAGTTTAGAAACATGATAAGAATTTTTTTAAAAGGAAAAAAGATTTTGTGACAATAAAAAATATGATGTAATCATCGTAGTTTTGACTAGATACGCTCTTGTACTTGATATCATTACAGTGGATGTCAGGTGTAGATCCACCCATGGCGTTTTGTGACGCCAGTGAGCTACAGTGTGTCGTGAAGCATGTTTAGCTATTCCTCGACCTGCAGGGATGGTATTTGTAAGAAACGTACTTTGTCGCCATGGAGACGAGGATTAGTGATTTAGAAGTAGCTAATACACTGCCGACTGCAGATGGATTTTAGCTGCTAGCTAGCCTTGTCTTAAAGCACCTCTTCCTGAGGGCGTTTCAGTGTCTTTAGTTTTTAGGCCAAATGCGTCCGTTCTCCCTTTTCTGTCTACACACCGTATCTGCTTGTGAGTACTCAGTGATTGTGCGCTGCCGAACATGCTCCTCTGCTTGAAAAACCAGCTATGTCATGACGTGACGACGCACCGTCATGCCAGTTAAGAAAATAAGAAAAAGAAATTGGGGAACCGGTACTTTTCAAACAGAGTATAGTACCATTTTTGATTCATGAGTACCGCGATACTATACTACTACCAGTATACGGTACAGCCCTACTCTATACCAAACAACCACTCCCCCTCGGGTAATATCCTTCCTGTGTTGAGACCTCTGTTTACATCAGTCATGTCGAAAATATACCTTCTCGCCAGCTACTAATAAATGCTCTAGAACTACAACTACTTCGGAACCCTCAGCGTTTGTATTGTAATCATCTAAATATGATTAGCAGCAAAGTAAAAAGCTGTCAACGTTGAGGCTCGAAGAGCGAACGCAGGCGACTTGTAACAAGTAAGCTAGCTATATGATGCTAACTAACAAGCTTGTTTCGGTGCCCCTGATCGTATCCCTGTCCTGCAAATAAGTGTGGCGCTCATGCAATAGAAACAGTGAGTACCTGCAGCTGAGGCGAGCCTCAAACACATTTTGTTTATATCTTATTTTTTAACATTGTAGTGGGCTGCCATAATTCACCCACAGAAGTTTTGTTATTGTTAGAGAGTTCCGGTCCGACAGGTTTTCACAGGACACATTTCTGGTGTGTGTTACGCAGAGAAGCCACAGATGTACACACTGCTCGATGGCTTATAAGAAAAAGTCTGAATGTCATTAAGAAAAATTAGCTACATGTTTTGACACTCCGACTCCTGTTCTTACACGTTACAATATTTCATTTACAAACACGGAAGTAATATTTTTACGCAAACATTTATGTAAAAAAAACGCAGATGTCTACGGTTTGCAGACATTTCCACATGCCTGATTATTATAATAAGTTTTTATGGCACCGACAACACTTGAAGCTAGCAACACTAATACAGAACCCATTGTAGATCAAATTAAGCCCAATTAACCCCTTAGCATTCCAGTACTTTCTTTTGGCTAAAGCACCTAAAAAAGTCACAAATAGTAAATGTGAAGCTGTCAATAAGTATTTGAAGTAGACACATGGATTTATTTAGGATCTTTTAAAATTAAACAAGCTGAATGTTTTATCTGTGACTGTGCGCCTAGGTATTACGAGTTTGAATTTACTGTAAAAATGATTTAAAAAATAAAAATCACTCTGCCTTAAAAAACAGTGTGGAGTTATGAATTGGGAAACAGTCCTTATTAATGACCCGTTAAAAATCAATACAACAAAAATGTTGTATTTCACACAGGTTTTTCTTAAATTAGAATCAACCGTTCCGGTGTATTGAGAACAGGTAATAATGACAAGTCACGCTACAACGTGTGAGTCATCATCAAAGATTTGTTATTGGCCTGAGCTACGTAGACCACAGAAAAGAAGCTGGTACGTTTTGGCACATGAGGTATAAGCTGTGTTCCCCTAGGATATGAAGCAAGCAGTTTACTATTAGTTTGAGTCAAAAGTTTTAAGACACTTTAAGTTGTTTATGTACACTGTGTGAGTAATACATACACGCTAATCAAATTTACAATCAATATTTGGGAAAACTGCACATCTGACGAAAACAATGGTAGTGTGCATCAGCAGTTAAGAGTGTATTTATGGAGGCCTTGCTTGGCGTGGAGTAACCCTTTTGCTAATTAAACATCGGTAAGGTTTTCATGACAGGTGATGGCCCGCTGGTGTGGGGCTCTTTGATTGTTAAGGTATTTAAAAAAAAGTCTTATTACCAACCGCGATGCAGAATCAACCTTTTCTCGCCACATGATCAGCCATAGTTGGTAAAATCGTAAAGAAATAGGAAGATTAAACAATGCTAAAATGGTCTTACCCAAGAAAGCAATCAACATCTTTGAGCCACTGACTGATGAAGTGGTTTGTGATTGGCTCAGTGTTGTTGGGGAATCGCAGATTCTCTAAAGTGTTGAGCAGCAGAGGGGGACTGTAGTAAAGTGCGGCAATGGCCACTTGCAAGCACATTGTCCTCAGCTCACTGGTCTTTACCTCCCGCGTCAAGCGCTCCAGTGCAGCAGCCACGAACAGGGGCACAACCTGAAATTACACATGCAAATGTGGATAGCATCATGATACAGTATATGGGTGGTGTACATGAAAATACTGGAATTATTAAGTGCAGACCTGGTCAATGCCACGACCTTTGCATTGCAGTATGATTACTTCCAGAAGCTTTGCTGCATGGCACTCAGGGTCTTCGCCTGGATCACCTGTCAGGACCTTTGCAAGATCACAAGACAACCATCAAATCACAAAACAAATTTAGAAGGAATTAGATTTTTTTGACATTTTACCTTCTTGCACATGTCATACATAATTTCCAGGTATTTGGTGTCAGAGAGGAGGGTGTCTGTATCAACTGTTACATAGTTGTGAAGTAGAGGCATCATATCTGAAATGGAGACAATTCACACAACGGAATTTCTAAGTCAGTGCATGTGGTTACAAGAGGTACAGGAATGGAGTGCGTCTTTGATGCATCACGATTGGGATGTGGACGATTCTGAATTGACGGACAAATGTCCCAATTCCTTGATTATTTATACATGTTAAAGTAATACAGAGGGCTATAAAATCTAGCTAAAGCGAAGATACACATAGGGATTAGAGCACAGCTGGACACACGGAGGGAGGAGAAAAGCCATGCTAACCGTGGCGCTAAGATAGCTTGAATGTGAAGTATTTCACATTGCTTTGTACACTTCAACAGGAGTCTAATTGGAACCACGTTACAGCAGAGAGTAACCTGTTAAAAAGCAAAAATTAGTAAGTAGTTTAAAAAATTTAGGACAGTGAATGATATCCACTCAGGGCAACATAAATAAATGATAAATGGGTTATACTTGTATAGCGCTTTTCTACCTTCAAGGTACTCAAAATGCTTTGACAGTATTTCCACATTCACCCATTCACACACACACATTCACACACTGATGGCGGGAGCTGCCAAGCAAGGTGCTAACCAGCAGCCATCAGGAGCAAGGGTGAAGTGTCTTGCTCAAGGACACAACGGACGTGACTAGGTTGGTAGAAGGTGGGAATCGAACCAGGAACCCTCCGATTGCTGGCACGGCCACTCTACCAACTTCGCCACGCCGTCACATTGTCGGCCAAAGATAATGCATACGGCACACCTCTTTGAGTTGCATATTATTGCTGGACAATTGATAAAATTTTGATAATGGCTTCTCACACTTGGGCACTTGGCGGTCCGATCCTCGGCTACAGAAGCTAGCTCTTGGGACGTGGAACGTCACCTCGCTGGGGGGGAAGGAGCCTGAGCTAGTGCGCGAGGTGGAGAAGTTCCGGCTAGACATAGTCGGACTCACTTCGACGCACAGCAAGGGCTCTGGAACCAGTTCTCTCGAGAGGGGATGGACTCTCTTCCACTCTGGCGTTGCCGGCAGTGAGAGGCGACGGGCTGGGGTGGCAATTCTTGTTGCCCCCCGGCTCAGAACCTGCATGTTGGAGTTCAACCCGGTGGACGAGAGGGTAGCTTCCCTCCGCCTTCGGGTGGGGGGACGGGTCCTGACTGTTGTTTGCGCTTACGCGCCAAGCAGCAGCTCAGAGTACCCACCCTTTTTGGATTCACTCGAGGGAGTACTTGAGGGTGCTCCCCCGGGTGATTCCCTCGTTCTACTGGGGGACTTCAACGCTCATATTGGCAACGACAGTGAAACCTGGAGAGGCGTGATTGGTAAGAATGGCCGGATGCCGGACAGACCTGGCAGGCCCAAACGCATTGTGAGGGTTTGCTGGGAACGTCTGGCAGAGTCTCCTGTCAGAGAGAGTTTCAATTCCCACCTCCGGAAGAACTTTGAACATGTCGCGAGGGAGGTGCTGGACATTGAGTCCGAGTGGACCATGTTCCGCACCTCTATTGTCGAGGCGGCTGATTGGAGCTGTGGCCGCAAAGTAGTTGGTGCCTGTCGTGGCGGTAATCCTAGAACCCGTTGGTGGACACCGGCGGTGAGGGATGCCGTCAAGCTGAAGAAGGAGTCCTATCGGGTTCTTTTGGCTCATAGGACTCCTGAGGCAGCGGACAGGTACCGACAGGCCAAGCGGTGTGCGGCTTCAGCGGTCGCAGAGGCAAAAACTTGGACATGGGAGGAGTTCGGGGAAGCCATGGAAAACGACTTCCGGACGGCTTCGAAGCGATTCTGGACCACCATCCGCCGCCTCAGGAAGGGGAAGCAGTGCACTATCAACACCGTGTATAGTGAGGATGGTGTTCTGCTGACCTCGACTGCGGATGTTGTGGATCGGTGGAGGGAATACTTCGAAGACCTCCTCAATCCCACCAACACGTCTTCCTATGAGGAAGCAGTGCCTGGGGAATCTGTGGTGGGCTCTCCTATTTCTGGGGCTGAGGTTGCTGAGGTAGTTAAAAAGCTCCTCGGTGGCAGGGCCCCGGGGGTGGATGAGATCCGCCCGGAGTTCCTTAAGGCTCTGGATGCTGTGGGGCTGTCTTGGTTGACAAGACTCTGCAGCATCGCGTGGACATCGGGGGCGGTACCTCTGGATTGGCAGACCGGGGTGGTGGTTCCTCTCTTTAAAAAGGGGAACCGGAGGGTGTGTTCTAACTATCGGGGGATCACACTCCTCAGCCTTCCCGGTAAGGTCTATTCAGGTGTACTGGAGAGGAGGCTACGCCGGATAGTCGAACCTCGGATTCAGGAGGAACAGTGTGGTTTTCGTCCTGGTCGTGGAACTGTGGACCAGCTCTATACTCTCGGCAGGGTCCTTGAGGGTGCATGGGAGTTTGCCCAACCAGTCTACATGTGCTTTGTGGACTTGGAAAAGGCATTCGACCGTGTCCCTCGGGAAGTCCTGTGGGGAGTGCTCAGAGAGTATGGGGTATCGGACTGTCTGATTGTGGCGGTCCGCTCCCTGTATGATCAGTGTCAGAGCTTGGTCCGCATTGCCGGCAGTAAGTCGGACACGTTTCCAGTGAGGGTTGGACTCCGCCAAGGCTGCCCTTTGTCACCGATTCTGTTCATAACTTTTATGGACAGAATTTCTAGGCGCAGTCAAGGCGTTGAGGGGATCCGGTTTGGTGGCTGCGGGATTAGGTCTCTGCTTTTTGCAGATGATGTGGTCCTGATGGCTTCATCTGGCCAGGATCTTCAGCTCTCACTGGATCGGTTCGCAGCTGAGTGTGAAGCGACTGGGATGAGAATCAGCACCTCCAAGTCCGAGTCCATGGTTCTCGCCCGGAAAAGGGTGGAGTGCCATCTCCGGGTTGGGGAGGAGATCTTGCCCCAAGTGGGGGAGTTCAAGTACCTCGGAGTCTTGTTCACGAGTGAGGGAAAAGTGGTTCGTGAGATCGACAGGCGGATCGGTGCGGCGTCTTCAGTAATGCGGGCGCTGTATCGGTCCGTTGTGGTGAAGAAGGAGCTGAGCCGCAAGGCAAAGCTCTCAATTTACCGGTCGATCTACGTTCCCATCCTCACCTATGGTCATTAGCTGTGGGTTATGACCGAAAGGACAAGATCACGGGTACAAGCGGCCGAAATGAGTTTCCTCCGCCGGGTGGCGGGTCTCTCCCTTAGAGATAGGGTGAGAAGCTCTGTCATCCGGGAGGAGCTCAAAGTAAAGCCACTGCTCCTCCACATCGAGAGGAGCCAGATGAGGTGGTTCGGGCATCTGGTCAGGATGCCACCCGAACGCCTCCCTAGGGAGGTGTTTAGGGCACGTCCGACCGGTAGGAGGCCACGGGGAAGACCCAGGACACGTTGGGAAGACTATGTCTCCCGGCTGGCCTGGGAACGCCTCGGGATCCCCCGGGAAGAGCTAGACGAAGTGGCTGGGGAGAGGGAAGTCTGGGCTTCCCTGCTTAGGCTGCTGCCCCCGCGACCCGACCTCGGATAAGCGGAAGAAGATGGATGGATGGGCTTCTCACATCATGAAAATATAATAATAAAAAAAGATTAATGGGCCGCACAACATGCATGCAAATTCCGCAGTTTGTAATGGTGAAACAGATGACGGGTGAAAAAAAGAGGACTGAATGAAAAGTTTGGGGTCTCACCATGGTTGCTACTTTTTATTTGACAACACTAGTATGCCTAAACTTAACAAAAAACGGGGTCTCTGCAGGTTTCAACAAGTCAAATTTAAGACAGACTTTTTTAAGACCATAATGAATATAAATTAAGACCATTTTACATCCAAAAAAGTACAAAAACAAAGGGAAATCAGAGGGCCAGATGAATTGTAAGGATATGAATTCATTCACTGCTCTTTTACATAAAAAATAAATTGTTAAATTAACTAATACACCAGAAGCCTCCATTGTAAACTACTTGGAAAAAAATATTAGCAAACATAACAGCCATTTTTCAGATTTGCCAAAGAACAGTTTTCTTGTGTGCTTCATACCAAATGTTTTCATGTAACAACCAGAATGTCAGCAATGGTTGAGGTTAGCACATTATATTATCTGTGAAAAAACTGTTAGCATCTCTGCTAAAGCTAAATAGTTAACTTTTGCTGTGTTTTTGCATCTGTCAGAATTGAGCAAACAGATAAAAACATCTTACATTACTACCACTGCATCTGCACAAAGTTGTGAAAAACCGAGTGCAGAGTGATTGTCTAAAAAGAAAGGTGATTATAGCTTGCAAGCGTCAAACACTACTTGGTTGTGAATAATGTGGATAACGTTAAAATTTGCTCAGCTCATTTTATATGTTTTTGTGACTTTTTTGAAAACATTGCTGATAATCAAGGACTCGTTCTTATTTAGACATGAACAAGATGACATTCGCAAATCTTCCTTGCTATAATTAAGTTGATCCTTGTATAGTTGTGCAACTTTAAAATGATCATTCCTTTCCTTTTCACCGCAATGTTTACAAACGATTCCCTCCTCGATGGCTCCACATTTGGGTCCTTAACACTTAAAATGTTTCCATCTACCAGCTTCCACCATATATGAAATTAAATGTTCTGGAGCCACAAATCATTCAACCTGCACTTACCCATCTTATACAAGTAATTTGACTTTGCTGTGAGCTTTTAAGTTTTCGCCGCTGCTATGCTAAACTGTAACACACGCTGCGCGCGCAGCTCACTGACTGGTGGTGCGCGATAAATTCTGACCGGGCTGCACACGTAGTGTACTTTAGTTTCGTTATAGCGTCCTCAAAAATCTAAACACTTTAAAAGCAAGACTAAAGTTTATGCAAGGTTTAAATAAAATTTATAATATATTTTTTAAACTTTTCAAAACCTTATTTAAAACCTTATGCGATTTTAGGATCATTTTAGACATTTTAAGGCCTTAAATTCAAATTGTTGGATTTAAGACCTCGCAGATAACCTGAAAAAAGTAAGACCATATGATTTCCACGTTCACGTAACCATGTACAGAGTCTCATGACTGGCCAATAAAACACAATCCGCTGTTATTCTCAGAATATCAGGTAAATTGACATAAATGTTAGTGAAATGTTGACATTGTGAGATTTGTTTGGAAAAATAATCTGCTCAGGACCGCACATTCATCCCTGACATACTCAAACGCTGCGTCCTTAACTTAACAATCTGTCAAGACCGCCCTTTGAAACAGCGACGAAACTACGATGCAAAAGCTAGCAAGAACAATTCATACACCCACAACACATCTCATCTGCTTGTGTTATTGTGAAAGACATCATCGATGTAACATCAATGTATTAACAAAACAGCAGTCGCAACTTGAGGGGGGCTCTTTTTTTACAGCTTCAAATTGTCTCATTCGTCATAAAGCTGAGAACAGCACACCGCACTTCCTCCCTTGACTATAATAGCGCAGTGCGCTACATCCAGTCTGATTACAGTAACAAAATAAAGGTTTCCAAAAAAGTACCTCACACAAGCATAATGTACTTTAAACACTTATTGATACATTTACATAGTTATGCTTTGACCTAAAATACAGGTCAAAATTGTGCAAAGCTGTATATACCAATAAATTGTTGCATCTATGCAACAAACATTACATTTCGACGAAAAAGCACACACTGTGGTACAGCAGGTGTAAAAGCTTAAAAAAACAGAAAAACTGAATTGTATTGTTTTATATTGATATTGTTTAGTTATATTGTTTTATTTTACTTTAACTTGTTTTATTTTTTTATAACTATATTTTTAGTTAGGTTTTTATGGTACAATACTAATTTTCATATTGATGAATAATTGTGTTATTAATCGTGATTACAATACCAATAAAAAATATGTTTATTATTTTTTCAATAATCGTCCAGCTCTATTCCATGTGTATGGCAACAAAGAATGTACGTGTCTTTCCATATACGCAATTGCATCCGCTAGAGGAGCTTTATATAGACTATTAATATAATTTATAATATATAACAATATACAATAAGGATGTTACGATATGAACATTTATTATATTGTGAGCAAACTTATTACGTTATCATTATTGCGGTATCTTTGAATGTGCTCAAAAAGGACACACACACACACACACACACACACACACACACACACACACACACACACACACACACACACACACACACACACACACACACACACACACACACACACACACACACACACACACACACACACACACACACACACACACACACACACACACACACACACACACACACACACACACACACACACACACACACACACACACACACACACACACACACACAATTAAATCTGTTAATCAAGTTGTATTAAAAAAAATGCTAAAATAAATAAGACAGATTCTTGGCAAAAGAAACAAAATTGTTCTGGCTTTTTAAGAGCCATATTTTTATTTGAGTGCTTGAATATGTATGTTCTTCAATTTTAATTTGTACAAATAAAAAAATTGTATTGGTAAAGATTGATAGAGGAAAACCATGAGTTAACTTGCTGTTATAAACACCTCTATGTGCTAATAGTTACTAAAAAATACACCAAAACAAACCCACCTCTGTCTGTATTGTATTCCTTTGAGTATAGATTGATCAGTCTGTGCTTGCTAAGACAGCACAGCCTGTAGGTTTAATGTACACAATTGAATATCCTAGTTGCTCAGACAGCCAAGTGTTCATACAAGTTTAGATTGAGTTATATAGTTTAATAATGGGGAAAGACGTTAATGTGTCTTGTATTCATGTTAGAATTTAACAAAGCTAACGCGCTTGCGCTGGTCAGTCTGTAAGTTTATCAAGTTGTGGCGGTAGTTTAAAAAGGTAATACTGTGCGGAGTTTCACCGTGTTTAACTTTATTATCGTTACATCACTAATATACAATATACCGGTAATAATGCATATATCAATTTATCATCAAATTGTAGCCTCTGAATCGTAATTGTACCGTGTCAAAAGATTCGACCCGTAGTTGATACATTGGCATGGATCTGGATTAATGACAGGCATAAAAGATAGCCATGTATTGTGACAGCATGTGCCGTTAGCATATTAACCTGTGAAGTAGTCAAATCCATCTTGCTGGAAGACTTCATAGACCAATGGAAGCAGCTGCCACATTTGTGGTGACACCTGCTGGCAAGTCAGGCTATGAGCCAAAGACAGAATTTCCTCATAGAACTCTGAAAAATAAAACATGATTTAGAAAGTCCATAAGAGTACAGTACACAGCAAGAATATTTGCAACAGCATACACTACCGTTCAAAAGTTTGGGGTCACATTGAAATGTCTTTATTTTTTAAGGAAAAGCACTGTACTTTTCAATAAAGATAACTTTAAGGTAGTCTTAACTTTAAAGAAATACACTCTATACATTGCTAATGTGGTAAATGACTATTCTAGCTGCAAATGTCTGGTTTTTGGTGCAATATCTACATAGGTGTATAGAGGCCCATTTCCAGAAACTATCACTCCAGTGTTCTAATGGTACAATTTGTTTGCTCATTGGCTCAGAAGGCTAATTGATGATTAGAAAACCCTTGTGCAATCATGTTCACACATCTGAAAACAGTTTAGCTCGTTACAGAAGCTACAAAACTGACCTTCCTTTGAGCAGATTGAGTTTCTGGAGCATCACATTTGTGAGGTCAATTAAACGCTCAAAATGGCCAGAAAAAGAGAACTTTCATCTGAAACTCGACAGTCTATTCTTGTTCTTAGAAATGAAGGCTATTCCACAAAATTGTTTGGGTGACCCCAAACTTTTGAAGGGTAGTGTATATTCTAAGTTAGTATATGCAAAACACATGGGACACAAAATGTATTGACATTAAAACATACTAGTGAGCATAGGGAGAGCAAACTGCAGACAGAATGTGGCTTAACAAGATAAACTGGAACTCCGCTTACCCATTACATGTTGTTGCAGCACAGTGCCAATCACCTGCAGACAGATGCCTTCCAGTTGCTGTGTGATCTGCACAAGGTTCAAGAAAATTATGATCAAATCAAAAATATATCATGAGAAGGCTGCATGAGGACATTATACTGCACAACAAAGCAAATAACCAAACTACCATTTTATTCTAATTACCGTAATGTTTGGCTCTCGGGGAGGCTGGGGCCGTACTCTGGCTCCCGCACACACTGGGAGTCAAATGTATTGTACATGCAAATTCACATATACTCACACACATCATATACTCACACACATACATACAGACATACATAGGTACCTACGCTCCCACATACATATACAAATAAATACAGTACATATTTACACACTCAAAGTTCGTACATCCACACGCACATTCATTATACAAACATACTGTATACACATACTGTACATATACATTCACTGTAAAAACATACATATACACATACTGTACATATACACTCACTGTACAAACACACACATACACATACTACACATACATTCACTGTACAAACACACACATACATATACTGTACATATACATTCACAGTACAAACACACATATACACATACTGTACATATAAATTCACTGTTCAAACACATACTGTATACACATACTGTACATATACATTCGCTGTACACACATATACACATACTGTACATATACATTCACTGTACAAGCACACATACACATTCTGTACATATACAAGTACATATGCACACATACACTCATGCACATAATCACGTTTCATCAAACATATATTAACGTTGTTGCCCTAGGGTAAACTGGGTATAACACATGGCACACTGACAAAGCTTAACCTATTGTTACTATAACAATCTACAAGGTTAATGTAGGTTGCTTCTCTTTCTTCCCCTCCATTTTTCTGCATTCTTTCGTATCTCAAGTTATCATTACGTATATGTATTGTTGCATTTGAACAATTGTATTGTTGATAATAAAGGTAAAGTATTGGTATTGTTTATTATCAATAGCACTATTTCTATTGGTTTTCATATTGCTCCATTTTTAGTGTAATAATGCTCATTGTCATTTCTGTATTTGTTTTATTATTTTCGCTAACTGCTTATTTGCTATTACTTTTACCATCATATTTGTACATGTCGTATTTGCTGATGTTGCTCTGTTGTTGTTGTGTTTGCTGTTGTTGTTTTTGTCTCTCTGTCTAATCCCCCTCTTGTCCCCAAAATTCCCCCCTCTGTCTTCCTTTTTCTCTCTTTCTATCCCCTCCTGCTCCGGCCCGGCTGCACCAAATGATAATATAAATACATTTAATAAAGTCAAAATACAAGTAAGGCAACAAGAGAAGTATCCTACACTTCTCTTTTGTAAAGTAAATATGAACAGCCGGTATGGGCATCTACATCTGCTATATGATTTGCCCGAGAAGCTGGGCAGGACATTAAAAAATAAATAACATTTAAAAAAAATTACCGTAATTTCCAGACTATAGAGCGCACCGGGATATAAGCCGCACCTACTAACTTTTAGATGAGCCGCACCGGACTATAAGCTGCAGATATACATTGTGAAGTAAGTTATTTACACAGAAAGATTTTGTAAATGTTTATTTACATACCTTAGTTCTTTCCATACGGTGTCTAATACGGCAGTAAAACGGCTGATCAAACAAAACTGAGGTCATCGTCATGGACCGACTAGCTGCACAAGCTGGCGCTTCAATCAGCTAAACAGACTCAAAAAGTTCACATTGATGTTTGGTGAATTTTACAAAACTGAAAAAATACAAAAAGAATGCCATCATAAGATAATATTAACAAGGATACTCGTAAATGTGTTAGCATATTAGCTAATGCTAACAATGCTAGCTTCATTACATTACGATAGCACATACAAATATGTATTAAACCCTTCTACAGACATCTCACATGGGACAGTCAAGTAAGTAAGAATTGGTTTAGTTCTACTGTAAAAATTAAAAACGCTGCATGAAATGATGAATGAAGAATCCATACGAGTAAAAACGCTATCAGCTAGAAGACGGAACACGACTTCTACTTCCGGTTGAAGGCTCAGTTCAAACAGAAGAGCAATGCGGCAAAGCTGCACATGCAGTGAACGAACTGGTCCTAAATATGGCACCATAGCACAAACAATAACACACCTATTCAGTATAATTTGCTTTGTTTTTTAAAGCTATTCGCTAAAAAAACTCATAAATTAGACGAACCGTTTTATAAGCCGCAGAGTACAAAGCCTAGGAAAAAGTAGTGGCTTATAGTTCGGAAATTACGGTGCTTACAATTGCATGCAAATGTAATTGTAGGAAGTTTCTTAAAAATGGCCTAATTTATTCCATTGTTGATAAAAAGGGGTTTACAAAAGGGTGACAGTGCTTTGAAGATGTTTTGCAAATGGAGGTGGTCACATCAAATGGCATTTGGCTTTGTACGCCTACGCTTCAGCACAGTGGCAGCAGCATTATTTTTGCTCCTGCCTTAGTCTGGGTGCTTCAAAACATGGCTAGAGCAGCGCATGTTCTATGGAGCTGGTGGCTGGCTGAAGTGTGTTGGCAGAGAGGCGACAGGAGAAAGCGGTACTGGGATGGTCAGCTTTGTATGTGTGTGCACTTCGTGTGTGTGGGGCACCCTTTTCAGGGGCTTTGCTGATCACCTCTTTGTGGTCCTCCACCACACTTAACAATGTGTCGATGGTGTTGAGGATGCCCATAGCTGTAACAGCCTTGTCATCTCCTCCTTCCTCATCAGGCCCCGTCTGAATCACCTGGTTGAACGTCATAGCCTGTCAAAGTAAAAGGAGGATTGTGATTGCGCCGTTTAGGAGGCAGTGAGTGATGGCTTTTCAAAGTCCAACAGAGGAACAGCTTTAAAATAAAAAATAAAGCCTTTTATTCCCCAATCACTCAAGTGTTTTTAAAGAGGATGCGTCACATAAAATGCATGTTTTGCACATATTGCATAAAGATTGTTCTCACCAAATGCTGCGTCATCTCCACTGCGATGGGAGTCACCTCTTCACTGTATTCACAGATCATCTTCTGTATGACATTGGTAAGATCATCGTTTTCAGTCTCCCTGACAATATGCAGCAAAGCTTGCATCACTGGCCGAATAAAGGGGGTGATGTATTCTTTGGCTGAGGTAAACGAAAAACACATCCCAGAGGTCAAGAGGACTTTAAATGACTCCTTAATTATACATGAGGCACAGAACCAGAAAATTATGAGCAAATTTTTTTCATCACCTTTCTCCTGGTTGCTGATGAGAACCTGCAGGGCAATGGCAGCCTCCACCTTCACAGGCATCTCATTGTCATTGATTAGACAGATGCGGGTAAGCTCCAAAGCAGTTTGCAGGTTCTGGTCACTTTTGAATTTCACCTCACAGAAATACTGAAGCACCCAGCATGCCTAAAAAAATGTTTGGCATTTAGTTAAAACAAAAATGGGAAAAATTGGCCGAGACCAGATTACAATGTCATTACATTAAAAATGTAGCGAGAGTGGTAATTCAATTTAGATTGAGAATCGTTGTACAATCCATACAATTATCACTTACTCTGGCTCTCATGTAGCCCAGTTCATTACGGAATAAGGGGAAGACGTGATTCTGCAGCATGAACTCCATCTGGTCCTTATAAATTTTTTTCTATGTGAAGAAATAAATCATTGTGTTACGGAAAGCCACAAGCTTCAAAATATGTTTCCTGTCCACTTAGGGTATGCAAATTCCAGGGTTTTTTGGGACCACATTGCTTCACCATTATAACTAAACATTTTCAAAAGTAGTGCCAACTAAAGAACACCTGGTAAAGATATTTTCAGTGCGATTCATCTTTATATATGGGTTAAGAGGTCGATTACCTTGAGCAGGATCTCAGCCAGAGATCCTATCATGTGGAGGCCCCCATCTTTTTTACGGGGGTCAGTGGCAGGATCAGTTAGAATGTGGTAGCAGAAGCCCATTGTCTTTTGAAGCACCTAAACATAATAGGACAGATACAATAATAGCCTTAAAAATGTAACTCAGACTACCAATGGGCTCAATGAGTTTTATTTAACTCTTCGAAGTATTGAACATTCACAGAGATCAACGCAATTGTCAGTAAAGGGCAAATAAACAAACCTCCTTTCTTTTGTTACAGGCAGTAAAGAGGAGCGTTTGGGCAGCTGTCGTAGGAGAAATGAAGTCCTCGAATACATCTGAAGTGGACCGAAGGTACAAATATTTCTGTCCGATTCACTAAATTGATTTAGTTATAATTTTGTGGTATCTTTTGCTTACCGAACTTCATGCGAATGTACTCATAGGGGTCTTCTTGCCAGCGCTCCTCATCACTGTCTGTGTAACACATGAGGGGGAAAACCACATCTTGAATGATGGTCTAATGGAAAGAAGAAAGACAAGAGCAGTCAGTATAGAGAAAGAACATAGGTGGCAAATAAACTAACATTACAGGTATTCATTTTGGCTCATTCTTGGTGCATTTATCAAACATTTTAAAGGTTGGGTTAATTCATCTAGTAGAAATAGATTTATATAGCAATACAATAACATATTACAGGCCGAATGGTTTATATTACAGTGGCAACAAGTATTAATTTGCAACAATAAATTATTGCATTAATGACAGATTCCCCTACAAGTCGGGTACTTTGGGAGCCAGTATTATTAGCTACAAAAGCGGTTTCCTTCTTACCCGCGAGTCAAATTTGTCAACTACTTACAGTCTTCACAATGAACGTCTGAGGGCCTCTATACACTCTGATTGGTTGCTTTTTTAGCACATCATTTGTATTTACCTACTGCAAAAGCACTATTGAGGATCTCAGCAAAAAATATATTTGCAAATATGAAGATTATAAAAATAGGTGGTTTTGAAGCAACATGTACAATAAAAGTGACGAGTGACTAGTTCCAGCTTCAACAACGATCTGGATGAAGTTTCAGTCTCCATTGTTTACTACTACTATACACAGGAAGCTAGTCAGTGAGAGTTGTGGCTCCTTCCTCTCAGAAATACACTGCCTATAGCATTTTGGCAAATAATTGCAAGTCTCCCAATGAACACCCACCAAAGAGCTAAGACAGATTGAAAACGTCACATGGGTAGTGACTTTCGTACTAGCATAATAAAGTCCCGTGACACTGGTTTGGTACCTGAATGTGTGGTTTGAGGTTTTTCCATGTGAGAGCATGAGCAATCCCCTGGTTGACGTAATTGAGTGTTTGCTGGAGGACTCTAGGAGCCACATATTGCTGTTCCTTATACTGACATAAGACTTTAAGCAGCACCTAAAAGCAGACAAAAAAGAAAACTATTACATTTGGACACTGGCATTTAACTGGAAAATTACTGTTTACATCACAGTTCCTAAGCCATACCTGCTGTGCTGGTACTGCATATTCCTTTAGGAAAAGATCAGCAAACTCTGTGTACTCTTTGGTTGTGTTGCCTGGGCTTCCATATCTGCAAGAAGGGTTTAACATTTGAAAGTGACATGCTACAAGACCTTAATGACAGAATACTCTTAATTGGATCTGTACCTCTCAAATAGCCGAGCCAAGATGTGTAGGGCCCACTTCTTACACTTCCACCAGGGAAGTTCGGGTCGCTCCTCTTCATCAACTTGCATTGTCTCCTGAACCGAAAACATCAATCCAGTCCGTGCATTATACAGAATAAAACAGTGAACAAAAGATAATTGTCATTCTTGGTGCAACATATTTGGATCAAATTCTCACCGGGGGGACATCTCTGTCTACTACTGTCTTGATGATCTCCATCCATTCTGTCAAGTTCTGTCTGTTGATGAGTTCTAAGGGGAGGTTATACTGTGCACACAAGAGCAGAAAAGTCTCATATTTTACCTGATTTGTGTTTGTCATAAACACAGAGCACTTTAGAGCTCTCAAAAATATGCTGGTAATAGCAGAAGTAGTAGAGAAAACATACATTTAAAAAATAAGCTCATGTGCAGGTGTTTTAATACCCTAATGGGCAGACATTTCAGTCAGAATGCTATTTGTTATCAAATAGCAAGTTTATATTATCTGAATTCTAACATTAAAAACAAAATGCACTTTTTAGGGCCGTTGCCTATCGTTCGCAATCCTTGTGTGAGACACATCTTTTTATGCATTGTAAATCGTAAATTTAAGTTAGCACTAGGTGGCTAACAATGCTGGTAATGGACAATTGAGCTACTGCATTCCACCTATAAAGTGCTCTGAAAAACATCCTAAAGCCTTTAAGTGTTATATACATGCTGTAAGTATTTTGTAATATAGTAACAGGCAAAATCATAATAGGATGTAACATTTACGTATTTTGGTCATTTCAAGGATTTTGTAGACAAATTGATTTCACTTTCGCTAATTCATTAAAATCAACTACGATACTATGCATTATGGCAGACTTCATGAGAGCCAAAAATTACTACATTGGGACAAATGATAATCCAGAACCGTATAATGTTAAGCATGAAAAATAAGGTTTAGAAGCTAAGTGATAAGCAGATCTTACTAAAGTGAAATACTCTGCATCATGTAGCAGCAATGCTAAAAGTTGAACAAGAAATGCAAACTACAAACATAATAAAACAATCACTTACTGTACAATGTCTGCTCTCACTGGGATGCAGACTGATGGGAAGATTATACATTTAAACTAGGGCTGTCAAAAGTAACGCGTTAACGCATGTGATTAATTTAAAAAAATTATCGCGTTATTATAAATGAATCAAAATTAATCACACCATTTGTAATGACCGCACCTAAACCTGGAAGGCGGCGCCTTATGTTACACAGTGCAAAGATGAGTGATGAGAGGCGGCCAATTTCACTTCAGAACAAACTCAGATGGAACTTTGGATAAAACTTTAAAAAGCATTAAGTCATTAAATAAATTGTGAAAATGAAAGCCTTAAATGTCAAAAAGAAATGAATTACAGATATTAGAGATATAATTTTTTTTTTATAGAATTATAGAACTGCACTTATAATATTAAGTCAATCAAATCTACCGGTAAATGAAAATGAACTCAATAACTTTGCAGTCATCGATACATTGCTGAGTCTGTGTTTCTTTTCTTCTGCTGCAGCTTCCAAACTGTATACAAAAGGTCTAATAAGGTTTAAAAGCATGATAAGCGCTGCCTCCATACAGCAAATTAAGCAGTTCTGGAGGCCCATATTTCGCCATTCTGTAGGCATGTAGTCCTTAACTGACATCATGTCATGTTCATGAGGAAGCTGGGCTTGTTTCATACACAACTCCCCCAGCTGTTTCCGCTTCAACACACATAAGCAAACTGGGCTAACATTAATATGTCTGATGGAGCACCTCAAGTGACCTACAGTGGTCTAGAATGGACGAAGTTGACAATTGTCAACAGACAAATGTTATTTTCTGACACAGTAAATGTCAGCTGCCTGACACTTTATACATAACTGGCTATCTACCGTATTTTTCAGAGTATAAGACGCACCGGCCGAAAATGCATAATAAAGAAGGAAAAAAACATACATAAGTCGCACTGGAGTATAAGTCGCATTTTTGGGGGAAATTTATTTGATAAAACCCAACACCAAGAATAGACATTTGAAAGTCAATTTAAAATAAAGAAGAGTGAACAACAGGCTGAATAAGTGTACGTTATATGACGCATAAATAACCAACCGAGAACGTACCTCGTATGTATAACATATAGAACATGCTATACGTTTACCAAACAATCTGTCACTCCTAATCGCTAGATCCGATGATATCTTATACGTCTAGTCTCTGCATGAGCTAAATATTTGATATTTTACGGTAATGTGTTAATAATTTCACACATAAGTCGCTCCTAAGTATAAGTCGCCCCCCCGGCCAAACTATGAAAAAAACTGCGACTTATAGTCCGAAAAATACGGTACTGTACCCATTTTAAACAATTGAGAGGCTGTAAAATACAATGTATTCAAGATGTTTAATTGGACTGGGATTATTTTTATTGCATCTAAAGGATGCAAATATCATTTTGTCTTTCTTTTTTTAAAGGAAGAGTAAATGCAAATGTAAAGTTATTTGTGTGTTTACTATCCATACCTTGTTTGCTATATTATTAAAAAATACTTTGAAAAGGTGCACTTAATTCTTACTATACTTACGGTCACCAAGTTTTAAGCAAATTAATGACTTGCAGGTAAATGAAACATTTAGAAAATGTGCTAGGATTACATTCTGACAACCAAAATGCGTTTGTATCCAAATATTAGGATATTTTCTTCAGCAAATTTTAAATATACAAGCGAAAAATAACCTGTGGCTCAAGAGTGTGATTAATCTGATCAAAAAAATTAAACACTTGACAGCCCTAATTAAAAGCAAGACTTGTGCTACCCATTTAGATGTGCATCATAATCCTCAGGTAAAAAATGCCGGAAGCAAACAAGCATATTGTCTCGTCTACTTCCCGATGTCTTCCGGTTATGAATTGAATGTCAAAGTTGACCAACTTTTCAGTTTATAACCCCAACCTTGTACTATTGAAGTTAGAGACCATAGCGAATATATTTTAGGACCATTTCACATACATACGGACAAAAAAGTACAAAGACAAAGAAAAATCAGAGGACAATAATTAATTTTAAGTAAATGAAATTATGCTTTATCCTGCTCTTTCACATTGGGAAAACAAAATTGTTAAAGCAACTAATACCCCAGGAGCCTCTCTAATGTAATCTACTGGTAATTGAAAAAATATTGGGACACATACCAGCCATTTTTCAGATTTGCCATAGAATAGTTTTTTTGTAAAAAGGTGCAGAGTGCTTCATATCAAGTGTTTTTATGTAACAACAACCAGAATGTCAGCAATGGTAGAGGAAAGCACAACTGACATATTGTCTGTGAAAGGGACGGTTAGCATGAAGCTAAATGGTTAACCTTTGCAATCTTTTGCTGGCTGTCAGAATTGAGCAAACGGATAAAAACATCTGAAGTACTATACTAGTGTATCTGCACAAAGTTGTAAAAAAACAAAGTGCAGAGCGATTGGGGTCTTGGGGCACTAGGAGGTTAAACCCTTTACTACTGTTACCTAGGTGGCCCTTGACAAAGGCCTAGTACCTGACTGCCCCCCAGCCAGGGATACGGTGAAGACCTTAACGGCGGAGCAGGCGGAAGATTGTAGATGTAAGAACCACCACAATGGCTGCGATGGCGGAAGAGGGCACCCCCACATTCATGTTGGCCCAGTTATGGGGAAATAACGACCCAAGACCTCAACGGTGGAACAGGCGGAGGATGATTGATAACCCTATGGAGCGTCACAACGGCTGGGATGGCGGAAGAAGGCTGCAGCAGAAAAGGGTCCCCAGTCGTCTTGGACTCCATGCCACTGGACCCTGACCCGGATCTGTCAAGGATCGTGTGGTGACTGTCTGTGCACCAGTCTCCCCACGTTAAACAAAGTCACGCACAGGCATCCTCAATAAAGGGATACCCCCCTACCAGGAGGATCGTCATACTCGCTTCGAGTGACCGCCGATGATGATTTGGTTACATGTCTCTTCGCAAGTTTTACTGCAGTAAGGCACTTTTGGTAGCCATCCACAAGCTTCTGGTTGAATTTTTGACCACTCCTCTTGACAAAATTGGTTTCGCTAAATTTGTTGTTTTTCTAACATGGACTTGTTTCTCCAGCATTGTCCACATGTTCTCAATGGGGTTTAAGTCAGGACTTTGGGAAGGCCATTCTTAAACCTTAATTCTAGCCTGATATTGCTGGGTATTGTGGCCAAACAGCTTCATCTGACCACAGAACTTTCCTCTGGAAGGTACTATCTTTGTCCATGTGATCGCTTCTGGAGCAAGGGCTTCCTTCTTGCATAGTAGCCTCTCAGTCCATGGCGATGCAAAACACGCTAAACTGTGGACACTGACACCTGTGTTCCAGCAGATTCCAATTCATTGCAGACCTGCTTTTTGGTGGTTCTTGGTTGACTCTTTAATCATTCTGACCAATTTTCTCTCAGCAGCAGGTGGTAGCTTGCGTTTTCTTTCAGATCGTGGCAGTAACAAAACTGTGCCATGCACTTTATACTTACAAACAATTGTCTGCACAGTTGCTCTTGGGACATTAAGCTGCTTTAAAATAGCTCCAAGTGACTTTCCTGACTTGTTCAAGTCAATGATTAGTTTTTTCAGATCTGTGCTGAGTTCCTTTGACTTTCCCCATTGTCGCGTTTGTAACTGAGTCTAATGACTGCATCACATGAGCCCTATTAAAATGGGCTCAGAAGTCGTCAATCATAATCACTCACATGAAGTTAAGAGGCCATGCCATGAAGCTAATTTGATTTTATTGTAACTTTTCTACATCACCAAAATTGATAATGTACGTTGCTGTAAGTATACATTTGACCCAGCAGATTTGGTCACATTTTCAGTAGACCCATAATAAATTCATAAAAATGTGGGTCATGACTGAATAATAAGATAGCTGATACAAGCGGCCGAAATGAGTTTCCTCAGAAGGGTGGCTGGCATCTCCCTTAGAGATAGGGTGAGAAGTTCAGTCACCCGAGAGAGACTCGGAGTAAAGCCGTGGCTTGGAAAGGAGCCAGCTTAGGTGGTTCGGGCATCTCGTACGGATGCCTCACGAGCATCTGGGAGGAGACCCCCGGGGCAGGCCAAGGACCATATAGGGGGGGGGGGGTGTTCATCTCCCCAGGAGGAAGTTGCTAATGTTGCTCTGGAGAGGGAAGTCTAGGGGTCTCTGCTGGAGCTGTTGTCCCCGCGACTCGATTCCGGATAAGCGGTTGAAGATGGATGGAAGTTTTCAGTACTTAACTTGTCAATAAAGCGCAAATATTAGGCTAAATATATCAATTCATACTGTAAAAACAGCTAATCTTAATGTTTTAAGATTGCGTGGTTTGGTTTTAAAGTCAGTTTTTCCCATGCATACAAACAGTCAGTGCCTGAAAGGTGATTTGCAGAGAATGAAGAAGCGCGTGTCCGGCGGGGAAGCGAAGACTCATGGAGACGAAAGAGATTTCATGGGGAGGTAAACCTGTTGGAATTGTGCCGTTGTTTGTTATCATAAAATTAATAAAAGTTCGCACTTACAAAGACAATATCACTAACATTTAGTTAATATTCACGTCACAAAATGTAAATTGAAAATTGTTGGCGCTTTTTGAATGGTTATTCATCAAGACTTTATGGGCAGAATAGTGGAGCTCCCTTTGGCTTTGCTGTAAGCAAACTTTTATTTCCTTTTATTTATGTTTATTTCATATTTAGAATGCATTAAAAAATGTAAAAATCCATCCATCGACATGTCTTTGATAATGATTGTGAACGATAGGCAAAATTCCAGTGCAGTTCCCCTTTAAGTTGATCTTTGTTTCGTTGTTCAAGCGTCTGTGGCGTTTCAGCATCTTTTGACACTGACTTTTCCCAGATTTTTCACTTTTACATGATCATTTCATCCATTTTCTACCGCTTGTCCCTTTTGGGGTCACTGGAGCCTATCACAGCTGCATTCGGGCGGAAGGCGGGGTACACCCTGGACAAGTCGCCACCTCATCCCAGGGCCAACACAGATATTCACCACAATGTTTACAAACGCTTCCCTCCTCGATGGCTCCACATTTGGGTTTTAAAAACTTACGTTTCCATATACAAGCTTCAACTATGCATTAAATTGATCGTTCTGGAGCCACAAATCGTTGCTTTGCTGTGGGCTTTCGTTACGTTTTCTCCGCTGCTTTGCTAAACTTTAACACACGCTGCATGCACAGCAGTGCTAGTGATGCGCTATAGATTGTGACCGAGCAGCAGACGTAGCCTACTTTGGTTCCGTTTTGTAATTATGTTGTAGCGTCCTCATCAATCTAAACATTTAAAAGCAAGACCGAAGTTTATGCATGTTTTTAATAAAAGTAACGGTAATAACATTTTTAAGACCTTTCAAAATCGTATTTAGCATCTTTTATGAGATTTTTGGAGAATGTTAGACATTTCCATCCATCCATTTTCTACCGCTTATCCCTTATGGGGTCGCGGGGGGTGCTGGAGCCTATCTCAGCTACAATCGTTTTAGGCCTAAATTCAAATTGTTGGATATAAGACTTTTAAGACCCCACGGATACCTTGCATAATCTAATACCAACTCAGAAGTGATGCAGCAGCTCACCGGCTCAGTATGTCAATAGCCACAGTTGTTAGTTACCGCTCTGTCATCAAGGCGCCACAAAAAGTAGTTTCTCAACTTGATTCTTATAAACCAATGTTGGCATTACTTGGTTAATATTCAGGTCACAACATGTAACTAGAGTATCGTTGGCGGTTTTTGGATGTTATTAGAGGGCTTTATAAGCGAATAGATCGACTCACCCTTAGCTACACTGTTAGCCACATTTTGCAATTTAGAATAAACAAAAAAAGAGAAAAACATGTGTGCTTGTCTCACATAGGGATTATGAATATTAGGCTAAATGCCCAAAAATGCAGTTCCCCTTTAATGAAGTATCCCAAATATAACAAGGTTTGCGGTATTACCTGGAATAGAGCATAGAGGATTTTGAAGATCTGTTTCTGTATGAGAACAGAGTCAGTAGAGTGGTCGGGGAGAAGCTGAATGAAACGGTCTTTCAACATAGGCATAAAAATGTGCATGGCGGCCACCAAAGGCTGACGCTCTTCTGGCTTCTTGTATCTGTTACATACAGAGGAGAGGTAAGCATTAGGGTGGCGGTATTACTGGAGGACACATTATTCATGAAATCCTTGACTTACTCATAGTTTTTGACTAGCTGGTAAAGGCAGAGCAAGATGCCCAGCCATCCTCCACTGTTGTCGGACTGCAAGTAAAAGCCGATCTTGTCCACGATGGTTGTCCACTTGGCGGGGTAGTCATGCTTGATCATGTGGTGGATACACGTTGTCAACTGGACCCTGTCAGATCCAAAAACAGATGTCAAAATAATGGTGAGTGTTCAGAGGCTGACAAATTTAATTAGGTTCGATGTCAGAACAAGGGTCAAAGTGTTTCTTCCGGGGCACACAATATTTTAGGCGGCTGAAAGTTACTGACCAATGACGGCAATTATGATGCTGATTGATAATTCGGATAATGAAAAATCTACCACCAAAATGAGCCGAAAATACATAAAAGGCTTATCTCCGTGCTTGTTGTCGGTCTCGGTTGTGGTTTGTGCTGCCGCCTGCATGCACAGCATGTGTACAGAGTAAAGAATCATTTAAAAAAAATTTTTTTTTTGAGAATAGCATCATAATTATTGTTGTGTTTTTTTTTAGCATGTCAGAAGACATTTCATTCGTAGTTTGTATTCTCTAGTAATTAAACAGTGAAGGTTAAAGACGAGCTTCAACACAATAACATCGGATGTTACCTTAAAATAAACTTAAGTAAAGCTGAGACGTAGCGTTAACAGCTGCGACCGCATCAAACGTAAAACCACAAAGGACTGATGAGAAAGCGTTTGATAAGAGGCACTAGTATGAAAGAAAAGACCGTAGGGCAAAATAACTTGAAGACAAAACTAAGTAATTGTTTAAATCCAAGATTCATCTGGAGGCAAAGGTAACTGGTATTTCACTTATGATTTTTTTAGTGGAGAAAAATGCAACTTATCATTTGAACACTAAATTATTTATGTTCTACAAATAAATGTTGCAATTATAAACGGCGGGGATTTATTGCACTAGTACTTTATTACTGTCAGGGAATATTATTGTATTTTTGTCAAGCAACAACAAACTACTTGTTTTGCTGTAAACAGCAATGTAGAATCTTATTAGCTTAGTTCTATTGGCATCATTTATATACAGTATGTTGTGTTAGACAGATTTTTTTTTTTTCATTTTATGAAATCATAATCATAACTTTTGAGTTGCTTATTTATCAACGAACTGTAATGAGATGGCGACTTGTCCAGGGTGTACCCCGCCTTCCGCCCGAATGCAGGTGAGATAGGCTCCAGCACCCACCGCGACCCCAGAAGGGACAAGCGGTAGAAAATGGATAGATGGATTTATCAACGAAATAATGGAAAAGTCTGAATATCAATCAATCATCCTTGCAATGATTCTAATTGTTTGCATGGGTCAGAATTATAGCGTATTTGTACTCAAATTATAGTTAAGAAAATAAATATCAGTAGATTTATATATTTTGTTAAGAGTATGTTAGGGTTGTATGGTATACTGGTACTAATGAAGTACCACGGTACTAATAAATGATAGACTGTTCTATATTTCATTTTAAAAATACTGGTACTTTTTTTCCATCTGCAAGCTGCCGTGCGGAAATGAAGTATAGAGCCGAGGTGCATGATGTTGAGTGTGTCAGCACGCAAACAGCTGCACATACAAGCAAAAACAGTGTGGAGAGAAAGAATGGCTAAAACAAAAAGGTGGCATTAAAGTATTACAATCTTCGCTTCAAACTTAAACATTTAAATAACCATCCAGCATGGCAGACAGCACCGAAAGATTTTTACAAACAATGCACCCCCGAAACTTAAATCTAAAGTGTGTAAATGTTTGGATTTTTTAAAAGAATGGTCAGTTGGATAAAAGTATGGCCATACACTCAAGTGTGTGTGTCTGTATATTAGGGTTGGGTGATATATCGAGCTACATTTGATATCTTGCTGGGCCACCAAATCCTCAGTATGTACCTGAGACAGTTGTTTATAAACACCTGTAGTTTATGGATGATTGATTTGGTGGTTTTCCAGGTTTCACAGCCATAAAGGAGGACAGATTTTACATTTGTATTGAAGATTCTGATTTTGGTGTTTCTGGAGAGCTGGGAAGAGAGCCATACAGGTCGGAGAGTTCCAAAGGCATGTCTTGCTTCGCTGATGCGCAGCCCGACATCTTTATCAGCTCCTCCATCTGTGCTGATGTTGCTTCCCAGGTAGACAAACTCGACCACATCTTCCAGGGGGTGCTCCTTGATTGTGATAGGTTGATGGGATTTGCTGTTGAGCCTCATGACCTTGGTCTTCCCAGTGTTTATCCTGAGGCCTGTTTACTGTGTTCATGCAATCTGGTGGTCTTGCGTTGAATGTGTGTGTGTGTTCCTGAGATCAGAGCAAGGTCGTCAGCAAAATCAAGGTCTTCTAGTTGTTCAAAAGGGTTCCACTGTAATCCTGTCCTCTGGCCATCCACTGAAATTTTCATTGTCCAGTCGATGGAGAGAAGAGGAGGGGTGACAGTAGACAGCCTTGCCGTACTCCTGTTTGTGTGATATATCGATATATTTTTAAACACGATATGAATAAAGAACATATCGTTATATTGATATAATTTGACGTTAAAATGACCAAATACCGCTTATTTGTTGTGTTCCTTGATTCTCCCCCGCTTCCCACTACCTGTCAACACTGTATAGGCTACTAAACCCCTCCCCTTCCTCCTTCCAAGACGTGCTTGCACGTATAAGAACATCCATGATTGGTTGGTTGTTTACTATGATGAGTCACAATTGGTTGGTTGTTTACTATGATGAGTCACGATTGGTTGAGATTAGGGCAAAACATTAGGGGCAGGCCAATCAGAGGCAAGACAAGGCGAGTCATCGAACCACGAAGGGAAATCACAACAGACATCCCAAATGACGACGCAAGAGTCGGAAAAGAGAATGGGGAATTTTCAAGCAGGCGATTTAAATATTTAAAAAACTAGTGGAAGATGGCAGAGGGATTCTCTTCTTTAGAAATGCTGCCAAAAATGTATGCCAAAGTGAGGAAGATCATAGCCTCACAATTAAGTAGTCACTTACTTGATGCTGACCAGAACCGTACGTGTGCGACAGTCCATTACATCGTCGACTGGGAATTAAAAAGAGCCTGCCTGCAAATTTATTTTTTATCAGAGTTTGATACATTTTGTATTATTTGCACAGCTAAGTTATTTATTTTACATAGAAATAACATTTTATATTTTATTTATGTTGTGTAATTCTGTGCTACTTAAACAGTTACTTTTCTGCCTGCGAGAGGCAATGATGAGAGATATAGCAGATTAGTCTCGCTTAACAAGTGGCTGGCTATCTTCTGTAGACAACAGGGACTAACGTTCATTGATAACTGGCCCTCTTTCTGGGGCAAACCAGGCTTCCTGTGATGAGACGGCCTTCACCCTAACCAGGAAGGCGCCATCATCCTGTATAGGAACATAGACTACTCTGAGTCACACTTGACTAACTACACTAGAGCAAGCCCGGTCACAGGCAATTACAGCTTCTGCTAGTCCGGGTGAGGAAGTCAGTTAAGCTAGAACTAGCCAGCGCCAGGCTGGATAATCCCTGTACGCATAGCAATTCTCTTAGAAGAATACACAACTCACATAATGTTTTTTCAGTTGTGACTGTGTCAGAGGTGGACATGCATTCTACTGAGGTGGCAAATTATGATGCGTTCAGTTTATCGCAGCACCAAGCAAACAATCTGAAAATTCCTGTCATATCAATTCCTAGATATGGTCGACACTATTTAAAGTGCACTACGCATAATAAACGCAACATTATTAATATTGCTACTACGGATCATTTCAATAAAAACTTGTCAAAACAGCCCAATACCTATAATATAGGCTTTTTAAACATAAGATCATTGTCTCCCAAAACGTTATTAGTTAATGAGGTCATTAGAGACAACAATTTTAACATCATTGGTCTTAGCGAAACCTGGCTCAAACCAGACGATTTTTTTGCGCTAAATGAGGCATCTCCTCCTAACTATACGAATGCACATATTGCCCGTCCTCTTAAAAGGGGTGGGGGGTCGCACTAATATATAATAAAAACTTTAACCTTACCCCTAACCTAAATAATAAATATAAATCGTTTGAGGTGCTTACTATGAGGTCTGTCACACCGCTACCTCTCGACCTGGCTGTTATCTACCGCCCCACTGGGCCCTATTCGGACTTTATCAGTGAATTCTCTGAGTTCGTTGCTGATGTAGTGACGCACGCCGACAATATAATCATAATGGGGGACTTTAATATCCATATGAATACCACATCGGACCCTCAGTGTGTGGCGCTCCAGACCATAATTGATAACTTTGGTCTTACACAAATAATAAATTAACGCATGCATCGCAACGGTAATACGATAGATCTAGTGCTTATCGGGGGTGTCACCACCTCCAAAGTTATGATACTCCCATATACTAAAGTAATGTCCGATCATTACCTTATAAAATTCGAACTTCTGACTCATTGTTAACAAGCTAATAATAATAATAACTGCTATAGCAGTCGCAACATTAATGCTGCCACAACGATGACTCTTGCTGACGTACTGCCTTCGGTAATGGCACCATTCCCAAATTATGTCGGCTCTATTGATAACCTCACTAACAACTTTGACGATCCCCTGCGCGAAACCATTGATAGTATAGCACCGCTGAAGCAAAAAAGGGCCCCTAAAAAGGCGCACCCCATGGTTTACAGAAGAAACTAAAGCTCATAAATTATCATGTAGAAAGCTGGAACGCAAATGGCGCGCGACTAAACTTGAGGTTTCCATCAAGCATGGAATGATAGTTTAATAACTTATGAACGCATGCTTACCTTAGCTAAAGCTAAATATTACTCAAATCTCATCCGCCTCAACAAAAATGATCCTAAATTTTTGTTTAGTACAGTAGCATCGCTAACCCAACAAGGGACTCCTCCCAGTAGCTCCACCCACTCGGCAGATGACTTTATGAACTTCTTTAATAAGAAAATTGAACTCATTAGAAAGGAGATTAAAGACAACGCATCCCAGCTACAACTGGGTTATATTAACACAGATACGACTGTATATACGACGGATACCGCCCTCCAAAATAGTCTATTTTTGATTAAATAACATTAGAGGAATTATTACGGTTTGTAAGTGGGATAAAATATATTGTGTGACATCATGCACAAAAGTGCACTTTATTTGTTTTAAAATATTGTAGTGGCGTTCTGTACAAAAAGTGCACTTTAATTTAGTGTTGTTTTGATATGTCATCTTAGTGACATCAAGCACAAAAGTGCACTAATAGCTTGTTTTAAAATGTCTCTGACAATCTTGCACTTTCTGTTTTGGAAATGACATGAAAGTTTGTGCCACTGCTTAATAACTGTTTAACAAATACAGTTTTGGTAAATTGACTTAGTTGTGGTTTCCTTCTCTGCATGAAAGTTTAAAATGAGCATATATTAATGCAGTATGAACAAGAATGTTTTTATGTGGGCTCTGTATCGAGGATGTCGTTGTGGCTTGTGCAGCCCTTTGAGACACTTGTGATTTAGGGCTATATAAACATTGATTGATTGATTTTAATGTAGACACATAATCATCATACTGCTGTGATTATATGCATCAAGTGTTCATTCAAGGCTAAGGAAAAATAGAGATATATATCGTGTATCGTGACATGGCCAAAAAATATCGATATTAATAAAAGGCCATATCGCCCAGCCCTATATATACACATACATGCACAATTAAAATACAGCATACCAAAGGACTGCGGCGGGTGTTGACGCAATGTGATTTCTGCCCAGTGCTCTGAATGTCAAAGTGAAGAAACTGAATGAAGCACGTGTGAAAGGCTGGAGTAACTATCAAAGGCGGCATCAAAAGACGGCATGGCGGGTAGAACGGCCGTGCCAGGTAGAACGGCCATTACAGCAACTTCAGGGTTCCAGGTTCGATCCCCATCTCTGGCCATCCAAGTCACTGCTAGTGTCCTTGGGCAAGACATTTAACCCTTGCTCCCAGTGCCGCTCACACTGGTGAATGAATGATAGGTGGTGGTCAGAGGGGGCGTAGGCGCAATAGGCAGCCCCGCTTTACCACCACCCAAGTGTGAATGTGGAGTGAATGAATACGGTTCTCACTTCTCTGTGAGGGCTTTGAATATCTAGTCGATAGAAGAGCACTATATAAATCTAATCCATTTTTATTATTATTAAAGATATTACATCGTATGGTGGTATTGTCTCAAATACATTCTAGAATAAACCTGTATAACTCGTAATATCAGTATACCGCCCAGCCCTAAGAATGCATTAAAAACAAGACATGTGCTCTTGTTTTACATAGGGATTGTGAATGATAGGCACAACTGCACAAAAAGTGCAGTTCCCCTATAATTTGAGTGGAAGAATGCGGTGCATCCTAAATCTGCAGTTGCGCAATTTTTTTCACTTAAACACATGGGAGAGGTGTGCGTGATCCCCTGATGCCCACAGGTGGGTGGATGGGACCGCGGCGGGTGTTGACGCAATATGATTTCTGCCCAGTGCTCTCAATGCCAAGGTGCAGAAATTGAATTAAGCGCAAATAAACGGCTGGCCTAAATACCACAGGCAGCATCAAAAGATATTATACATCGGTATGGCGGTATTGTCTCAAATACAAACCCCTTTCTAAAATATACTTGTATAACTCATGATATCAGTATACTGCCCAGCCCTAAAAATGCATAAAACAAAAGAGATATGTTCTCTTGTTTTACATAGGGATTGTGAATGATAGGCACAATTCCACAAAAAGTGCAGTTCCCCTATAAGTTGAGTGGAAAAATGCGGCACAGCCAAAATCTTAAACACATGGGAGACGTGTGTGTGGTCACCTAATGCGCTCAGGTGAGTGGATGATGGCCTCCACTATAGAATCTCGAATAAACAGCCGGTCTTCATCTGGGATTTTATTGGCAGGTGTTTCTGTGGAAGAAGCCTCTCCATCGCACCAGTGCTGGGTTACCATGTTTTTAAGGTAAATCACACCTTAATTAAAAACAGGGAAAAAACAAGTTAGGAGGCAGAGCAACAATCGGCTACAGTCAAACCCTATGTATAAACATTTGAGTACTGAAACAAACATATTGATGTACTCTAAATGTGATTAAATAACTAATTATTTAGATATACCAAAAACGTGTTAATTGGATATTGATTATGTAGATAGATAGTACTTTATTGACTCCTTCAAGAGAGTTCCCTCAGGAAAAAATGTGTGTAAACCGGGGAAATGGATTGTGTCAGAGGAGATACCAGCCTGAATTTTAGTCGGAATCGGATCAGAAAGAAAATCAGTGGTATCACACATCACCAGTAATTTGATTTAATCTTATTATAGAGTGGTTACCTTATTTCTCTCACTTGTATGTAGGGCTGCAGCAACCGATTATTTTAGTAATCGAGTAATCTATTGATTAAATTCTTTGATTAGTCGACAAATTGATTTTAACACTTTCTAGCCTCTATGCGACTTTGGGAAAATGTTTAAAATTAAAATATTTTTCTAATGCCCTTTATTATTGTGTCCTATAAATGCACATAACATTTAAACTGCACTTGTACAACAGGTGCATCACTAGATATTACTTACATGATAAATAAAAATAAGAAAAACCGTGCTGCCAGATGAACATGAACCAAGTAAAAGATAATAAAAGAACTAAACTAAACAAACACTAATAAAGTATGATAAATTTAGTGACAATGTAGTCAACCATTTAATATACACACATTCAATAGGGTATTAATTGGAGGGTGTTTTATTAAGAACTTGTTAGCACTAACATTCAAACTGTAGATGCTAACATGTCCTCAACTGTGTTTAAATAAAACATTTGTTATGCATGACACGCATCAGACGGCGTTAGCTGCGAACAGACTTACCCATTTCGGCTTGTTTGCTGCACTTATATATACAAGGATGATTTCTGGTAAAGTTGTATAATTGATGGGAGTACTGTTGTAAAAGGACAGTTCTCTTTGACACGGCAAACATTTCACCACAATTTTTGTCTTTTTCAGTTTTAAATGATCGCAAAACCTCATGTTCTCTGTGCCCTTCTCTCTTCCACTGTCATTGTTTCTATGAGCCATTTCTCTCTATACCTCCCCCCCACATACACAGGTCACACACCGTAAGGCTGAATTTTTTATAGTAAAGTTAATTCATGTTTTGGTAGGTAAGTGTTTGACTGTGGAACCAATTATTGTAGTTAAACTTTTTAGGTATGATTATTTTCCTTTCTGAACAAATTAGGTTGATGACTGAGAGCTTCACATTAATCACTTTACTTACCTTAAAACAAACCCAAAAATACAATGTCACCTGAAATGCCTCATCTGTTTTATCTTCTGTCTTAACTTTACTACACAGCAAACCCAATGGACCATGACAATAATAAACAATTTTAAAAAACAGCATAGCAATAAATATACCAATTGACACTCACCCGCTTGCCTGACAGGCAAATCCAGCTGATCAGTCATTGTGACGCGCAACAGAGTGGATAAAAAGTTTACCTGGGTGTGACACTGCAAATCAGAAATGTAAACGTTAGGCACAGCAGAACTTTTTTTAAAAGACCCTAAAAATACACCAAAACATTTGTTTAGTTCTATTTTAATTAAAAATTATTCTTGGTTATAATATATTCTATAGATTAATACATTCCACTTGTTGATATTTGGAGGCCAATACAGTTTAAAAAACATTTTTAACTAAAAGAACATAATTTTAAAAAAAATGTTGGAATAAGGAGTTAGACAAAGACAATTTGGATTGACTTAATTAACTTAAGTTCCTTCCTACCTAAATATTGTTACACTTCTGCTTAATATGAATAGTGCATGTTCTACATTTCAACACAACAGTACTTGTTCAATCCCTACCTGGCCATTTTCCACAACAAAAAAACAGCCCATGGCTAAGGATAGATCTGTATTTAGAAACTGTGTACTTGAGCAGAAGGACTCTATCCTCCCCCAGACAACATGTTTTTCACTCTCTGCACAACTTGACAAGTACAGTATGGGATTTCCACAAGCACAATGAAAAATTTGACACTGCTGCTAGCTGAAATTTTCACAAGCACAGCGATGCAACAGTGATTCATACACAATCATTAGTATTGGACATTATAAATAAAAAACTCATATTATAACAGTAACATTATGCAAAGATAATAGGAGAGCACAAAGCTCAAAGTTAGTATTAACTCGGGCTGGGCCCATAAAAACAATTTCAATATATATCGCGATATGACACGTAATCCATATACATAAAAATGCCTTTGATATAAAGTTTGATTTTGGGGGGAGGGTCGAAAGATGATTTTTTTTTTCGTCGAAAGAAACTGGAAATAATGAAGCCTAGATGGTTGCATGAACAAAGGCCCTTGCAATCTTGTAACCTAGCAAAACAGGAAGTGAGCAATGGGAGGCACACGCTAAACAGCTATTCGCATAAGGGTATCAACCATCAAGTCTGGTTGTTCCATCATCGTTGATACGCTGCATGTAGTGAGAAGAGAAACTAAAAGTGTGTGCTGCAGAGCGCGAAGATATTGTCAACAAGAGGAAAAGTCACCTCGACAGTGTGGCAATTTTTGGGATTTTTCCCAACAGACAGTAGTCCTTCTCCACGCTCATCTTTTCTTTCCAACCCTTGTCTGTTCCCTATTCGGATGTACGGAACTAAAACTGCACGACTAAATACATAAAATCAACAAAATATAACAAATGTCCTACTTTGAAATAATAATTTGGTCTAATAAAACTTAAATAACTACTGCTTAACAAATTCATTTTCATAAATAAAAATACCCGACCACGTACCTTCCTGGCAGTTAACCTGTAAAAAAATAAATGTCTCAGGTTTCTCTGTTTACATTTTTGCACTATTTTGTTACACTTAAGCATTTCTTACATATTCCTTATGTTTTCACCTTAATTTAAAGACGTTATTGATAAGTGCTTGTGATTTTTAAGTGTTTTCCATGGTTGTGTTGACATTTGCCTAGTGGTTAGAGTGTCCGCCCGGAGATCGGTAGGTTGGAGTTCAAATCCCAGCCGAGTCATACCAAAGACTATAAAAATGGGACCCATAACCTCCCTGCTTGGCACTCAGCAACAAAGGGTTGGAGTTGGGGGTTAAATCACCAAAATGATTCCCGGGCGCAGCGCCGCTGCTGCCCACTGCTCCCCAAGGGGATGGGACAAATGCAGAGGACAAATTTCACCACATTTAGTGTGTGTGTGACAATCATTGGTACTTTAATCTTAATCTTTAATTTCCTTTCCTTTCGGCCTTGATAGCTGAGGGGATTATAAGGAAAGTTGCATTTGAAATAAAAATGTTAACATTTAATATACAATGCTCCTGGTCCATATTTTCCACATCATTAATTATCAATATCAACCGATCCATCCATTTTCTACCGCTTGTCCCTTTCAGGGTCGCGGGGGGGTGCTGGAGCCTATCTCAGCTGCATTCGGACGGAAGGCGGAGTACACCCTGGACAAGTCGCCACCTCATCGCAGGGACAACACAGATAGACAACATTCACACTCACATTCACACACTAGGGCCAATCAACCTATCCCCAGGTGCATGTTTTTAGAGGTGGGAGGAAGCCGGAGTACCCGGCGGGAGCCCACGCAGTCACGTGGAGAACATGCAAACTCCACACAAAGATCCCAAGCCCAGGATTGAACCCAGAACCTTTGTATAAAAATCTTATAATCGTTATATAGTTTTCAGCCACATCACCCAGCCTTAGTATTAACTATAAATTACACTATTTGCAGCGTACCTTTACACATTTGAAAAATATATCGTCATCCAAATCAGAATTTGCATGACGTGTGAGTGTGAATGTTGTCTGTCCCTCTGTGTTGGCCCTGTGATGAGGTGGCGACTTGTCCAGGGTGTACCCCGCCTTCCGCCCGAATGCAGCTGGGATAGGCTGCAGCTGGGATAGGCTCCAGCACCCCCCCCCCCCCCACACACACACACGACCTCGAACGGGACAAGCGGTAGAATATGAATGGATGTTTAAAACCGGGGTAACCCTCCCGCTTAGTCACGCAATCTCCCAAACGTAAGTCAAATGTTACAAATGTGAATGACAAAAATGTTGACACTTGTTTAAAGCACTGACAGCGAGAATACGACGTAAAACCACACAGATTTCACGACAACACAACCACTTAACCAACACATTGTAGCTAACTTGGAACTATTCGGACAAATTAATGTACTGAAATAAATGACAAAAAATGACAAGCATTTTTGCCGTTATAGTTAGTGTGGTAGAGAAAATGTAGGCTGTAGTTAAGGAATAAAAGTATATTTTGCTGTTGAAACGACAAGTCATTGCTTCCAGGCTTGTCAGTGACACGTGAGCAGCAGCTATGTGTAGCGGAGCCCAGCCAACAAGTAACCTCCTTCTAACTTAGCTGTTAGCTATGGCTGTAGTTGGTTATTATCTGCATTTAATGTGCCGAATAGCTCAGGTCATACGATCACCATATTTCACATTGGATTAATTTAGCTTTTACTTCCACCGTGGGCGTGTGGTTAAGTGGCTTAATCTCTCTTTCGGGGGAGACACGACGAGGTAGCTAGGTTAGCATTAGCCCCACAGCTGGCTTACTGAGCTAGCAATAGCCGTGGGGTCCAGCTAACGTGATTATTACAACGACATGGAGGTAAAATGTCACCATGTTTGTAATGGGAGAAGCAGTCTGACAACCAAAGAGTGCGCTTTTGGCACGTAAACAGTCACGGTAGCTAGCCTGCGCGGTGGCACCATCTTGATGTTGTGAGCGAACGAGGCCCGATGCAAGACCGCGCCACAACTGCCGTCACCCATTAAAGAGCTCAACATGAAGCCGAACTTCGAGCCTCACCTCGGTAAGTTTTCTTTCCGCTGCCTCTCGCAGATTGGGGTCCATGGTGCCCCGCAGGGCCTCGACCAAAACCTCTGGATCCATCGCGAAAACTTGCTAACGGCTCGGGATGTAGGCAATTTCAGATGTCTTATCAGTTCTCAGGCACTGCGCACATGGACGCACAGCTCTCCGGTTACCCGGCGCGAAAGGAAGAAGCGAATGAAGTACCCGGATAGAGCAGCGCCAAATTTGTGCAAACGAATATCCGGCTGCGCCTGCACACCTATGGGAGTTGTAGTTTTTACTGCAACTTAACCCCTCTTCACTTCTACATGTTCCTTCACCATACAACAAATCATTAACAGATATACATATATATATATACACATATATATATATATATATATATATATATATTATTTTTTTTAAAAAATTTTTTAACTTAAATATTGTTTACGTGTTTTTTGGCAACACACAAATATTTTTCTGTATTAGTCGTCCATAATCCAAAATGCGGTAATTTTCCCCAGATGATCACGTTGAGTTTGAAGACGTATGTTAAAAAAATGCACACTAATATGAAAAAAGGGAGTGACATCTTGTAAATTTAAAAGCAAAGTGATGTAATCTCCTTTATGACACCATTGTAAAGTGACTTATGCAAACGGGAGATTGACACCTTGACGCAAAGTGCAACGGAGAGTCAGAGGAGGGCGATGTTATTAAAATAAATCTGAATGGAAACTGACAACATATGACATGGACTTTACAAAATGTCTAAACCGATCTCAAAAATGTTTATGTTTAGTGTAAATACAACCAAAAATTGAATGTAAAAGATACAGGCATGTAGGACGTAGGTATTTATTGAAAACGTCTTGTTCGTCTTATAATGTAGTAAATCGTAAATACGACCATTGAGTTGGCACCAGATACTGTAAAAAAAAACGTATATATAAAAAACAAAATTTCTGCCTAAAAAACACTGCATGCTATTGCATATTATTTTCAGCTAAAACGGTAGGTTAATTGGCAATACTAGATTGTCTTATAGTGTGTGAATGTGAGTGTGAATGTTGTCTGTCTATCGGTGTTGGTTGGCCCTGCGATGAGATGGTGACTTGTCCAGGGTCTACCCGCCTTCCGCCCGAATGCAGCTGGGATAGGCTCCTGCACCCCCGCGGTAGAAAATGGATGGATGAATGGATTATTTTCAAACATACTGTACATAGTAAAGCAATATCAATGGGTGTAATATGATGTGTTCCATTTGGAGGCGCTGCTGTGGATCAGTCAGTCCAAATGTATTTGAACAGCAAGAAGAAGCACATAGTGATTTACATATAATTCAAATTAATCAACATAATTGACCTGAACACTGCCCACCTACAATTCAAATCAAATCAAATAACAGCAGAGAATGTAAAACAGATACAAGAAAAAACAAAACAAAAAAACAAATAAAAGTTAGGCTAAAACCATGTTTTAGATTGACTTTTTTAAACTACTAACATTTGCAGCCGACCACAGACCTCGTGGATCGTACAAGTTAATGCAGTGGTTGTAAAGACAAATGGTGCGTTCCATTTCTACTGGGAAGAAGATGGAATTTCTGAGTTACTAGTCGGAATTTCAACTGGAGCGCCCCTCAAGGTCGGATTTTCGACTCGGAAAGTCAGAGCATTCTCACCACACCTGAGTTTGTTTCAATGATGTCTACTTCTATAATATCCGTTATTTGCAGTTCGGATTATTTTTTGTCGCAGTAAATCAGCCACATACAACGTATTACTGTACGTTTATATATCGTAACATCACTGTAGTTTAAACTGCATTTATTTAATGTGGTATATAAGCTGTATATTTCACATAAGTTGTTTGCATTAAGACAAGGCAAGCGCAAAAATAGCTTTTGTGGATGTGGCTATCTTGGTTTTCCGACATTGTAACTGGAACGTTCACTACTCGGGCGTGACGTCATTCCCAGCTCCGACTTCCCACTTCCGAGGTAAATGGAAAGCAGCTACAGGTTTTCCTGAGCATTAGCAGACCAGCGTTGCCAGACGTATGAAAACTAAAGTATTTGTGCAATAATTGGACCTTATCAAAGTGAAGTGCTTTGTTAATAATAGTAACATAATAAAAGGTGATGGGATATGTTGTATTCCTAGTGCTATGGAGGTTTAACAGTCATATTGAGTCACGCAACTTAAAATGAGTCAGACTCAAGGCATAAATTTGGTGACTTTGGACTTAACTTGACAATGTCATCAAAGACCTGCGGCTCAAATTGTACTTTGACATTAATTAATCGGGACTTGATTCTTTACTTTCGTCTGATGCCTTGAAAATCATTTTGGTAAATGTAATTAGTACATTTGTCCCTGTCAGTTTTAAACAAGTTTATTTTGAAGAGGAATCAAGTCAATCTATACCGTGTCCGGGCCAGGTATGGAGATGTTCACACAATAATTTGCATATTAGTGGAATCGTCAAATCTTGTCACAACAACAACCGCTGACAAATGCAAAAGGTGGGCAGTGACAGTAACTATCAGGTAAGGTTAAAGTGTTAACAATGAAAATGAAAGTCATATAAACCTCTACCACTCTGGTGTTGATGTAATTAAGAAGGTAAAACATTTCAAAATTAATCAACCAAAATCTATTTATAAAGCGCTTTTCATTCATAAAAGAAATGCAACACAAAGTGCTCTACTGACTTGAAAATAATGCCCCGATTACCCACCTCTCTTCATTATAAGTCATGCATGGCTAAGTACAGAGGAACCAGGTGAAGAAACACTATTACAGGAGCTGTCTGCACCAGGAGGTCATCAGACCATGGCCACCAGGATGTTGACACAAAGCACTCACAGACATGGCAGATAAAAACCCTGATGAAGAGAACTCCCTCCAAAGAACGTAAAAGAAAATAAAAATATACAAAAAAATACACATTACAAAATACAAAATAATAAAACATGTGCAAATAGTAAGAACCATGATACAGAGTAAATGATAAAATATGAGTAAAAAAATGTTGTGAAGATATTAAATGTATCAACAGTACTCGCAATGTGATTTATGAAATCCCACATTTTGTACTTTCATGTACAGAGTGTCATATTCAGTAAAAACTAAAACTTTATTCAATTTTTTGACATGACAGTTATCAACTGCAGAAAAAATAAGTCAGAATAATACACAAGGCTGGATATAGAGGATGTACAAATCTCTTGTTTATAAATTCCCAAGTATTAAAATTAACTGATCTTATACATTTTCAAACCGCAAAAATTATGTACAAAGTAAATAACAAAGGCTGCCCATAAATGTTTAACAGTACTTCTCAACAAAAGAAGGAAAATACAATCTTCGGAATAATCCATCCATCCATCTTCTGCTTATCCGAGGTCGGGTCGCGGGGCAGCAGCCCAAGCAGAGAAGCCCAGACTTCCCTCTCCCCAGCCACTTCGTCCAGCCTCTCCCGGAGGATCCTTAGTCTTTCCCAGACCAGCTGGGAGACAGTCCCTCCAACGTGTCCTGAGTCTACCCCGTAGCCTCCTAACGGTCAGACGTACCCTAAACACCTCGCCAGGGAGGCAGCCATGCGGCATCCTGACCAGATGCCTGAACCACCTCATCTGTGTGTGGAAAAGCAGCGGCTTTACTCTGAGCTCCTCCCAAATGACAGAGCTTCTCACCCTATCTCTAAGAGAGAGCCCGCCATCCGACGGAATAAACAAATTTCGGCCGATTGTACTTGTGATCTTGTCCTTTCAGTCACAACCCAAAGCTCATGAAGATGGGGACGTAAATCGACTGGTAAATTGAGATCTTTGCCTTCCAGCTCAGCTCCTTCTTCATGATCAATAGAGGGTCCGCATCACTGCAGACGCCACCCCAATCCGCCTGTTGATCTCGCAATCCACTCTTCCCTCACTCGTGAACAACTCTCCGAGGTACTTGAAGTCCTCCACTTGAGGCAATATCTCCTCCCAAACCCTGAGATGGCACTCCACCCTTTTCCGGCCGAGTACCATGGACTGGGACTTGGAGGTGCTGAGTCTCATCCCAGCCACTTCACACTCGGCTGCAAACCACGGTCGAGGCGAAAACCACGCTGCTCCTCCTGAATCCGAGGTTCGACTATTCGGCATAGCCTGCTATCTAGTACACCTGAATAGACCTTACAGAGAAGGCTGAGGAGTGTGATGCCACGATAGTTGGAACACACCCTCTAGTTCCCCTTCTTAAAGAGGAAACACCACCTCACTCTGCCAATCCAGTGGCACCGCCCCACAGCATCCAGATTCTTAAGGAACTCCAGGTGGATTCCATGCCCCTCCGGGGCCCTGTCACAGAGCAGCTTTCTAACTATCTCGGCAAACTCAGCCCCAGAAATGGGGGAGTCCACCACAGACTTCCCAAGCACGTGTAGGTGGGAATGCAGAGGTCTTCGAAGTATTCCCTCCAAGGATCCACAACATCCCGAGTTGAGGGATGTTGAGAGCCTGCTTTAAACGGTGTTGAGAGTGCACTGCTTCCCCCTCCGGAGGCGGAAGCTGGTGGTCCAGAATCACTACAAAGCCATCCAGAAGTCGTTTTCCATGGCTTCCTAGAAACTCCTCCCATGTGCAAATGTTTTCCTCTGCGACCGCTAAGGCCGCATACCACTTGGCCAGTCGGTACATGTCTGCAGTAACAAAATCGGCCTACTATCACCTCAAAAATGTAAAAAGACTTAGAGGGCTCATGTCAGCTCAAGACTTTGAAAAACTTGAACATGCTTTTATTACCAGTAGGCTACACTATTGTAATGGTCTCCTTGCAGGTCTTCCCAGAAAAACTGTCAGGCAGCTACAGCTTGTTCAGAACGCTACTGCTAGAGTTCTAACAGACCAAAAAATGTGAGCACATTACACCAATTCTTAAATCCTTACATTGGCTCCCTGTACATCAGACAATTGATTTCAAAATCCTCCTGCTCACATATAAATCACTACATGGTCTAGGGCCGAAGTATATCACTGATATGCTCCCACTATATAAGCCCTCTAGATCACTAAGATCTTCTGAGACCAATTTGTTAGCGGTTCCCAGAGTACACTCAAATCAAGGGAGCGCATCATTCAGTCACTATGCAACAAATAGCTGGAATAAACTTCCTGAAGATGTCAGACTCTTCCCAACTCTGACTATTTTTAAAACTAGACTAAAGACTTTTATGTTCACATTAGCTTTCAGCTAAATCTTTTAATCTTTTAACTTTTAACGTCCGCACTGTTTTTATTTTTATTGTCTGCATTTTAATTTTGCTTTTATTTTCTTTCATTTCACTTTGTTGTCTGTGAAGCACTTTGAGTCTGCCTTGTGTATGAAAAGCGCTATACAAATAAAGTTGCCTTGCCTTGCCTTGCTGCCTCCGGAGTCCTACTAGCCAAAAGGAACCTATAGGACTCTTTTTCAGCTTGACTGCATCCCTCACCGCTAGTGTGCACCAGCGGGTTCTTAAGATTACCGCCACGACGGGCACCAATCACCTTGCGGCCACAGCTCCAATAAGCCTCTCTGACTCAATGTCCAGCACTCCCTGGTGACATGTTCAAAGTTCTACCGGAGGTGAGAATTTAAACTCTGATTGGATACTGCCAGACATTCCCAGCAGACCCTCACAATGGTTTTGGGCCTGTTAGGTCAAACCGGCATAATACCCCTCCACCGGAGCCAACTCACCACCAGGTGGTGATCGGTGGAAAGCTCCGCCCCTCTCTTCAACTGAGTGTTCAAAACATGAGACCGCAAATCCCATGACACAACCACAAAGTCGATCATTGAACTGCGGCCTAGGGTGTCCTGGTGCCAAGTGCACATATAGACATCCTTATGTTTGAACATTGTGTTTGTTGAGGATAATCTGTGACGAGCACAAAAGTCCAAAAACAAAACACCACTCAGGTTTAAATCCGGACAGCCGTTTCTCCCAATCACGCTCCTTGCCAATGTGAATGTTAAAGGCCACCAGCAGAACAAGGGAATCACCAGGGGAAGCAATCTCCAGTACTCCCTATAGTGAATCCAAAAAGGGCGGCCACTCTGTACTGCTGTTTGGCGCATAAAAACAAACAGTTACGACCCATCCCCCCCGCCCAGAGGCACAGGGAAGCTCCCCTCTCGCTTACCGGGTTAAACTCCAGCACACAGGCTGTGAGCCGCGGGGAAAGAAGCAGTGCCACTCCTGCCTGTCGCCTCTCACTGTTTGCAACCCCAGAGTGGAAGAAAGTCCAGCCCCTCTCGAGAAGACTGGTTCCAGACCCCTTGCTACACATCGAAGTGAGTTCAGCCATAACTTCTCCACCTCACGCACCAGCTCAGGCTCCTTCAATATGAGGTGACGTTCCACGTAAGAGCTAGCTTCTGTAGCCAAGGATCAGATCGCCAAGAACCCTGTTTTCAGCTGCCGCGCAGCTCACATTGCATCCGACCTCTATGCCAGAGGTGAGCACAATGGAGGGGGCACCCACGTTGCCTCTTCGGGCAAGCAGGCCACAAGGCGCTCGCCATCGAGCCCCACCTCCAGATCCATCACTGTTTCTATTCATTAGAATTACACTCAGCTGCAACTATCATTTATACATTCATGTACAGAGCATAGACCTTTTAAATGATCAAGTAATCATATAAATCAATACAATCAATTAGCATGTTATGTGGGTGTTCATTTTGAATTAATAGAAATAGATTTATGTTTATGTTGCACACGGACATTTGAGTGACGGACCGATAGTTGACAGCTACCGACCTACGTATATGTCTGTTGTGTGAACAATAAAAATAAAAAGACTCAGTGATCAAGTGTAATGCTCAATCGTCCAGTTGTAGTGGGAAGAGACAGAGCTAACTGAAACACATTTAAGCAAGGTGTCTAACAATGCTACATCATAGACGCGCCGCGATGGAGTGACGTCAGACGGGGACGACGGACCTGTCAGCGGATTTTATCTTGCGTCAAAGCAACTTTATGGATTATTGTATAACTTCATTTTTTCACTCATTTGAGTGGATTATTATTAGCCTGTGAATTAATGGATCACTGAGGACGGTAGATGAAGGGTCGTGAGTTAAGTGGCGTTCACTTGAAACTGTATAACTCTTATTAGCGTTTGTGACTTTGAGGGACAGTTCAGGATGAATTGTGGTGTTACAAACTTTTGTGTGGTGTTGCTTCCTATCTGTAAATATTACAAGTTGATTTGTTGTTGTTGTGGTTGATGGCTTTTCTCCCTCCTTTACAAACTGGATTGCTGTTTTCCAGAGGAGCTGGTGTTTCTGCCTTCTCTTCTGCTCTTCTGATCTTTTCATCCTCGCTCAAATTAATGGGGTAATCGTCGCTTTATCGGTCCAAATCGCTCTCGCTGCTTGTGGCCATGATTGTAAACAATGTGCAGATGTGAGGAGCTCCACAACCTGTGACGTCACGCTACTTCCGGTACAGGCAAGTCTTTTTTATCAGCGACCAAAAATTGCGAACTTTATCGTCGATGTTCTCTACTAAATCCTTTCAGCAAAAATATGGCAATATCGCGAAATGATCAAGTATGACACATAGAATGGATCTGCTATCCCTGTTTAAATAAGAAAATTTTATTTCAGTAGGCCTTTAAGCTACATAACATCATTGCAGCCCCATGCATTGGAAGACAGGGTCTTGGAACTTCACATTTCAAACAATGGAAGAAAGTAGGAACCAGTGTTCCTACTTAGCAAGTGTCATGAGCACCTTGTCATTGAGCCATCTTTACCTTCCATGGGTAGGTGCTGTTTTACATCTGTGCCATGTGCCACAAATCTTGCATATGGGTCCTCTCTCATACCCCAGTTGTGCAAGTTTATTTGAGTTGCAAGTGTGTTATACACAGATCTTAGCAGGAAAGAAGTGCGGAACGGCTCTAGTCTTTATAGGTCCGACCAGGTGATCTTCCTCTGAGGGAGTTCCCATTTGGTTCAGGCTCCTTGTGAACTTATCGCCACTGCCCTTGACCACTGTCTTTCCTCCTCCAGGTTCCGTACCTTCTCCTGGCTTTTCTGACACTGGTTCCTACTTTCTTCCATTGTTGGAAATGTGAAGTTCTAAGACCCTGTCTTCCAATGCACGGGGCTGCAATGATGTTGCTGCAGCCAGCCGCTAATACACCGATCCAACCTACAGCTTTCTTCTTTGCTGTCTTCATTGTTCATTAAACAAATTGCAAAAGATTCACCAACACAGATGTCCAGAATACTGTGGAATTTTGCGATGAAAACAGACGACTTAATAGCTGGCCACAATGGTGTCCCAATATGTCCGCACAATCCGTGACATCACGCGCAAACATCATTATACCGAGACGTTTTCAGCAGAATATTTCGCGGGAAATTTAAAATGGCACTTTACTTATCTAACCCGGCCGTATTGGCATGTGTTGCAATGTTAAGATTTCATCATTGATATATAAACTATCAGACTGCGTGGTCGGTAGTAGTGGGTTTCAGTAGACCTTTAAGGATGTCTTTATCTTGTGCAACTGATGTGTCAGCTACTCATTTGCATCCTAATCTTCTGATGACGCTTGCACGTCTGATTAGCTCATCCCGGGAGTCTCTGTATGTCATGTGAAATAGGAAGTTGGAGTTGCCCTGATTTTATGGATAGACCTACTGAAGTGAAGCTTAGAGGTATTCCCAACCACTTTTGGAGATACTTATTGATTTTCCACTTCACATCTTCTACGTTTGTCATTGGAACATCATACATGGTCAGGATCCACATGAGTCTTGGCAGCAGTACGTGTTGATAAACCCTTACCTTAAACTTCCCCGGGAGTCCCGATTTTTTTATCCTCTTTAGCCATTCTTCTGTCTGCTCTTCTGTTTTAGCAATGTTGTTCTTGTCAGTAAGTGAGTTATCAAACCACTTACCAATGCACTTGTTTGGATACTTCTCTATTGATGGAATCACTTCCCGTTGCACATGCATCTTGAAGCTGTTGGTCAGTTTTGTGTTCCTGATCACCATGCTCCTGGATTTATTTGTCTTAAACTTTATTCTGGCCTACAAAGCCATGTGGTCCAGAACAATCAGCACCCACCTCGCCACCATATATATGGGTTGTGGTCGTCACGGTAAGGTCGTCCATGTAACCTCTTATTGGGGGTTGTCTGATCCATCCATCCATCCATCTTCAACCGCTTATCCGGAATCGGGTCGCGGGGACAACAGCTCCAGCAGAGACCCCCAGACTTTCCTCTCCAGAGCAACATTTGCGACTTCCTCCTGGGGAATCCCGAAGCGTTCCCAGGCCAGAGAGGAGATGTAATCCCCCCACCTGGTCCTTGGCCTGCCGCGGGGCCTCCTCCCAGTGGGACGTGCAACGAGGACCTCCCTAGGGAGACGCTCGTGAGGCATCCGCACGAGATGCCCGAACCACCTAAGCTGGCTCCTTTCCAAGCGAAGGAGCAGCGGCTCTACTCCGAGTCCCTCTCGGGTGACTGAACTTCTCACCCTATCTCTAAGGGAGATGCCAGCCACCCTTCTGAGGAAACTCATTTCGTCCGCTTGTATCCGCGATCTTATTCTTTCGGTCATGACCCACACTTCATGACCATAGGTGAGAGTAGGAATGTAGATAGCTCGGTAGACCGAGAGCTTTGCCTTCTGGCTCAGCTCTCGTTTCGTCACAACAGTGCGGCAGAGAGACTGCAATACTGCCCCAGCTGCTCCGATTCTCCGGCTGATTTCCTTCTCCATCTTTCCCTCACTCGTGAACAATACCCCGAGATACTTAAACTCCTCCACCTGGGACAGAGTCCTGTCCCCTACCCGGACTGTACAAACCATCGGTTTCCTGCTGAGAACCATGGCTTCAGATTTGGAGATGCTGATCCTCATTCCAGCCGCTGAACACTCGGCTGCGAACCGATCCAGTGAGAGCTGAAGGTCACAAACCGAAGGTGCCATCAGGACCACATCATCTGCAAACAGCAGTGACGCAACCTTTAGCCCCCCGAGACGTATACCCTCTCCGCCATGGCCACGACTCCGCCTAGAAATCCTGTCCATGAAAATCACAAACAGGATAGGTGACAGAGCGCAGCCCTGGCGGAGACCAACCCCCACTGGAAACGGATCCGACTTACATCCAAGCACCCGGACACAACTCTCGCTTTGGTTGTACAGAGATTGGATGGCCCTCAGCAGGGTTCCCCTCACTCCGTACTCCCTCAGCACCTCCCACAAGATCTCCCGGGGGACCCGGTCATACGCCTTCTCCAAATCCACAAAACACATGTAGACTGGATATAGGCATACTCCCAGGCCCTCTCCAGGATTCCCGCAAGCGTAAAGAGTTGGTCAGTTGTTCCACGACCAGGACGGAATCCACATTGCTCCTCTTGAATCTGAGGTTCGACTATCGGCCGGACCCTCCTTTCCAGTACCTTGGCGTAAACTTTCCCAGGGAGGCTGAGAAGTGTGATACCCCTGTAATTAGCACACACCCTCTGGTCCCCCTTTTTGAAAAGGGGAACCACCACCCCAGTCTGCCACTCCCTCGGCACTGTCCCAGACTTCCATGCAATGTTGAAAAGGCGTATCAACCAAGACAGCCCATCAACACCCAGAGCCTTCAGCATTTCTGGACGGATCTCGTCAACCCCCGGAGCTTTGCCACTGTGGAGTTGTCTAACTACCTCAGTGACTTCACTCCGAGAGATCGACGTCGATCCCCCATCATCCTCAGGCCCTGCTCCTATCAGGGAGGGTGTGTCTGATGTATTTGGGTTCAGGAGTTCCTCAAAGTGCTCTTTCCAACGCCCTACGACTTCCTCACTTGAAGTCAGCAAAGTCCCATCCATGCCGTACACAGCTTGGATGGTTCCCCGCTTCCCCCTCCTGAGGTGCCGTATGGTCTTCCAGAACAGCTTTGGTGCCGCCCGATAGTCCTTCTCCATGGATTCCCCGAACTGCTCCCACACCCTCTGCTTAGCCTCGTCCACAGCCACGGCCGCTGCCCTTCGGGCCCGTCGGTACCTTGCGACTGCCTCCGGAGTCCCCTGGGATAACATACCCCGGTAGGACTCCTTCTTCAGTCGGACGGCTTCCCTGACCACCACTGTCCACCAGGGTGTTCGAGGGTTACCGCCCCTTGAGGCACCTAAGACCTTCTGGCCACAGCTCGCAGCTGCAGCTTTAGCAATAGAGGCTTTGAACATTGCCCATTCCTGTTCAATGTCCCCAACCTCCACAGGGATGGCAGAGAAGTCCCGCCGGAGGTGGGAGTTGAAGTCCTTCCGGACAGAGGACTCCTCCAAACGTTCCCAGTTCACCCGCACTACACGCTTGGGTTTGCCAGGTCTGTCCAGAGGTTCCCCCGCCATCTAACCCAACTCACCACCAGATGGTGATCAGTTGACAGTTCAGCTCCTCTCTTCACCCGAGTGTCCAAAACATACAGCCTCAGATCAGCTGATACGATTACAAAATCGATCATTGATCTTTGGCCTAGGGTGCTCTGGTACCAGGTACACCTATGAGCATCCTCATGCTTGAACATGGTGTTTGTTATCGCAAGTCCGTGACTAGCACAGAAGTCCAATAACAATCCACCACTCAGGTTCAGATCAGGGAGACCGTTCCTCCCAATCACGCCAGTCCAAGTATCACTGTCATTGACCACGTGCGCGTTGAAGTCCCCCAGCAAGACTATGGAATCCCCTGCCGGCGCCCCATACAGGACCCCATGCAAGGTATCCAGGAAGGCCGAATACTCTGAACTCTTGTTTGGTGCGTATGCACAAACAACAGTCAGAGTTTTCCCCCCTCCAACCCTAAGGCGAAGGGAGGCGACCCCCTTGTCCACCGGGGTGAACTCCAACGTACAGGCACTCAGCCGGGGACTCGTGAGTATCCCCACACCCGCCTGTGCCCTCACACCCTGAGCAACTCCAGAAGTGAACAAGGTCCATCCCTTGTCTAGGAGTGTGGTTTCAGAGCCCTTGCTATGCGTAGAGGTAAGCCCCACCAGATCCAACCGGTAGCGCTCCACCTCTCGCACCAACTGAGGCTCCCTCCCCACCAGCGTAGAGACGTTCCACGTCCCGAAAGTCAGCCTCTGCTTCCCAGAATTGGTCCGTCTGGAGCCTCCACTTTCACTGCCATCCACTTGGCAGCGCACCCGACCCCACTGGTTCCGACCGCGGGTGGTGGGCCCACGTGGCGGAGAAGATGGTGTGTCCACGTAGCTTCTTCGGGCTGTGCCCGGCCGGGCTCCGTGGCTAGCCCGGCCACCAGGCGCTCGCTGACGAGCCCTACCTCCGGGCCTAGCTCCGGAGGAGGGCCCCGGGCTTCCTCCGGGCCGGGTAACGCATCCTCTTTTAGTGTAGTTCATGGGGGGTATCGTAAACCTGATGGGGGGGGGGCATTCGGGTGCTACACCTTGCCCAAGGGTGACCCGGAACTATGTAAGGCAGGGGCGTTCAACTCCCTGAGGCTTAATACAAGCCCACATACCCACTGTCTGATGCCCGAATCCATTTTTGGGCACCTGGCTTCTTTCTCCGCAGCCGTTATTAGAAGGTTCATTCTCATGACGATCAGGATTGGGGATTGCCAGTTACAATGCCCTTTTAAAGACTTTGCTACTAAGTTGTAAAGTTGGCTGTCTTGAGTTGAAACCGGATTCCACTTAAATAGATGGTGATGATTCACTTGTGCTGAGGGATGTAGTAGCATTTTAATGCTGTGTGGATTAGAGTGTTAGGGATTGATCAGTAGGCATCGGCCAAATCCAACCAGATAATAGTCAGATTTCGTTAGCTGGCTTTGGCTTCCCAGATCATCTGACTGAGAACTCCAGTGTGTTCCTGGCATCCAGAGAAGCCTGCTATTCCACCTTTTTTATGGACATCAGTGTCAATGTACTCATTCTCTGTCATCCACTTGGCCAGCACAGAAAATAAGATGTTGCCTTCTACACATGGAAGTGAGATTGTTGTGGACTGTTCAATAGTTGTGGAGTTATCTTCCTTTGGTATGAAGCAGCCCTCTGTCTTTTTCCAGTATGATGCAACGCTCCCCTTTCTTCACACACTCCGATACAGCTTCCACAGCCTCCGCAGGAGTTTTGGGCATGTCTTGTATACCTTGAAGGGTATACCACCTGGGCCGTAGGCAGATCCCACTCGGGATGGGAATCAAAAAATGGTTCTGAACAAAGGGTATCAATTACTTGACATCTCTTGCCAATTTTTCAAACGAGTCCCTTAGCAATGCCAGTGGTTGGGAATGACGTCATTACGCAACGTGCGTAGTGACGTTAGACAGCAAAATGGCGGCACCCTGGCAGAACAAAGTCTGGATACATTTTACAAGTAAAAATTGCAGCGCTACTTGTAAAAATTATTTCATCAAGAGGAAGACATACCAGTAACATGCTGAAATGTTGGCACACACAGCATGCAATAACTACAAATGAAAGTTGGGTTTTTGAACCGCGTCGATCTCATTCCAGCAGCAGTAACACAAGCATGTCATGTGTCGTAAATACAACAGGTACTAAATTACCGCTTATCAACGCAAGCATGTCATGTGCCGTAAATACAACAGGTACTAACTTACCGCCTATTACGTTAGTACTGGTATTTGTTCAATTGAAATTAATGTTTTCTCATTTTGATGAGCAAGACAAGAGACAAATTCTGACTGGCTCAGAGACGGCCAGTAAGTGTTAGCTCCAGTTTATGTCTTTTGCCTGGCTCTAGGTTCTCCTTTCACCGCAGCAGAGAAGAGCTAATATAGGCAGGACAGAGGACAGAAAAGCAGTGAATACGTTTGTGGTCAAAAGCTTCCAACCACATTTTCACTCAGTCATTTCCATTATAGTTGAAACACATACAATTTGAATATGGTGTGTAAGTCCATTCATGTCAGCAATTTAACTTCAAATGTGAAACTAAAATGTGATATAAACTCATGCAAAGTGAGATATTTCAAGCATTTATTTATTATAATTTTGATGATCATAGCTTACAGTTTTTGAAGACCCTACATTTTCTGATATTTTCAATTCAAGGTTTTCATTAGATGTAAGTCATAATAATCAAAATTATATCAAAAGAAGGCTTGAAATATCTTGAGTTGCATGTTGTGTTTATAATAGTTTTGCCTTGTAAATATAAACAAACCAGTATTTATATCATGTTTATATCATATCATATCATATTTTAAGTTCACCAGTATATTTTCTGGGGAGGTGACATAAGATTTTAAAGTTTTGAAAACATTACTGAATGTTGCAATCCTGCATAATTTCCACACGTTTTATTTTGTAACATTTTACAGAAGAATATTTATTGTATTTTCAAAAAAAAATTTTTTTCTACACTAAGTGCCTCTTAAGACTATGGCTATGTAAGGTCATGTTACCTTCAAACTAAACAAAATTGATGCTAATCCACATTTTTGTTCTTTTTTTTTCCAAATAAGAATTGATACGAGAACCGATAAGGAACAGAATTGTTAGGCAGAATCAAAAGTGGAATTGGAAATGGAAAAATCATATAAATTCCCATCCCTAATCACCACTTCTAGGACTTCCCTCAAAGATGGTTCACTGGTGTTGAGCCTTTTTTCCAGGGATTTTTTTGCTGTTGATGTTTGGGTTGGTGTTCAATGCTTGGTTTCTGGATATGTCATTGTGAGTCTTCCTTAGAAACGCCTCGACATCTTCTCTGGGGCTGGTCAGTCTTCCAAATTTTGCTTCACCCAGCAGTGATTTGTTGAATCAGAAGGGTTTTTTTAGTTAAATGTGATCTTTTGTTCTCCCTGTCCTTCCTCTTCTTCCGAGTGCTTTCAGCTCTTTGAAGTCTGCAGATTCTTGATGCCCTCTTTTCATCAACTAGGGCTCTTTTGAATTTCTTGGTGAGCGTTCTGATTTCTCCCCGCAAACGATGGATTTGCCTTTCTCTTCTACTTGGCTAGTGTGCAGACTTGTTATTTTCTTCTCCTCAATTCTAAAATGCTCCCTTGACAGATTGTGGATTATTGTGTTTATTTTCTGCTTCGTGTTCCCTGCTAGTGTAGCATTGAGTATTTTGTTGAGATCTTGGTTTATTTGGTTCCATTCCTTGTTATTCCTTGTTGGGTTATTGTATTCACTCTCTTCCAGGGTGGGGTTGGCTCTCTGGGGTGGCATCAGGTGGTTCCTGCCAAAGTTTTGAGGTGACACAGGTGCCAAAAGATCTCCAGTGCTGCAAGTGATTCTTGTCTGGAGTTCTCTTGTGTCTCACCAGGTGCTACTGCTGTGCGCTGCACCTGTGATCCCTTCTTGCCAGAGTTGGTTCTGCTTTGGTGTATCTTAAGCCCTCTTGTTTTCTTGCAGGTGTTTCCGCAGTGTCACTTTATTTACAACGCCTCTATAGTCAATGTTGTTTTGGTGAGCCATATCTGTGTCAATAAATCATTCCGGGCCGTTACCGTTGTGTCCATACTATTGAGTCTCTCATCCTGCCCCCCCTCTCGAGAGCATCTGGTGGTATTACTCTGTGTTACTTTACTAAGCTTGAGTTGGTGCCCTCTTGCGAGTGCTGTGCCAGAGGTTGCTAACCTCCTACACCCATGCCAATTTTGTTTAATGTACAGGTAACATGACCTTACAAAGACTACAGTGAAGTCTTAAGAGCATTACAAGACTGCTTCGAAAGCACAGATTGACCCATACCAGTTTGCTTATCGCCCTAACCGCTCCACAGAGGACGCCATCTCCTCTGCACTCCACCTGAGCTTAGAACATCTGGAAGGAAAGGACACACACGTGCGGATGTTGTTTCTGGACTTCAGCTCGGCGTTCAACACCATCATCCCGCAGCACTTGGGGAGCAAACTGGCCCCCCTTGGATTCAGTACCCCCCTATGCAACTGGCTGCTTGACTTCCTCACAGACAGACCCCAGTCTGTGAGAGTGGGCGACAAGACCTCCAGTGCCATCTCCCTGAGCACCGGCTCCCCCCAGGGCAGCGTCCTGAGTCCGCTGCTGTTCACATTGATGACCCATGACTGCTACGCCAGGTCCACTACTAACCACATTGTGAAGTATGCGGACGACACAACAGTAGTGGGCCTCATCTGTAACAACAACGACATGGACTACAGGGAGAAGGTGAAACATCTGGTTGACTGGTGCATAACCAACAACCTGGTCCTGAACGTCGACAAGACCAAGGAGATCATCGTCAACTTCAGGAGGCACCAGTTCAGCTATGCTCCACTCTTCATCAACAGCACAGCAGTGGAGATCGTAAGCAGCACCAAGTTCCTGGGGGTGCAGATAACTGACAATATGACCTGGTCCCTACACACCGGAGCTCTTGTAAAAAGAGCTCAGCAGCGCATGCACTTTTTGCGTCGGATGAAAAGAGCACAGCTCCCTCCCCCCATTCTCACCACATTCTACAGAGGCACTATACGGGGGTCATGGTAGAAGCGTCCACGTCGCGACCCCTGCCAAGTGATAATTGCTATTGCTTGCGAATTCTACCAAACACTTTGAAGCCGAGCCGAAATACAAGCGATGTCCAGAAGCTCAACGAATGCCAGTAGCCCATCAGTCCGGAGCATGAAGAGAGGTCAACGCCCGCCCCCAAGGCCAGCATTGACCATTATATCTCTGAATATTGAAAGACTTTCTGCAACTAAGGAAGAACTTATTGCAAAACTCTGCAGAGCATCAGTGGGATATTCTCTGACTGCAAGAAACCCATCGTGGGCCTAAACACCCTCGCCCTCATGTGGAAGGAGACCACCCTCATAGAAAGACCACATGTGAAACACGGAAGCATCATGCTAGCGAAAAATAGGCTGATCATCGAATCAACATCAAAGAGCGATGAAAATGACATCGAAGTCCTAACTGCTGGAATTACCATCACCTCAGTTTACAAACCCCCTACCACACCCTTTATGATGCCAGAAATACCAACATCTGGAAAACCAAAGATTGTGATTGGAGACTTCAACAGCCACAGCACACAATGGGGATATGCTAATAACAACGCAGATGGAGATGCAGTGGAGGCATGGGCAGAAATAAACCAGCTAAATCTGATCCACAATGCCAAACAACCAAAGTCATTCAGCGGCGGGCGATGGAAAGCAGGATACAACCCTGATACAGTGTTTGTCAGTCATAACATCACCGGAGTCAGCAAGAAGCTGGTATTGGAGCCCCAGCCAAAAACCCAACACCGTCCCATTGGCATTACACTCTATGCTGCAATCACCCCAGCCACTGTCCCATTCCGGAGAAGATTCAACTTCGGGAAAGCGAACTGGCCTGGCTTCCAAGAAGACCTCGAAAGAAAGATTGCCCATCTCCCAGCGGACCCCAAAAGCTATGACAACTTCACTAAGCTCGTGCACCAGGCAGCCACAAAAGAACATCCCAAGAAGTTGCCACACTCAATACATACCTGGACTTGATACCCATAGCAGCAAACTGTATGAGCAATACCAACAGCTTTATGAATCTGACCCCTTTGCTGAAAGCACCATCGAAGTAGGTGAGAGCCTCATGACTTCCCTATCAGAATGCCGCCAAAGGAAATGGAAAAACCTGATGGAGACAACTGATATGGCGAAAAACAGCAAAAAGGCATGGAGCCTGATCCGAAAAATCAGCAATGACCCGTCAACCCCAACACAGCAACAGTATACCACTACTGCCAACCAAGTTGCTCATCAGCTGCTCTTCAATGGAAAATCCAAAACCAAACAGCCAAGACCAAAGGTAGACCGACTTCAGTATTCCCAAACCCCTGGGACTGACTGAGTCGTTCTCCCCTGAAGAGCTCAATACCAGCATCAATGCCCATTTTCACTGAAGGGATCAAACACTTTGGACCTCTGACACTGAATGCGTAATGATGTCAAAACTGCCTGCTGGAATTGTAGGGAAATTGTTTGGAAAAAACACTGGAAAATGGTTGTGAACAAGAACCGATTTTTGAATCCCTAATTGTCATGTTATCCTAAAGTGGCACGTTTGGACATATTTTGTTCAATCAGTTTGGCTTTGTTTTGTATGCTATATTCTTTTCACTGCTAATTTAATATGTTCACTGCTATAGACTTAGACAAACTTTAATGATCCACAAGGGAAATTGTTCAACACAGTAGCTCTGTTATGGGTCACACTCCTGCTGCTCCTCTTCCTGCTGCGCGTCCTGACAAGCTTACCACGGGCCACGCCCACAGACGCACTCTCTCCGCTGCTGGCGCACCTCCTCGCGCCTGCAACCAATCCGTAATCTACACACCTGCCTGTGATGAGCGATCTGCCTTCAAGAGCCAACGCAACCTGAGATCCGACGCCAGAACGTAGCTTCTCGTACCCAGTACAGTAAGCCCACACGTCTCTTGCTCACCCACTTGTGCATTCTCTCTCCCTGTGCTTCCTCCCCGTCGTGCTCATCGTCTCTTGTGTTGTGTCTTCTCCAGCTCCCCGTCATCCTTCCTCGTCGTCAAGCCTTTCCCTTATTTGGACTTCCACCTGGATCTCAACATGCACCCTCAACACCCTCTGACAACCACGCTCAGATAAGTCTCACATTTAGTCACACTACATCTCTTTGGCTTAATTACACATCTCACTTACATACCAAGCTGTCAATAAACACGCTGACAGCTAAACGACGTCATTGTTTCTGTCGTCTACTTCTCCAAGTATAACGTCACAGTACGTTCTGGCCATGTCAGAACCAGACGGCAAAGACATGATGCGTACCCCGCTCACCTCCAGAGCCTCCCCTGTACCCAATATCACAGGTGTGCACACGGCACTCCAGCAGCAGCAAGAGCGCTTTTGTGTACTAGAAAACAAACTAGATGCTGCTTTTGCTGACATTTTAGCTCAACTACAATTGATTTCCCCAGGCTCTTCCGCTCCGCCGGCACCCGAGCAAGCCGCCTCTGCCGCTGCAGCCCCCATACTGCCCCCTACTTCCTGCGAGCCGAAGATCGCTAGCCCCAGAGCCTTCGAAGGGGATTTTGAACTTTGCCGTGGCTTCTTGGTTCAGTGTGACATGGTTTTTCGTCACCAGCCTTCTCGTTACACTTCTGACGGGGCCAAGATAGCCTTTATTTAATTATTGACAGGAAGGGCCCTCCAGTGGGCCACGGCAGCAGTTGACCACAACATTGGCCTCAGCACAAATTTTGCCGCGTTTCGCTCTGAATTCCAGGCAGTTTTTGATCACCCCGCGGATGGAGGAGACGCCGCCTCACGTCTTCACTCCCTCCAGCAAGGTTCTCGGTCTGTTGCAGACTACACCCTCGAGTTCCGCACCCTGGCCGCTGACAGCGGGTGGGATAATAAGGCCTTGATGAGCGCCTACCGTCGGGGCCTCTCCGACGAAATCAAGGACGGATTGTTGCGAGGCCGCCCGGCCACCTACCATGACCTCATCCAGTTGGCCCTGCTCATGGACCAGAGGCTAAAGGAACGGGCAGCGGAACGAAGACTCGCAGCCCGCGAAAGGACCAGATGGCGGGCGTGGGAGAATCGGACCGCTTCCTACTCCCCTACTGCTCCCAGATATCGGGCTGAAGGCGCCCCCTTGGTGGACCAGTCTGGGTTTTTTCCCGCACTTTCCAGTGGGGTGGAACCCATGCAGTTGGGCAGGACACGACTTGCCACTGAGGAACGGGAGAGGAGGTTCCGGCAGCGCCTCTGCCTCTACTGTGGTTGTGCGGGTCACATGATCCAGACCTGCCCCACACGACCAAAAGATCAGGCTCACTAGTAAGGGGAGTACTAGTGAGCCATACCACCTTTCCCCAGGGTCGCAGTGACCCTGGCAGTCTCTTCCCTGCTACTTTATCTTGGAAGTCAAAGAGTCTGAGGGTGGGAGCATATTTGGACTCGGTTGCAGATGAGAGCTTCCTGGACCATGATTTTGCCTGTCAAGCCGGGATTTAACTTCTGCCCCTGGAGAAGTCCTTACCAGCTCAGGCCTTGGATGGACATCCCTTGGGACCTATCACCCACCGTACCGCACTGGTAACACTAACCCTGTCAGGCAACCACACAGAACAAATCAGCTTTTTGATCCTCAACGCCCCCGTAGCTCCCCTTGTCCTCGGCCGCTCATGGCTTCGCCAGCACGACCCCCATATTTCCTGGATTTCAGGGAGAATCTTGGCCTGGAGCACGGCATGCCATGCTAACTGCCTCAAGGCAGCAGCCCCCGTCTCGGAGAACCCCAAGCCTGAGTCATCCCCATCCGACCTGTCTGGGGTTCCCGTTGTCTACCATGACCTTGCAGCCGTATTCAGTAAGGCCCGGGCACTATCCCTACCCCCGCACAGACCGTACGACTGTGCCATCGATCTCGTACCCGACGCAGTACTCCTTTCTAGTCGCCTGTACAACCTGTCCATACCCGAGAAGAAGGCCATGTCTGACTATATCACGGACTCACTCGCATCAGGGATCATCACTCCCTCCAAATCACCGGTAGCCGCTGGATTTTTCTTTGTCGGCAAGAAGGATGGCTCCCTCCGCCCTTGTATCGATTACCTAAGACTTAACGCCATCACAGTCAAGAACAGGTATCCTCTTCCATTCATGAGCTCCTCCTTCGAACCTCTTGCTCCTGCAACAGTTTTCACCAAGCTTGACCTCCGCAATGCTTACCATCTCATCCAGATTAGGAGGGGGGACGAGTGGAAGACAGCCTTCAACACACACCTAGGCCATTTCGAGTATCGGGTCATGCCCTTCGGTCTGACCAATGCCCCAGCCGTCTTCCAAGCTCTGGTCAATGACGTTTTAAGAGACATGCTCGAGAAATTTGTGGTTGTTTACCTGGACGATATTCTGATCTTCTCTCACAACAGGCAGGAACATCAGCAGCACGTCCGCCTGGTTCTACAGCCCCTCCTCGAGAACCGCTTGTTCATCAAGGCAGAGAAATGTGAGTTCCATTCTTCTTCAGTAAACTTCCTGGGCCACATCATCGAAAGGGGTAACATCCGAGCCGACCCCAAGAAGATCAAGGCAATGGTGGAGTGGCCCCAACCCACCACTCGTACTGAACTAAGGAGATTCCTTGGATTTGCTGGATTTTACCGTCGATTCATACTCAACTTCAGTAAGGTAGCTGCACCACTCCACGCACTTACATCTACACTTACTGCTTTTGTTTGGAACAAGGAGGCAGACGTGGCGTTCCAGAGCCTCAAGAGGAGCTTCAGTTCCGCCCCCGTTCTCGTACACCCTGACCCGGACGTGCCGTTCACGGTGGAAGTGGACGCTTCTGACTCTGGAATTGGGGCAGTCTTGTCCCAACGTTCCAGTGGGAATAATGTGTTGCACCCGTGTGCATTTTTTTCTAGACGTCTCTCTCCAGCCGAGAGGAACTACGATGCAGGGAACCGAGACCTGTTGGCAGTCCACGATGCACTGGTTGAATGGAGACACTGGCTGGAGGGGGCCAAGCATCCGTTCCTGGTCCTGACCAACCATCGCAACCTCATCCACATCCGATCCGCTAAAAGACTGAATGACAGGCAAGCTCGCTGACGGCGCACAATTTTTCTGTCGATTTAACTACACCCTAACCTACAGACCTGGTTCACGTAATGGCAAGGCGGACGCTCTTTCCCGGATCTTCTCAGAGGAACCCACCATTAAATCCACTCCTGAGACCATCCTTCCCTCTAACCGCATCACCGGGATGGTAACTTGGGAGATCGAGGGCTTGGGTAAGACGGCCCTACGTTCCGACCCAGGTCCCGGAAACGGACCCCCTAATAGACTGTTCGTTCCTGAACTTTTTTTTTTTTTTCCAAATATTTTTATTGCATTTTGCAGACAATACAGTATGATGGATCATGGCAACAGCAAGTTGAAGTATCTGCACATTTTTCAATATGTAACATAATAAACCCCATCCCTTACAATACCCACCCACTTAATTCCCAAGGTAATTGTCGCCTTGTGCCCACAACAAATTTAGACACACATGAATATATGCAAACTTAGCTTCAATCTGACGAACTATATTAAGGTAAATAAAGAATAAATAAGGTAAAATAAATAAATAAATAATACATAAGATATACAATAAAATATAACGTGAAAGTAAATAAACACAAGGAATGAGGGTGGGGGGGGGGGGGTCTTCAGAGGTCAGTTCTGTCTAAGTTGTGTTACTCGAATCGCTTGGGGTGATGTCAAGCTTGTCCCTAATAAGGTCTAGAAGGGGGCCCCAAGTTTTATGGAAAGATGACACAGATCCTTTCTGCGAGAACCAAAGCTTCTCTAATTGCAGACACCGCAAGACATCTTGTATCCAACTGTTATGGCTCGGCGGAGACGCAAGCTTCCATTTAAAAAGAATTGTACGCCTAGCCAGCAGAGTCGTTAACGCAATGACATGACGGGCGGTTGCAGGTAAACCGTCCACCTGCAGAACGCCAAAAAGGGCAGTCAGCGGGCCAGGTGTTATTGTCCTATCAAGGGCCTGCCCGACAGTGTCAAAAATAGCCGACCAAAAACTTGAGAGTTTTGGGCACGTCCAGAACATATGCAAATGGTCAGCTGGGGATTGTCTACAGCGGTTACAAGCGTCGCTATGGTTGGGGTATATTTTAGCCAGTCTAGCATTAGTGAAATGTGCTTTATGTAGTATCTTACATTGTATTAGGCCATGCCTAGCGCATATAGATGATGAATGCACCAGCCTCAAAGCTTCTCTCCACCGCCCGTCAGGTATAGGTGCCCCAAGGTCATGCTCCCAGGATTCTCTGGCAGGTGAAGTGTTAAGTGGATTCAGAAGGCCGATTTCATTATATATTACAGATATCAAACGTCGTTTGTCAGAGTCAAAGGAGAGAAACCGATCAATTTCTGCTTCTGGGGGGCGGTTGGGAAAATGAGGAAATTGTTTTTTAATAAAATGCCTTATTTGAAGGTATCGAAAGAAATGTGTATTAGGTAGATTCTATCTTGTTGACAGAGAAGCGAAGGAAGAGAACACTCTATCGTGGTACAGGCCGTTGAGAATTTTAAGGCCGTTAGTCGACCAGGTGCGGAACGCGGAATCAGAGCAGGCAGGGGTAAAGGCGGGATTGTTCAAAATCGGAGCACCGCTGGAATCTTTGTGCAGGCCATGATGTTTCCTAAATTGAGTCCAAATTTTAATAGTATTTTTAGCAACTGGGTTTAGGGAGGTCCCCAATGAACATAAGGGTAGCTGTGAACAAATCACCGCGTGCATGAAACCATTAGACGATGCCACCTCTATGTGAGCCCAAGGTGGACAGGCGGCTGGGGAGTCACAGCGGACCCAGTACAGAAGTTTATTAATATTGCAGGCCCAAAAGTAATTTCTAAAGTTTGGAAGTGCTAGACCACCCTCCGTCTTAGGGAGCTGTAGAATGGCTTTCCTAAGGCGGGCTGGCCTGTTTTGCCAAATGAAAGCAAGAAGTTGTTGATCAAGGCCAACAAAAAATGATTTGTTGAGACATATGGGGATGTGTTGAAAGAGATATAAAAATTTCGGAAGTAAAATCATTTTTATGAGGTTAATGCGGCCAACCAGGGATAGGGGGAGGGCAGCCCACCTGGACAAGTCCGATTTACATTTGTCTAACAGTGCTTGAAAGTTTTTACGAAACAGCTCTGTGGGAGAATTCGAGACAAACACGCCCAGATATTTAAAACCGTCCTCCGAGATCTTAAAGGGGAATTGTGAGCGCGGGAGTGACCTTGCCAAATTATTCACAAAAAATAGTTAGCTTTTCTGAATATTCAGTTTGTACCCTGACAAACGAACGAACTGATCTAGAATCGATAGTATATGGGGAAGCGAGGACGATGGGTCCGAAACGAACAACAGAAGATCATCGGCATATAGGGAGAGCTTATGAACCCGACCGAAACGAGTGATACCTTTAAATTCCTCCAAATTCTTGAGCCAATTAGCAAGCGGTTCAATGGCTATATTAAACAGCAAGGGGGAAAGCGGACATCCCTGCCGGGTCCCACGCTGGAGAGGGAAGTAGGCTGAACGGATGCCGTTAGTATGTACGGAGGCAAGTGGAGTCTCGTACAGGACTCTAACCCAAGAAATAAATTTAGGATCAAAACCAAATTTCTCCATAATAAAAAAATAAATAGCCCCACTCCACCCTATCGAACGCCTTCTCCGCATCCAGCGCCACCACAACCTCCGGAGTACCAGATGGCGGAGAGAGAACTATGTTCAACAATCTTCTGGTATTGAAGAATGGATGCCTCCCCAGCGTGAAACCTGTCTGATCGGCCGAAATTATTGAGGGCATCACGGCTTGAAGACGTATAGAGAGAACTTTCGCCAGAATCTTGCAGTCCACATTCAAAAGTGAGATCGGTCTGTAGTTGCCACAAGAGGTAGCATCCCTGTCTTTCTTAAGAAGTAATGAAATGGAAGCCTCTGACAGAGTCCTTGGTAAGCGGCCGGCGTTGAAGGAATCATTGAACATTCTTGCTAAAATGGGGGATAACAGTAATGAGTAAGCATTGTAAAATTCAACTGTGAAGCCATCAGGGCCGGGCGACTTTCCATTTTGCATAGATCGAATTGCCTCCTGTATCTCTGACGAGGAAATGGGTCTACCCAGCTCCTTGGCAATGTTTACATCAATGCAAGGATATGTTATTGAATCGAGGGGGTTGGGGCAAATCGCGGAGACAGGAGAACATTCAGAAGTGTATAATTTAGTGTAAAATTCAGAAAAACACTTATTGATATCAACTGGATTAGAAGTATAACTACCATCGGGTAGTCTAATTTTGGGAATCGACCGCGATGCGCAAGCAGCCCTGGCCCGTTGAGCTAAAAGTCGGCCGGCCTTATCTCCATGTTCATAGAAGCATTGTTTGGATTGTCGCAGTTGCCTTTCTACTATGTGCGTCATAAGCAGGTCATGTTCCGAATGTAGCAAAATACGTTTTTTATACAGGGTTGGAGATGGACAAACAGCGTATACATTGTCGAGGTCGAGGAGTTCTTTAGCAATTTCCGTCAGCCTAGCCCTCTCAGTCCTCCTCATCCTGGAAATATAACCGATCACCTGTCCTCGGACAGTAGCCTTAAGTGCTTCCCACAAAATGCTATTTTCAATGTCAGGGGTGTCATTAAACTCAATATAGGTACGAATTTCTGTTTCAACAAAATCTTTGAACTTAATGTCCGAGAGCAAGTGAGAGCTGAACCTCCACATTGTGCGACCGGTTACACTTTGCGGAAATTTAATGTCGACTGAGATTGGCGCGTGGTCAGAGACGGCTATCGGGTGGTAGTCGCATGCGTTAAAACAATGCAAGAGATTGTTATCTATTAAAAAGAAATCAATACGGGAAAACGAATGGTGAACGTGCGAGAAGAATGAAAATGCCTTCCCATGCGGATTCTTGAATCTCCAGGGATCTGATAGTCCTACTTGGTTTGCATAAGATGACACAGCCTCTGCTGCTTTGGATAGTGTATTTCGAGTATGGGAGGATCGATCAAGAATTGCATCCTGGACTAAGTTAAAATCCCCGCCTACGATTATGCGGTGGCTATCGACGTTGGGGATCCTAGCAAAAAGTCTTGTGAAAAAAGTGTCATCATCCCAGTTAGGTGCATACACAGAGACTAAAATTACTGGTGTGTTCTGTAACGTGCCCGAAACCACAACATAGCGACCTTCATTATCTTCTATAACGTCTGCTGGCTCAAACATAACACGCTTATGGATAATTATGGCCGAACCCCTAGCCCTAGCAGAAAATTTGGAATGGAATAAGTGGCTCATCCAAGACCTCTTAATACGGAGAATTTCTGATGTCTTCAGGTGTGTTTCTTGCAGAAACATAATGTCCCCTTTAAGATGTTGCAGCCGAGTTAAGACTTTACCAATTTTGACAGCGTTGTTCATGCCCTTGGTGTTCCAAGAGATGATACGCACTCCGCCACTCGTCATCCTACCAGCATCCGCCATCTATTAGACCCCAACAGTAAATCCGTGTGACACGCCTTAGACCCCACAGGGAGGGACAGGAGGGAGAGAGGGAAGACATAGCAGCAAAAAGATAAAAATAACAAAATAGTACAAAACACCAAACTAGTAATGACAGAAAGACACATTTCAACAAACCCCAACAGATTAGAATGCAATTACCCTTACTACCCACCCTAAATAAGAACCTTATCTGAGCTCTCTCGCTCTTACTTAGCCTAACTTGACTAATGTTAACTTCCGGAGTCTCCTCCCTTGCAGTAGCAGTAATGAACTCCATAAAGCGAAATAAGAATTTAAAGTGAGCCTACATTCGTGAGACGCATCCCAACCTGAGTGTATAGTAATATAGGAAATATTAAACCGAAATAAACAAACAAGGCACATACCAAAATGTACAGTGCACTGCAGCAATAGCTTTAGTGATGTTTTTTGGACCAAGGAGTGCCTCATAATGTGCATACGAATGACTAGTTCAGATTAAAACAAATTAGGATGCATAATCAAAATGTGTTACAAATAGCTTGGCCCCTCTGAAAAAAGAAGAAAGAACGCCCGGTACAGAGCGAAACAAACAAAGAAAACAAAAATAGTTAAGGCCATCCATGTTGGAAATTATGTGACCACCATTAGCCAGTGTGTAAATTGCAACACTCAAACATTGCTTCCTATTATGAGCAAACGTCTAAAATGGTGGTCAGTGCTTAGAACAGCAAAACAAACAAAGGCCCACAATGTCCACAGTGAATGCAAAGTTGTCATAAGTCAAGCCTCTGAAAAAGTTTTGAACTTACAGTTTTTATTCCAGGAGCTGCACAGTCCAGGTGCAAATTGTTGTCATGTCCAGCATTGTAGTGGTAAATAGCCGTCCAAGCCCATCAGGTATCTTGTGTGCGGATTGATGTCAAGAAGTCCTCAGCCTCTGTAACCGATCCGAGTCTCTTCTTACCACCATCCTTCGTTACTATGACAAGCCTGGCTGGGAACAGTAATGCTGGTCGTAGGCCCATTTGGTAGAGCTCCGATATCACATCGCGGTATTTTTGGCGTTGTTCCACCACTTCAGGTGCGTAGTCCTCAAAGATGGCGACGGGTAACCCTCGGTATTGTAGCTTGCCTCTCCTGGCCCTGGCCTCGCGGATAATTCTCTCCTTCACCTGGTACTTGTGTAGCCGTATCAGAACGGGCCTCGGTCTCTAGTCTGGCTTCGGCTTGCTAGCGAGTGTTCGATGGGCCCGGTTGCACTCCGGCGGTGATTCAAAGAAATCCTCGTCAAAAATCTCCTTCAGTAGTTCCGCAAAAAAGGTAGTTGGACGTGGCCCCTCCACGGACTCTGGTATGCCGACCACTCGGATGTTATTTCGCCGACTCCGGGATTCGAGGTCGCTAACTTTAGCCCGTAGCTTAGCTTCGATCTCCGTTAGCTTAGCACATGTTGCTTCCAATGCCAGCAGGCGTTCGTCTTGCAAAGTAGCATTTTCTTCGAGTGAGGTAATTTTCTGAGAGTGTTCAGAGACCTTGGTGTGTACCTTATCAATCTTTGTCTCGAGTGTAGAAATTGCTGTCCTGAAGTCCGTGGAGAGGGCCTGGCGGTGTTCTTCCAGAAGACTAGCTATAGCCGACATGCTGACTTCACCGGCACCTCTGTCGGAAGAGCTAGGTCCGGCCCCGGTATCTCTGGCGTTCCGCTTCGTCGAGTGAGTTGGCATTTCTTGCCGGTTGTAACTCCGGAGTAATATATTCACCCGCTCGCTGGCTTTGTTTATGGAGTTTTAAAAGAGTGGCAATGTAAAAAGTTGTGGGAGGGAGACTCAACGCGTGTCTACTCCATCTTGCCCAAACCGGAAGTTCTCGTTCCTGAACTTTTAAGGGCCAAGGTACTTGACTGGGCTCACTCAAGTGTGTTTACCTGTCATCCCGGAGTCCATAGGTCTCTAGGTTTTATTCAACGCCGTTTTTGGTGGCCTTCCATGGAGGCGGATACCCGTGAGCTTGTCGCCGCCTGCAGCGTCTGCGCCCGGAACAAGGCAGACCACAGGCCTCCTACCGGCGTCTTACATCGCCGACCCCTCCCTGATCGAAGACTTTCACAGAGCTCACCCCGAAGCTCGCCGGGAGTCTCGCATAAGGGGGGGGGGGTCTTGTTATGGGTCACACTCCTGCTGCTCCTCTTCCTGCTGCGCGTCCTGACAAGCGCACCACGGGCCACGCCCACAGACGCACTCTCTCCGCTGCTGGCGCACCTCCTCGCGCCTGCAGCCAATCCGTAATCTACACACCTGCCTGTGATGAGCGATCTGCCTTCAAGAGCCAACGCAACCTGAGATCCGACGCCAGAACGTAGCTTCTCGTACCCAGTACAGTAAGCCCACACGTCTCTCGCTCACCCACTTGTGCATTCTCTCTCCCTGTGCTTCCTCCCCGTCGTGCTCATCGTCTCTTGTGTTGTGTCTTCTCCAGCTCCCCGTCATCCTTCCTCGTCGTCAAGCTGTGTGTCTTGTCACCTTGGACCTTCCCGTGGATTCCCCCTTGCCTTCCTGGATTTCGACCTCACGCCTGCCCACTGACAACGACGCCGCGCTCCTGCCCTCGACTACCCGCCTGTCCTCCAACACTCGAGCCTGCCTTTCCCTTATTTGGACTTCCACCTGGATCTCAACATGCACCTTCAACACCCTCTGACAACCACGCTCAGATAAGTCTCACATTTAGTCACACTACATCTCTTTGGCTTGATTACACATCTCACTTACATACCAAGCTGTCAATAAACACGCTGACAGCTAAACGACGTCATTGTTTCTGTCGTCTACTTCTCCAAGTATAACGTCACAAGCTCAGTTACAATGATGAAAAGTGTAAGGATGGAAAGGACAATGCAGGTATAAATAGACTAATATAGCGATAAAAAAATCTAACATATATACGAATATATACATAATATGTGTACAGTATATTATATATACAGATATATTATATTATGTCTATAACACATATACAATATATACCAATGACCATGTACAATATTACAGTATATGTGACAGCAGCAGCATAAAATAGAGTGTAGATCCAGCAGAAAATAGAAAATAGACATTAAAAACAAAGAGAAGTAGCTGACATGTCAGGTGCCAGGTAATAGGCAGATATCATCTATTGCTGTATGGCGAGTGATTATACAGCTGGATGGAGTGTGGAATGAAGGAGTTCTTGAAGCGCACAGTGCGGGAAAGAGGCTGAAGAAGCCTGTTGGAGTATGAGCTACGCTGTCCCTTAATTGTCAGGTGGAGTGGGTGGGCAGGATTGTCCATGATGGCCAGCAGTTTGTCCAGTGTCCTCCTATCCCTCACTGACACAAACGCCTCCAACTGTATGCCAATAGTTTGGCCGGCTTTCCGGATCAGTTTATCAATCCTGTTTGAGTCCCTTTTGCTGGTGCTGCTCCCCCAACAAACCACTGCAAAGTACAGGGATATGGCCACAACAGACTGATAAAATATCTCCAACAGCTTGCTGCACACATTAAAGGACCTAAGCTTCCTCAGGAAAAAGATTTCTCATGCTCTTCTTGTTCAGGTGTGAATGAATGATGGGTTTTTAACATGTAAAGCGACTTTGGGTACTTAGAAAAGCGCTAAATAAATCCCAGGTATTTTTTATTTTTTTATTTTTTTTAAACAGCTTTGCAGTTGTCCTTCCAGTCCAGTCTGCTGTTCAGATGGGCTCCCAGGTACTTTTACTGCTCCACTACTGCCACCTCCCAGCCCTGGATCTTGATGGGCTCCACCGAGGTCACTCTCTTCCTGAAGTCGATGACCAGCTCCTTGGTCTTGTCCACATTAAGGAACAGATGGTTCGCCTGAGACCACTCCACAAAGTCAGCGATCAGTGTCCTGTACTCCAATTCCTGTCCCTCTCTGACACACCCGACCACAGCAGAGTCGTCAGAGTATTTCTGCAGATGACAGGACCTGGAACTGTACTAGAAGTCTGAGGTGTACAGGGTGAACAGGAAAGGAGACAGGACGGTCCCCTGTGGAGCACCTACACCACCAGTGTTGGGACTAACGCGTTACAAAGTAACGCGTTACTGTAACGCCGTTAGTTTCGGCGGTAACTAGTAATCTAACGTGTTATTTTTTTATATTCAGTAACTCAGTTACCGTTACTACATGATGCGTTACTGCGTTATTTTACGTTATTTTTTATGTAGTGTCGGCTAGAAACAGAAGCGCTGCAGTGTCTTTCTTTTGAATCTTCCTCTGTCACACGCCGGAGAGAAGAAAAGAGGCGTGTGCGTGTGTGTGGGTGTGGGGGGAGGCACACACGTGATCCGCGGTTTGATATATAAAACAAAACAAAAAGGTTGTTCGCATGCACGTTCAGTCCACACACAGCATGGTCATGGCGAGCGGAGTAACGGAGGAGCTTGAACACCCCGCGCCATTTAATCGGTGTGTTTATAGGTGCAGACTCCGTTGTGCAAAACGAGGGTTTTAAACACATGCTGAAAGTGCTTGAGCCACGTTACGACATCCCGTCGCGCACCCACTTCAGCGATAAGATTGTGCCAGATCTTTATGAGCAGGAGAAGAAAAAAGTTGTGGATGAACTATCCAGAGCATCATCTGTTGCGCTCACGACAGACTGGTGGACGTCCAGGGGAACTATGTGATGATAAGCGCTCACTTCATCACAGCAGACTGGCAGATGAGAAGACACGCCCCCTCTACGAGAGTCACCTTGCGCAGGTACTGACACAAGCAGTAGAGGAATGGAAGATAAAGATATCCCAGTCACAAGTGATAATGCCAAAAATCACATAAATGCAGTGAATGAGGCAGGACTGGGACCACAGATAGGTGCTTTGCACATGTAGTGAATTTGGCATCACATCTCAGTCAATAGGATGGATCAGGAAGGAGGTTTCCTAGCACAACAGCTGCTCATGTGCTTAAGACAAAGCAAGAAATGCTAAAGCTGCCTACTCATAAAGCTCATACATGATGTCCAAACGAAGTGGAACTCCACTTATGATATGTTGGAGCAGCAGGCAGCTATATACTCTGCATTGACCCACAACACCCTGAAGAAAAATGTCAAAGACATCATCAACCTGTCTGATGATGATGTGAGAGTGGCAGAGGAGGTCCTCCAGGTGCTTCAACCCCTCAAAAGTGTTACATCTCTACTGAGCACTGAAACTTCACCATCTGTGTCAATGATCCTGCCACTGAAAACAAGGATTGTACAATCCATGGCTCCAAGTGTGGAAGACAGCAGCATCAGGCTTTATTTCACTATCTATGTTTCAAGGAAGATGATGTGCCTTCTTATGTTGCACTTTAAGTTGTTTTTTTATTAATGGTCATTGGTCCAAGTTTAAAGAAAGGAGAAATGCCTTTTTATGTTGCACTGTTTTTCATTAATTATGTTAAAATGAAAATAAAACTGCATGTCAAGTTGATCAACGGATTGTATTATTCTCCAGTGCAATAACAGTATTGTAATGAAGGCTAAAAGGGCATTAATGGGAGCTTTAAAAAAGAAGAAGAAAAAAAGAAGTAACTAAATAGTTACTTTTCACAGTAACGCATTACTTTTTGATGTAAGTAACTGAGGTAGTAACTGAGTTACTTTTGAAATTAAGTAACTAGTAATTGTAACTAGTTACTGGTTTTCAGTAACCCAACACTGTACACCACTGACAGTATCCGACAGGGAGCTCCCCAGTCGCACAATCTGGGGCCTGTCAGACAAGTAATCAGTGATCCAGGAGACAATGGATGAACTGACACCCATCCTGAGCAACATGTCACTCATCAGAATTGGCTGAATGGTGTTAAAGGCACAGGAGAAATCAAAAATCATGATCCTCACAGTGCCCTTCTCACCATCCAGGTGAGAGTGAGCATGATGCAGCAGGTAGATAACAGCATCATCCACTCCTACATGGGGCTGATATGCAAACTGTAGAGGATCCAGGGAAGGAGCCACCAGGGGTCTCAGCTGATCCAGCACGAGTCTCTCGAGGACCTTCATGACCTGGGACGTCAGGGCAACAGGTTTGAAGTCGTTCGAGCCCGATGGGATGGGCTTCTTGGGCACTTGGTAGTCTAAACAGTATCAGATGCACTGACCTATATTTACAATTGAAATATGCTCGTATGTATATCCCTATACAATCCTTATTCAACGTACATTAATGCACAAAATGTTTTTAAATGTGCCAGATTGTAGCCAAAGACTAATTTCCACCTGCAGTCCAAGGCAGTGTCCAATAAAAATAGGATGTACAGACTTCTGGTTGAGCATGGTTGGTGCAAGGTGTGCTTAGCGGGGGCTCTGTGGAAATGTGAAATGTTTTATATTTTATTGGCACTTTCACTAAAACACGTTGACTTTATATGCTTATTTGTGTTTCACTGTATCCATTAAGCCATATCCAATTGTATTTTCAATCCACAAAGTATGTAAAAAAACCATCACAAAATGCCACAAATTCAGTCAGCCATTTTGAATATAGCGCTCTGAATATATCGTCTATTTTCGGAGATTGACATCAATGTAGTAACGCTTCTGCACTCTGAAAATGTTATCAGATCAGTCATACTGGAAATCCGCAAACATTGGAAAAAGATGTGGTGTTTATCATTCACAATCCTTATGTAAGACAAGAACACATATGCTTGGCTTTTTTGATGCATTCGAAATCGTAAATAAATAGCCAAAAATTGATTCAACAGATCGAGGGTCCTCTGTTGCACTCTTTATAATTCTCTAAAAACATCCAGAAACTGCCAACAATATTCCATTTACATGTCGTGACCTGAAAATTATCCAAATATGAGTGATACTGTTATTATCTCTCTGGCACTCATCGAGGGTGGACGCTCCCCTTCCCTCTCCCTTATCTCTCCTGCTTGCTTCTTTGTCTTGTCTTAACTTTCCTGTTGCCTCTTTTTGCACTGCTCTCCAAATCTAAACATTGGAAGTATTTAACTGGCCTCAACGAAATTGACAAGATCTTGGTTTTGAGGGAACCTGCTGTCGTGATGAAGCGGTTGTTGCTGGACACGTGACGGACTCTTGGGAGAAGAAGGAGTGCCACGTGCCTGGCGACCCTTTTCTGTCGAGGACATGAAGATATCTACCTATTCGGAATTATGACAACAGGACATCTGCTGATTGGAGTAAGCGTTTCTCTGGTTTGTCCACAAATTGGAAGTTGCTGGCTTTTTTTGATTGATTGAAACTTTTATTAGTAGATTGCACAGTGAAGTACATATTCCGTACAATTGACCACTAAATGGTAACGCCCGAATAAGTTTTTCAACTTGTTTAAGTCGGGGTCCACTTAAATTGATTCATGATACAGATATATACTATCAGCTATATGCTATCATCATAATACAGTCATCACACAAGATAATCATCAGAGTATATACATTGAATTATTTACATTATTTACAATCCGGGGTGTGGGATATGGAGGGGGTGGGGGGTTTAGGTTTTGTTGGTCAACAAATAGCAGTCTTCAAATTACCCCAAAGCTGCCACAAATGATTGGAGGATGCGAGAAGAACTGTGGACACTCTTGTGATTTGGATAACATCGGACTGTCTGCCTTGCAGGCTTTTTGAGGACCAGTCATAGACAATTTAGAGTGAAAAGCAGATTTTCATTTTCACTCACATACAAAACATTCTAACTCGGATTGTTTCCCTGGCTTCGAGACTCTCCCGAAGGACTGCGGCGAAGACACAACAAACTCCCTCCTTGTCTCTCATGGACACACACTTGTTGTTGTTGACTTTGGACTTATCGGCTGCACCAGAATCAAGGCAGCGGAACAGAGACACACTGTAGGCTTACATACAAACAACATGCATCCACAAAAATATACGCCACACATACACCCCCCCAACCCCCCAACCCAACGCCCTCGACGCAAATCCCATAGGGGTGATGGAAGGATGGTCAGCGTCAAAAGCTGCAGCCTACCACCATTACTCCACCCCTTCCCTCTGTTGCTAGATATCCCGAGATGTATGTTGTAATATGTATATGTGCTTTGCTATGGAGGTTTTTTCCCACTCCAGACTGGGCCCCCTTAGGAGCCCAGTCTAGATTGTATTTTTTTACTCATCCTTCCCCAGCGTTTACCTTTTTCCCATCTTTTACGGGGCGCCTTGTGGCGACCCATCAGCGTTCCTGTTCTGTAACCCTGTACACTGTTTGTTTGTCTAATCTTGAACGGGTTTGTGCTGAAAACAAAGTGTTGTTGTACTTGTGCAATGACAATAAAGACCTATCTATCTATATATCTATCTATCTATCTTTTTTTTTTTTTTTTTATAAATGTTTTTATTAAATTTGACAGGTATTACAATATACAATACAACAGTAATCACATGTTCCCCTTTTTTTCCCACCCACTTCCATGAACAGCAACCCAACACATACCCCATACACAAATAACCCTCCTAACCCCAGGTCCTACATAAGTTAAAGGTACAGTCACAAATGGAAAATAATTACTACATCACTTTCTTCTCAACATAGGCAGATAGTAAATATACACTCGGAATAAATATGAATAAATTAAATTACATGAGAAAAAAAAGAAAAAAAAGGGAAGCTGGTTTATGAAAGGTGAACTTTTCATGTGTCCTGTAGCATCTTTAATTTAGCTATGTAGTCAACCACACAGCCCCAAACAGAATAAAACTTCCCAGGTGCCCCCCTAAGATTGAACTTTATTTTCTCCAGATCTAAATACATCATAAGGTCTTTAAGCCATAAAGAGGCTTTGGGGCAGATTGGTGACTTCCACTCCAGCAAAATTCTCCTACGTGCTAATAAGGATGCAAAGGCGATACTATCCTTAAATTTTCTCCTTATTTGGGGATCTGATATCGTCCCAAAAATAGACAATTCTGCACATGGTGTCAGATTTAAATCCAATGCCTTAGCAAGATGTTTGAAAATAGTTGTCCAATAATCCAGCAAATGGGGACACGACCAAAACATGTGCGTCATGTTTGCAGGTGACATGTAACATCTGTTACAAGTATCCGAGATATTGGGGTATATTTTGGAGTTTGGAATTAGTGAAATAAATACGGTGGACAACCTTAAATTGTATTAAATTAAGCCTTGAACAGGATGTACTGTTGTTGATTCGGGTTAAGGCAGAATCCAAATCTCCATCATCTATAGATCTGCCAAGCTCTTCTTCCCAATTCCCTCTGATTTTGTCAAGAGATGTTTTACCAAACTGGGATATTAAGATGTAGATTTTGGAGATTAGGCCTTTCTGAGTTGTGGGAATATCTAAAATTGAGTCAATTAGCGAATTAGGTGGAGTATTAGGGAAAGAGAGACTATTAGATTTAACAAAATTACGAACCTGAACGTATCGAAATAGGTGAGATTTTGGTAGGTCAAATTTTTCACACAGTTCACTGAAACTAGCGAAAATATCACCAATATATAAGTCCTTTAGCCTGCTAAGGCTTGACTGCTTCCATAGAGAAAACGCTACATCTGTGCTAGGAGGGAGGAAGAGGTGGTTATTATGAATGGGGCTGTGGTTGGATAAGCCCTGCAGGCCGAAAGTATTTCTAAATTGAGACCAGATTCTAAGGGTAGATATGACAATTGGACTACAAGTAAATTGGGATGGTCGATAAGGTAATTTTGATGTAAGCAGATCTAAGAGAGAGGTAGAACAGGAACTAGCTTCAGACTTGCACCAGATTAATTCAGGTTCTTGGATCCAGAGAGTCACTTTGTGTATGTTAGCTGCCCTATAGTAGTATTTTAGATTAGGGAGTGATAAACCACCTACGGACCTATGCCTTTGCAGGAACTCTCTCCTAATCCTGGGAATCTTGCCTTTCCATATAAAGGATGAAATTAGTTTGTTTATTATGCAAAAAAAGGAATTGGGTAAAAAGATAGGCAGACATTGAAACAGATACAAAAATCGAGGAAGCACATTCATTTTGACGCAGTTTACCCTGCCAGCTATAGTTATGTGTAAATCATTCCACCTTTCCAAATCTAATTTAAGTTTGTCGATTAGAGGTGGAAAATTGTTCTTGTAGAGAGCTGGTAGCTTACGACAAATATGTACACCTAAGTACTTGAAGCTGTTCCTGGACATCTTAAATGGGAAATATCCATCAGGGATATCAAGGGCCAAATTATTCACAGGGAAGCATTCACTCTTAGCGAAATTCAATTTATAGCCAGAGAATGATCCAAAATTGTTTAACATTTCAATAATCTTTGGAATGGTAGAGATTGGATCAGATATAAACAATAGTAAATCATCCGCGTATAGAGAATGTGTGTGTTCTAGACCGCATCTATGGATTCCTTTACTGATACCAGCCGATTTAAGAGCAATGGACAAGGGTTCGATTGCAGTAACAAATAATAATGGGCTTAGAGGGCACCCCTGGCCTGTACCTCTGCCAAGTGTGAAAAATTGGGATAACATCCCATTTGTGCTTACGGCAGCCCTAGGAGAAGAGTATAGAAGTGCTATCCAAGATATATATCTGGACCCAATGTTAAACCTCTTTAAGACCTCCAATAAATATCCTCACTCCACCCTGTCAAAAGCTTTCTCCGCATCCAAAGAGACCACCACTTCTGGCGTCTCCTCGGATGCATGGGAAAAAATAATGTTAAGAAGGCAGCGAATGTTGGAAAAAGAGTGCCGGTTTTTCATAAACCCAGTTTGGTCAGGTGATATGATGTTTGGTAAAATTGATTCAAGGCGAAGGGCCAGTGCTTTAGCTAAAATCTTATAATCAGCGTTTAAGAGAGAGATAGGACGGTAAGAACTACAATCAGAATCTACTTTGCCCGGTTTTAGTAATAAAGTTATTGACGCTTCGGTGAGAGTTCAAGGCAAGGTACCCTGGTCCAGAGAGTCATTGTACATATTTAAAAGGAGAGGAGTCAGTTTATCTGATAATTTTTTATAGAACTCTATAGGATAACCATCTGGGCCAGGGGCCTTGCCGCTCTGCATTAGTTTAATTGAATCTACAATTTCCCGGATTACTAAAGGTTGATCCAAAGCGCTCTCTTGAGTAGTAGTTATGGATGGAAATTTCAAGTTATCCAGGAAACTCATCATGATTGTTTTATCAGCAGCGCATTGTGAAGTATATAGTTCAGAGTAGAATGATTAGAAGGTGTCAATAATGACTGAAGGAATGACTGTAAGTTCATCTGTGGGGGTTCTGATTTGTCGAATTTGCCGAGATGCTGTCTGGCTTTTAATTTGGCGTGATAGATGGCGCCCTGCTTTCTCACCGTGCTCGTACAGGAAGCCACGCGATCGTAAGAGTAATTTTTCAGTTTCTTGTGTTGACAATAAATTGTAGTTCATTTGCAGATTTTGTCTATTTTTAACCAGTTCAGGGTATGGAGATACTGATAGCTGTCTGTCCAATTCTGTTATACTTTCCATGAGCTGCTCCTGTTTTTGTCTTCTAAATTTGTTTTGTCTTGCTGAATAAGAAATAATCTCTCCCCGGACTACCACCTTTAATGTCTCCCAGAGTAAAGACGGGGATATGGGAGTAGAGTTGTTGGTGACAAGAAAATCATCTATCACTTTGGAAATTGTTTTGCAGAATCCGTCATCATTGAGTAGTGTGCAATTCAAACTCCATGGAGTCTGCTTTTTTTTTAAGAGTGTAAACGAAAGATCAAGTAACAATGGAGCATGGTCAGATATCACTATTGTTGAATATTCTACATTATCGACAGCCGGAAGGAGATTACCATCTATGAAAAAGTAGTCAATTCTTGAAAAAGTTTTATGAACCTGGGAATAAAAAGAGAATTGTTTTTTATCTGGGTAGAGAAAGCGCCACGGGTCCACACATCCTATTTGACCCATGAGTTTTGAAATTGTTTTGGCCATTTTTAATGGGGGGCCCTGCCTTGGACTATATTTGTCTAGCAACGGGTCTATTGCACAGTTCAGGTCCCCCCCCCCCAATATTAAACGATGGGAACTGAGGTCTGGCAAAAATGAAAACACTTTCCTAATAAATGCTTCATCATCCCAATTGGGTGCATAAAGGTTGGCAAGGACAACAGACATATTAAGAGAACCCGAGATTATTACAAAACGACCTTGATGGTCAGTTATGACATTTGTTGGGCTAAATTGGGTTCTTTTGTGTATTAAAATAGCTGTACCCTTTGCTTTACTGCTAAAATTCGAGTGAAAAGATTGTCCAACCCATGAGGCCTTTAATCTATGGTGATCCTTGGTGGTCAGATGAGTCTCTTGTAGAAAAGCAATTTCAGTTTTAAGGAGTTTTAAATGGGAAAATACTCTACCTCTTTTGACTGAGCCGTTGATACCTTTAACGTTCCAAGAAACAAATGTTAAGCAAGATAACCCTTTTTTGTTTGTATTAGCCATAATCACATTTGTAAAAATATGGTGAGATGACACAGTGCCTTGTAGAAGGAAGTGGTATTAACATTCAGACAGGACTAAAAGAAAAAACAAATTTGTAGGACCTAACACACAAAAACCCCAAAACAAAACCCATAGAAACAGGGAACCAATAAACACTCCTAAACCACCCTAAGCTTGTCCTGAGAACTTGAACTAGCAGCGGGACTCCATAAACTCTGTTACTTCCGTATGACATTAATCTGTGAACTAATATCACCGAGCAGATAGGGCTCCTATATCTGCAAATGTGTCTATAATGTACAGTAGGTGCCACTTAAATAGGAGTAAGCACCATATTGCAGAACAGCAGAATTATATATAGAAAGAAAAAAAAGTTGCAATGCAAAAATTGACCGACAGATATAACCATACCTCTAGTATGTTGCACAACAGGATGATTAGTTGCCTGCAAGCCTGGATAAACAATGTCCATTGTTTTTTGACGCACCCGTTAATGTCCTCTTCAACGTACTTTTGGCCTGAAACGTCTTCCATACAAAGTCATCTTCCACTAACCCAGCGTTTCTCAAAGTGTGGGGCGCGCCCCACTGGTGGGGAATAGAGACATGACAGGTGGGGCGCGAGGAACGGGAGGAAATTTCACTTTTATTTTTTTTATTTTTTTATTATTATATTCTTTGATTTTTTTTTTTACTATGCTTTCATTTTCTATACACACTGGAAATCACTTTGTGATTCTGTCTGTGAAATCCGCTATATAGATAAATGTAAATTACTTATTTTTCCTGTATGCTTTACATTTCTAGGTAGGAGCGAAAGTTTGACAGACAGCAACAGTAACTAATGGGGGCGGGGCTAAGCGGAAGCTTTGTGAATGGCGAGTCACTGTGCGAGGATTTGCTGTTTTGCAAATACATAAAAAAATAGAGCCACTGCTGATGAGCTGTTCAAGATAATGGGCAGTTTCCTCAAAGAACACGACCTTAAATGGGAAAACTATGTGGGCTTTTGCTCTGATGGTGCGCATGGCAAAGTCAAGAAACGGGCTGCAGGCTCTAATAAAGAGGGTTGCGCCAAATGCGCATTGGACACAATGTGTCATTCACCGGGAAACACTCGCGTCAAGGCAGCTCAGCCCCGAATTCAATGAGGTTTTAACAGTGGCAGTGTCAAGCCTGCAACCCCGATTTGAAAAGCTGTGCAGTGCAAAACAGGCTCATTGCAGCCACTAATGCTGGAGTACTGTAAAACTCATGTTCACTTGCCCTGTCCTCCTTTTTTTGGCAAAGATTGCAAAGTGGCACTTTTATTTTCATTTATTATTGAACTTGATGCAAGTTATTTGATTTATTATTGAACTTGATGCAAGTTATAACACTTTTATTTGATTTATTATTGAACTTGATGCAAGTTATAACACTTCTTTTGATTTATTATTGAACTTGATGCAAGTTATAACACTTTTGTTTTATTTATTATTGAACTTGATGCAAGTTATAACACTTTTATTTGATTTATTATTGAACTTGATGCAAGTTATAACACTTTTTGATTTATTATTGAACTTGATGCAAGTTATAACACTTTTGTTTTATTTATTATTGAACTTGGACGGCGTGGCGAAGTTGGTAGAGTGGCTGTGCCAGCAATCGGAGGGTTGCTGGTTACTGTGGTTCAATTCCCACCTTCTACCTTCCTAGTCACGTCCGTTGTGTCCTTGGGCAAGACACTTCACCCTTTGCCTCTGATGGCTGCTGGTTAGCGCCTTGCATGGCAGCTCCCGCCATCAGTGTGTGAATGTGTGTGTGAATGGGTAAATGTGGAAATACTGTCAAAGCGCTTTGAGTACCTTGAAGGTAGAAAAGCGCTATACAAGTATAACCCATTTATCATTTATATTTATAACTTGATGCAAGTTATAACACTTTTGTTTTATTTATTATTGAACTTGATGCAAGTTATTTGATTTATTATTGAACTTGATGCAAGTTATAACACTTTTATTTGATTTATTATTGAACTTGATGCAAGTTATAACACTTTTTTTGATTTATTATTGAACTTGATGCACGTTATAACACTTTTTTTGATTTATTATTGAACTTGATGCAAGTTATAACACTTTTGTTTTATTTATTATTGAATTGATGCAAGTTTTTTATTTGATATTGAACTTGATGCAAGTTATACCACAGCTGCACAGTTCTTTTATTTATTATTGAACTTGATTTTATTTGATGTTATTGAGTTTGAATGTATAAAACTTGATGTTACTTGATGTTCGATAAATTTGAAAATGTTAAGCTTGGCATTAGCGTTCTGTTGGGGCGATGGGGGCAGGTGGGGCTTGAAAACTCCCCCTTGTCCAAAGTGGGGGATGACAAAAAAAGTTTGAGAACCACTGCACTAACCTGTGGGAGCGATGCGCTCGTCGTAGAAGTCCTGGGCTTTTTGTGGAGAATCAAAGTATAAGTTTTCATTTCTGAAGGAGACCTGAAGACGGGCAAGGTGCAGCAAGCGGAATTTCATTCCTTTCAGGTAGAGCGCATTTTTGACGGGGTTGAAAGCAGCTCGTTTCTTGGCCAAAGCAGGACTGATGTCCGGGTAAACTCTCAGCTCGGTGCCGCGGTAATCCAATTTATGTTGTCTGGCCCATATGAGGACTTTTTCTTTCTCCTGGAAACGGAGGAATTTAACGATGAAAGTCAGCGGTTTTCCGGCGTCAGCATCCAGTGGTCTGGGACCGAGGGAGCGGTGAGCTCTCTCTATCTCCGGTGGGCTGCTGAAAACATCAGGGCCCGCTATCGCCATTAACAAGTCAGATGCGAATTTGGTCGGATCCTGCTCCTTCTCGCTTCCCTCTGGGATGTTGATAATCCTCAAATTAGAGCGGCGGGACCGGTTCTCGAGGTCGTCCACTCGTTCCACGAGCACCGTAGTTTGGGACTGTAGAGACTTCATAGCGGCTTCCATCTCGGTTTGTTAAATGACGTCACCTGTTGTCCTAATAAATCGACTGACTGCTTCAGGGACTCAGTCGTCTGTTGAATCAAAAAAGCCATATCTGCCTTGAAGCTGTCGCACTGTTTATTGAGGAGAGCCTCGATGTCGTTCTTGGTGACTGGGTCAAATTGACCCTCGAGTTCGGCTCTCTTGTCTTCCGACCCTGAAGCTGCTGCTGCGGCCGCCATGTTAGCTAGCTTAGCTGAGAGGCTCGCTGCTCGAGTTATTGTTGTTGGTTTTGTCTTCGAGTTGCTTATTACGTCGCAATAACCACACTGTTTCGCACAAAAAGGGTGCGTCAGCCAGGAAAAAACACCGTAAAGTAGTTAGACTTTAAAAAGTAAATGAAAAGTTTGACCGGCGCCCTCCTCTCGCACGTCTGCCCTCTACCTCATCAAACCGGAAGTCGTCCCTCTATCTATCTATCTATTATAAATGCCAATGCAGACTGACTATTTTAGCGGCGCATTGATAGCAGTGAGCAAATGTAGCTTACGCTGCTATTGTTGACACACTGAGTCGACGGCTGCTTCTGCTTTGTCTTAAACTAGCTAAAAGTACATTCTAGATTATAATTCATGCAGCTTTTACCTGGTAGTAAACAAATGTGGCCATGGGTTGACAGTCTGGTCGACTTTGACATCCACCGAGATGGCGAAATAAACCCCACAAGACGCTTTCTGCAGGAACTTTTTTTAAAGGCCTACTGAAATGAATTTTTTTTATTTAAACGGGGATAGCAGATCCATTCTATGTGTCATACTTGATCATTTCGCGATATTGTCATATTTTTGCTGAAAGGATTTAGTAGAGAACATCGACGATAAAGTTCGCAACTTTTGGTCGCTGATAAAAAAAAGCCTTGCCTGTACCGGAAGTAGCATGACGTCACAGGTTGAAATGCTCCTCACATTTCCCCATTGTTTACAATGCAGCGAGAGCGATTCGGACCGAGAAAGCGACGATTACCCCATTAATTTGAGCGAGGATGAAAGATTTGTGGATGAGGAACGTAAGAGTGAAGGACTAGAGTGCAGTGCAGGACGTATCTTTTTTCGCTCTGACTGTAACTTAGGTACAAGGGTTCATTGGATTCCACACTTTCTCCTTTTTCTATTGTGGATCACAGATTTGTATTGTAAACCACCTCGGATACTATATCCTCTTGAAAATGAGAGTCGAGAACGCGAAATGGACATTCACAGTGACTTTTATCTCCACGACAATACATCGGCGAAGCTCTTTAGCTACGGAGCTAACGTGATAGCATCAGGCTTAAATGCAGATAGAAACAAAAGACATAAACCCCTGACTGGAAGGATAGACAATACTATTAAACCATGGACATGTAACTACACGGTAATGCTTTCCAGGCTGGCGAAGCTTAACAATGCTGTTGCTAACGACGCCATTGAAGCTAACTTAGCAACGGGACCTCACAGAGCTATGCTAAAAACATTAGCTATCCACCTACGCCAGCCCTCATCTGCTCATCAACACCTGTGCTCACCTGCGTTCCAGCGATCGACGGAGCGACGAAGGACTTCACCCGATCATAGATGCAGTCGGCGGCCCGGAGACGGAGGAAGTCAAGGTGAGGTCGGCGGCTAGCGCGCCTGCTATCCATCTCAAAGTCCTCCTGGTTGTGTTGCTGTAGTCCGCCACTAATACACCGATCCCACCTACAACTTTCTTCTTTGCAGTCTTCATTGTTCATTAAACAAATTGCAAAAGATTCACCAACACAGGTCTCCAGAATACTGTGGAATTTTGAGATGAAAACAGAGCTTTTTGTATTGGATTCAATGGGGTCCGAATACTTCAGTTTCAACGATTGACGTCACACGCATACGTCATCATACATAGACGTTTTCAACCGGAAGTTTTGCGGGAAATTTAAAATTGCACTTTATAAATTAACCCGGCCGTATTGGTATGTGTTGCAATGTTAAGATTTCATCATTGATATATAAACTATCAGACTGCGTGGTCGGTAGTAATGGGTTTCAGTAGGCCTTTAACCCTTTGTGAGGATTGCGATTGAATCTTTATCTAGACAGAATTATGTGAGCGTCTCATCGGTCGGCATCCCAGTGAGAGTTGAAATATTACAGCAGCTGATATAGGCTCCAGCACCCCCCGCAACTTAGAAAGGGACAAGCGGTAGAAAATGGATGGATGAATGGGTGTTTGTTTTATTCTGGTTTGTTGTTGTTGGTTTGTATGTTTAACACCGAGCAATGTTGGGGATGCTAGTGTCACAATGAATCTGCATCCATCACTCGGCTTCTAAAACTTATTGCCATTCTTTTTGTGTTCGGGCTCAAAAATATAAGCTCTTGCATCACAATGTTTCCAAAGGCGATAGTTGTTGGCTCTTACAAAGTCTGCTTGATTAGCATTGTTGTTCATAAGGAAGGGATCTTTGGTTTCACGTAACTGGTTTCCTCATTATCTCTCAAAATGGCTCGGTGAATCTCCTTGAGCTTGATACTATTTTGATCATAGCTATTTATTCACAAACTTAGGAAGTCTTTTGGTGTCCTTAATCGGACATATATTATAATAGCTTCAATATAGAGACAACTTGTCTTTCCACTGTACTGGTACTTTAACTGGGAAGTATCTATTTGTGTGTGCCAACCACTTTGAAGATTCCTGCTTCACAAACCTGCGGTAATTTAAAGATGGATTTTTCCAAGAGCTACTTTTAATGGCAGAGTCAGTGCCTACTATTTATGGCAATGGAGGAGACAATGCCATAATTAGCACTAAAGTATCATTCATACATTGCCAATAACAGTAGATTGGCAATGTATGAATACTTTAGCAATGTTCGCTCGATTAGTGGTGTAGCTTGTCGCTTAGCCTTCAAATGTAGGTTTCACCAACCTCAGGGAATATAAAGAATGATTTCCCCTAAAACTACTTTTAAAGATAAAATTAATGGGGCGACAGACATAATACGAACTCTTGAGATGCGTTAGTTTTGAGGTTTTCTTCTAAAGTTTCTTCTTCGGGTTATTTTTGGTCCGGGTCTGACTCTGTCTCGTACATACATGGTTGGTTGCTAAAATCCGTTGCGCTTGCCAGTTATGTTGCAGCTCAAAAGTTGAATATACTTAGAATAAGATATTTTTCCTTGCGGGAAGCTTATCTCTCAAACTACAAATATGGCCGTCGTGGCGAGGACAAAGTTTCAGTCAGTGTGAGGGGGCGGCATTAGGAGGGGTTCATTTGAACCCTAACAACTCCGTCTTTCAAAACGGCTTGTTTCCAGAGGCAGCTAAAAAGTGTCTTGAATATATGTCTTTAGAGCAAAATGTATGTACAATTGAATAGCATATCCTGCACAACACCACCACAACAGTGCTGCCTCTAAAAAGGCTCAAGTCACGCAATCCATACAACAGGGTGGCACAAAAGCCGCTCAGGTACTCAACTGCTCAGCTTGGAAGCAGGAGTGAGAGTCGGCCGGGCCCACACACATCCACTGTTACATCCAGGACCTGATAGGCGGCATTAAAGGAGAGGAACTGCTATGTTGATAACGGACATTGCTGAATCGCCTTTGAACTAGGGTTGGCTGATTTAAAACATCTATGAGGAAGTGGGGCCTGGTGGTCAGAGCATAATGTGAGTGTGGGGAGCTGGAGCAGACCGCTGATCACTTGGTCCCCACCTAACCCCTGTATAAACCTCGCTCGGAGGCCTTCAATGTGGGACCTGAGACGAGTGCGTAGCTATACACTACTGAGCAGGACATTTGATGATGACACACAAAAGAAGAAATGTTTCTAAATAGCAAAAAAAGTGGTACAGATTATAGATGTGTGCTGTTAGTTCAACAACATCGCACACATGTTGGAGAGGATAATAACATGATTATGGCACGCACATAATGCCAGTAGTACATGCAAAAAACACATTTAAATAAGACGGTCTGCACCAATTTTCAAATGTACACTCAGTCTTAGTACATCACATGTTACAGTGTACAGGGGAAGAAGACGGCACAGACAGCAGGGACGTTGTTTAGCTCTATATTTATTATATATATATATAAATATATATATATATATATATATATATATATACACACAATATAACGGAGTGTGAAAACTAATCCAAAATGTGTGGTGTGTGTGACTATGTGTAGAGATAATCTGTAGTGTGTTACCGGTAGTGTTGAGCGAGGTGTGGAAGTCCCAGAGAGGGCAAGGCAGGCCCGGAGGTCAAGGGCAGAGTGAGGTCAAGGGCAGGGGCGAGGCGTCAAAGTCTGTGTCCAGGCGGGAGGTCGAGATCCAAGTGGCAGCTAGGGAACCAGAGGGAATACGGGTAGACGAGACACACAGCTCGTGACGCGGAAACAAAGATAGGCTGCTGGAAGACGACAAGGGAACATGAGACAAATGAACTCGGAGGAGGAGAAAAAACAGACAGAGTGTGTGCATAGAGCTTGATGAGTCGGCTTACTGTACTGGAACAGATTGCTACCTTCTGGCCCGGAACGCAGGTTTGCACTGGCTTAAGAAGGCACGGAAGCTCATCAGGGACAGGTGTTTAGATTGCTGATTGAGCCGATTGAATGCAGCCGCCTGCTGTAGCCGGAGTGGCACGCTCTGGGAGGTGCGCCCAGCGCAGCGCACAGATGAATGCGCACTGGGGTGCGCCCGGGCCGTGACATCACACGCTACACACCAACTAATAGTAGATGCAATTTTATAGTTCGCACACGCTGTTTAGCGTTTTTTATTTGAATCTTAGTAGATCGGACCCTAAGTGTGGTATTCTGTGCACTTAAGGAATAAAATGCACATCTCCCTCATTAAAGACTTATTTAAAAGTGCATAATATTGCACATAGCCCTATTGCACATATAGTTAGTAGGGCTGTGAATCTTTGGGTGTCCCACAATTCGATTCAATATCGATTCTTTGGGTCACGATTCGATTCAAAATCGATTTTTTTTTTTCAATTCAACACGATTCTCGATTCAAAAACAATTTTTTTCCTGATTCAAAACGATTCTCTATTCATTCAATACATAGGATTTCAGCAGGATTTACCCCAGTCTGCTGACATGCAAGCAGAGTAGTATATTTTTGTAAAAAGCTTTTGTAAATTGTAAAGGACAATGTTTTATCAACTGATTGCAATAATGTACATTTGTTTTAACTATTAAACAAACCAAAAATATGACTTATTTTATCTTTGTGAAAATATTGGACACAGTGTGTTGTCAAGCTTATGAGATGCGATGCAAGTGTAAGCCACTAGACACTATTGTTCTTTTTTTAAAATTTTTTTTATAAATGTCTAATGATAATGTCAATGAGGGATTTTTAATCACTGCTATGTTTAAATTGTAACTAATATTGATACTGTTGTTGATAAAATTCATTTTTGTTTCACTACTTTTGGTTTGTTCTGTGTCGTGTTTGTGTCTCCTCTCAATTGCTCTGTTTATTGCAGTTCTGAGTGTTGCTGGGTCGGGTTTGGTTTTGGAATTTGATTGCATTGTTATGGTATTGCTGTGTATTGTTTTGTTGGATTGATTAATTAAAAAAAATGTTTTTTTTTTTTTTTTTAAATAATAATAAAAATAAAAAATCGATTTAAAAAAAAAAGAGAATCGATTCTGAATTGCACAATGTGAGAATCGCGATTCGAATTCAAATCTATTTTTTCCCACACCCCTAATAGTTAGCATTAACAAATGTGTTTATGCATAGAAAATTGCACCAGAAAAGCATACATAAGTGTACCTATGTATGAAGTATTGTACAATATATGCATACGTACAGTAACTTTAAGTATGAAGCAGTATTGAAAGAGTTAAACATGGTAAGAATTTTGTAATGAGCCACACTTTAAAATTAACCTTAAAGGCCTACTGAAACCCACTACTACCGACCACGCAGTCTGATAGTTTATATATCAATGATGAAATCTTAACATTGCAACACATGCCAATACAGCCGGGTTAACTTATAAAGTGCCATTTTAAATTTCCTGCGAAACTTCCGGTTGAAAACGTCTATGTATGATGACGTATGCGCGTGACGTCAACGGTTGAAACGGAAGTATTCGGACACCATAGTATCCAAAACAAAAAGCTCTGTTTTCATCGCAAAATTCCACAGTATTCTGGACATCTGGGTTGGTGAATCTTTTGCAATTTGTTTAATGAACAATGAAGACTGCAAAGAAGAAAGATGTAGGTGGGATCGGTGTATTAGCGGCTGGCTGCAGCAACACAACCAGGAGGACTTTGACTTGGATAGCAGACGTGCTATCCGACGCTAGCCGCCGACCGCACGGATGATCGGGTGAAGTCCTTTGTCCTTCCGTCGATCGCTGGAACGCAGGTGAGCACGGGTGTTGATGAGGGCTGGCTGGCGTAGGTGGATAGCTAATGTTTTTAGCAAAGCTCTGTGAGGTCCCGTTGCTAAGTTAGCTTCAATGGCGTCGTTAGCAACAGCATTGTTAAGTTTTGCCAGGCTGGAAAGCATTAACCGTGTATTTACAAGTCCATGGTTTAATAGTATTGTTGATTTTCTGTCTATCCTTCCAGTCAGGGGTTTATTTATTTTGTTTCTATCTGCAGTTAAGCCCGATGCTATCACGTTAGCTCCGTAGCTAAAGTGCTTCGCCGATGTATTGTCGTGGAGATAAAAGTCACTGTGAATGTCCATTTCGCGTTCTCGACTCCCATTTTCAAGAGGATATAGTATCCGAGGTGGTTTAAAATATAACCTTCTACCGTCCTAATCACGTCCGTTGTGTCCTTGGGCAAGACACTTCACCCTTGCTCCTGATGGCTGCTGGTTAGCGCCTTGCATGGCAGCTCCCGCCATCAGTGTGTGAATGTGTGTGTGAATGGGTGAATGTGGAAATACTGTCAAAGCGCTTTGAGTACCTTGAAGGTAGAAAAGCGCTATACAAGTATAACCCATTTATTTATTTATAAATCCGTGATCCACAATAGAAAAAGGAGAGAGTGTGGAATCCAATGAGCCAGCTTGTACCTAAGTTACGGTCAGAGCGAAAAAAGATGCGTCGTGCACTGCAATCTAGTCCTTAACTCTCACGTTCCTCATCCAAGAATCTTTCATCCTGGCTCAAATTAATGGGGTAATCGTCGCTTTCTCGGTCCAAATCGCTCTCGCTGCTGGTGTAAACAATGGGGAAATGTGAGGAGCCTTTCAACCTGTGACGTCACGCTACTTCCAGTACAGGCAAGGCTTTTTTTTATCAGCGACCAAAAGTTGCAAACTTTATCGTCGATGTTCTCTACTAAATCCTTTCAGCAAAAATATGGCAATATCACGAAATGATCAAGTATGACACATAGAATGGATCTGCTATGCCTGTTTAAATGAAAAAAAATTCATTTCAGTAGGCCTTTAATATGGATTAGCAATCACTTCAGGGTGTCAGGTCAGCACAGCAATTATGCGTTCAGGTGAGTGCAGGAAAAATAATATATTGTCCAAGTCCAGATTTGCAGTTTAAATTGTCTATTGAAGACATAAGACATGCATGAGTTGTTTGTTTGTGTGTGTGTGCTTTGCTATAAAAAACAAATACAATAATTATAAATCAACTAAAGTGACCACAATGCAATGTAATATAAGCACAAGCCTGCCACAGGGCTGTTGGAATATACATCACTTGGCTGTGTATACACATGTATATAAATGCACAGAATTTGAACATCCCATCCCTAAGTAATATAATGATTAATAGAATGCAAATAGCATCACAACAATAATTCTAAATTGGAAATTGGGGCTAACAAACATGTCCAATGCTACAAACAGGACCCAACCCGGGTATGATACTCAGCTAGGAGTTAGATTGTGCAACTTGATGCCAAACAGCCATTAGACATTAGACTACAATAAAACGGACAAAATGAGTTGCAATACCGTTTTAAGCACATAGCAAGTGATATCAAAGTGTATATAAAGTAACTCACTTTGTATTGAAGCACACTACTAATTAAACAATTGACAACAAAGTTTACCATAACTTTCCAAAACTTGCTGATGCAATGATGCGTTCAAAGCCCCCTCCAGTGTAGTAAAAGTGAACTACACTCAAGCAACCCAATGACATAAAAAGAAAACAAGCGTTAAAGAGAGTCTTTTGTACACTGATGTTTTTTTTTTGTTGTTGTTGTCTCTCTGTCTTATCCCCCTATTGTCGCCGCAATTTCCCCCTCTGTTTTCCTTTTTTCTCTTTCTATCCCCTCCTGCTTCGGTCCGGCTGCACCAAACATTAAATAAATCCATTTAATAAAGTTAAATAAAAATAAGGCAACAGAAGAAGTAGTTTAATCTGTCCACCATGGGTGCCCGAGCTTTCAGCCGCTCTGCCCCACATCTTTGGAACTCTTTACCACCAGACCTTTGTAACTTAGACTCAATATCCCTCTTCAAATCAAGACTCAAAACACACCTATTCCTGACTGCGTATTCATTGTAATCATCTTATCTTCTCTATCTTTGTTGTTGTTGTTTTTATCCAATTTGATTTTATTGGTTTGATTTTGTACGGTGTCCTTGAGTGCCCAGAAAGGCGCCTTATAAGTAAAATGTATTATTATCATTATCCCACATTTCTCTTTTGTTAAATAAATTCGTACAGTTCAGCAGATATGGGCATCTACATCAACAATATGACTTGTAATATGACAGGGCCAAAAAACCCCACCTATTAACAATTTAAAAGAGGGGATCTAAAATAACATTTATTAAGCCACAAATAAATTGATTGTAAAAAAAAGTGCAAAAAAAGACAAGGAGGCAGGCAGCATTGCTAACAGTTTCTTTATGTATGTTATTCCTCCAGATTATTTTTAATACAGGACCTTAATACATGATTAACATTTGAAAATTAAAAATGACTGTCTAGTGCAGCAGATATTCCACGCCGCACCAGTAAGGGCGCTGTTCTGAAATTGGCAGCTTTTGTCCAACAGCGTTGTTAGTTTATCTAAAGGTAAAACTGTGGTATAAACTATACCATGCACAGTCTCTTGTGATCATTCTTACTACAGCAGATGATCCAGAGCAAAGTCTACCCGGGTATGAACGATCATTTTCCTAGTTAATACGAAACTGTGTTGCTCCTGGTACGATAATCATTTCTCATCTGGCAACAATGCAGGAGCCTGGCACCTTACCGGTGTCTTCTTTTTCTCTGCTGGGATTTCACTCAACCTGACAGCCGTAAAAGTGGCGAGTACTTTATAAAAGAAAATGGCTACAAAGCGAGGGGATAAACGAAACAATGACGGATTGGCTGTGTCGAAGGAGGAACTGGTGGCTAATGCTAAGGACTCCACAGCACTGAACGGTAAATATATGCATGTAAAGGCTAACTATCACGCAGACTCTGGGTCACAGGGGTGAAATGTTCGTCCACCCAAATGCAGAGTTTACCAGGAATTAAGATGTATTTAGAGTTTCCATGTTGGAACACAACATGCCAGTTGAATGTAGCTAACCACCAGTTTTTAAAAGCGTGCTTAGCTTAGCATAAGAACAAAACAACCTGTCATTTTGCAATGTAGCTAGCATGTAGCTGTCACGTGATTATCCTGGCTAAAGAGCATTGTGAAATATCGTCATTCGCTCACGTTTAGTAAACAAAAGACTTTTAAAATGATTGATTCCATTCAAATACTTGGTTCAAGCTGTCATTCAGATACTAAGCTGCATATGTCTATTATCTTGTGATTTACAGTATTTGTTAGTGTGAGGTAATTGGGGTTGCCAACTCCCTGAAGCAAAAAAATAGGGATACTGTGAGGTTGGTCGACCTGATTTGTTTGCCTTTTTCATTTGTGAAAGAAGTGTCATGCTATCTGGAAAGGGTAAATGCAGGCAACTGGACTCTTATTCAGAAGAGTCCATGGACTTTGCCTTAATTAAACCTTACATGACATGATGACTGACAGTATACACTCATATATACAGTACAGGCCAAAAGTTTGGACACACCTTCTTTTCAATGCGTTTTCTTTATTTTCATGACCATTTACATTGTAGATTGTCACTCAAGGCATCAAGACCATACTTGCCAGCCCTCCCGATTTTCCCGGGAGACTCCCGACTATCAGTGCCCCTCCCGAAAATCTGCCGGGACAACCATTCTCCCGAATTTTTCCCGATTCCCACCCGGACAACAATATTGGGGGCGTGCCTTAAAGACACTGCCTTTAACGTCCTCTCTCACCTGAAACCTTCACCCCTTAGCCGCATGTTGTCCAGGCGTCCGCTTTTCCTCCATATAAACACCATACCGGCCCAGTCACATAATAATGTAGCGTTGGACGGGTTTAACATTGGTCTTTACGCGAAGATGTCAAGAAATGCTGACACATTGTATGACCTTTAAACTGGTTTAATGATAACGCAAGGCATACTTGGTCAACAGCCATACATGTCACACTGACGGTGGACGTATAAACAACTTTAACACTGTTACAAATATGCGCCACACTGTGAACCCACACCAAACAAGAATGACAAACACATTTCGGGAGAACATCCGCACCGTAACACAACATAAACACAACAGAACAAATACCCAGAATCCCTTGCAGCACTAACTCTTCCGGGATGCTACAATAACATCTACGGCTTTTGGAGCTCAGTGCACAACTGCACACACAACAAGGAGACGAAGCAGAAGAACGAAGAAGAGACATGGCGACGACGAGTAAGAAGAAGAAATACGCTTGCAAGTTCCAAAATGATTGGAAAAAAAATGTCATTTCATCCAGAAAAGCTCGAAGGGGAAGAGGTATGCTGCCTGCACCTCAACATCACCCCCAACCCCCCCCCCCCCCCCATCTCCCGAACACATGTGGAGTTATGTACTTAACAAAAAAATGGTGACATATCTGAAAACAGGTTTTTTATTCTAGTTTCTTCAAAATAGCCACCGTTTGCTCTGATTACTTTTTCGCATTCTCTTGATGAGCTTCAAGAGGTAGTCACCTGAAATGGTTTTCACTTCACAGGTGTGCTTGAAGCTCTTCGAGAGAATGCCAAGAGTGTGCAAAGCAGTAATCAGAAGAAAGGGTGGCTATTTTGAATACACTAGAATATAAAACATGTTTTCAGTTATTTCACCTTTTTTTGTAAAGTACATAACTTCACATGTGTTCATTCATAGTTTTGATGCCTTCAGTGACAATCTACAATGTAAATAGTCATGAAAAAAAAATAAACATTGAATGAGGAGGTGTGTCCAAACTTTTGGCCTGTACTGTATATATATATATATGTGTGTGTGTGAATGTATGTATATGTGTATGTATGTGTATGTGTGTATAGCTCAACCAGAATTTCATTAGATGTGCATGTTGTTGACTAATACAAATACATGAAAAAGTAATTGTTCGATAATTAATATTTCGTGCAAAATGAACAGAATAAAATATTGATTTGCTAAATACAAATATTTTCTGCTTAACTTAACAGAATAGAAATAAACAACCGACCTTGTTCCTGTTTAGCAGTATACATTTAGTGTGCAGCTTTACGATAGAGAATGGGTCTCCAACTATCATCGGTATGGTAACTATTTTGACAAAAAGAAAGGAGAGGTGAGCTATCTGTCTTTTATTTATATGACTGGAACATTTTTAATTAAATCACCTGTCTTTTTGCTGTATCGTGATCATTTGTCATTCAATTGAAGCATAATGTCAGAAAATACAATTTGACCCTTTGGTGATTTACTGCATCACTGTTGGAGACCCTTGTGGTGTCACTATCATAAAGTGTTCTCTGAATATCATAAAGCTGGACACCAATGTATATTTGTGTTATGTCTAACAACTTAGATACACAACTAGTGTTTTGAGGACAATACATTATTATAACAACAACAAGAGAGTAAAGTTGCTAAATGACACGATATAAAAAAGAGCGCTTGCAATAATATAACTTAGCACACACCTTGTAGATATGATAGCCACATGCAGCTCAGAAAAAAATTATTTCCAAATTTTCCAAATTGCTCCTTTTTGTTTTTTACAGAAAAATGTAATTGCGGTAAAAAGTCACATTTGTAGTCCGATTGCCAGAAGCTCGGCAGATCCTTCTAGCTAGCTTCTGCCAAACTGAAGTAGAGTGACAACAGCCAAGGCAAGACAAACACAACCCAGAAAAGTCTAACTGCAATGGGTTTGACAGGTGAGCAATCAGACACGCTGTCATTGATTGGTTTAGCCTTAGCCTGCGGAAATCTGTTGTCAAAGCATGTATTTGATGAAATCTGTTGATATTTTACGGGCTATTTTTTATTCTCATGGTAATAAAAATACGGGACAAAGTGCGTCTCCTGACAGCGCAATGTGGAAAGCCTACTTTTTTCTCTTAAAACGGGACCATTCCGTTTTTTAATGTACAAACCCCGTTTCCATATGAGTTGGGAAATTGTGTTAGATGTAAATACAAACGGAATACAATTATTTGCAAATCCTTTTCAACCCATATTCAATTGAATGCACTACAAAGACAAGATATTTGATGTTCAAACTCATAAACTTTATTTTTTTTTGCAAATAATAATTAACTTAGAATTTCATGGCTGCAACACATGCCAAAGTAGTTTGGAAAGGGCATGTTCACCACTGTGTTACATGGCCTTTCCTTTTAACAACACTCAGTAAACGTTTGGGAACTGAAGAGACACATTTTTTAAGCTTCTCAGGTGGAATTATTTCCCATTCTTGCTTGATGTCCAGCTTAAGTTGTTCAACAATCGGGGGGTCTCCGTTGTGGTATTTTAGGCTTCATAATGCGCCACACATTTTCAATGGGAGACAGGTCTGGACTACAGGCAGGCCAGTCTAGTACCCGCACTCTTTTACTATGAAGCCACGTAGATGTAACACGTGGCTTGGCATTGTCTTGTTGAAATAAGCAGGGGCGTCCATGGTAACGTTGCTTGAATGGCAACATATGTTGCTCCAAAACCCGTATGTACCTTTCAGCATTAATGGCGCCTTCACAGATGTGTAAGTTACCCATGTCTTGGGCACTAATACACCCCCATACCATCACAGATGCTGGCTTTTCAACTTTGCGCCTATGACAATCCGGATGGTTCTTTTCCTCTTTGGTCCGGAGGACACAACGTCCAGTTTCCAAAAACTATTTGAAATGTGGACTCGTCAAACCACAGAACACTTTTCCACTTTGTATCAGTCCATCTTAGATGAGCTCAGGCCCAGTGAAGCTGACGGCGTTTCTGGGTGTTTTTGATCAACGGTTTTCGCCTTGCATTGGAGAGTTTTAACTTTCACTTACAGATGTAGCGACCAACTGTAGTTACTGACAGTGGGTTTCTGAAGTGTTCCTGAGCCCATGTGGTGATATCCTTAACACACTGATGTCGCTTGTTGATGCAGTACAGCCTGAGGGATTAGCTGCTTACGTGCAGTGATTTCTCCAGATTCTCTGAACCCTTTGATGATATTACGGACCGTAGATGGTGAAATCCCTAAATTCCTTGCAATAGCTGGTTGAGAGGTTTTTCTTAAACTGTTCAACAATTTGCTCACGCATTTGTTGACAAAGTGGTGACGTTCGCCCCATCCTTGTTTGTGAATGACTGAGCATTTCATGGAATCTACTTTTATACCCAATCATGGCACCCATCTGTTCCCAATTTGCCTGTTCACCTGTGGGATGTTCCAAATAAGTGTTTGATGAGCATTCTTTAACTTTATCAGTATTTATTGCCACCTTTCCCAACTTCTTTGTCACGTGTTGCTGGCATCAAATTCTAAAGTTAATGATTATTTGCACAAAAAAAAAAGTTTATCAGTTTGAACATCAAATATGTTGTCTTTGTAGCATATTCAACTGAATATGGGTTGAAAATTATTTGCAAATCATTGTATTCCGTTTATATTTACATCTAACACAATTTCCCAACTCATATGGAAACAGGGTTTGTACTAAAAATATCTGTTCACTCTGTCAGACAATATTGGGCCTCTCTTAGTACCTTACTCAACTTATGTTCTAGAATTTCTTGTTGTTGCATACTGCAGGAACTAAAAGTTAATACATTTTGCCTTTGAAATAACTTGTTAGTTTAGGGGTATGTTTAAGAAATATGTTTAACTTTGTTTTTGTCAAGCTGCTGCACCTCCCACTATAAAACAGCTGTTATTAAACCAGTAAATTATGTATCACTACACCATCCAAGACACACATGGATATTTTCAATCATTTCATTGAAAACATTAACTTGTTAAAATTCTACCATTGCCCCCAAACATGGTGAAATTGCATCAAAATGTACAGCGCAGCAGAAGTGAGTAAACATATAAACTAAATTATCCACCTTGAGTTTAGTGGAGGCCCTTAGGGATATTTTCGTTCACTTTTGTCTAAAAGCGCCAAATTTGGTACTGGTGTAGCTCAGGGCATACTTAAATGATTTAGCTAGGGCGTCCGCGCCGGTGACCTTTGGGGTCGCCACAGCGGCCAATCAAATATGGCTGCCACTTGTTATTGCTTTTGTCTCTAAAATTTGAAACAGATGAGCTACAAATGTAAACTTGGTGTCTATTTCATGTGTTTTGACAATTGTTGTGTTGGAATGCTCATTTTTATTTTTGGGTGTGTCTAGACCCTTAATTTGCATATTTCCAAGAGGCGTTTTGCTATTCGGAAGACATTGGACGTAACTTGGGCATTGTTATGAGTAAAACCTGGTGCAACATGCATGATTCCTTTCTAATGTTTATATGAAATGTCTGGGAGGGGGGGGGGGGGCTGTGGTTGTGACATTTTGAAAACATTGGTTTCGCTTAAAGGGCAACTACTCTTTGGCTACTTGCGGGGGAGGCCATGTGGCGACAAAAGTCCTTCGCTTTTGGGTGTTTGTAAGGGGTCATCAGACTGTAATTGGCAGAGACAACATAAGTCTCAATTGATGCATCTGCTGCTACTATTACTATCAGATGATGTGGAGGCCATATTGTTTGATAATAGCTACACTGAAAAATGCATTACATGAAAATAAAGTTGATGATTTTCAAAGTGTTAGATTAGGCAGTAGAATGACTGTACAGATCAGAAGGCATAAGAAAAAGTATCTGCATTTGATTGTTTGCATTTGATTGTTAGCAATCCGGGGAGGGTGTTAGTTTAGGGTTGTAGCTGCCTGGAGGTGAACTTTTATTGCGGTTTTGAAGGAGGATAGAGATGCCCTTTCTTTTATACCTGTTGGGAGCGCATTCCACATTGATGTGGCATAGAAAGAGAATGAGTTAAGACCTTTGTTAGTTCGGAATCTGGGTTTAACGTGGTTAGTGGAGCTCCCCCTGGTGTTGTGGTTATGGCGGTCATTTACGTTAAGGAAGTGGTTTGACATGTACTTCGGTATCAGGGAGGTGTAGTGGATTTTATAGACTAGGCTCAGTGCAAGTTGTTTAAACCTGTCCTCCACCTTGAGCCAGCCCACTTTAGAGAAGTGGGTAGGAGTGAGGTGGGATCTGGGGTGGAGGTCTAGAAGTAACCTGACTAGCTTGTTCTGAGATGTTTAGATTTGAGGGTTTTGGAGGTGCTGGGGTACCAGGAGGTGCATGCGTAATCGAAAAAGGGTTGAACGAGAGTTCCCGCCAGAATCCTCAAGTTGCTTTTGTTGACCAGAGAGGAAATTCTGTAGAGAAATCTCGTTCGCTGGTTAACCTTTTTGATTACCTTGGTTGCCATTTTATCACAGGAAAGGTTAGCCTCTAGAATGGAACCTAGGTAGGTGACCTCATCTTTCCTGGTGATAACAATATCACCTACTTTTATGGTGAAGTCATTGACTTTCTTAAGGTTGACGTGGGACCCAAACAGGATGGATTCTGTTTTGCCCAAGTGTATGGATAGCTTGTTGTCAGCGAGCCAGGTGCAAGTTCTACAGAGCTCAGCACTGAGGATTTTCTCCACCTGTGACTTGTCCTTGCCGGATACCAGCAAGGCAGAGTCATCCGCAAACGAAAACAATTCACAGTCGCATGCCGATGACATGTCGTTTATGTATATTAGGAACAGTAAAGGTCCCAATATACTGCCTTGGGGGACTCCACAGCTCACCGAGAGGGGGGGGGGACACGGTGCCGTTCACCTCTACCACCTGCTCCCTCCCCTCCAAGTAAGATTGCATCCAGCTCCATGAGGTTTTGTTAAATCCGATTGCTCTGAGCTTATCCAACAGTATAGCGTGGTTAACGGTGTCAAAGGCCTTCTGAAGGTCCAGCATGACCATGCCGCAGTATTTGCCCGCGTCCACCTCATGTTTGATGGTGGTCGGTCAGATAGAGAAGGCATGTGTCAGTGGAGTGGTTAGTTCTGAAGCCGGATTGGAATTTGTACATGAGTTTATTAGTGGCAAGGTAACTATCGACCTGTTCATAAACTATTTTCTCCATTACTTTCGAAATGGAACTGAGAATAGAAACAGGTCGGTAGTTGCCAGGTTCCAATTTGCTTCCTTTTTTAAAGAGGGGAGTTACTCTTGCTATCTTAAAATCTTTTGGTACTTGGCCTTGTGTAATTGATAGGTTTATTATGTGCGTGATGATCGGGGCAATGATGGAGGCAGAGTCCCTGAGGAATCTGGAGGGAATATTATCAAGGCCGGTGGCCTTGTTAGGGTGGAGCGCGCTCAATTTTTTAAACACCTCATCAGCTGTGACCATTTCTAATTTGAAATCATCGTTGGATACTCCTAGCTTTCTGTAGAAGGCTTTAATGTGTTCTACACCAAAGCGACCAGAGTGGTGGGACAGCTTGTTGACAGAGTTGCGGCTATGCTGGTGAAAAAGATGTTAAGTCTGCTAGCTACCTCCATTTTGTCTGTAATGAGGGAGTCACCCTCCTTGATGCTGATGTTGGTGAGTCTTGTTTTAAGTTTCTGGCTGCAACCAGGAAGCTGGTTGTTGAGAATTTTCCAGAGCTCACGTGGCTTATTTGTGTTTTCCTCTATTTTGTCATTAATGTAATTTTTTTAAAAAGATTTTGTCAGGTTGGTTGACTTATTTCTTAATTTATTGCATTGCTTTTTAAGAGTTGAAAGGAGTAATTTGAGGTTGATATTATTGGGTTGTTTATCTACTTCTGTTTTACATTTTTGGTATTCAGAGTATTTCCTGTCTCTGTCTTTTATGGCAGCTAATAGGTCCGGATTCATCCATGGTTCAGAGCGGGCTTTGATCCTGACTGTTTTCACGGGAGCCATGTCATTTAGTATCTTTAGGAACGCCGTTTTGAAGCGATCCCAAGCAACATTGACCATGTTGCTCGCGAGCACAGGGGACCAGTCCCACTCATCTAATTTTAAATTGAAATTGTCATTGGAGTATTTTTTGAGGGATCTGGATTGGGCTTTTATGTGGCCATTGGCTTTAGGTTTAGCTATTTTACGGGTGCAGAAGGTTAGATAGTGGTCGCTAAGACCACAGATCATGACCCCACTATTTTTTATTTTAGGCCGGTCTGAAGTGAGAATGAGATCTATGGTTCATTGGGTGGAATCACACACCCTTCTAGGTAGCGCTATTAGCTGGGAAAGACCGTGCAGATTACAAAACTTGCTGAAGGATCTGAAGACAGGCGCATCTTTGCATTGAATATCTGTGTTCAGATCCCCAGTTATAATTTTCTCCACGTTGTCTGTCCCTGCCAAGCATTCTTCCAAAGCCCCATAGAAATCACTCTGATTAGGGGGTCTATAAATAGTCCCTATTAGTACCGGCTTAGCGTTTTTAAATTTGATTTCCGCCCACACAGATTCCAGGTCATTGTGGTTAAGATCAGTGCGAGTTATGTATTTAATATCCTGGTAAATATACATACAAACGCCCCCACTGTGTTTATTCCTATCCTTTCTGATAACCGAAAAGTTTTCTATTTCTATCTCTGAGTCAGAAATACTTTGATCAAATTTGGTTTCAGAGAAACACAAGATTTTTACCTTCGTGTTGAGGAACATTTCTCTGATTTGGTCAAGTTTGGCTCCAGAGAGGCTGTTCACATTAAGGTGGATGATGTGTAGTCCACTGGAACCAAAAAGAGCATCAGAGTCCACTGTGTTGTGGTACTGACCAGAAAAATTGTTGGTTATTATTGCTGTTGAAGTTGGAGAGCAAGGAGAGAGAGGGGCATATTGATCGTCCTCCAGGTGAAGGGAGAGGGAGGGGGAGGGGCGGAAAGGGGGAGGCCAGGTAGGGTTGCTGGGGGTGGGGGTGGATTTCCTTTTGGCGGGTTTTTTTGAAGACAAAGAGAAAGAGAACAACGTAAATGTTTGTGTAAAGGCGCCTCTAAATCCTGTGTATGCCACGTCCTCGACCGTCTGGGACCGGGGAGAGGCCGCGTGGACCCCCGCCATCTCGTGCAGTTCCCCGCAATCACCGATGTCTGGGTCGCCGTCCACCGCAGCCGCCGCGTCGTTCACCGCCGCTGAGTCGATGCCTTCTCCGATGACTGGGTCGTCCTCCACCGCAGCCGCCGCGTCGTTCACCGCCGCTGAGTCGTTGCCTTCTCAGATGACTGGGTCGTCCTCCACCGCCGCCTCCGACCGTGTCGATGAACGGGGTGAAGTCCTTCGCCGAGCCGCCGATCGCTGGAGCACAGGTGAGCTTGAGCTGAGATGAGCCGGTAGCCGAGTTAGCTTCGATGGCGACGCTAGCAGTAGCATTGCTAGTCTTCGCCAGTCGGGACAACATTAACCGTGTTGTTGCAGGTCCAGGGTTGAGTTCAGTGTCTCCTGATAGTAGAAGTAATAGTAGTATTATTGACTTTCTGTCTATCCTTCCAGTCAGGGGCATGTTCCCTTTGCCTCCATGGCCAGTCAAGCACGATGCTAACACGTTAGCTCCAAAGCCAAGGTGCTTCGCTGATGTATTGTCGTGGAGATAAAAGTCACTGTGTATGTCCATTTCGCGTTCTTGACTCTCATTTTCAAGAGGGTAAAGTATCCGAGGAGGTTTAAAATATAAATCCGTGATCCACAGTAGAAAAAGGAGGAAGTGTGGGATAATCCGAGCAGTTGTTTGAATTCCCGATCGGGAGCGAAAGAGAGTGTGACCGCTCATCTCGGCGTCCTGGTTGGGTATTTATATATGTGCAATACATTTTGGTAGATAATGGCTATGTTGTTAATATGGAAATTAAAGTGCTCTAATAAATAAATGATCATAAATCTGATCATTCCAGTATGTTTCTGATGCTTAAAAAACCTAAAATAGTTTGCCAAAAGTATCAAAAGTTAAGGTACACCTAATTTTTACATAGCCGCCATCTTGGAAATATGCTAATTAGGTGTCCAGACACACCCAATCATAAAGATGATTTTTCCATCATATTTCTATTTGTCAAAAAACATGAAATAGACACCAAGTTTGGATTTGTAGCTCATCTGGTTCAAATGTAGAGGCAAAAGCGTGTTCAGGTGGTGGCCATATTGGATCAGCCGCTGTGGCGACCCCAAAGGTCACCAGCGCGGGCGCCCTAGCCAAATCATTTAAGTATGCCCTGAGCTACACCTGTGCCAAATTTGGCACTTTTAGACAAAAGTGAACGAACACACCCTAAAATCTCCCTAAGGGATCCCACTAGTTGTAGTGGTTCATAAACTATCCACTTTCAATTGGGTTCAATAAGTACTGAATGATAGCACTTAATTATAATGTAACGCAAATCACACAACAACACAAACAACTGTATAGTGGAGATGTAACGTCCTACGGTATGAATTATAACCGTGATAAAGTTCCCGATGGTTAGTATTACCGTTTTAAATTAAAATGATCAAAAAATTGTGATTGATAACTGCACTTTGAGAAACTTACGGGCAACAAGAGACATTAACATCTTTCCCGATTAAGAACTAGCATACCCCAATCCAAATATGTATAAACACATTGTACATTGAATCTATAAGCCTTGCTCTCTTAGAACAGAGTGATCGTTCTATACTATGTGCAGTGGTTCTCAAACTGTTTTCATCAATTACCACCTAAGAAAAAACTTGGCTCTCGAAGTACCACCATAATGACCAACATTAAAATACAGTAGTGTAGTAGGCCTAAGTATTCATAAAAAAACAAGGTATAGGTTTTATTTAACAAGTATATTTAACATTTTTACATTTCACACAGTTTGAACAGTAACACTGTTTGAATATAGGAAAATAAAACACTGTACTTTAAATAATTGACTATTTGGCATACCTCTAGATTGAGCCCGCCTACCACTAGTGGTACACGTACCAGAGCTTGATAAATCACTGCTCTATTGAATACGAGATGGACGTGTTTTTAAGGCGCATTTAAGGATCGCTGAACAGAGTAGGTGGCCACAACGCCCGCCAGAAAAAGCTCAAACAAAATCTCGTTGACATGTATGACTTAAGTGTTATTATGACAATGACAATAAAGGAATTGATTGATTGATTGACAGTGAGCTTCCCAATGTCCCATACTTGACCTGTGACCTTACCATAAGTGCAAGCAGCTGTTCCAATGTGGCTGCTGAGTACAGCATTGAGTGACAGATTATCAGTGATGGTGGATCCAAGGTAGGTAAGGAGTTTACGGCTTCCAGTGTAGTTGTGGATGGTGATAGTGGGGATGGTTTCATTACCCTGTCCCATTGTCTTGTTTTTGCCTTGGCTGATGGTTAAGCTAAAGTCCTTGCAAGCTTGCATCCCAGGCGTAATGCTGGAGTCGTTGCTTGGCTGAACTGGTCCAAAACAGTTTGCAGATGCTCCTGGGTGTGTGCTACCACTGCTGCTTCATCAGCAAACAACATGTCCCAGATGACAAGTGTTCTGTCACTTGTTATGGCTTTCAGACCAGGTATGGTATTTATTTTATTTTTTTTAATGATTTTTTTTGTCATAAAAAAATACAATCATGTGTGCTTACGGACTGTATCCCTGCAGACTGTATTGATCTATATTGATATATAATGTAGAAACCAGAAATATTAATAACCGAAAGAAACAACCCATTTGTGCGAATGAGTGTGAATGAGTATAAATGGGGGAGGGAGGTTTTTTGGGTTGGTGCACTAATTGTAAGTGTATCTTGTGTTTTTTATGTTGATTTAATAAAAATAAAAATTAAATTAAATTTTTATTTCTTTTATTTCTTGTGCGGCCCGGTACCAATTGATCCACGGACCGGTACCGGGCCGCTGCCCTGTGGTTGGGGACCACTGTTGTAAAATACAATGCCGCCATGTTTGATTGAGGTAATATATGCTAACAGCTGACAACTGTCATTTTGTTCATATATATGATTGTGTTTACTAGAGATGCAACGGTACATGTAACCCATGCTACCTCGGTTTTAGGGCCATTGTTATGCTTGTTTTTCGGTACGTTTTGTGGGGGTAAAGAAAACCACTTTTTCCCTCTCTTAAGTTATTTTGGTTTTTTGCTTGTCATCATAAACATGCTGCAGTAAATAAAGTATCATTGATGTCTTGAATGCTATAAGACTTTTATTTCAAGTCAACATTTACTAAACAAGACCTGCAAATGATAAAGTATTATTTGTATTCTTTAATTACTTCTCACCAGTACTTTGGCAAATGGCAAGCGGTGACCCAGATTGTGGAGTGTTTTTTTTTTTTTAAACCCAATACTGTAGTTTATATTTAATAAAAGTACATTAAAGTGCAGTTTGAATGTGAGGTACTGTAAAGTTATGTGCACCAACACATAAAACAAGTTTAATTATTATTTCAGGAACGAGTTCCGGTGACGTCACCAACCTGAATGGCAGCTTAGAGTAACATCTCCCTCGTGAGAAAAGTTATTTCGCCCCGTTAGACCGTAAAATGCCAAAGTTTCAGATAATCTCTGAATAAATAAAAGGGGCAAGAATGGGGAAAACCAGAGGAAATCGAACAAATATCGTTGCAGAGCCTGTAAATGAGGAAAGCTCTGTGTCCGCGAACAGCTCACCTGTAAAGCTACAAGATGGCGGTGCTAATGCTAACCCTCGCTCAAAGGAGGCGGACGCCTAAGGTTTAGTCCAAGTTCTGGAGGAGATTCGGGACTTCCGAAAGGACATAAAAGAACAGCTGAGCGATATTAAATCCGAGCTCACCAACATTAAACAACAAATAACAGACACAGAGGAGCGAATTGAGAGATGGAGGACCGGATTCAAAACGTGGAGTATGTGTTGAACAACATGATAAAAGTCATTAATCAGCAAGAAAACAAACTACTCGATTATGAAGGGAGATCCCGACGCGAGAACTTAAGGATATACAATGTTCCCGAAGGAGCCGAGGGACCGTCCATGCCAGAGTTTGTGGAAAAAATGCTGCGGGACATGTTGGAGATCCCCGCAACTACGCAACTCGACATCGAAAGGGCGCACCGCGCGTTCGCGCCAAGACCCGCCGGAGACAGAGAAGACAAGCCGCGGTCAACAATAGTCAAATTCCTCCGCTACAGGATGAAAGAAGATGTCATGCGTAAAGCCTGGGGAAAGAAGAGGATTGTTCTGAACGGGAGACAAATATACTTTGACCAGGATTACCCCCCAGCAGTCCTGCTAAAGAGGAAATAATATGCTGAAGCCAAGCGAGTGTTAAAGCAAAGAAATATCCGCTTCCAGACTCCGTTCCCGGCCAAATTACGAGTGTTTTATGAGGACGGCACGCAGCTGTACCGGACAGCAAAGGAGGCGACAAAAGACATGAAGGACAGAGGACTGCCAGTCAGCGTGACTACGCCGAGGAAAAGCCTGCTGGATCAGTTGTCCCGCTCCGCCTGGGAGACCATGGGAGGAAGGAGCCGGGAGGGGACAGGTGAGGAGCCAGAGAAAAGCATCAAGGAGAGACTGCAAGCCTTCAGAAGATAATCATCGCCTTCTCCGGAGGACCTGTTAATTTTGACTGACTTCTTAAAGTGTTGGTAAGATGTACAGAACCAAAACAGGTGACTTTAAATTCATTCTATGACATTTGCGTTTATATAATAACCCCAGCGAGATGAGAAAAAATACAAATGAGGGATGTATCTATGTAAATAATAAATAAATGTAATGAACAGAGATTTTTTTTCTCTTTCTACCAAGTGCCATGATGGGGGCCCTCAGCCCATAGTTGGGAGAGGATTTCTCCCACAGCTAGACGTTTTATCTAGCTTAACTCAGGGTCATCTATTAGAGACCCCTGCCTTGGAACTACACTTTTCTTTTTTCTTCTGCTCTTTTTTTAAAAAAATTTTTTAGTTATTTTTTTCGTTATGGGAGTGGACTTGCTAGGTTTTATTTTGAATATTTCATTGGTATACTTACAAGTAAGTACATATGGTTAGTGACAAAGTAAAATGTGTATCGTTTAATGTTAATGGGCTATTGAACCCAATTAAACGCAATAAAATATTATCAAAGGTGAGGACAGAACAAGCCCACATAGTATATTTGCAGGAGACCCATTTAACTGACAAGGAGCATGTAAAACTAAAGAGAATGGGCTTCACTCATTTGTTTTTTTCGTCATATAAATTGGGACATAGGAGAGGAGTTGCAATTCTCATCTCAAAAAAGCTAAATTTTGAAAAAGTACTGGAATTTGGTGATAAGGAGGGTAGATTTATTTTAGTAAAGGGAAAGATAGATGGGAACCCAATCACCTTACTGAATGTCTATGCACCCCCTGGGAGTGATATTAATTTCTTCCAAAAAATCACCAATATTATGGTAACGGAAACCGAAGGTTTTTTGATTTGTGGTGGGGATTTAAATATATATCTACAGCCAAAATTGGACTCATCTAGTACAAAAATACATAACGTTAAACCCCTTTATAAGAAAGTAAACACACTTTTTGAGGAAGTAGGCTTAATTGACATATGGCGAGACTTTTTTCCAGACAGAAGGGATTATACTTATTTCTCTGCGCCACACTGTCTTTATACAAGAATAGATTATTTTCTAACATTTGGAAAGGATAAAGATAAAATATGTACCTGTGAAATTGGGACGATAGATTTAAGTGACCATGCACCTATCTATTGACTTTAATCTGAGGGCAAAAAAGAATACATGGAAACTAAACTCATGTCTGCTGAATGACCTATCCTTTAAAACACAAATTAAATCTGAAATTAATCTCTTCTTGGAGTTCAATGACACAGGAGAGGTTTCGCCTCCCATGTTATGGGACACCCTGAAGGCTGTTTTAAGAGGGAAAATTATAGCAATATCTTCATTTAAGAAAAAAAATGAGAATACAAAATCAAATGACTTAATAAAAAAACTAAAAGAATTAGAAAGAAAACACAAACTAGATTTGGCACAGGATACATTAAGGGAAATAAGAAATACTAGGAATTAAATTAACAGTTTGGCCACACAAGAAATAAAAAAAAATCTAATGTTCTTGAAACAGAGACACTATGAAAGTGGCTCTAAGTCTATGAAAATATTGGCCTGGAAACTAAAAAAAAAGATAGCGGAAAACATCCATCCATCCATCTTCTTCCGCTTATCCGAGGTCGGGTCGCGGGGGCAGCAGCTTAAGCAGGGAAGCCCAGACTTCCCTCTCCCCAGCCACTTTGTCCAGCTCCTCCCGGGGGATCCCGAGGCGTTCCCAGGCCAGCCGGGAGACATAGTCTTCCCAACGTGTCCTGGGTCTTCCCCGTGGCCTTCTACCGGTCGGACGTGCCCTAAACACCTCTCTAGGGAGGCGTTCGGGTGGCATCCTGACCAGATGCCCGAACCACCTCATCTGGCTCCTCTCGATTTGGAGGAGCAGCGGCTTTACTTTGAGCTCCCCCCGGATGGCAGAGCTTCTCACCCTATCTCTAAGGGAGAGCCCCGCCACCCGGCGGAGGAAACTCATTTCGGCCGCTTGTACCCGTGATCTTGTCCTTTCGGTCATAACCCAAAGCTCATGACCATAGGTGAGGATGGGAACGTAGATCGACCGGTAAATTGAGAGCTTTGCCTTCCGGCTCAGCTCCTTCTTCACTACAACGGATCGATACAGCGTCCGCATTACTGAAGATGTCCCACCGATCCGCCTGTCGATCTCACAATCCACTCTTCCCTCACTCGTGAACAAGACTCCGAGGTACTTGAACTCCTCCACTTGGGGCAGGGTCTCCTCCGCAACCCGGAGATGGCACTCCACCCTTTTCCGGGCGAGAACCATGGATTCGGACTTGGAGGTGCTGATTCTCATCCCAGTCGCTTCACACTCAGCTGCGAACCGATCCAGCGAGAGCTGAAGATCCTGGCCAGATGAAGCCATCAGGACCACATCATCTGCAAAAAGCAGAGACCTAATCCTGCAGCCACCAAACCAGATCCCCTCAACGCCTTGACTGCGCCTAGAAATTCTGTCCATAAAAGTTATGAACAGAATCACAGATTCTGTAGCGGAAAACACAATTCATAAAATCAGGGATCCAAGAACAAAAGAGATAAAAACTAAACCAAACGAAATCCAGGAAGCCTTCGAACATTTTTATAAAACTTTATACTTTGAGGTCTCTAGTAGGAGCATAACCCAAATTGATAGCTTCCTGAACTCCCTGGATTTACCTATTTTAGATGAAAAACAAAACCAAACAATATCTGCAGAAATAACTGAAAATGAATTAAAAGTTGCAATTAATAGGCTTAAACTAAGTAAATCGCCAGGATCACATGGTTACACGGCAGAGTGGTATAAGGAATTTAAAAAATAATTAATACCTGTTTTACTCCCCACATTGAATTGGGTCTTAAAAAAGGCACACACGCCACTTAGTTGGAAAGAGGCAATTATCTCAGCTATACCAAAAGAAGGCAAGGATATAATTGAATGTGGATCTTACAGGCCAATATCGGTTCTCAATGTAGATTATAAATTACTTCCATTATGGCCAAACGATTAGAACATTTCTTACCTATATTGATACATAATGATCAAACAGGTTTTATACATCAATGCCAAACACAAGACAATATAAGAAAGACACTACATATTATGGATCATATACAAAGAAAAAACATTGAAGCAATTGTTATAAGTGTGGATGCTGAAAAGGCCTTTGATTCGGTTAATTGGAATTTTCTTTACAGAGTTCTACATAAATTCGGCTTTCAGGATACAATCATTAAAACTATACAGGCACTATATAACAATCCTACTGCTAGGATTAAAGTCAATGGATATTTATCAAACAGTTTTACCCTAGAAAGGGGCTCTAGACAGGGATGTGCATGGTCACCATTACTCTTTGCATTATATCTGGAGCCACTAGCTCAGTCTATCAGACAAAATGAAAATATTAAGGGAATCATGATTAAAGGAAGAGAGTATAAATTGGCCTGCTATGCGGATGACATTTTGGTCTACCTCGGACACCCAACATACTCGCTCCCTAAATTAATGAAATCATTTGAACTGTATGGTCAACTATCAGGATATAAAATCAATATAGGTAAAACCCATCTACTCTCATATAATTATAACCCACCAGGGGAAATCAGAAGTAGTTACCCTTTGATATGGCAAACAGAGTCTTTTAAATACCTGGGCATTAATTTGCCAAAAGATCTAACAAAATTATCAGAATACAATTATCTAACCATACATAAAAAAATAAAGGATGACATAGCAAGATGGAACTTAATTCCTTTTTTTAGCCTTAGTTCTAGAATTGATTCCATCAAAATGAATGTACTGCCAAGATTGCTGTACCTATTTCAAACCCTGCCAATAGAGATTAACCAAAACCAATTCAATGAATGGGACAAAATGCTATTAAGATGTATATGGCAAAGTAAAAGGCCAACAGTTCGTCTCAATACTTTACAATTGGTCAAACAAAAGGGAGGATGGGGTTTACCTTGCCTCCGAGATTATTATTTTGCAGCCCAGATGAGAGCAGTGATATGCTGGTGCAACCCGTCATACATTGCACAATGGAAAATTATTGAAGAAGAAATGCCCTCCATCCCTATACAAGCAATCCTGGCGGATAGCAATTTACAGACCCACATAAATAACACTGATAACCCATGGGTGAAATGGACCCTTAAAGTGTGGAAAATTATTATAAAGGAATACAAACTCGAGAGTGATATTGCAGTTCTTAAATGGTGTGCCTATGATACAGAGTTTACACCTAATAAATTAGACTCAAGATTTAAGGACTGGATGTCTAAGGGTATAACAGCTTTATGTAGTGTAATGAAAGATGAAAAAATGCTTAGTTTTGAAACTATTAAAAGGACATACATATTAGAAAACCAAGACTTCTATCGATATTTGCAGTTGCGACATTTTGTTAATATGAAGGTGAAAAGTGTCACAAAGACGAGTACATGTTTGATTGAATTGTTTACAAAAGCCTATAATTCAGAAACTATTGATAGAAGTGTTTCATGCTTGTATAAGGGTCTGTTGAATATGAAATCATATTCAACTTCATATATTAAAATAAAATGGGAGAAGGAAGGAGGGATAACTATATCTGAGGAAGAATGGTCAATAATATGGAAATATCAATAGACTTGTACCAGCTCACCCAAGTGGAGGGAGTTTGGCTGGAAAAGTTTGATCAGATTTTTTATTACACCTTCTCAGAAGTGTCACTATGACAACAACTCCCCTGCCTGTTGGAGAAATTGTGGGAATTCAAATGCAAACCACCACCATGTTTTCTGGGACTGCTCCATCATAAAGGACTACTGGAAAGAGATACACCAAGCTCTACAGGATATTTTCTAACGTGAAATACCCCTTGGAAGTAAAACTTTGTTTTTTGGACATGTACCTCAGGACTGGCTGAAGAAAGATAAACACTTAATGAATATCCTACTGGTGGCTTGTAAAAAGACCATTACTAGGAAATGGATATCCCAGGATAGCCCAACTTTGAAGCAATGGATGGAAATCACAATGGACATATATAAAATGGAGAAGATAACTGCCTTTATTAATTATAAATTGGAAACATTTACTTCACACTGGGAAAACTGGGTCAATTATGTCACGCCCCATAAACCTGACTTTAATTTATCGAATTAGTGATTGTACTGCTCAAACAAAAAAAAAGGATTACTCCCTTTATATGTGTACAGGTATGTATGTATGTATATGTGTGTATATATATATGTATCTGTTTATATATTTTTCAATTATTTTATTTCTGATTATTATTATTATTAATGTATTATCATTTATTTTTTGTTTATTTAATTGTTGTATTTGTAGATATTACTTTGTTGTTGTTTTTTTTTTGCTGTTACTTTCTTTTCGGGGGGGGTGGTGGGTGGTATGTTTGGGATATAAACAAAAAACATTAGGACATTTAGGGCAGACAACAGATATAAGATGTATGTGAATATGATGTAATGGATAGGAATGTCTGATGCTGGATGTCAATAAAAATAAAATGAAAAAAAATTTTCAGGAACAAAATGTTTTTCATCCAAAAACTCAAAAATAATTTGAACACAGTGTCTGTAGAATTTTTTAGTTTAGAGTTGAATCTTTGCAGACACAAAGAAAACATCAGATTAAAAAATATTTAGCTATAAAAATGCCCTTTTCTAATTAGATTAGCTCCTTCTCAATGTTGTTTCAACTTCTATGTTAGTGTCAGTGATATTGCTTTGATTATTCTGGGCTGCACTTCCAGCTGTGTAAGGGAGAAGAGGCACAACGCTGATTGAACATTAATTATGTTGTGACAAGTCTGACTTTCGCGACCGTTGAACGGGATAGTCCTACGCACACACGTTCACACAAACGTACACAAACACACACACAGGATCACAGTCAATAAAGGCGGATTATTCAATGCAGGATTATACCCAGCATTGTTGCTTCCCTATTATTTATTACTGTGGTATCTTTTGTCCTTGAGCAAGACACTTCATCCTTGCTCCTGATGGGTTGCGGTTAGTGTCTTGCATAGCAGCTCCCGCCATCAGTGTGTGAATGTGTGTATGAATGGGTGAATGTGGGAATAGTGTCAGAACGCTTTGACTACCGCTATACAATTATAAACCATTTACCATTTGGTTGGATCAGCTGTTCTACTGATGTCAACACAAGAGGGACCTTTTGGTTTGGCTCTGTAGATATTTTCTGTCCGTAGTTTGACCTGATAGCAGACAAGAGAGTGGTCTGTGTCGCAATCTGCGCTATGAAAGCTCCAGGTTTGGGTTTGTGTCGAATGTCGGTGCGTCGTGCAATGAGCAGGTATACCTGGTTCCGGTGACCAGATCGTGAGTGTCTACAAGAGACCTTGTGATGAGGTTTAGTCGAGAAGTATGAGTTGTGATGCACATATTGTGATATGTGCAGAACTCAGGGAGACGTTGCCCATTCTGGTTCTAGATTGTGATATGTGCAGAACTCAGGGAGATGTTGCCCATTCTCGTTCTTTTGACCAAAGTCATGATTAGGGATGAAACTCGAAACCGGTTTTCCCGGTTGTTCGATAAGAAAATAACCGAGTCCTCGGACTCGAATCCCTTTAATAATAATAATAGACTCGAACTCGATAATTTCTTATCAAACATCATCCCTAGTCATGATAACCCAAGCATTATGGCCAGGGCATGTGGTCTGCGCCAACCCTTGTATTGAAGTCACCAAACAGGTAAAGCTGCTCTCGTTTGGGAAACATTTTTACTGCGGTGTCAAGCTCATTGTAGAATTTGTCTTATTTCTTTGGAGTAGCTGAGTGTTGGTGTATAACCACTAGGGATGATGTTTGATAAGAAATGATTGAGTTCGAGTCTATTATCGAATCCTCTTATCAAACCGATTCCTTATCGATTCTCTTATCGAGTCCAGATAGGTTGTTGTATATGGAAAAAAACACAATATTTGGTTTAACAAAAGCTCACTTTTATTATATAAGAAAACAATTTAATCTAATAAATAAATAAGATTAAAGATTAAAGTACCAATGATTGTCACACACACACTAGATGTGGTGAAATTTGTCCTCTGCATTTGTCCCATCCCCTTGGGGAGCAGTGGGCAGCAGCGGCGCCGCGCCCAGGAATCATTTTGGTGATTTAACACCCAACTCCAACCCTTTGTTGCTGAGTGCCAAGCAGGGAGGTTATGGGTCCCATTTTTATAGTCTTTGGTATGACTCGGCTGGGATTTGAACTCCACTCGGCTGGGATTTTAACTCCAACCTACCGATCTCAGGGCGGACACTCTAAATATTGACTGTTACCCCCCTAAAAAAATAAAATAAAATAAATAAACATTGACTGTTGTTACCCAAAGTATATTAAGTGGGATTTTTCAGAAAAACAAATATATACAGTAACACAAAAACAACCTGTCTCTGTGATCACTATAGGTGTATAAATAATAATATAGTGTTAAATAAAATCAGTCCCTTGGGCACAAAACTGGAAATAATACAGCTCTCCAAAAAGTGCAATTCTGCTGCTATTTGACATAACTGCCCTGCGATGAGGTGGCGACTTGTCCAGGGTGTACCCTGCCTTCCGCCCGATTGTAGCTGAGATAGGCTCCAGCGCCCCCCGCGACCCCAAAGGGAATAAGCGGTAGAAAATGGATGGATGGATGGATGTTTATGATGCTTTGACATTTTTGCACTTTAAAGAAAGAAAGAAAATTCTATGAAGAGAAAAGTTGTTTGCAAATGTGGTTACAATGCTAAAAAATGAAAAGTTAAAGCTAAAAAAAGAAATACACTTTATTGAGATAACATTATTTCTTTATAGGGGGAAAGATGTTACGAGCTAGGGAATATAACAACTACACTATCCATCATGCAACGGGAGTGACGAGCATGCGCGGTAGCCCCGAATAGTGTTGTTGCATGTCGTCACCCGTGAAAGTAAACGTCAAGAACTCAGCCAACACGCCTCGTCTGCATTATTTATAATTAGACAGACAACACATATACAGTGTGAAAAACAAAAGTTAAAAAAGGGAGATGTGTTGTATATATATGTATGTGCTGCGGTTGCTTTAAGAACGTTGTGCCAGCTGCCGTAAAGGAGGTGCGTTGCTAGCCTGGTTGCTATGTTTCCGGTGGGTCGTAAAAGTGTTCTTCATGAGTTTGTACCCTGCTCAAATCTCTCAGTAAAGTTATTCATTGGATTATACCTTTTGTTTTGAACTTTATTACACCTTGGAGCGCTTTTTCCCGTCCATTGTTTTCCTGCTTTCGCTATCTGCGCCTAATGACTGAGCTACGTGACTGATTTATTGTGATGTCACACGGAGCATTTCTGGTCTGGACGGGATTCGTTCTGAGGGATTCGAATAAAGAACCAACTCTTTTCTTTACTATAGTGGTCTCGATAACTGGTACCGGTTCTCAAAAAGGGATTCGAGTCCGAGGACTCTGTTATTTTCTTATCGAACAACCGGGAAAACCGGTTTCGAGTATCATCCCTAAGAACCACACATCATATGAACAGGTTTCATCGTTGTTTAGGCAGAGAGTTAATATCCTCTCTGAACCACTTGTATGTGGTACTATTGCGCTCAGTAGAGTTTTCTTTACTGTGAACTGCGAAGCCTACTCCATTCCCTGGTTTCAGTAGGAGGGTTGCCCTGCCAGAAAAAGGTGTAGTCCCTTTCTGTTAGTGAGCCAGATAAATGGAGTCGGGTTTCCTGAAGTGTGGAAATGTCTGTTTGCCTCTTCAGGAGTTTGTTGTTAATGACTGCAGTCTTTCAAGCATCATTGACGTCATGGTTCTGACATTCCGGCATCCCAGGCGTAATGCTGGAGTCGTTGCTTGATAGGTTTTGTTTGTTTTGCTTGGTGCGCAAATTAACAGCCCACTTGTCAGAATAAATCCATAAGCTTCATGCACCCAATGATGGGTTGTGGCAGGACAGCGCCTAACTGGCTGGGGACTGCCAAGCGGGTGGTCGTTGTCCAATAAAATGAAGCATCTCTCCCACCGTCGGAGGCAGCCCCTGGCGCCCAACTTTAGGCAGTCTAGGCAGTATCTATGGAAATCCTGTGTTGCCCAGGCAACAGGGCTCCCCCCTCGGCCTCCCTGGCATGATCCAAAGGAATGGAGAACCAATACATTTGGTGTCAATTCAACCGCAGTAGTTGCCAGAACAATGCTCGTCGCATTGTCGGGGGCAGGTATTCTTTTTAACCCATAGATGGGGTAGTGGTTAGTGGGTGCCAGGGCGTGTCCACATGCTGCTCCGAGATCCCCTGCAGTTTAGCCTGGGACCGCAAGATTCCAGTTTCCTTGTGTGGCCTTGCAGGAATATTGGTGGTGGAGAGGCTTTGTACCGGCAGGATGAGATTTACGCAATCTGCTTGTCTTTTAACCCCCGCAACGAGGGTTAGCCACTGGCAGTAGCTGCAAGCAGAGCGTACAAGCAGGAGTCACATGTAGGATAGTGCATGCGGCTTCTGCTTTAACTACAAGCACCTCAACTTGCAGTACTACCGCATGGGCACATCACACTTGGTCCCTTGTCTTTTTCTTACATAATGCAACCCCTACTAGTCTGTTTTTGGTGCTATTTTTTATACATGCAGCCCAAATTGTCAAGTCATCTTTATTTTTGCTGCCACAATTTACAAGGGAAGTTATCTCAAGACGTTGAGCAGGTATACAACCATACTCCTCCATAAAATAAAATAAAAACCTTCATGTGCAAGCATTTGAGCTAAGAAAAAAACTCACTCCAGAGAAGAAACTTCAAACCGAGCCCTTGACTATGGGGCAGCTGTCCAGTTAAATCACATACTGTCACGACTTGGTTCTTGGGTTTTGTTTCTCCAGAAGGCAAAGGAAAATTGGCACGGACAAGACGTGAATTAAGAAACATGATTTAATATTAACTCAAAAAAAGAATAAACAAAAGGCGCACACAATGGCGGAAATACAAAGACTTGGCTATGAAAATAAAACTTGCACAAAGGCAGAAACTATGAACAATAAAACACAAACTGTGGCATTAATAAACAAAAACTTACTTGGCAAAGAACTGTGAACATGACATGAAGTAGAGGGATGAAAAAGTGTGAGGTCGCCAGCACGAACAACAGAAAAACAATGGACTTAAATAACACAGACATGATTAACAACAGGTGCGTGACTCAAAACGTGAAACAGGTGCGTGACATGACAGGTGAAAACTAATGGGTGACCATGGAAACCAACCAAAACAAGGAAGTGAAACCAGGAACTAAAAAAAGAGTCCAAAAAACAAGCGGCACATGGCCAAACAAAAACATGATCAACAGACATGACACATACTCAACAATAAGTTTCATCATGACTAAGATAAGAGAAGCTTATACAATTTTGTAACCATGGAGTAAACACTGTTTTTGATTCATAATGTATAAAAACAAAATAATTGAGTAATAATTGCCCACGGTAAAGACTTAATGCAAATTCTTCTTTTCTTTGCTCACAGACAGTTGCCATGCTGCCGGAGGCTCAGCGCGTATGTCTCTCCTCATTCTACTGGCTATTTTTACCTGCTCAGCCTCAGTTATGTATCTGGTCTATAGGAACTTCCCAGAGCTTCCCGAGTAAGTAGTTTCATGTTGTCATGGTAACCCATGCAGTTATACACTACAGTGGATTTGTAATGAGATGTTGTGGCCCTGTGACCTATAGCATGTCCTACATACAGTACATTGTTTTGTGCACTTTCTTTTCAAGCAGGTGACACAAATAAGGTTGGTCAGAATGTAGCCCATCCAAACAAGAAGACTGGAGTGAACTTTAAAACAATATTGTCACTAGTGAATGAAAGGGCCTGATTTTTATTAATCATATAAATATATAATTACCAGGGCTTTCAAACGATTGAAATAAATGAATACAATACATTATTAACTAAAAATTAATCGTGATTCTTAGCAGATACATATAATTTTTCATCATAAATATGTGCACCAATTTTCAAGTTTTAAAAATTACCGAACGATTTGTTTGCTGTAAGGACATATTTATTAAACATTATGTTTTTTGAAACAGCTCAACTCAAACTGGACTTAAACACACATTTAATGACAATATAAAGAATGACCTACAGTGTGTTGGTGTATCCCCGACATAATTTTAATTCCTGCGGTAGGAGCACTTGCTTTCAGAGAAGAGGAGCTACTCTTCTGTTTTCAGATACCAGTTTAGCGCATTAATAACTCAAAATGTGGACCGTTACGATCATGATCTGATTGTCAGAGATGTTTGGTAATGTAATCTAATATTTTTCCCTGAAAAAATGCTTTTGATATTCTGTACATTACATGTTTTACAAGTTTATAGTATTCATATCGCTGCATGACAAAGTCCTAACCTTCTCCAGGGTTTCCTTTAGATTGCCAAGATACCTGTGGTGGTGGGGGTGTGGTTAGGGACGTGGTCATCATGACGTCATTGTATAATCTGCATAATTTGCTGTAATGATATGATTTTCTTTAAAAAGGCAAGAAAAATGTATACAGTACATATATTTAAAACAAATACATGTATATGTTATTAATTAGTATTAACATTAACATATATCATATTATTTTGCTATATGTTTAATTGTTGCTGTTTTTTGTACATTGTACTTTGTTGAGAATTTTTCAAGTGTCGAGACTTATAGTGACTTTTTCTTTATTAAAAACGTATTGCAACAATAGACTGTATTCGTGTTTAGAGACTCTACTTCTGGCCCTCGATGTCCCTGACGAAAAACTAGCTGCAGCGAGCATAACGTCACACTCGCTTCGCACTGCTGCTCCAGTTGAACCTTCTCTCCTTAAAAGCCGCCACTGTCCTCTTAATATTTGTACGTTTTGTAGATCGCTGTTCGCTGGATATCTGCGATACACCAAAGTTACGTCAGACATGCTGACTACGCTCCAGACAATCGTGTGCGTCTTGTTTGTCACAACTTCCAGTTTCAGCAGTGCTGTTTTCGGTAATCAGTCTTTTTTTCGGCGGCCGAATTTCGGTACATCCTTAGTCAATGCTGTTATCATCCATCCATCCATCCATCCATTCATCCATGTTCTGCCCCTTGTCCCCTCTCGGGGTCGTAGAGGTGCTGCAGTCTATCTCAGCTGCACTCGAGCGGAAGACGGGGTACACCCTGAACAAGTGGCCACCTCATTGCAGGGCCAACACAGACAACATTCACACACTAGGGCCAATTTAGTGTTGCCAATCAACCTATCTATCCCCTGGTGCATGTCTTTGGAGGTGGGAGGAAGCCGTAGTACCCAGAGGGAACCCACGCAGTCACGTGGGGAACATGCAAACTCCACACAGAAAGACCCCGAGCCCAGGGATCGAACCCAGGACCTTTGTATTGTGAGGCACACATATTAACCCCTGTTACACCGTGTTGCCCCAGCTGTTATCATAAGATTCTCAGTAAAAGTTCAAAATAGCGAGCATAGGATTTTTGGCTACAATGCATTTTATTAATTGAAATAGTTTTCACATACAAAACCCTAATTTTTTATGGTCTGGCGATCATGATTTTGCCGTGGCGGTGCGCCACGTTCAGTTACATTAGGAGAAACCCTGTTTTCTGTTTATTAATAAAGCGTAATATGATGTACACTTATTTAGGTAGAAATATCACTGATTATATTACAAAACATATTTGACAAATCATGATCGTATTGGAAGCCATTTTTAATTTTTGTTGGTGCAGTTGGACCGCATGTGACGCTTTTATTTTGAAGCCGGAAATGTAAGATTGGTTTAAGAAGAGGTGTCTCGAAATGTTTTGACGACCGACAGATAAAGTTTGTCTTTCCTTTCTGCTGAGCTTGTATCCCATCTCACTAAACCAGTTACAGTAACGATCTACATATTATGTTATCAATGCACTAAACTGTAATCTAAACACGGAAGCAAAGCTCCACCTCTCTGAATGCAAGCGCTCCAGCAGGAATTTGCTCCAGCAGGAATTTGCTCCCCTGATGACAGCTCACTGCAATCGTGAATGAAAATGGTCTTGTCTTGTCGGGAGAATGATTTGCCATGGCTTTGGACCTGGACTTTCCATAATGTGCCATGTTCTTTGTTCATTTGTGCTTGCTATTTTTTCCTGCTTGTTGCTCAACAGTAACTGAACGCAGATGCATTTTCCCACGCTACGGAATGGACTGACGGTCAGACAGGACGCGTGCACGTTAATCACGCATCAAAAAAATTAGTGCCGTTAATGTAAATTATAGTTAAGGCCTTATTGCGTTAACTTTGATAGCCCTAATAATATTGTGGAGTCGTAATTGTCTCGAGGGATGGGCAACGAAAACCGATTCTATAATAGCACAGGTGCCAACATAAACGGTAGTAACCACGCCGGAAAAAAAAAGAAGCTATCATTGCTTCATTTTAATTAATGCAGACTCAGCCACCTTTAAACAAGTGCTTGGCGGTGATATTGTGCAAGTAACATTCTTTTAAGTAGTGTAGAGTCCCGACAGAAGTCTGGCGCTCTTTTTTTTTTTTTCCAAATATTTTTATTGAATTTTGCAGACAATACAGCATGATGGATCATGGCAACAGCAAGTTGGAGTATCTGCACATTTTTCAATATGTAACATAATAAACCCCATCCCTTACAATACCCACCCACTTAATTCCCAAGGTAATTGTCGCCTAGTGCCCACAACAAGTATAGACACACATGAATATATGCAAACTTAGCTTCAATCTAACAAACTATATTGAGGTAAATAAAGAGTAAATAAGGTAAAATAAATAAATAAATAATACATAAGATATACAATAAAATATAACGTGAAAGTAAATAAACACAAGGAATGAGGGTGGGGGGTGGGTGGGGGGTCTTCAGCGGTCAGTTCTGTCTAAGTTGTGTTACTCGAATCGCTTGGGGTGATGTCAAGCTTGTCCCTAATAAGGTCCAGGAGGGGGCCCCAAGTTTTATGGAAAGATGCCACAGATCCTTTCTGCGAGAACCGAAGCTTCTCTAATTGCAGACACCGCAAGACATCTTGTATCCAACTGTTATGGCTTGGCGGAGACGCAAGCTTCCATTTAAAAAGAATTGTACGCCTAGCCAGCAGAGTCGTTAATGCAATGACATGACGAGCGGTTGCAGGTAAACCGTCCACCTGCGGAACGCCAAAAAGGGCAGTCAGCGGGCTGGGTGTTATTGTTCTATCAAGGGCCTGCCCGACAGTGTCAAAAATAGCCGACCAAAAACTTGAGAGAGTTTTGGGCACGTCCAGAACATATGCAAATGGTCAGCTGGGGATTGTCTACAGCGGTTACAAGCGTCGCTATGATTGGGGTATATTTTAGCCAGTCTAGCATTAGTGAAATGTGCTTTATGTAGTATCTTACATTGTATTAGGCCATGCCTAGCGCAAATAGATGATGAATGCACCAGCCTCAAAGCTTCTCTCCACCGCCCGTCAGGTATAGGTGCCCCAAGGTCATGCTCCCAGGATTTTCTGGCAGGTGAAGTGTTAAGTGGATTCAGAAAGCCGGTTTCATTATATATTACAGATATCAAACGTCGTTTGTCAGAGTCAAAGGAGAGAAACCGATCAATTTCTGCTTCTGGGGGGCGGTTGGGAAAATGAGGAAATTGTTTTTTAATAAAATGCCTTATTTGAAGGTATCGAAAGAAATGTGTATTAGGTATATTGTATCTTGTTGACAGAGAAGCGAACGAAGAGAACACACCATCGTGGTACAGGTCGTTGAGGATTTTAAGGCCGTTAGTCGACCAGGTGTGAAACGCAGAATCAGAGCAGGCAGGGATAAAGGCGGGATTGTTCAAAATCGGAGCACCGCTAGAAGCTTTGTGCAGGCCATGATGTTTCCTAAATTGAGTCCAAATTTTAATAGTATTTTTAACAACTGGGTTTAGGGAGGTCCCCAATGAACATAGGGGTAGCTGTGAGCAAATCACCGCGTGCAGGGAACCATTAGACGATGCTACCTCTATGTGAGCCCAAGGTGGACAGGCGGCTGGGGAGTCGCAGCAGACCCAGTACAGAAGTTTATTAATATTGCAGGCCCAAAAATAATTTCTAATGTTTGGAAGTGCTAGACCACCGTCTTAGGGAGCTGTAGAATGGCTTTCCTAAGGCGGGCTGGCCTGTTTTGCCAAATGAAAGCAAGAAGTTGTTGATCAAGGCCAACAAAAAATGATTTGTTGAGACATTTGGGGATGTGTTGAAAGAGATATAAAAATTTCGGAAGTAAAATCATTTTTATGAGGTTAATGCGGCCAACCAGGGATAGGGGGAGGGCAGCCCACCTGGACAAGTCCGATTTACATTTGTCTAACAGTGCTTGAAAGTTTTTACGAAACAGCTCTGTGGGAGAATTCGAGACAAACACGCCCAGATATTTAAAACCGTCCTCCGAGATCCTAAAGGGGAATCAATCAATCAATCAATGTTTATTTATATAGCCCTAAATCACAAGTGTCTCAAAGGGCTGTACAAGCCACAACGACATCCTCGGTACAGAGCCCACATACGGGCAAGGAAAAACTTACCCCAGTGGGACGTCGGTGAATGACTATGAGAAACCTTGGAGAGGACCGCATATGTGGGTAACCCCCCCCCCCCCTCTAGGGGAGACCGAAAGCAACGGATGTCGAGTGGGTCTGACATAACATTGTGAAAGTCCAGTCCACAGTGGATCCAACACATCAGCGGGAGTCCAGTCCACAGCGGGGCCAACAGGAAACCATCCCGAGCGGAGACGGGTCAGCAGCGCAGAGATGTCCCCAACCGATGCACAGGCTAGTGGTCCACCCGGGGTCCCGGCTCTGGACAGCCAGCACTTCATCCATGGCCACCGGACCTATGCAACTCCCCCTCGCAAGGGACAGGGGAGAAGAGGAGAGAAGAAAAGAAACGGCAGATCAACTGGTCTAAAAAGGGGGGGTCTATTTAAAGGCTAGATTATACAAAGGAGTTTTAAGATGGGACTTAAATGCTTCTACTGAGGTAGCATCTCTAACTGTTACCGGGAGGGCATTCCAGAGTACTGGAGCCCGAATAGAAAACGCTCTATAGCCCGCAGACTTTTTTTTGGCTCTGGGAATCACTAATAAGTCGGAGTTCTTTGAACGCAGATTTCTTGTCGGGACATATGGTACAATACAATCGGCGAGATAGGCTGGAGCTAAACCGTGTAGTATTTTATACGTAAGTAGTAAAACCTTAAAGTCGCATCTTAAGTGCACAGGAAGCCAGTGCAAGTGAGCCAGTATAAGTGTAATATGATCAAACTTTCTTGTTTTTGTCAAAAGCCTTGCAGCCACATTTTGTACCAACTGTAATCTTTTAATGCTAGACATAGGGAGGCCCGAAAATAATACGTTACAGTAATCGAGACGAGACGTAACGAACGCATGAATAATGATCTCAGCGTCGCTAGTGGACAAGATGGAACGAATTTTAGCGATATTACGGAGATGAAAGAAGGCCGTTTTAGTAACACTCTTAATGTGTGACTCAAACGAGAGAGTTGGGTCGAAGATAATACCCAGATTCTTTACCGAGTCTCCTTGTTTAATTGTTTGGTTGTCAAATGTTAAGGTGGTATTATTAAATAGATGTTGGTGTCTAGCAGGACCGATAATCAGCATTTCCGTTTTCTTAGCGTTGAGTTGCAAAAAGTTAGCGGACATCCATTGTTTAATTTCATTAAGACACGCCTCCAGCTGACTACAGTCCGGCGTGTTGGTCAGCTTTAGGGGCATGTAGAGTTGAGTGTCATCAGCATAACAGTGAAAGCTAACACCGTACTTGCGTATGATGTAACCCAGCGGCAGCATGTAAATACTAAAGAGTGCAGGGCCAAGAACCGAACCCTGGGGAACTCCGCACGTTACCTTGACATAGTCCGAGGTCACATTGTTATGGGAGACGCACTGCATCCTGTCAGTAAGATAAGAGTTAAACCAAGACAAGGCTAAGTCTGACATACCAATACGTGTTTTGATACGCTCTAATAAAATATTATGATCGACGGTATCGAAAGCGGCGCTAGGATCAAGAAGCAGCAACATAGATGACGCATCAGAATCCATCGTTAGCAATAGATCATTAGTCATTTTTGCGAGGGCTGTCTCCGTAGAGTGATTTGCCCTGAAACCGGATTGAAAAGGTTCACAGAGATTGTTAGTCACTAAGTGTTCATTTAGCTGCTGTGCAACAATTTTTTCGAGAATTTTGGAAATAAACGGAAGGTGGGAGACCGGTCGGTAGTTTACCATGAGGTCAGGATCGAGGTTAGGTCTTTTGAGCAGAGGATGAATAACCGCTTTTTTGAATGCTAGGGGAACAGTGCCGGAGGAAAGTGATAAGTTTATAATATTTAACACTGATGGACCTAATAATACAAACAGTTCCTTGATAAGTTTCCCAGGAAGTGGGTCAAGTAAACATGTTGTTTGTTTTATCCCACTTACACGCTGTAATAATTCCTCTAATGTTATTTCATCAAAAATAGAGAGACTATTTTGGAGGGCAGTGTCCGTCGAATATACAGTCGTATTTGTGTTAATAGAACCCAGTTGTAGCTGGGATGCGTTGTCTTTAATCTCCTTTCTAATGAGTTCAATTTTCTTATTAAAGAAATTCATAAAGTCATCTGCCGAGTGGGTGGAGCTACTGGGAGGAGTCCCTTGTTGGGTTAGCGATGCTACTGTACTAAACAGAAATTTAGGATCGTTTTTTTGTTGAGGCGGATGAGATTTGAGTAGTATTTAGCTTTAGCTAAGGTAAGCATGCGTTTATAAGTTATTAAACTATCACTCCATGCTTGATGGAAAACCTCAAGTTTAGTCGCGCGCCATTTGCGTTCCAGTTTTCTACATGATAATTTATGAGCTCTAATTTCTTATGTAAACCATGGGGTGCGCCTTTTAGGGGCCCTTTTTTGCTTTAGCGGTGCTATACTATCAATAATTTCGCGCAAGGCATCGTCAAAGTTGTTAGTGAGGTTATCAATAGAGCCGACATAATTTGGGAATGGTGCCATTACCGAAGGCAGTAGGAATTGTGAGCGCGGGAGTGACCTTGCCAAATTATTCACAAAAAATAGTTCGCTCTTCTGAATATTCAGTTTGTACCCTGACAAACGACCGAACTGATCTAGAATCGATAGTATATGGGGAAGCGAGGACGATGGGTCCGAAACGAACTACAGAAGATCATCTGCATATAGGGAGAGCTTATGAACCCGACCGAAACGAGTGATACCCTTAAATTCCTCCAAATTCTTAAGCCAAATAGCAAGCGGTTCAATGGCTATATTAAACAGCAAGGGTGAAAGCGGACATCCCTGCCGGGTCCCACGCTGGAGAGGGAAGTAAGCTGAACGGATGCCGTTAGTATGTACGGAGGCAAGCGGAGTCTCGTACAGGACTCTAACCCAAGAAATAAATTTAGGATCAAAACCAAATTTCTCCCTAATAAAAAATAAATAGCCCCACTCCACCCTATCGAACGCCTTCTCCGCATCCAGCGCCACCACAACCTGCGGAGTATCAGATGGCGGAGTGAGAACTATGTTCAACAATCTTCTGGTATTGAAAATTGGATGTCTCCCCAGCATGAAGCCTGTCTGATCAGCCGAAATTATTGAGGGCATCACGGTTTGAAGACGTGTAGAGAGAACTTTCGCCAGAATCTTGCAGTCTACGTTCAAAAGTGAGATCGGTCTGTAGTTACCACAAGAGGTAGCATCCCAGTCTTTCTTAAGAAGTAATGAAATGGAAGCCTCTGACAGAGTCCCTGGTAAGCGGCCGGTGTTGAAGGAATCATTGAACATTCTTGCTAAAATGGGGGATAACAGTAATGAGTAAGCCTTGTAAAATTCAACTGTGAAGCCATCAGGGCCGGGCGACTTTCCATTTTGCATAGATCGAATTGCCTCCTGTATCTCTGACGAGGAAATGGGTCTACCCAGCTCCCTGGCAATGTTTACATCAATGCAAGGATATGTTAATGAATCGAGGGGGTTGGGGCAAATCGCAGAGATAGGAGAACCTTCAGAAGTGTATAATTTAGTGTAAAATTCAGAAAAACACTTATTAATATCAACTGGATCAGAAGTATAACTACCATCGGGTAGTCTAATTTTGGGAATCGACCGCGATGCGCAAGCAGCCCTGGCCCGTTGAGCTAAAAGTCGGCCGGCCTTGTCTCCATGTTCATAGAAGCATTGTTTGGATTGTCGCAGTTGTCTTACTACTATGTGCGTCATAAGCAGGTCATGTTCCGAATGTAGCAGAATACGTTTTTTATACAGGGATGGAGATGGACAAACAGCGTATACATTGTCGAGGTCGAGGAGTTCTTTAGCAATTTCCGTCAGCCTAGCCCTCTCAGTCCTCCTCATCCTGGAAATATAAGCGATCACCTGTCCCCGGACAGTAGCCTTAAGTGCTTCCCACAAGATGCTATTTTCAATGTCAGGGGTGTCATTAAACTCAATATAGGTACGAATTTCTGTTTCAACAAAATCTTTGAACTTAATGTCCGAGAGCAAGTGAGAGCTGAACCTCCACATTGTGCAGCCGGTCACACCTTGCGGAAATTTAATGTCGACTGAGATTGGCGCGTGGTCAGAGACGGCTATCGGGTGGTAGTCGCATGCGTTAATACAATGCAAGAGATTATCTATTAAAAATGAATCAATACGGGAAAACGAATGGTGAACGTGCGAGAACAATGAAAATGCCTTCCCATGCGGGTTCCTGAATCTCCAGGGATCTGAAAGTCCTACTTGGTTCGCATAAGATGACACAGCCTCTGCTGCTTTGGATAGTGTATTTCGAGTATGGGAGGATCGATCAAGAATCGCGTCCTGGACTAAGTTAAAATCCCCGCCTACGATTATGCGGTGGCTATCGACGTTGGGGATCCTAGCAAAAAGTCTTGTGGAAAAAGTGTCATCATCCCAGTTAGGTGCATACACAGAGACTAAAATTACGGGTGTGTTCTGTAACGTGCCCGAAACCACAACATAGCGACCTTCATTATCTTCTATAACGTCTGCTGGCTCAAACATAACACGCTTATGGATAATTATGGCCGAACCTCTAGCCCTAGCATCTGGCGCTCTTTTTAACTTAATTGCTGACCTGAACACGTCGAAAATAGCAGCCCTCATAATACCGATAGAGATTAGACTTCCTGATTATGCACCAATGACGGTTACGACAAGTGAGGTTGCATTGACGAACCCCCGGAATTATGAGTATCGACATACAAGTCGTTTTTTGCACGTTATGTTCTATATTGCTGCAATAATTATGACAACTTGTTGTGGTATTTTTCAAATTGTTTTAATTGTATTACTTAGTTATCATTTAACTTGTATAATTGAAGTATTTCAATCACCAGTCTGTTTAACTTCAATGTCACAAAGTTCCATAAAAATGAATAGGCTTTATTTTTTATTTTTTTCAAAAATGTGCATATTGTTCATTTTTTTAAGATTAAGATTAAAGATTAAAGTACCAATGATTGTCACACACACACACACTAGATGTGGTGAAATGTGTCCTCTGCATTTGTCCCATCCCCT